>NC_136688.1:56242990-56902990 GCF_903797595.1 Erithacus rubecula
AAGGTTTCATGTTGGATGCTGGGAAAATAAATACCCAGGTGAAGCCAAGGTGAAAACCTTAGCCCAGAACAAATAGAAACCCTGTGACAGAATCAGAATCTTGAGTCCCCACTGTGGTTTATCCCCAAAATCATGCTGCAAACAGAAATAGACTAAAGAACACACAACTTCAGCATCATATGTAATGCTATAAATGAGCCATAGGGCAACTCTATTGTGCACCTTTTCATTTATAAGGTATTTTAGACATCCAGTATTTGGCAATTAAAGTTTGCACCAAGTTCAAGCTCAGCTGGGGTGAACCTGCAGTAATTCTCACTGGAATCTATGGACTTCAAGGGCCCAGGAAAACCTTAACAACTGCCTTGTCTGACCTTCTGCACAAGGTGTATCACAGCTCTGCCTCAAGTCCCTAACTCCTGACTGAGCTATGACCCATCCCCAGGGAAATACGCACACTCAACATAAAGGCTTAGAAGATGGAAAATGCAGCTTGTCCTTGAATTGCTGCTCCAAGGTGAGCTGCCTTCTTTGCTCCAAGTCCTCCAGCTCTAATTGACTCTCGTTTCCATTGTAACCTTTCTTGCTAACATGAAGCATCACCTCCCTTTAGAAATTTCTTTCATACAAAAGTACTCCAAGACCACAATAAGTTGTGTCCTGACCTCTTGGATCAGCTAAAGGGGGGTTACTCCATCATAATACATTCACTGCTGGCTGCACAGGCAAGGATATTGCTGCTCTGTAATGAGTAGCAGTTACCACAGGTCAGCTGAGGTTCAGGAAATGTCCACACAAATGCCCTTCACCCAGAGCTAACACAGGATTATCTCTAAAACACAGCTCAGGAATGGCAATAAACTCATTTGTATTCTTTTCCTTTCCTCTAATTGCTTTGGAGAGAATAATTCACAAATGAAAACGCCCAACTCGAGAAGTGTTAAATGCACTGAGACAGCATCCCAAGTACATTAAAATAAAGTAATATTTACCCATAAGAAAACACAGTGCTGATTTAAACACAGTTTTTAATGATTAAATGGTAAAAATTGTGTTGCCAGTTTGAAAACACAGAAAAGAACTCACTTTAGGGAAATACATTTTCATTTCTGTAAATGAAAGGTTGGGAAAATATTCTTCATCAATGATACATGAGCTATATAGTGTTCTGTTCCTCTATTCTACCCGAGAGATCATGTTAATCCTTTTGATTTATGCACAGCTCCTTAACTAATACTGTAACAAATGGTATTGACAATTAAACTCACTTCTGCAAGAAAGTCATTGTATTTGCAGCACCCACAGTAAGAAATGCCTTCACAGTTCTGACAGGAGATCTAAATAAAATTAAAGAGCTAAGAACAAAGGCTGTAGAAAAATCAGAAAGGCATAGCTGATAAAGGAATGTGACTTGCTTATAGGGGGATTTTTGTATATTTCTAAGGCAGTATATTGCACATAAAAAAAGAAGGATTGATATTCTTCAGTTTAATCACACAAATCTTCAGTTCTTTGCTTCCCAATGCAGAGCTGCCTGAAATACTGACCATCATCCAGCACTGGCTTTGAAAAGGCTGGCAAAGACACGAATCAATTTAATCTTATTAAAATACAGAGCATTTTAAAGATATTATCCCCAGTGGCTTACTGACGGCTCAATTGCTGCTACAATCTATGCAAAGGCTTTGAGTGATGAAACTCTATTAGTTCCTGCCTTGTCTCTCCTTTTCAGAATGGTTTCAGAGGCTTCTGCTATCACTGGCTCATCAGTGCTTAAAGGAAATACTTTCAGAAGCAGAACTAGAAATGTCTCCTCTTGCATTACCAGTGTGTAATTAGGGGAAAGCTGCATTCCTTTCAGCTGTACACACACAGTCACACAGAGTGTTTTCTAGAAATGGACTTAACTAGGGTCAGACAGCAGCAATCAGCAATAACTCACTCTGGAGCATTCAAATGAATTAATACTGATTACAGGTTATTTAGTCGTTCTGAACATAAAAAAAAAAAAAAATCAAACAAAAACAAACAAGAAAAACCCCCACTGTTGTTAGAAACAGGCACCTGGCACAGCAGAGGGCTGCCAGCCTGCCACAAAGCACTGGAGATTACACCCTGCAGAGCCTGTGCAGCAAATCCACGGAATCAGCAACAGCTCAGGATGAGGCACCAGCCCAGAACCAAGCTCGTGCCACTTAAAAACAGACCTATGATTATTCTCAGGCAACAGTGCCCAGAGCAGCCCAAGGTTTGATTACTGAGAGAGCATTATGTCACACAACTGCATGATGATGATTATAATGGTCACGAGTTCCCAGGGCTATGGCAACTGCCTGCTGAGCCAGGTGCTTTAGGAAGAGGGAAAATATAGACTATATCATAAAAATGAACTCCTCTCCTGCTTGTGGGGTGCAGGAAAGGAGAGGAGCCTGTGCTGTGCTCTACAGCTGCCATTCCCTTGGTCTGGTGACACTGAGCACACACAGGCAGCAGCCCAGTGAGCACAATCAGCTGTGGAAATTGTCAGCTCACAGGATTTTGAAGTGTCCCCCAGGCAAAATACTTCATAATGAAGCCACACTTGCTCTCAGCTAAACTCACAGACCCACACCACGGGGCCAGAAGCAGCTCCAAGTGAAACCCATGGTGGCAGCTTGGCTTTTTAAAGGCATTTCTTCAGTTGTCCTTCAACAAGCACTCAGCAATTTGTGCTCATACCCTGTTATTTATTAAAACTGGCTCAGGAAGGAGGAGGATTCAATGACTCCTTCAAATCAGCCCCACTAGAAATGCTCATTTTACTCATAATGGAAATAGAGGATTCCCACTGCCAGGAGGGCATAGCTCAAGTCAGAGTAATCCCTCCTGAAATCAGCCTGTGAGGTGATGAAAGAGCAGAGTTTCTCTGAGGAAAGGTGGGGATTCCCAGCATAGTTATCATCTCTCTGCTCCATGGAAGACTTTATAGTCTGCAAGAAGAGGAATAGTTCAGCATAAACAGCATGACAAGGAGCTGTGGTGTTGGAACTAGATAATCTTTAAGGTGTTTTCTGACCCAAATAATTCTGTGATTTTATAATTCCATACTCACTCCCAGCACATCCTGACATTGCCTGGAAAACTTGCAAAGGAAAGTTCTCCTACAGAAAATGTTCATATTTTAGTGAAAGCTAATGTTAGTGTTCACAAATGAAGAGTTATCAACATTTTTTCAGTCCTTCAGTATTATTTTGGAAAGGCTGGGATGCTGCAAGAGGCATGTTGCTGTTTCTAAGGATTGCTACCTGTTCTGCTGAGATGCAAATCAAAATTAAAAAGGAGGGTGAAGAAATATTTCCAGCCACCCATGGGATTCTCTCAGAGTTTAACACTCAAGAGAGAGAACAAACATAGACAGAGAAACTGGGGACATATTTTATCAGGAAAAGTAAGTACAAGCAGCATATGGTTGGGAATTAGATGGTCTGAGGTGTGAAAAATGTGTCTGTGAAGCTAAGAACATCTGTGCTGGGCTCCACTGATCAGCCTGGAGGATGTAACACTTCCAAGTGAGGGGGAATGGCAGGAAATTAAGTCCAGAGAGTTTCCTGGCCACACCACTGTCACCTCCACACTCAGAGAATGACCTGACCCAGATGTGAGCAGTCACCTTGGGACTAAGTAATGAGTTACCAGTGATACACAGTGGCAGGTAGAGGCAAAAGCACACCTGTGACTTGTGAGACTATAAAAAATAAGAGGGTTGGGAGGAAACAGAGATTATGATGCTTCAGGTGGAAATATGCTTTGTGGAGTGAGAAAAAGGGGTCTTTCTTTATGAGGACTGCAGTCTGCTCATCTCCCCATATTCCAAAAGCCTTAACCCATCTTCTTTGCTGATTTTCATTTGCATTTCAAGGACAGAGTCAGCCCGTTCAAGTCCTCTGCTGCCACACTCCCCCACAGGGTTTTTCTGCAGCCAGAGTTCCGAGTACTTTACAGTCTCTGGAAAGATTTAGATCATTCCCTACTTTACCTCTGTGAGAATGTGGCAGGTTGTGCTCAGAGGAAATCTTCAAAGGACTCTGCTTAGTGTCACAGGGAGGTTGCAGGGACCAGCCAGAGCTGGGCTGGGATGGCCCTTAGTGATCTCTGCTGTGTGAGCAGCCCCTGCTCATTCCCCTTCTCTGCTGCTCCACGGGCAAGACCCTGCACTCCTGACACTGCTTCTGCCACAGAAGAGTGCTTGAGAAAACCAGCTGTGGGGTGTCCCGGACCTCCCAGCTCCCAGTCCCATGCCTTCCACAAAAATCTGGAATTTCCAGATGCGTCGTGAAGCTGCTGCAACATCCTTTTGCAAGAGAAGCGCAGGGAGTCAGATCTGAGGCAGATCAAGGAATCACCCTGCACGGATGCCTCTTTCCAAATACCTGCTGCTATCGTCCAAGTCTTTCAACTGAGTCCAGCGTCCTCCTGGTGATTACCCAAGGCTTTGTTAGACATGCAAATGAGACACTCATCGGGCATCTTCTTAGATGAGGACTTCGGGATGCGCCGCTGCCTTGCAGTGACAATGAAAGAATTTTTTTTTTTTTTTTTTTTGCTCATGCTGGAAACTCGCTGAGTGTGCATGGGAGAGCAAGGGCTCAGAAAGCAAGGTTTTGGGGAGCTGACAGCATTGCCAGCTGACAGCACAGCAGCTCGCCTGTTCAGCAAAACTGCGTGGAGAGCAGTGAGGAGCAGGCAGGCAGCCAGCAGGGATTGCTGCCTCCTCTGCTCTTCTTCACCTTCCATCCTGCAGCCTCACTTGCCCTCCTGGACAAAGCCAGTCCAGTCTGAGGCTGCCTGCCTGTTTAATCATTATTTCTCTGTCCTCCTAAAAGGGGCCTTTGGACACAGGTACAGCTCAGAGTAAGAAAGTGCAGTCGTCACTGAGGATCAGCATCCAACACACCCTGCAGTATCTCAGACACTGAATTATCCCAGCACTCCTGCTAAGAACGAGTTTTCCAGGTAATTGCTGATAAATGTTGGTGTTTTGAAACAGTCCCTGATGGATTATTGCAATAAAGTTATGGGCATGGCACTATTTAGTAACATTTATCAGGTGCTGCAATTTTAAATAGTTTAAACAGTATCAATGAATGAAGTGGGTGATTATTAGGTAATAGTCTGGACACACTAAATAATCACTCTCCCTATATTATTCATTCCCTGCACCAATATTTTGTGATTCTAAGGCTTTTTTTCTTAGGACAAAGGAATGGGAAAAGCAGGGATCAAGACATGTCAGTGGGATAGTAAAGGAGGAGTAAGAGCTCAGCATAACTCAATTATCAGATCAAAGTCTGCCAGTTCCATCCCAAAGTGAACTTTTGCAAAACAGATTCCTGGGATAGACCCTTCTCAAGGGCAAACAGCATTGGAGAATCCACTGACCTGCCAGCAGCCAAGGAGATGCAGCTCTGGCCTGAGGCCATGAGAGAGCCTGAAATCCCAGTTCTGCATGGGCAGCAAGAGCCACACACCCAGCAGCTCATTTCAGCCCCAGAGTGGCACAGCCTGGTCAGCACGGTGCTGTAATTCATTATCAGTGGGGAGTAATGAACCTTTCTTGATGGCAGCCCCATTCTGCTCATTCAAGGGCCATTGTCACCACCCCACAGTGCAGCATCTCCTTGCTCCAAAAGACCAAGATTGAAATGCCTACACTTAGTGCATTTGAGCAGTATTTCCACATGCTGCTGTGTTTTGCTAAGCCCTTCTGCTCATTTCCACGAGGATCCCACGGGGTTTAGGAATTAGCCTGGGGCATGGGAAAGTTGAGCTTCATTCCTTGATCTGCCACAGAAACCCCAAGTGCCACTGGGCATATCACTCAGCACCTCCACTTGGGTCTCCTAACTGTAAAATAGGGATAGGAACCCTGTGAGGGTGTTGGCAAGAAGATAAAACATATAAACCATCTGGGAGGTGCTGTGATGCTGTGATAAGAGGGGCCACGCAAGAGACTTTAGATAAACAGTTTCAAAACTCTCAGCTTTTGGTGCTTTCTCTTCCACACTCTGTGATTTCACACAGCCAGCTTCAGACCTGTTTGCTCAACAGCTTCCTGAGATGTTTCCAGCCCAAATCACAGGCCTTCCCTCAAATTGCAGAAGGCTGTGATCTTCCCAGTTTGCAGCCTGTGTTTCAAAGGGGTGAGCAGAAATCTCCACAGGGCTTTGACAAAGTGGAGGGTTTTCACTTTGAGCATGAGGACATCTGTGTGGTTTCCCAGTTGGATCTCATTTACCAACAACATTCACCTCAGTGCATGGCACCACCAAGGCAAGCCTTGTCCAGAAATGTTACATCTGTAATGACTGCAAGCTCTGGTTTGCCCATCAGCACTCCAGTGGATGTTTTAGGAGATTGAGGGAGTATTAAAGATAAATCATCCCCCAAAAACCTGAAAAAAAGAAACCAAATCTGCTACAGCACTTCTAGCTAACAAGCTAAAAATGGCAATGTATCTCTCTTCCTACAAGGCCTTTTAAACCTAAACTGTCCAATTAAGAACAAACACCTAAATTATTTTTACTTTTATGCATCACCCGTGACCTGCAATGCAGAATTTTTTATCCAATTACAAAAGTACTACCTAGAAGAAGAAGGTGAAAAAGAAAGAAACCTCCATCTTGCTTTCCATATATTGCTATATTCTAAAATTCTAAATGTTCCACCATGTGACATTACACACTCCTATTCAAACTACACACCAGTGATTCTAGTTCTCTCATTCCATTTTGGAGGCCTTCTCCATGGCCTCAGGTCAAAAGCAGTGTTTTCTTGAGGGTCAGCACAGAAAGTCTAAAACTCTCAGTCCCAGGGGTTCCAAAATCACTCCTGTAAATACTTTCTAGGATCAGTGGTTGAAGCTTTCATAGACACTGAGGAACTACGAGGTGACATGAAGTCACTGCAGGGAGATGTAACCAACCCATGAAAAAAACATTGCATTTCAGCAGATAGGGCATTTATAAGGCCCAGCATTTTAAACAGAATTATCTGATACCAGCACTGTTTATTTGCTGTCTGAGGTCTCACATGCAGGGCAGCCACAGCTTATCAGAGAAGAGTTGTCACCCATTTAGAGAGAAGCTTTAAGCTAACAAATTCTTGTGCTCTGGAGATACCGACCACGTGTGAGGATGGGGCTGACCATACAAATTTTCCTCTCAGGAGAAAAGTTACCAGCACCTTCCTCAGGATTAATGCAAATCAAACTGCACAGGGAAGGAAGAGATGAGCCTGGCAGGATCCTGACATCAGTATTCCAGCTGGATCCAGTGCATTTATATATATACAGCTAAATACTCAATAGATTGAACAACTTCAAAGCAACACATTACCTGCTGAATTAACCCCCCACTTCCACCCTATTAGAGGATGCTTGACAGAGTAAGAAGCTTTCAGCAATTCGGTTGTCATGCACACTGCAGAAAAAAAATCCAGCAAGAAAACGGTGTGAACTATATTTTCAGTGTCTGAAATGACTTTGCTGATGGGTCAGTGTCGTTCTGCAGGTTCAGATGACATGAAATACCCTTCTGGCCCTCTGAGAACCTGTGAATTACAGCTAAACGAGTCCTAATAGCTTGTTGCTTGACATTAACTACGGAATTGTGTTGACACACAAAGAGTGGAAGAGTCAACTCATGTTGTGTTGCTCAGCATTTACCCTGTGCCAGCCGGGAGCATGCTCAGATAATTCTGTCTAAGTAGTTACAAAAACAGCAGAAGTCGGGAGAAAAAAGCTCCTGTGAAATTTGGCACCGTTCCAGCTCACCAGCTAAACGATTCCATTTGATATTCAAAGCAGGCAGGTGGAAAATTACCCAGAGACACACCATCATGTTCTGCCTGAACAAATGCAAGAGGGACTCAAATACCACTTTGGACAGCAAGTCAATTTAAATCTAAGTGTTTTCCTATCGATCCTCCATTTTTTTTTTTTCCTGGAAAATGCACATGCTGTTTTGCTGAGGAAGAGACCTGTGTGTCTGAGGGCTTGCAAGGGGGTGTTAATTTAGGTTTTCCTCCTCACTCAGTGGGATTCAAAGGATGTCCAGCTTGTTTTGCCATGCCAGCCTGTTGTTTAATTCCACCTGGCCTCCTGTGCAAATGAAATCACCCAGTGGGTTTGCAAGGGCTGCTCACAGCATTGTTATAGCAAATTACCCACAGGAGCCATGGTGATGCTAAGCAGGGCATGCTCAGAGATGAGTCTCACCTGACATCCAAAAAATGAGCATGCATTGCAAACCCTGATCCCTGAGGTCACCTCCTCCTGGTCAAGATGAGTTTTCCTCAGTGCATCCAACTCAGTCCTTGCACAGTGTGACCTCCAGGCTCAACACACCACGGGCCCCACAGTCTGCACAGAGCCAGGGGTCGTGTCAGTGCTCCTGGCACTGCAGTGTCCATTAGAAAGATGCATTAGGCTTTATTGTAAACAAACAGCCTGTGCTACAAGGAGCTGTGTTTCAATTACTTAAGCCCTAATGCCAAACTTGCTCTGTTCCAGAAGGAAGATAATACAGCACTGACAGAGTATATTATCCTTGCTTTTCAGTAGCCACAGATAAGTATCACTATGTCACTGTGAAAAAATGTGCTCAATTATCCTATGTTGTTATTACTTAATCTGTGTTTCAAAAAAAAGCTTTAGACTGAAAAGATGTTAGATAAAGGCTAAGTATTGCAGATAAAGGCATTGCTTCACTGAATATATGCTGTAAAAGCATGAGCTGTGGTTCCACACATTTAAATGAACCAGGCTCCTCTCAGCACGTTCCAGGACTGGCAGAGTCACAGCCAGGACTGGCTGCTTGCACAAGAAGGTGGTTTTGGAGCCCTAAGAGCAAAATGCAGAGGTAGGCTGGGGAAGGAGCCTGGTCCACGTCAGGGAGACCCTTTCCAAAGACTTCCATAAGGCTTGGCATGGATCTCCTCCCCAGCTCAAGGAGGCTGGGTCCCTGCTGAGGTAAATGGCACAACAGAAGGGGATGGCCCAGCCTGAGGCTTTCTCCAATGAACAAAGGAGCTTTATTTAGAAGACCCTGGTCACCAGATTCTCATTCTCTACACAGTCACCAGTGAGAGGTAGCAGGACTCTGGATACCCATGTTTGGATTCCAGCTGCAGCCCTGTGTCAGTGCTGTGTACTTTAATGGTCCCAGAAAATGAGTCCAGCACACCGAATTGATGACAAATTGATTGAAACCAGATGTTGTGAAAAAAGCCTTTTCCAAGTTCAATGGCACATGAATGGTCTCAGCCTGCCCCCAAATAATCTGACTCCTGTGCCCCCAGTCTGCCACAATAAACTAATTGGGAGGTTAATATTTTGTCTGTGCACTGTGAACTCCTTGGGGAAAGGGGCTTTTTAATTGCACACACAGCCCATGACCTGGTAGGCTCTAAATCTCACTGGGTGATGGGCAAAATTATAGTGGGACCTCAGCTGAACACCCTGAGCTCATGTTACTGTCTGGATTAACAAACCCCAGACTATTACATCGTCTGTAGTCTTCAGGCATTGCTGGGAGTTTGCTTTCCCCACTGAGCTAAGCTCTTTTTTGGCATAGTCAAAACAAGACAAACAAAACACCCAGGTACAAAGGCACAGGAGGAAGAGCAGCATCAAGCTGTTGTTTGGCCAAGCCAGCAGATGCACAGTGGCAATATTGGCTTTGTAGGAGAGCAGAGGTGGCCAGAGCCTGCACGCCCAGGTCTCACTGCTTTGCAGACCTCATCATAACAGATATATTTACACTGGATACGCCTAATTAACACACCCTGCCAGAGCCAAGCTTGCACTCTTCAGCCTGCACATGCAGAGCAAGACCACAGTTTGGTCAGCTTGTGCTCCCCAAGGCAGATAAAAATGACCTCAAAAGCCAAGCTTGATTCATGGACTGCCATCTGAGGGTCCCTGGGAGGATGAGTGATTGATCCTGTTTACCTTTGGCACAGCAAGGCATTTAACATCAGGTTGGGAGAAGCTTTGTAGTTGTTATTCTAATGGCCTTCAAGACAGAACTATTTGTTTTGGAGCGTGATAAGACTTTTCAGACCAGTGGCTCTCAGGGCAAGGCTCTGAAAGTCTATCACAGCACATGTGAAGGCACAGCACTAAACATGCTATGCATAGCATTACCAAGAAAACCTGTCCCTGTTATATTTCCTTGTCAAAATTACAGAAAGCCCAACAAAATCCTACAGCTTTCAGCTCACATCTCTTCCAAAAACTGGGGGAAGAAGCCTGCAGCTGAGGTATGGCAGAGAAAAGGTTGAGAGCAGACTCTCCTGGTGACTAATGCAGCCCAGATAAGCATCTAGATGCTGCTAAAACATACAGTATCACAGGCAGATTAAAGGCTCCTTCTGAGATTTTGCAAGCAGCCAGTAACTCCTACCCAGCCATCTGCCCAGAGAGGGCCTCTGACTTGTCAACCAATGTATTTCCCCAGTGCCACAGGCTGGGTGATACTGATCTCTGCTGTGTTTTCTTATGAGAGCTTTGATGTACAATCTCCTCTCAGCAGCAGCCCCCTTTAGGGAACAAAGCCCTGCTCCAGCCAGGCTTCTCACCAGTTGTCCAGGTATTAGGTTCTTTTTTCCAGCTTCAGGGCAGCCCTATCACTAACCTTTTCCACTGACCTTTTGCAGGGAACCTTCTGCTCGTGGCCATCTGTGTCCTCCCCCTTTTCTTTTAAAGCATTCACCTGAGCATTTGCAGCGAGCAATTACACACACACACACTGGTTTGCATCAGTCACAAAAGCTGTGAGCCTCCAATTAACCACCTCATGCCTTTTAATGATACAACGCTGAACAAGGAAGAGAATTAGAGGGAACATCCTCAGAAGTGGTTTGCAGCAGGACAGAGCTGTCTTTATTATTGTTTATATGAGGGCAGCACCTAGGAAACTCAGCTAGAGGCTGTGAAAACAAATGGGGGAATTAATTGAATATGGAGAATTTATAAGTCTACAGGACAAGACAGAGTAGGTGGATGAGGTGTAGTGCAATGAGAACACAATGGTTTTCTAAGCATCAGAATAACCTGTCAGCATCCTTTACTCATCAGTGCCAAGTTCCTGTGTCCTCCCTCCTTGACACCACTTGCAGAGTGGGAATGTGGCAGAAGGCTCAGCAGCAAAGCTTTTGGCTCCCAAAGCCCCATGCTGGAAGCACAGGGCAATGCCTTGCCTGTCTTCAAAAGATATCTGGAGATACTGCACCTGCTTGGAAGGTTTCAGGCAAAACAGCATTTCAGAGGAATTCACCAATTCAGCAGAATCTCAGCAAGGTGAGTCAATTTTGCCCAGGTTCCCATGAAACTTGCACAGGGTTCCAAACATCAGAAACCTGCTGAGTTTCCTGCCTGGTCACCCATCTGGTTCCTCCACCGTTCAGGTTTCCAGGGCCCTGGGGCAGCCTGCTGCCAAAGAGGCTGCTCAGCAGGAGGGGATTTCACTGCTCCCACACTTCCCAGCTTGGGGTGTCCCAGGCATTAGACCATTTCAGGCAGGAAGCACCAGAGCATCCACAGATGGAGAACCCATGAAACCCAGCAGAGAGAATGAGAGATCCATGGATCAGCTCTTGAGACAACCCACAGTGCAAGCTGCTGCACTATTCCCTTCTGCAGAATTTCTACCTGGTTGTGTTCTGCTCTACTTTGGCAGGAATTCATTCTAATTTCATCAAAACTAAACTTTTTCCCAAACCATAATCTCCTATTTAAGCCTCCTCCTAGCAGACACCCTCTCAGGACAGCTCATTTTCCTCTCACCAGCAGCTTCTGCACATCAGTCCAGTTCCAGCTGCTCTCAGGTCAGGGGCAGAGAGTTGTACATCCTGTACAGCCCACCAGGAACATTGCAGGGATACACAAATCAGCCAAATCTAAATTATCTGCTCTGGAAGACAGATGATATGAATGATCTTACAGTCCCATGAGCTCACCATGGGAGGAGGATGAGGTAAAATCTCTGTATTTATCCATCTAGTGGAAATATTTGATCTGGCTGAGGACTGCACACCTGATACTGTGACTACAGTGTCATGAGGCTCAGAACAGTTCAGCCAACTCAGGAAAAGGGGGGAAAAGAAGATATTCACTTGGAAAAATCACTGCCTACATGGCATTTACTCTGTGATTTGTTAGAAAGTACAGGGGACAGATTCTGGAAAGATTGAGATGAAGCAATACAAAAATGAAAGGGACTGGAAGATACTTAAAGTGCCTTTTTCTGCTTCATGTAGCACTGAACATTTCTCACTGCTTATAGACCAAGTGACAGCAGCAGCAGCCACCTTTGCTTACACCCTGTTCAGCCACCAACAGACTCCACTGGGAGCCTAAATTTATCTGCACTATGGGAAACACGTTTCTGGGAGCCTGTTGTCCCCCAGACACAGCTCCAAGGTGTCTAACAGGCACTGAGGCTCCTCCTTGGGATGCAGCTGGATGTGCTGTGAGAGCTGAGAGCTCTGAGCCAGGGGAACTCTCCTGGGAAACATCTGTGGGAGACACTGACACCAGCTGAGGGCTTACGTGGGGCTTGAGCAACAAACCATCTGTCAGGACCTACTCATTAGGATGTTTACTCACAAAACCTTCCCCTTGGTGCACCAGCAGCAGTTTCTGAAAGCAGCCCTGACCACCAAGAAAACGGCCTCAGAATCAATCAACAGGAACAGGAGTGGGTCCAGCAGCCACAGGAGTCAGTTTCTAGCACAGGGACACTTTGTCCATTTTGCCATCTCTCCTAGCTGTAGATCAGTAAATTATTTGGGTTTGGGAAGATCTTTTGGCAGGACAAAAGGCTTTTTGTTTCCTTGACCCACACAAATCCATTAACTCTGCTATACAGTAGGGAGGGTGATTTATTATTTTCACTTTGCTGTGTTTCCTGTCCATATTGTGATGCTTGTTGAGCAGCTAATGAAGGGTGGGAAAACAACAGAAAGAAAACACAATTCTCTACTTGACTTTTTTTTTGTTGTAAAATATGAAATTAATTGTTTGTTTCATATTTCTGTAATGAATAATTACTATGTTCATGAACCCAAGCAACTTACCCAGGGTGACAATGGGCATCTGCAATGGGCCCAGGGGAAGACACATGCTCTGCATCAAATGTCAGTGGCTCAGCAATAAAAGCCTCTCTCAGGGCTCAGACCATCCTTCAAAGGCAGCAAGTCTCACTGTGGATCAACACAGGAAAAAGAAAGCAGCAGGGACCACAGCAGAGATCCCTATCTCCATGGCAGAGGAAGGGAGGGGAAGGAAAGGGAGCTTGTCATTTAACAGCAATAATAAACACTTCTGAGTGTGCTTCCTTCTCTCCCTGTATAAGCATCTTCACCCTAAGCCCTGATGGGCTTCAGGTGGGATCAGTCAGATCCAAACCTCTCAATCCCAATATTCCTGTCAGAGAAAAATGCTTTGGGGTAGCTGTGGTTGTGCAACTGTAGGGTTGCTGTAGGGTGTCCCACAGTGTTGAAGGCAGTGATGTGTTACCCCCATGTGTTTGTTGTCCCACACAAACTACTCAGAAGACACCTGAAAAAACCCCATGGATATGTTGCAGAGGAGAAGAGAATCACATCTCTTCCTTCCAAGCAGCTGAACATCAAGGAAAACACTCCCATGAGGTGTTTGACAGGAGAAACAAGCCAGAACTTCACTTTCATTCAGCACACAGGCTTGAATGCCAAGCCACAATTTATTTCACAAGGAAGGAAAAAAAAAAGCAGTAAAGGAAGCACTTAGCAGGATGAACAGGCTGTCTGCTGTGGCCTGGGGGCAGGAAGGTGGCTTAGCCAAGGCAGGGATCAGGATATCCAGGTCAGTGGCCAGCACTGCCCTTGACCTCCCTGCCCACCAGGTGGGATGGCTGCTCCTGGCACAGCTCCTGTGGCTTCTGCCATGGCCTCTGCAAGCTGCTCCAGCAGGATTTACAGACCTCTCTCTTATCACACCTGATGGATTTCCTCTCCCACTCCTTTCCCAGCCTTTGCTCTGCACTGGGAGATGCAGAGAATGATGCAGCACTCAGGACTGACCTTATGTCTAGAATGAGGAGCCCATCACCACGATCCTGCTCTCCAAGACTCTGGATTTTTAGCAAACACCTACTCTTTCCTGAGTTCACCTTCCCAAGAGAAGAGCAACTTCAGGAAATCGTGCCAGTCAAGAGTCCAGGAAAGAAAACTGTGATGTGATACAGGTCTGACCCTCAGAAATGCTGGGAACATCTCCTTTTACACAGGGCCCTTCCAAAGGAAACCAACCCATTGTAAATAATGTGTCTGGGAAGGGAAGGCAAACCTCTGACCATTCCCTTGCCTCCACTGCTTGCTCAGTTAAACTGCATCTTTCCTTTGAAGCCAGGCAAAATTACCCTCTCTGCTCTCTAGTTCTGTTCTCTAGCCCTGTGACCCTGCTGTTTTGCTAATCTCACTGCCTGAAACTGGGATTAAAGTTGGATTAGGCAGAGAGATGAATGAGTGGTGCTCCAGACATGCACATTTGGTGTTTGTGCCTGCCTCATTTGCCCAGCTCTCCCTGGGCATCCAAGGGGAGGGAGCAGATGCAGAAAGGGTTGTTCTGTCACTTCCCAAGTGCCATCCCCAGGGTTTCCACAAAGTCCTGCAATTGATACAGAGCACATAGCACACTTACTCATATAATTGAAGTGGCTTTAGCTCTGTATCCTCAAATACAACAAAATTAATTTCTTCCTTTAAAAGCTCTCATTGCTATTGCTACTTAAATCAAGGTACTGCTTCTCCCTAGTTCAAATTAAGTTTTAATTCAGTTTCACCATACAGAGTCTGGCTTTTAAGGAAGAGCAGGGAGTTCCTTCCAACATGAGCCAAAGAAGTCATTGGGACAGTTTGTACAAGCAAGCATGGGACTCTTGGAAAGCTTACTGACCTTGATCCAGCATTCCTGAGCACATGTTAATTCACCCCAAAGCGTGTGCTGAAATGCTTCACTGGGTAAGAATAGCCTTAATCACATGCTTAAACACTTATTGCACGGGCACTTCAGAGATTGAGATTGATTAGGTCCTTCTCCTACTGTACTTTATACCTCCCCTCTTTGTGAAAATCTCATTTTTGAGAGCATGAATCTCATAAGGAGACACAGGGAACACATTTTTCAACAGGTTGCAAATTTTCCAGCTTCCTGTCCCTTAACCACAGAAGACTTGACCTGTTTAAGGGGGGGATAAAGCAATTTACTTCCCAAGCCTGATGGCATGAACCCCATCACAAGGTCAGAGACCAAGTTAAATTTCAGTGAAATGAAGTTGTTAATGTTAATACACTTTATTGATCTTAAAGGAATACAGCATGGAAACAAAGGCCATTAATTGAGAGGGAGGCTCTGTTTACATCAACAAGTCACACAGCATGAAAGGAACGAAAGGAGCAGATCCAAACTCAGGTCCCCACAAACTGAGGTCCCCATAAAATACAATGTTCAAGTGTTTGCTTCAGCCTAGACTTAGTTTGGTCCTCAATATCATTTGGACCAAACTTGCTCTTTTTTTTGACTGGAAGCTATTCCAGGCAGCCATCACTGGGTCAGATCCCCAGATCCCTGCTCAAGGGGAAGCACATTTGCCCAGCCCCTGGGTCAGTCTCCTATCAGCATTCTCCAAAACTGCTCTGCTGCCCAAATCAACTCTGATCAAGTGGAGATGACTATGGGATGCACTTCCAGACTTGCTCCAAACCAAGGCACAAGTGGAGACAGAGTCAGGTGGAGAGAAAAACTCCCCAAGGACAGCAAATTCCCAAGGCAAAGAGCAGTGGAGGCACTCTGGCTCTAGGATGGTTCATTAGGTTTGTAGGTCACCAGCTTTTCCTGCAGTTTATAAGCAGCTGCAGGGTGTAAAACTGCTGCCCAGCAGTGACTCCCAGGGCAGATTAATTTATGGATAGAAGTCATGAGGAACACACATGGATTGTGTCCATTGCTGTAGCTGTGGTGCAGGGGATGATGTTCACCATAACAGAGGATTTAGAGTGCCTGCCTGAAAGCATGGATGAATTTATTGTGCCAGAGGACAAGAGTGACCAAAACCATGTACCCATAGTCTGGATAAATGCATGTCACCACCAGCCAAGAGTGGAAAATGAACTTCTTGGCAAAGAAATGCAAAACTTGCCTTCAGCAGAAGTTGGGAGGGCAAAAGACTAACAAATATTAGAGTGAGGAAAATTCAATTGCATAGACAACACCTATCAGTTACTTCAAGATCAGAGTAACACAGGAAATGGTCTGCTGGGTCAGCAGGATGGTGCATCTCCCCAGCTAATGGTGCTTCAGCAGCTGCAGGAAAAGACAGTTTTGAGGAAGAGCACACAAGCCTGGCCACTGTTTGCACCTCACTCTCTTCCTGGCATCCACAATCATTGGTAGAGCACATCCATCCCCACCTTCTCTTTCCCTCTGAACTTGCTGATGTTACATCCATCTCACTATTTCCAGCAGAAACAAATTCCCTGCTGTGTAAAAAAAAAAAAAAAGCACTTTCTAGTATCCCTTTTAATGGTTTTCATGTATCTCCCCTCACTCCAGAACTGTGAGCATTTTAAACCCCAAAGCAACTCACAGAATCATAGAACAGTTAAGGCTGGAAAAGACTTCTAAGATCAAGTCCAGCTCCTAACCCAAGCACCATCTTGTTCACCACTAAACCAAGTCCTCAAGTGCCACATTTTTTGAACACTTCCAGGGATGGTGACTCCACCACTTCCCTGGAGTGCTTGTTCCAGTGCCTGAACATCCCTTCAGTGAAGAATTTTCTCCTAATATCCAATCTAAACCTCCCCTGGTGCAACTTGAGGCCATTTTCTCGTGTCCTATTGCTTGTTAATTGGGAGAAGAGACTGATTCCCAGCTGGCTCCACCCTGCTTTCAGGGAGTTGTAGAGGGTGATGAGGTCTCCCCTAAGCCTCCCTTTCTCCAAGCTGAGGGTCCCACCCCCCTCAGCCACTTCTCTCAAGACTTCTGCTCTAGCCCAGCCTTTTCATCCATTGCATTGCCTTTCTCTGGACATGCTCCAGCATCAATTTTTTCTCACCACCGTTCTCCATCTGGAATGTTAAGCTGAGAATGGTTCAGTTTTTTGTATTAGCTGCTCAGTCATATTTATTTTCGTTGGCTACTCCAAAGGTACATACTCTGAAGTTAGCTATTAAAAATTTGGCTGTTTCTGCTTCCCCAAAAATGTCCTTATTCTCTCTTGTAAGAAAGATCATGTGCCTGGGGAAAGCCATGCCCAGCAGTGGCCGTCCCTGCTCATCAAACCTGTGCTGCCCTTTGTGACAGGAAGGGGTGGGATGGCTTTGCTGGCTGTCCCCTGAGGAGTGCCTGACCTTCCTCTGAGCCAACAAACAGACTTGGGATTACTGAAGGCACAGGACTAATGTGGAGAATCTGGTTTCAGTCCTTATCCAGCACGGACCCCAAGCCATGAGGAAAGTAGAAAACTTGTAAGGGATGGACAGGTCGCTGCTGAAGCCCCAGGAGCAGGAAAGCTGCAAAGAACTGGCACCTACAGGGCTCTCTGCAAGCAGGGGCTGTGCTGTGGGGCCAAACCCAGAGCTGGGGAATGAAAGCTCTTGTCCCCAGTGCCTACAGGACTTGGTCAGATGGTTTAAACACCTCAGGAACTGGGAGTGCCAAGAATGGTCTTGATATTCAAAGT
Source organism: Erithacus rubecula (assembly GCF_903797595.1). Taxonomy (NCBI): domain Eukaryota; kingdom Metazoa; phylum Chordata; class Aves; order Passeriformes; family Muscicapidae; genus Erithacus; species Erithacus rubecula. The sequence goes on from NC_136688.1 coordinate 56,260,756, forward strand.
GAAGAAACAAGGCAGAGTCCCTGGGAAGACTCCATTCAGCCCAGTCTAACTTACTGAGCAAGGTGCTAGCTGAAACACCTCCTCTGCCCACCCCTTCTGGAAATGCAGCTGAACCAGGACCAGATCACTCTATTTATGGGACTCTCCACTCCTCCTTTCCCTCAGACCCAGCTGTCTGAGCCCTTGCTCCACACACACATTGGATTTCCCAGGACAAGCAGGAGTTCCACAGCAGGGGCCCCACGCAGTTGGGACGTCTGGGCACCAAGCCAGAGCCTTTCCCTGACCCCATACACACCAGACACAGCTTGATTCTTTATTTGCTGCCACAGCTGGTGGCTGGGGTGAGGGAGCAGAGGACAGACCCAGAAAGGCTGCTGGCAGGCAGACAGCCCAGTGACACACTCATCCTCTCTTGTGTGTGGTGCTGATGCCCTCAGTGGGAGTGCTGGCATTCCAGAGGTGTGCAGAAACACTGCACTGTGTGAGCCACAAGGAATCCAGATCAAAGGGCTCTGCTCCTGTTGCTTTATGATCCTCTACTTTCCTGCACATGAGGAGCACAGGGATACCTACTCCCAAAACTCCCCTCTGCCACCTACCCCCACCTTGAAACAGCTCCCAGTGCAATGAATGTTCCTGCTTCAGACTTCCAAAGACAACCATAAACACTGGGGATAATTAAAAAGTGAACATTATGAAAAATACACTGGCAAGCTGTGAAGCTGGAAAGCCAGGTAGCTTAAAGAAGTGCCAGATATTCAACTGGGCTCCAAGATCAGCAGATGTTTTTCAACCTAACGTTGCAAAAACTCACTCACTCAGATGTGTTTCCTAAATCAGAACCAGAGATGAGAATGTGTGTTGTGTATTGAGACCATATCAAGTACTTTTCCAGCATTATTAAGATCTGTTATTAAAAAAAAAAAAAAAAAAAAAAAAAAAAAAAAAAAAAAAAAGAAAAAAGGAGGGGGTTGGGTGTCGATAGGAAAAACTAGGCCTGTTTAAAGGATTCTGGATGCTTACCTAAATCATGTAAGAAAAGGAAAATTCCTTCCCCAAACTGAAAAGACTGGGATGCAATTAAGAGGGAGATACCATCAGCCCATTTCCAAGTCTGGTATTAAGCTATTCAACAGGAGAACTGCAGAATACAGTGGCTGCAGCTGATGCAGTCTTAGCGATATTTAGGCGGTTATTTTATTTTCTTTTTTTTACTCAATTATCTGAAAAGAAACCATTCAGCAGCTCACTTTTGAAAACCAGCCTGCCTCACCCCATACAAGGCAATCTGCTATAGCACTGCAATTAAAAACTCATGATCCCAATGCCACTGGGCGTTGGTTTGTCTTTCCACCAGCAGCTCCTTTCCAGCCAGAGACAGTGCACGGCTCAGGATCCTCTCTGCTGCTCTTCTACACCTTTGAGGAGATTTACAGGGATTTGCACGTTTTTCTCACTCAAAGAGAGATTATGTGGCATGATTAAGAGATATTCTAGGAAAGAAACTACCAGCTTCCAACAAGACATTCCCTTTGTTTGATGTAACACCCATCAGTTATTAATGGGATGGCTTTAAGCTGTTGCTTAGCTTCAGTAATGCCATATTTAACAGCAAACATTAGTCCTCTCCCCTCTCTGTAGTGGCAGCCTTTGTCCAGCAATTTATGGATGAATTATTCTAAATCAATATATAATTTTTTTATACATATATATACATATAAGCTGCCTTTCCATGTGTAAAGTAATAGGAGAGTTGTAAGCAGATAAGGGGAGTTACAGCTTTTGCTGTTTCATGGGAGGTGGAAGTGCAAGGACTTTCTGGGTCACTGAATCTACGGTCTGGTGAGGTACTGCAGAACCTTTACAAAAACTGATTTTCCACTCCTTATAAAAAACAAAACAAAACAAAACAAAACAAAAAACAAACAAAAAAACCCTAAAAAACAAACAAAAAATTCAGGAAAAGAATATGAGACATTATAAATAGGGATTTACTACACTGCAGATTAAAAAATAAATGTGCCTCTTAGGAATAAGTGTTCCCACTGTCTCAGAGGCTGCTCCCTGAGATGTTTAATTCTGAGTGGATCTTTACTTCCTACATTTGTGATGCAAGGAAACCTGGGGGGGGGGGGGGAAATGCTGTGCCTTTCAGGTGGGTGAAAGAAAGGACACAGAGGAACCACAAAGGAAAGGTCAGCTCAGACCTGGCTATGGAATGGACAGGCTGCACACACATTCCTGAAATCCACACCAGCCACAGCACCCACTCCAGTTGTTTGTCCACTGCTTGGTGGATGCCAAAGCAGATGAACCTGCAGAAACCAGCTCAACCTGCCCAAAACCTCCAACCTTCCCACCAGGCAGCTCCAAAGCTTCTGCTGTGAATGGAAGCAGTGCTGCCTATGGAGGGCTCCTTTCTCCTCTGCTGCCAGCCTCCCCTCCAGTCCCATGGGAAGAACCTGAGACAGAGACCAGTGGGTGACCCAGTTGTCACCTTCCATGACCCTGCTAGGGCTGTAACAGAGCCAACAGCCAAAGCTGCAGAGGGCACCATGGACAGGCAGCCTGTGCTCTCCTCCACCCAGCCCAGCTCCCAGAGCACACAGCTCTTGGGGATTCACTTACTGGACATTCCATGGGGACACCTGTTGTGTCCCACAGATCGATTTGGTTACAGAAACCAACCATCTGCCCCCATGTTGTACCAACCAAAGTCTGCAAGCACCCAGACAGAGAGCAGGATTAATATTATACTTCCATCTGCTCTGAAATGTGAGCTGCCCATCAGCAACAACCTCTGAGCTCCTAAATCCCACCTTGCCCTTGGAAAAATGCAAGCTATTAGAAGAACAAGAGGAGCTGTGACAAGCCAATTCCCACAAAGCACAAGTCACATCCACAGCAGCATTTTCAACTTGCCCCATTTCCTGCATGGCTAAATGCAAGGAATGTTAACAGGTCACATCAGGAGACTTCTAAATGGTGACAACACCAATATAAATGCACTGACAGGGTCTGCACCAACGTAACAAACTTTAAAAAGTATTAAAACAGACTGTTTATTACAGCATATGATGTGTTATATTAATTTACACAATGATATATATATATATAAAAACAGCCATTGATGATGTACAGTAAATTGGACATCAACAGGAATATTAAAACTACTGATACTCATGCACGTGACATGCATATGGGTTTTTTTTTTTCTTTTTCAAAAGCAGTTTTACACAATATAATGAAGTTACTAAGCCTTGCTCAGCTGTTCCAGCTGCAGTTTACTCTGGACACCACGGCTGTCTGCAGTGGGACTCCCAGGAGATCAGAGCAGAGTGCACTCCAGGGAAGGCAGCTTAACCTTGGAGACAGATTGAACAGGAGCCCTTTCCTGGCGGGGGAAGGCTGGGGGAGGACAGGAGTGAGTTTCAAGAAGAGAATCAACAAGAAAAGAAAAAAAAAGAGACCAGAGTACCAGAAGGAAAAAGTTCAAGATGTGGCAACAGCAGCAGCAGAAAGGGACAAGCAAAAATATGAAGAACCACCCTCACTCCCTTCCCTTTATTCCCTAAAGATGTATGACCTTAAGCTGTCCATATCCTGTACCCAGAACTGGAAAAACTAGGCAAGGAAGATCCATTCCCAGAAACATTTTAGCCTGCTCTCAAAGCCTTCTGACACCACGTGCTGGAGGCTGTTCACCACTGAAATGGCAGTGTTGTGTTGTTGGGTTTTTTTTTTTAAACAAGTGTAACGGTCTTTTATTTCCACATAAAAGGCACTAGTATCCACCCAAGTTCTGAAGACAAGTGACATAATTTACCTTAAGTTTTAAATATTTGTATTTAAAAAAAAACAACAAAAAAATCTGTGGAAATATGTACAAAAACAAACAAACAAACAAAAAAAAGCACCTTGCTTCCGAAAGCAGAAGCAGATACATTCCACCAAGTCACCTCACTAGACGGTCGTCATGAGCTTCAGGGAGCCTGACCGAAAGCGGAGGATCTTCTTCTTGAGGTTATGGGATGCTTTGATTTTGACAAAGGCCTTGGCCGCATTTTCATGCAGCTCCGGCGCCGTCACCGTTTGGATGGGCAGCGTCTGCACAAACTGGGACCAAATCAGGCCCCCGCTCTCATCAGAGTCGCTGGTGGTCGTGCTCTCCCCTACAAACTCCACCTCGCTCAGGCTTGACTCGCTGTCTCCAAAGCAGTTCGTGGTGTAGTTGCTCTGCTCGTCCTCGCTCGTGTCCACCACGGTGGAGTGGAACAAGGACTCGCACTCGGCCGAGTACTCCGAGTCGCTGGCCACGTAGGCGTAGGGGCTGACGTAGGGCAGGGGCACCTGCGAGTAGACGCCCACGGCCTCGCGCCGGTTCCTCCTGGCCCTCCGCAGGGCCTCCTCGTAGGAGATCTCTGCCGAGGATTTCCAGCGGCGGTAGTCGGCGCGCTTGTGCTTGGGCTTGGCCACCACGACGTCGCGGCCGTGGGAGCGCAGGGCGGCCCTGTGCAGGCCGGGCTGCCGGCCCGGGAGGCCGGGCTCCAGCGGCAGGCCGCCGCCTCTCTTCCCCCGCGACGAGGCCTTTTTCAGTTTCTTATTTGTATCCAATTCCTCGGGAAAGCGGCACTTCTTGCCCACCACTTTGGCTTTCTCCCGCAAGGCCTGCGAGCTGTTTTCCACCCCGTTGGCGAGGTGGGACCTGTGTTTCAAGGCGGAGCTTTTCAAAATCTTGACGTTCCGGGTGCCTTTGTGAAGCTTCATGCTTTGCTGCTGGGCCGGGATGTACTGGGCGTTCACCAGCAGCCCGTCATCCAGGCTCTGCGAGGAAGAGCCCTCGCTTTTGAAATCCAGCGCGGGCCTCTCCTCCACAGCCGGCGACGAGGAGCGAGCCGCCTGCAAGCTGCTCTTCAACAGGATCTTTTTGGGAGGCTGGCTGGCCCTGCTCTCTGGCTGCAGCACCACCGCCTTCGCCGGGGTGTCTTTGGGAGGCGCAGCAAAGAGCTGGCCGTTCTCCTTGGGGACATCCCCGGCCGTGGCGCTGCGGCCCAGCTCCGGCGGCGCCGCTTTGACGCCCCGTGGCAAGTGCTTGCTCTGCAGTTCCGCCGTTGTGCCGGGTGGGAAAGCTGCTGGCAAAGGGGCCTTCCTACCCTCCAGCTGCTCCCCAGCCGGCTCCCTCGGCCTCTGCTTTAATGGGGACGGAGCTGTGTGCTCGGCAGCGGGGGCCCCACCGGGAGGCACACACGGCTTGGAGCTCTTCAGGTTCACCACGTTGCCGTGGGCCACCATTGCTGCCGGCTGCCGGACGCACATGCTCCCGTGCCTCAAGATGCCTTTGGTGGCATCGGCGTTGAGACTCGTCCGGGGTTTGTTAGTCCTTACTGCGTGAGTCTTTTTCTGAACCAGGCTTAAGATGTAGCTGTCTATCCTCTTGCTGGTGGAAGGGCAGGGAGCCGGCCAGGAGCTCTGCGGGGGGAAGGCGTTGGCGCATTGTCCCGAGTCCGTTTCCGATGGGGTGCAAACGTCGCTCATATCGCAAGCCAGCCTCTCCTCCTCTCGCTGGGGGTTCTCAGTCACGGGGAGAAGGAACATGGGGCTCTGCACAGCCACGGCGTGCAGCGGGCTGGGGTAGCGGTAGATGTCGTTCCCGTTTTTAGACACCAGGTCGCACTGGTACTTGGGATGAACATCTGCAACGACATCGAGGGAGTTTGAGTGCGGTGTGGACAAAGAGCGACAGACAGAGCCTGCGGTCTGCTCCTCATGCTGGCCTTCCTTATTATAGTCCATCCAGCCTATGAGATCTGAAAGGCATTTTAGAAGAGTTTAGAGAGCCTGCCAGGGACAGCTGTGCTACGTTTTTAATGTGCTGCCAAGGACGCCGGTCCATCTACGCACACAACGCAAAGCTTTAACTACTGCAGCAGCAATTTTGCAACCATGGGTGCTGTTCAAGCAATATAAAAAGCAGCACTATCCTTCTGTGGGTTTCCCTGTCACTGCACCTATGTGGGATTTACTACATGGCTAAAACAATAAAAATCACAGCCCTAATGAGAATATGTACATTGGTTTCAAACCTGAGCCCAGGTTGTTAAGATATTCCTATCTTTCTTTCAAGCCACCCAGAAGTCTCCAAGGGTCTCTTATATGTTACACAGTCACCTGTGAAACTCTCTGCATGCCTCAGTACATATGAACGCTAAATCCAAAGAGAAACATAAAAATATAGACAAGAGAACAATTAATTCTTGCTGCTTATTGACAAATTTCACTTCTGGGTTCTTTCAAGAATGTCTCAGGTCAGGAAAAAAATCCAGACTTAATTTTATTGTAGTTTTTATTATTCTTAGTACTATTATTATCATAATATTTATAGCAATGCTAATAGAAATAACAGATGTTCCTTTTGAGTGATAAGGGGTTAAAGAATGGGAAACAGGCTCATGCTTTCACACAAGTACAAGGAGTGCAGGTCAATCCAGCTGACATCCTAGCCTTGGCTCTGCAAAGAGTTCTGCCAGAGAAATCCAGTGCATTTCAAGATGCATGAGTCACATTTAATGGCTAAGGAGCTTACTGGAGAGGTAAGCAGCCTTAAGAGAAGGGCTTCCACACAAATACCTAAGATTATTATTTTTTTTTAAGCTTAAGTTGCCCTTGTCTTCTTGGGCAGGGGTACAATCTAAATGATCCTCTGCCAGTCCTGTTTTCTGCCCTGGGGCTGGAAACTTCAGCCAGGGTACTCCACTTGGAATGCTCAGTGTTCATCACTTATCTAAGGCTTATTTCAAAGAGGTCTCATGGGCATTGATGAAATTTGCTGATAGAGTGATGTTCCTGTGTGAGCAGGAGAGGAAGAACAGGGAAGTTAAGAGGATAAACTTCCTCCAGATCACCTCTCAGCTTTCCTACATTTCCTAAACTATTGGCTTCATGGAATGTTGACAAAAAGACATTTTTGAAATTTGTCAGTTTGTGATATTTCATCCCTGAAAGTGAGACTATATGAATGATGAGAAGTAGAAATTCAGGTTTTCGTGGTGTATACATAAAAAACAGCAGTGCAATCAGCTGGAATTACTTGTGTGTTTTTGGGGTTTTTTTAATGTATGGCCCATGAAGGTCACTTTACAACAGGGAGCATTAAATTACCTCGAACTGCTCATAGGAAAACTTAAGAGGACTTGTCAGCATCTCAGAATGAATGCATCCCAGGCTGCATTTTCCCAGTTTAGAAATAGAAGATGACTAATTATTGTCCTTGATTCACAACAAATCACTATAAGTTAACCTTAAAGAGCAGAATGCAAATTGGAAATACTGAGGTTGGAATCATCCTCCCCAATCCAGAATGAGCTAAAGCTTTTGAAAATGTCTGCAGTCAATAACACTTGATGACAACAGTTCTATTGAAGTCTTTTCTGGAGAACAGAGGAACAGGTTCCTATTGAACCATCCCACAAATCAAGGCTTGCATCTTCAGACTGGTGTCCAAAGAAAGTTCACAGCTCTCTGCCAAAGAGACAAAATGTTTCTGGCCTGTTCATGATGTCTGTTTGTCTGTACTATAGAAATGCAGGACACACCTCACCATGCTCACCCAGGGGTTGAGGACCAACAAAATTGACAAAATGACTGCTAAAAACATGAGCCCTGACCCCGTAAAACCTTCAGCTAGCTCCTTACTCTGTGACTTTAATGCTGACATGGCTAAGAGCTATCATTAATTACTGCTAATCACTAAAACCCTCTCTAAAGAAAGAGAAATCAGCTGACTGACGTGTTTCTGTGTACAGGTACCACTGCCCTCTGCTGGGTAGAGCAGCTGTCAGAGCTTCACATGCCATTTTCGTGTGTTTAGAGTGACACATTCATGTGCAAAGCTGGACTAGTGGAGGGCAAACAGTCCTGCCTTGTGACCCATGTACCTGAGAGGCACTGGCATCTTTTCAGAGCATAATATAGCACATGAAAGGAAGAAGGGTTAATCCAACCCAGGTACTCCTGAGGCAGTATTTCCAAAGCCAAAGCCACCTCCTGGAGTGTGATGTATTCCACCTGCTTTTACTATACCTGCAGATTTAGGGCGTCCATCTGAGATATTCAGTGTTGCCTCCAAAGGGCTGCAAAAGCAAGTGCTAGAATGGCAACTGGATAAACACTCACTGAAGACAGAGTTAGATGAATTGGAAAGCGATCCAGAAGCTCCATCACTCAGCTCATAAAACCCTATAAAAATAAAGAGTTTGGATTTATATTAGTTATGTCTACACAGAGTTACTATTTGTGTCCCTAGAAAGGCAGTCAAGCTGGTGTTTGAGTTGGCTTACTCTAACACAAGTAGTTATGGGATTTCATTCAGTCACCCCAAAAACAGCCAACAATTTAGTAATATCCTTATTGCCATGCATTTACTCTGTTTAAAAGTAAAGCACTTAAACCAGCAGAATTTATCTTAGCATATGGAATTTTTTTTTAACTTTACAAGGGCTGGGGTTCTAACCCTTACAGGGATTTTCAGATTTTAACAACAGGGATCCAGCCTGTGTTTGGCAGCCCATTCATTTAATAGGGTGTTATACTTCCAAGACAGACTCTCCAACTATTACTTAACTATAAAAGTGTTGGGCCCAATGCTATCCATTACTTTCCCCAAAGTTCTGGATATAAACATAATATTTGTGGATGATAGAAAAGAAGAAAAATGGTAAATAATGTGCAAACACATCAAATTTAATTTCCTGGTAAACTAGGATTACTCAAGGAAAAAATGACACACCACAACCAAAATTTAAATTGTTCATTTAGGAATAAGGAATGCAGAGCATGCCTACAGAATGGGGATGCATCCTGGAAAACAATAATCCTGGAAAGGGCTTAGTCAGCGTGGAAAAGCAGCTCAATCAAGCTTAATGATATGGCAAAAAAAAGCTAATGAGATTGTTGGATGTACAAAGGGGCTAATGAATAGCAGCAGGGAAATGACTTCAGCAGTCTACATGGCCCTGGTAAGAAACATTGGAATGGTGAGCCCAGTCCTTGAATCCAGCATGCTTAAAACAAAGCTAAAAAATTGGAAAGAGGCCACTGAGCTATTTAGGAGCTTGGAAAAATGCCTTAAAATGAATGACTTCAAGAACTTGACCTGTTTAGCTCATCAAATAAAAGCCAGGAATATAGTGTATGGCACTTCCAAGAGGAGGAAAAGCTGGGTATAAGAAAAGACCTTTCTTTAGGGGAGAAAAGGATATAAAAATATCAGTGCTGGAACAAGTCAGTTTCAGACTAGAAATTAGCAATAGTTTTAACAATTGCAAGTTGGAGGATTCTCCACTTTTTAGCGTGTTCAGAAAAAGTCTAGAGGCCTCTAGGAAAGGCTCCCCATAGTTAAATACCACTTACTAGCTTCAACACAGTTAGAAAGAGATGAAATTCAGTATATGGGGGATGGAATTGTTTGATTCTGTGCTCTTTTCTGGCTGTATGACCACTTTTGATATCTTCCTCCTGATGGTGGTGCTTTCTTTTCACCATTTCTCCTTCATCCTCCTCCCTAATATATAGGACAATTAGAACTTTCTGAACTAATGTGGGAGTGGCCTTGGAAAAACAAATGCCCCAAACACTAAAAATCTAATTAAGCTTGAAATGCTCCTCTGAAAGAAGCAAGCAGCAGCCTTTCCAGTGGTGAGGGAACTCTGTTAGTAGGAATTCATTATCAGAGTGTGAACGAGATGTAGACATTTACTGCTGCAGTACTGAAAACTCCAGCACTAAGATGTACAGCCAGTTTAAGTCCAGCTCCCAAGGCAGGCTGCATTCTGCTGGGCACTGCCCTCACCTGAACTTGGACGGCTGTCTGTCTCCAGGTGCTCATCTGTCGTTTTTTCCACGTCCAGGCGGAGATCACTTATTTGCTTATCCAGCTCTTGCAGCTGGTTTAATAGCCCAGCATCCCTCCTCCTCAAGCAGTTCTGCAAAAGAAGAGGACAAAGAACATCAGCTCCTTCAGTGGGGCAGGTGTGAAGGGGTCCCAAGGACCAACAGACTTCTCTATCTAAGCCTTGTGAAACACCTTGTGGATATTCTTTTATACAAAAATGGAACAAAGCCCTGACATTTTACACAGATACTCTGGATAAATACTTAAGTGAAAAATTATGCAGGCACTTCATCCCAGCCTGTTCCAGCCAGTTCTGCATGAGGAGCATGTTCCACAGTTCAGGAAGACCAACAGGCTGTGCTGACCACAGCTGGAAGAACAAAGCTGGATTGTGTGATAGGGGCAAACCAGACCTGTGCACATGGAACGGGCAAGGACGGCCGTGCCAGCCTAGCAGGGCACGTTCCCCACCACACTGGGGTTACTCAAAGATCACATCTGCTCACACAATGGCACCAAACAGCTCTGCCAACGAGTGCCTGTGGTGTGGGGACTGCCTTGTTCTGCTGCACATTATGAGCTTAGAGTCCACCATCCAGAGAGCAAGATTCCCAGGGCTGGGATCACGGCCCTTTTATTAGTTTTGCAGAGCAGCAGGAAGGAAGAGTGATTCTTCCTCTTCTCCCATTATAATTGTATGAAATTGCTGTGAGATGAATTCTAAGGCTATTTATGAAGGTAATTTGATGATAAAATAAGCAATAAGAAATTATTTTGCAAGGCACTCATTAACCCACGGTCAACACAATCAGTTTCCCCCTGTGTATTATAATGTTGCTTATCCATCATCTGTTCAGCTTCATACCCTTTAATTGCTCTGGCTTTGGGGAAAGTGGAGGAGGCAGGAGGAAGGTTCATCTACTTTTGTTTCTTCGAGTGCATCGTTTGTCTGGCACCCAGGGACGCTCTGATACATTCATTGCAATGACTTTTGATGCTCATAGATGGACTAGTTCTAAACCTGTTAAATCCAGGATAATCTTTTCCATGGAGTGGACCAGTCATAGAATCACAGATTCATAGAATGGTTTGGATTGGAAGGAACCCTAAAGATCATCTCATTCCAACCTCCTTGCCTTGGGCAGGGACACCTTCCACTAGAGCAGGCTGCTCAGAGCCCTGTCCAGCCTGGCCTGGGGCAAAGGGAGAGCAATGCTAAAAGCACTGGCAAGCACCGGTGGAAGATGTGCTGGCGTTTAGGGCCATCCTTTGGAGAGCCAAAAGGGTGATCCCAAGCCTTCTCCCCCATTCCTGCGGGAGTCAGGGCTGGCTGGCAGCCAGGCTGGTGGAGGTGATGGGTTCAAGGGATGACTTCGCTGCGCCACCTACTGCCACCAGCGCCCCCTCCCCCAGTCAGCACCGCATCTGGTTCCAATCTGCAATGTCAAGTGCACAAATTAAAGGGCTACCACAAATCCCCGACTTTTTTTTTGAGTAATGATTCCGTGGTCCTTCACTACGGTTCTCGGCCGGCAGCCAGCCCCTTCCCAGCAGAAAAAAATAATTTATTTTTATCTTTTTTTTTTTTTTTTTTAAAGGAAGAAAATCGAGGGGTGGGGAAATGAAAAAATCACGGAAATAAATCACGCAATCCTACTTCTCCCTGGGTGAAAGCAAATGCTGAGCGGCGCACAAAGAGCGCCAGGCACAGCTGTACGCTATTTTCATTGAAAAATGATCTGCCGCTTCATGCCGCCCTCCATCTCTTCCCACACCAGCTCCAAAGCGCGTCCTCCAACAAAAGCATCCCTTCCTCAGGCGCCCGATGCTGCCGGTGCCCGAGCGCCCGCTGCCTCCTCCCGGGGCTGGGACCCGGAGCTGGCTCCCAACTTCCATTCATGGCAACGCCGGCGCCTCTCTTGCCATGAATGGAAGTGGGACCCGACCGGCTGCGGGACCCGACGGGAGCCGTGCGGCCACCGGCACAGCGCCGGCACGGCCCGTGCGGCTCCGAGCTGTCACCGGCCCGCCCCGACAGCGCAGCGGGGGCGCTGCCCGAGGGGCTCCCCAGCTCCTTCCCCGCCTCTCCGCGGCCAGGACCCGCGGGTCACAGCGACACGGGGGCACCGAGCGGGCGAGCATCCCCGGAGCTCCCAGCCCGCATCCTCGGAGCTCCCCGCCCGCATCCCCGGCGTTCGCCACTCGCATCCCCGGTTCTCGCCACTCGCATCCCCAGCGTTCTCCACTCGCATCTCCGGCGCTCGCCACTCGCATCCCCAGCGTTCTCCACTCGCATCTCCGGCGCTCGCCACTCGCATCCCCGATCCTCCCCGCCCGCATCCCTGACATTTGCCACTCGCATCCCCGATGCTCGCCACTCCTATCCCCGGTTCTCGCCACTTCGCATCCCCGGCGCTCCCCGCCCGCATCCCCGGTTCTCGCCACTCGCATTCCGCGGCGCCCCCCGCCCCCGCTCACCAGCTGCCTCCGCAGGAGGAGGATGTTCTCCTCCAGGAACTTCTCCTCCAGGCTGCGCGGTGCCGGTCCCTCTCCCGTCGGCTCTCCGCGGCCGCCCTGCGCCCCGAGCCCCGCTCCCGCCGGCCGCCGCAGCAGGAGGCTCTTCACCAGCAGCTCCTGCCGCTGCCGCAGGTACTCCAGCTCGCCCAGCCCGGCCAGCGTGGCCTCCAGCCGCTCCCGGGTGCGCTGCCGCTCCGCCTCCGCTTCGCCCTTCTCCCTCCAGCGCGCATCGGGCTCCCGCGGCGCCCCCGCGGGTCCCCCCGCCGCCTGCCCCGGGGGGCTCGCCACGGGGCTCGCCTTCATCGCCGGGGAGGGGGCGGCCGCCGCTGCCAGCCCTGCCCGCGGGGGCACCGCGCCGAGCCCCGCTGCCGCCGCCGCTGCCGCCGCTCGCGAATGGTCCGCGGGGCGCCCGGCTGCCTGCCCGGTGCCACCGCCCCGCGCCCGCCCACCGCCCTCCTCCATCCCGCCTCCATCCCTCCTCCATCCCTCCTCCATCCCTCCTTCCCGCCCGCCTTCCTCCCCGCCCGCCCGCGGCTCCACGCCCGTGGTCTCTGTGCTACTCATCTTTCTCCTCCTCTCGTCCTCTCACCTCCGTTGTGGGGTGCGGGAAGGAAGGGGATGCGGGAGTGCAAACCGCTGACCTTCCCAAAAACTCCATCCGTGATCTCTGGGGCTCTGCACGGCGTAGTGACGGGCAATCACTCTATTCTGTCATCACTCTGTGATTCTATTATTATAGAATCGCAGAATAAATTGAGTTGGGATATTAAAGATCACCTCGTTCCAACCCCACCCCGTGCCATGAGCAGGAACACCTCCTCTAGACCTGGCTGCTCTAAGTCCTGTCCAACCCAGCCTGGAATACTGCCAGGGATGGAGCATCCACTGCTTCTCTGGGCAACCTGTGCCTCACAGTCTCACAGGGAAGAATTTCTTCCTAAATCCTAATCTAAATCTGCCCTCTGTCAGTTTAAAGCCAAACGCTGCTTATACACATCAGTACATCCAAACCAGGAGCAAAAATGATGCATCTGGAAAAAAAACCATAAAAATCCAGGCATGAAGAGGTGAGGGTGTAAGGAGAGGGAAAAGTGGAAAACAGAGGAGAACATGGAAATCCTTGCACTAGGATGCTGACCATGGCATGGGCAGTGGGATCAAAGCACTGGTGAGCTGCTGCTTCAAAGCCTGTGTGAGTAAACCAGTCAAAAAAAAAAAAAAAAAGAAAAAAGCCGTAATGAAATGAACTTTGCAGCAGCACGCACTCTAATTGCAGCAAAGGATCTGCAATTAGGTTTTCAATGGGCATGTGGTGGAAAGAGGCGGAGAGTGGAATGCAGATGCTGAAGGGAAAAAAAAAAAAAAAAGAAAAGAAAATGTTAGTTTCAAAATAGAGCAAAAATTGAATTGCAGACATTTACTAAGGAGAGAAAATGGAAGAAGAGGAAACAGGCATTGAAAGAGTCCTCCACAATATGGGGTTTGTTTGGGAAGATGTGAGCCCACTGTGCATTGGCTGTCATGGACATTATAAGAATAATGAAATGCTCTTTCTCACTATCCCTCAAAAGATTATGAGTGTGGTACTGAAAGATCTCAGATGGAATTTGTCTCCTCACTCCCATGCTGTTTACACTGTGGTGTGCCATACACCTGCTTTACCTGGTGGGTCCTTGTCCTGGCAGCCCACATCTGGCAATATCCTTACTTCACTTCTTCTTAAACCACTGTAAAGTGCTTTCAAAAAAGGACATGCACCTCCTCTTGCAGCTTAAACCAGCCCTCCCAAACCCTGGCCAGATGTAGGAGAGGGCACATGCTCAGAGGGTGATGGAAGCTAAAGCCATCTCTGTTTATTTTTGCTGCTTCAGCCCACAGTTGGGACAGTGCAGGGCATCCATGGTCATCTTTTAGTATGAATTGGGAATGACTTTTCAAAGGTCTCTCAAAATCATCCCAGCTCACCTGAGGTGGCTAAGAAAAACTGGAAATAAAAAGAAGCCACATGCTGGACCTCTGCCTCTCTACTCCTTTTATGTATCTGGGCCCATAAAAGACCCCAAAGTAGATTCAACTCCTGCCCCACAACATTTAGGCCACCTCTGCTGACTTAAAAATCCTCTCCATGGCTTTCCCTCCTCAGTCCTGGCTCACAGCATCCTGAGCATGCTGATGCTGAAATGGCATTGCAATGCAGAGTTACTTTTCCAAGGGCACCAGAAACTCTCCAGATAAGGAACCAAAGGCTTCCACATTTTCCTTCACCCTTTGTAGCCAGGTTTTGCATATAGCTCTGTGCCTCATATGTGTTTGCACACAAAGATTCATGCAATATTTATGCAAAGCTATTTCAGCTCTTTCTGAGCTGTTGTGCACTGTACAATGTAGACATTGCTTCCAAAATAAAATACAGCTGAATAAAATCTGTCTTAATGGTATTTTTTCTTTTTTGACACTTATGGTAGATTTCAGACTGATTCCTCCCTCCCAAGTCACCTCTTCCACTCAGGAGTATAAGGTGCAGTCTACAGGACTCCCTGCTGACATTTCTGTGTTCATCCTTCACAGTGTATCAGCTCCAGGAAGGAAAAGAAGCATAGGAACTGCCAGAACAGTCAACTCCTTACATCACATGGAGAGGAGAAGGCAGCTTCAAGTGAACCAGGCTCACCATGTGGTTATAGGATCAGCAAAGAGAAGGGAAGGAGCATCTGATGAAGAGGAGATCAGGTTTTTCCCCACAGAGGAAGGAATGAGGTGCCTGGGCAGCAGTGGAACTGGAGAGGCTGATGTGCAATTGAGCAGCCAGTAAGAAATGACAATTTATGTTATTTTTTAATAGAAATTACAGAATTTTTATATTTTCATTTCAAATAATATTTCTATTTCCAATAATAGAAGGAAAACAAGGCATCACCTAAGATAAAATGAGAGGGGAGGGCCACAGAGACTATTTGAGAGCTAGGATGCAGCTCAGCAGAGTGTAAGTCATGGAGACAAGGGAGCAGAAAGCCTGGAAAAGCAGGGTATGAAGGCAGGAGAAAAAACAAAGAAATGAGCATAAAATACAGGCCTTTTAATTTACTGAGGAAGCCACTCAGAAAACAGCAAAAGGAAGGGTCCATAACAGCAAGAGGGGACAATAAGGGAGGAGATGCAGAAAGGGGTAAGCATCATCCTTCAGTAAAATGTGGCTTTTAAGCACATGAAGAACAAGGGGCTGATATTGGTTTCTCCCCTCTCAGTGCCAATGAAAAACCAATCTGAGAGAAGAGGGAAGCCCCAGTCCCCATATTAGCTCTGCCTGGACCTTTGCCTCTATCTCAGCAAACCAAACATCTCAAAACTCTTAGCAAGGGCTGAATAATAGGACTCTCATATGAGAAAAAAAAACTGAGTCCAAAATTGTCCACCATTAATCTCCTGGCTTATGGCAGCAGCTGAAGGACTGGCTCTTACACTCCTTTGGAAAGCTGCTACTCCTTCACTGGGGTGTTCAGACTAAACTCTCCACAAATAACCCCAGATTCCCCACTGAATGTGGGAACAGCAAGGAGTGAGGCAGTGAGATGTGTGCAGGTGAGGAGGAGAGCTGATGATTGAGGAGCTCTGTTGCTAGGATGTTCTGAGAGATGAAATCCTGTCTGCTACAGGGGCGGTTCTGAAATGGCTCATGTCGTGTGATTATCCTGCCTCATCTCCTGTGCTTGTATTATTGAGAGGGAGAAATGCTGTGTTCCTTCAGGGTTCACAGATGGGCAATGAAGAGATGGTCTCTGCCCCACAGAGCTTACAAAACAAGAGCTGCCTCTGGTAATATAAAAGGAGCCCTGGGAAAGGAGTGGTTGGCACAGAGAATTCCAGACACACAGGCAAGGGGTGAGAGATGCTGACCCCCATCTCCTGGTCATTTCCTTCCCACTGGGAGCAAGCCCCTACATCCCAACCCACACATTTGTCTTTCACCCTGCTGATCATCAAATTCCATTTAGATTGAATGAGGCCAATTAACACTTGTTGCTTTTCCTAGGTTCATTTCTGACCTGTCACACTAAAATGAGTGTAGGGAATTGGAAAAATTGAAGAACATGACAATTCCCAGTTGGTGAAATGAAAGCAAATGCTTTCCTTGCTCATTGAAACACAGCAGGGTGACACAAACACTTGGGGACTATGCCTAAGACCCACAGCTGTCTGATCCTTTATTTTAATCTATTCTAATGTTAATTGTCCAAGTATTTCTTAATTGCATTGGATAATATAATAGGGCATAAATCTTATCAGCAAATCAGCCTGGCATCAGCCTGTGTTATCATATTACCATGGTTACATTATTATTACAAGTGAACCTTGTGCTCATTACTAACCACAAACAATTCTAACAAACAAGCTAAACTGCAGCAAAATATCCTGGCAGTGTTTCCATTTTTTGTCAAACAAAACTAATTTCTCTGGGTGCTAGGTAACAGCACCATACCTACGATGCATTTTCAACCTTCTGCATTTATTTACTTGCATTTGTACAGCACTGAAACGTTTCCCTGCTGTCAACAAAGCTCAGAGGCCAGATTCTTGGGAAGTGGAATAGAATCTTTAACAGAAACTCATGGTGTTCAGATGACAAGCACTGCCCCAGCCTGTCAAAACACGGCCACGTTTGTACTGTTGTGACAAAAACTGCTGCATTGGGAACCCCTGGCAGCTTGATTAAGTCCCTCAAGGGACCAGTTTGCCCTTGCTCTCATCTGCTGTGGTCTCCCATCAGAAGGCACTTTACTGTGAGGGTCCAACTCCCCTCACCTGATTAGGAGATGAGGATGTGGTGGATCCAGCGAGGGCAGCACTGCTCTTCCCTGGTCCAGAGTATTCATTTGGGCATTTTCTACTGCAGAGCATTTTTCCACCAGCTGTGCTGAGACTGTGTCTGAAAAACAGATCTCTATTCTGGTCTGAGTTTAAAAAAAAAAATTTAAAAACTACTTTTTTTTTTTTTTTCCAATATTTCAGTGATCCACTTTTAAGGGAGAGCAGTTGCACGGGCATGACTGAGAAAGGAGAGCTGTGCAGAATGGGGAGAGAAGAGCAGGAAACCCTCCAGCAAAAACCTCCATCCAGAAGGAATGTGGAAGGAAGGATGGATTGTTTTCAAAATAAGAAGTCACCCAGGAGGCCATGGAAGAGGATGCAGACGACAGCTGCTTGTGGGGAAGCAACATTAGAGCTTCTCCAGACATTCCTGTCAGACTGCAAGCCATGCAATGACATCCATTTCCTTTTCACAGCAGCAGCCCATCTGTTGTGTCAGGAGAAGGGCTGGTTTTGGATCACCCACTGCTGCCTCCAGCACTGTGGTTCTCCCCAAGGCCATGAAAAACCCACTTCATGCAGAATCTGTGGGGGAGTGGCGAGCCCTGAGCTCAGTGAGGTGTCACAGTGCTTGTCAGGTGTCACATTGGTAAAGGTGATGCAAAACTTGCTTCTAGTCCCTTGATTAGGGAAGACCTGTGAAAAAATTTGATGGAAAGGTGGAAAAGACTCAAGGGTGACCTTTTCATTCTCTACAACCACTGAAAGGAGGCTGTGGCCAGGTGGGGGTTGGCATCTTCTCCCAGGAAACAAGGGGCAGGACCAGAGGAACAGCCTCAGGCTGCACCAGGGTAGGTTTAGATTGGATATTGGGAAAGATTTCTTCACTGACTGGGTGAGCAGGCATTGGAACAGCATGGAGTGCTGGAAGTGTTCCAAAGGCACTGTGGAGGTGGCACTTGGGGACACGGGTTAGTGCTGCTGTGTATATGGTTGGACTCTAAGATCTTACAGATCTTTTCCAACCTTAACCATTCTGTGATTCTGTGAAAGCCAGGCAAGATCAGCTCCATTTTAACCTGTTTTCTAAGGATAAGAGAAGGCCTGATAAGGATAGGATGGAGAGGGAGAAAATGGAGTTAAACAAACCAGTGTCACTTATGATGTTCTCAGCTGACAAGAACCAGAGCTTGAAGCTACTACCCTCATTGTTCACCATAAAGAAACTCCACCAGCATTTCAGCAAATCACCTAATTCATCATGCCCTGATGCTAACTGATGGGACTGCATTCCCTCCTCAGGCTCATGAACTCTTCGAATAACTCAGAGCTGGACTGTTCCAAGTGACACTTCCTTTCTCACTTTTTTTTTCCTCCCCTCATCACCAAGCAGAAAATGTCAGTTCTGTTCCAGTTACTTTCAGTTCATCCTTACAATATCAAGTC
Source organism: Erithacus rubecula (assembly GCF_903797595.1). NCBI lineage: Eukaryota > Metazoa > Chordata > Aves > Passeriformes > Muscicapidae > Erithacus > Erithacus rubecula. The sequence goes on from NC_136688.1 coordinate 56,279,417, forward strand.
TGATGTTTTTGTATTTTGACTCCTTTTCTTGTCCTGGAGCAGGTTTCATATGTATGTTTTAAAATGCTTAAATTTGGAGGCATGAATTCTGTTCAGTTTAATGCCTTCTCACACCCATGCTGCCAGTATTCACTGAGCACATTGGGCTGGGACAGCCCTCAGCAGCATGGACTTTGTGGAAGAACACCTATTAAAGTGTGAACAATCAGCCACTGGGACTTAAATTACAACTTGAGATTTAGACAGCCAAAGATAAATTCCCAACAGAAGGAACTTTTCCAGGGAGAAAAGGACATAACCTGCAGTGCAATTTGCATTTAAACTGCCTGTGACAAAGGCAGAGGTGGCTGCAGTTGTGTTCTTTGGATGGCCTTGGGACCCCTCAGCTGTGACGGGAGCCTGGAGCTGGGCAAAATACTCAGAGGAAATAACAGGAGTAAGTCTCCTTAGTGTATAACAACAGCATGTCAAGGAACCACTTAAAAAACACAAAACCATAAACCATTTTGCCTGAAAAAGTTCCTTTTCCTCTGCTCTCAGGAGACACACACAGAAGGTGTCAGTGCCCCAGGCTTTGCACCAGTGAGTCCCATAAAGCTGGGAAGGTCAGGTGTGCAGTCAGAGCCCAGGGCACATGAACAGCAGGGGCTGAAAGGGCTCTGGGGGCTCCTGCTGCCAGTCTCTGAGCCCTAACTTAAAATCTGAGCTGAAGAGCTGCAGGTTTTGGCAGAGTGACCCACAAGTCAGCTCCATTCTCCTTTGAGAAACCTGGGCAGCTCTTTCCCCACCTCACAGGATGGGAGCAGCTCTGGTCCCTGCTGTGGGAACATTTATTCCTGCAGTTCCTTCCCTGTGTGTCATGTCACTCCATTATCATGTTTCCCTGACTCCTAAAAAGGTTTTTTCCAGCCTAAATGATTCTATGTTTCTGTGAGAGGCTGGGTTTGAAGTCAGGTGCAAACTGACATGCAGAGGTACCTGGATCTCTGCTCGATTTTGGGACTTTTTTCAGTATTGAGCCTCTTATCAATCTTGGCAGAAGAGGGAATAACACTTTTTAATCTTCTCTAATGAAAGCTTTTGTCCTGGAAGAATGCATTTTCTATCAGCTCAGGCATCTGCAAACCTGCAAGAGGAAGGAATGGCATTTCAATTTCTAGGAACTATTGGCCCAAAAACTTTGATCTGATTCTCACAGCTGAGCTGTTCATTCAGGGCACGCTGCATCTTTGCATTACCATTTGCTGCATTGCCATCAGATGTGCAGCTTCATAGAAAAATAGCCTGAAACAGCAAGGCAGCACTGGGGATGTTATTCCATTTCAAAATTGCCAATCAAAGTCTGTCTCATATGGCACTACCAGCCCTGTCCTGGACTGATCCAGGCCCTCCAGACCTTGGAGAGGACATGGGGATGGAGGTTCTGCTTTGTCCACTCCATCCCTGCAGTTTCAGCTCCTTCCAAAGGCAGTTTCTGGAAACCTTTTGGGTGCCCCTGCAATAGGCTGGTATTGTTGCCCAGAACTGTTCCCACTTTTCAGATGATTACCTCCCAGTGCTTCTCAGATTCCAACTGTTAGTCTCATGCATAATGTATTTCATTTCAAGCCTTTCATCTGTGCATAAGTTTTCCATCTATTTCCATCCTGGTCTCAGATACTCTTTTACCTGTAAAGCAGGAAAAGTTCTATTTTTTTCCACTTCTTTTCTGGAGTCTCATTCCTCTCAAACACATCTCCAGCTTTTTTTTTTTTTTTTTTGCCACCAAAGGGCTGTTTCAGGGGATGAGGTTCACATCCTGTTGCTGCAGATTTTTGGGGACACTTTCTTTCCAGCAGCATCTCTGCTGGCTGCAAAGCCCACTGCCTGCAGCTGCTCTCAGTGCCCTGCTGTAGGTGAGGGATCAATTGCATTCCTGGGATCACTCCCTCAGCCACAGGGAGCCAGCTTAGCTCAGGCTCACTTCTTGCAGCCACCCTGACTTCAGGGGCTCTCACAGCAAGGGGAAGCAGGTTACAGGCACCAAAAGAGGCCAAAAGAAGGTCTGCAGTGTCAGCAGCACAACAGCATCACATCTCAGAGAACCACAGAACCACAGAACCACAGAACCACAGAATCACAGAATGGTTTAGGTTGGAAGGGAACTTAAAAATGATCTAGTTCCAAACCCTCAGCTGTGGGCAGGGACACCTTCCACTAGACCAGATGACACTACAGAGTTGTTTTGGTTTTAGTTTGTTAGGAGTTTTAGTCTTTTTTAAATTATTATTTAAATATTTTAGTTTATAAATTTAAGCCTTTATCTTCAGGCAGATGCCTTAGAAACAGACACAGCTCACACAGCAAGTGGATGTTTTATGAAGGAATCCTGTGTGAGTTTTTTGGTCTGAGCTACAGAGGAAGTTAAACTGAATCCTGACAGTCCCTGCTGGGATTGTCCTGGAGACAAGCAAGCCCCTCAGGCACATCCTGGTGTTCCCACGCTGCCTTGGGATCCCTGATGGAAACTGCAGGACATCCAGACTTCTCCAGGAGTTGAGCCAGGGCCTGTGTTAAATGCCCATAACCCTCTGTGCTCTCTTCTCAGTCACCTGATGAGCAGGAACAAGCCCTGGAGATGGTTTGAACAGCAGTGGGAGCACATGGAGAGGACCCAGCCTTCAAAGCAGGAATGCAGAGCTCAGCAGTCAAACACACAGCAGTATCTGGATGCCACTTCTTTTCCAAATCCTTTCAGATGCAGCCTAAGGGTTTAGAATTGACTTTAAAAACCAGAGGGGTCCTGATTCCACAAAAACAGTTAAGCACTTAATAACATTAAGCACGTGCTCAGGTCTCTTCCTATTCAACAAAGCCCTTAAGCACATACTTCACCCCTCTTTTATTGCCCAGAACCAAAACACTGAGTTCCCAGAATTTCTTCAATCTTTAATTTTGGAGGAGGGTCAGGAATTCAAACCTTGATCCATGCTGTGCAAAGGGTCCCTATTTGCAAGAGAGTCAGACTCCAGCTCCAGAACTACACACCCAAGTGCTGGCACATTCCTATTTTGGACTGGGATCTGAATTTTTCAGCTTGTGCCTCACCCTGATCTATGCTTGTGCTCATTACAGAGGTTGAAGTGCAGGCAGGGAGCTGTTGAACCCTGTTTCTATGCAAGGCTGGAGTGGATGATGCTTTTCCCAGCTCCACCTCACTGCCATGCAAAGCTGAGGCACCACCTCAGGTCAGGAGAGTGCAGGATTTGCAAAGCTCCTCCAGTTTGGCTGCTCCCCCCAAAAAATGTAAAGCCTCTGCAGCAGAGCTCCCAGAATTGAGTGAAATCCTCAGGTTTTGTGATTATCCAAATGCCATCCAGCATCCACTTAGTGACCTGCTGGTCCTGATACTGACACTGGCTAGAATACAAACTTTCTAATCAATTTGGAGTGTTGGAAAGCAGGTTTGCTTTATACTCAGCATGCTGGACATCCAGGGGATGTTTCCCCTGATCAGGTGTGTTGTGATATTTATAACAGGTATTTATTCCATCATGACCCCACATGCTCATTACAGCACTCTTCCTAGCTAATCCACAAACAGCACTTTCCTAGAACTCATTTGCATCATCTGTCCCTTACTGGAAGCCCTTCTATGGTCTTGGAGGGTTCTCTAAAGGTGGTAAAAGTGTCCTCAATGTGACAGATGGCTCTGCCTTGAGTGTCTCATGGGGTGTGTGCTGTTGTTTTCTGTTACATGGCTTTGCCACAAAAGCCACAATATTCCTCAATATACCCATGCTCTGGTGCTTCCCAGGCAGCCAGAGCCAAAGGAGCCTGGCACAGAGACTGACAGGGAGACCAGGGATGAGGAGAGGCAGGAATGACAACAATGTGAGTGTGCTTTCTCCTTTGGGCTGGAGACTCCAAGAACCCTTCATTCCAGAGGCAGATGAAGAGTGAATGCAAGGGGGAAACAGGGATGGGGAGATCTGCCTGAGCTAAGGCAGAGAGGAGAGCAGAGCTGGCATGTGCCCACAGATCTGACCGGCCACCATCTGGCACTACTGACACAAAATCAGACTCCCTCACACCCCTGGGTGACACAAGAATTACTCCTGGGAAGGAGCAGACTTGGGAAATGGGAATAAATCATTAAATCAAGTGAAGCAGCAGCTCCTGCAGTGCTGTGAGAGCTGCAGGCTGGGCTGGGCACTGCCAGGATCTCTGCCTTTGAGGTGGTGATGCTGAGGTTGCTGGTCCCACAGAGCAGTGCTGGGAAGGACTGGGTGCCAAGTGTTGGTACAACAACAAGGGTTTGGCTCCTGGGTGTCACTCAGTGCCCCACAGGCCATTCCCTGTCCTTTCTCAGCCTCCCTGGAGCTGCAGCAAGATAAAAGGAACAGGCTCCCCAGGAAAGTGGTCACAGCAGCAAGCCTGCCAGAGTTCAAAAAGTGTTTGGACAACACTCTCAGGCAAAGGGTGAGATTCCTGGGGTTCTGTGCAAGGCCAGGACTCAATAATCCTTGTGGGTCCTTTTCAAATTTGGATATTCTATGAAAAGGTGAGGAGAGGTGGGAGCAACACCCAGACTGCAGGGTGCTGGATTGTGCTGATCTCCCAGACCCTCCTCAGCTGTCCCCAGAGCCCAGGTCATGTCCAAGGGGTGCCCCAAGCCCCAGTGTGGGTGTAGCCCGGGTTTACCACAGCAGGGGTTTGCCAGCACTTCCAGCTTAGTGCACAGAGCCCTGGTGACCCAGCTGGATTAACCAAGAAGCAGGGGAAAGCTCCAAAGGCTGCTCTTACCCTCTCCAGCAGCTTATCCAGGCAACCTCTAAACTAAAGTGACCAAAACCATCTTTCCCTCTTTTCCTTAGTGCATCCACTGGGTTGTTTTCTATCTCCCAGCTGCACTGGGAACCTGCACTCTCAGAGAGCACTGCAGCAGCCACCCTGGCAGATTTATTAGGGCAGCCAGCTCTTGGTTTCCCTGGTCACCCTCTGAGGATTTACAGCCCCTGTGCACTGAGAATGAACACAGACCTGCTGTTCCTCATCAGAGACCTTATGATGGTGTCTTGGGGAGGAGGCTCCAAACCCAGATAACCTTTGGGAGGAGAAATAGCCTGGATGTAACAGGAGAGACAGGCAGGAAGAAAAGAATCTGCCATGCTCTGGGAAATCTCAGAAAACGAAGCTGGGAGTTTGCAATGTTTGCAAGGGTGGAGAGGAAGGGTTAGTCATGGGGCAGCAGGAGCAGCTTGGTAGCAGAGTTTGTTCTTGTAAATTTGGCTTCTGGGCTGGTTTTCTCTTGGTTGTGACAAAATGAAAAGTGGCTTTTGCACAGGATCCAAGTTCCAGCTCCTTCTATCTGCATAGCCTGGGATGCTTTGAGACCTGCTCCAGCAGCTCCAGTTTTGAGTGGGCTGTGCCACAGCCACGAGGCACCTACAGGCACCTTGTGGAGCAGAAGGGCTGATAAACTTCCAAAGGATTCTCCAGAGCCCTTTGCCCTGCCATCAGTGCTGGGGCTGTGATCTCCCAGCAGCCAGGAGCAGTACCAGCAGCACTTTGAGCAGCCTTGGCTCTGAGCTGGCATCTCTGATTTTCCTCTCAGCTTCTCTGAACGCCTGGCCTGAGACTGGCATCCACCCTGTGATGGATCTGACCATGAGCCCCACACAGCTGCTGGCTGTGCCCTTTGTGCTGGAGTCACCAGGATGGAGGAAGGAGGGTAAACAGTCATTACTATGCAGATTTCAAAGAGCTGCATCTGTGCCTGGCTTTCTGCTTTGTTTGGTGACATCTTCACCAGACAAAGTGGAGTTTTTTTCTTCCTTAACTCTTGCATTAGCAGGGGAAGCATGAATTTGTTGTGATAGTAGTTGTCATATGCACAAAAAACAACCTCAAAAAGAAAAACAAAAAAGGAAACTAAAAGCCCCCGAACAAACAGTAACACAATTCCCTGAGTCTGAAGATTCTGCATCTCAGCAAGTGGCTTCCTGGAGGAATATATCCACAAAGGATTAAACTCCCCTCCTAATTAGAAGGGAATCTCTGAGACAACCTTTTCCACAAAGGAAACAAAAAGGCAGCGCTGACATGTCTAATGCATATATTAACACTAAAGACATGGAAATTAATTGGATTTATTACTCTCACAGCTGCAAAGATGGCTCATTTCTAAGTTTATTTTACAGAAAGTGGCGGGAGGAGTGGGATTTAATAGTCAGCTCAGTTAAGCTAATGAGCCAAAACTAATGGTTTCTTCTTGTTTAGAGAGGCCCCAGCTCAGTGGAGCACCTGAGCATGTGTGGCTCTCAGCATGGTGAGAGTCCAAGGGATGCTTGGCATCTCCTGGAATTTTGCTGATGAGCAGGACATGCACAGATGCTTCAGGTCTGGCAGGGAGAGGAAGCATCTTTCCCAATGGCAGCCAAAATCAATGGGATCATCTGTGGGGATCAATCCATGATTATCATTTCTGTCCAGAAGAAATGCTCCAGAGAGAAAAAGACAGTGAGAAACTGTCCATTTCCAACCAGGTTAGTTTTTTGCTAATTTACCAAGCCAAATCACCTTCCCAAGAGGTTGGATCTATTCCAAAAGAAAGCTACAGCTACCTGGGGATGGCTCCAGCAGGTAGGACACTGAGACAGGAAAGGAGGAGCTCAGCTGCAGCTCAGTGCTGGCACCAGAGTCCCTAAATCTCAGCCTCTCTTGTGTTTTCTAGGCTGCATCACTTGAAAGGATGTTTAAAAGGTTTCTAAAGGAGCTGTCAGAGATCTCTCCTGTAGAGGAAGAAAAACAGAAGGGTTTTTGATGGGAAAACTGGGCATGGAAATGGCACGATGAGTGTTGTTTACAGAGCACTTACTTCAACCCTCCACGAGAGGATTTGGAGGATTTTGGTAGCTTCCAAACCAATTTTCTGAGGAAAAGGCAGGCTGCCTTGGGCAGGGAGGTGTTAAACTAACAACAAAAGGGAAAGGTGCAAAGAGGGAACAAATGGAAACTCATTTAGCACGTAATGGAGGTGCTGAGAACAAAATTAATCAAAGCAAAGAAGGAAGTGGAGAAAAACGCCTTCATCACCTATTCAGCAAAGGTAGGTCCTGGATAATAAACAGGAATCTCTGTTGTACAGCAAAAATTTGGCCTAACTGGAAAGGTGGAAAGTTGGTGGGAAGCTCATTGGAGTGTTAAAAACATGGCTTTTAAGGAGGCTGAAGTGGGGATAAGATAGGGACCTGTTAGAAATGGGATCATGAGCATCCAGGTCATTGGACTCAGTAGTAAATGAATCTGAAAATTGATGGCTCAATCATCTAAAATAGAAAGTACAAAACAGAGCAGCCAGTGTCTGCAGTGGAGCACAAAATCAAACCTGTGAACCATCTGAACATCCACCCCCAGCAGCTGCCAAAGGCAAGGAGGGGAGAAGGGCCAGATTGTCACAGGAAACTTCAAATGGAGCAAATCTGCAGGAAAGCTGCCTCCAGCACGGAGACAGGCACCATGTTTGTGAGGGATGATGGTGATTATTTGCTATCTCAAAAGAACTCACACATCCAACAGGGCAGAGCTGTGGATCAGACCTTTTTTCTTGGCAGATACAGAGAGTTTGATCACAGCACTGAAAACACACAGTAGCTTAGGTGGGAAGTGATTGCCACTCAAAAACATTTGTTATGTGCAGATGGAATCAAATCAAACCCAGTCAGACATTGCCTTGCTGCTGTCTCAGGCTGTTGTTACCAGCCTGAAAACAATCATGAGATAACTGAGTTCAGAGTCAGAATTTTAACAAACCACCCCTTCCCCCCCAAAAAAAACAACACCCCAAAAACCCCCCAAAAAAACCAAAACCAAAACCACACCAAACAAAAAAAAATCCCAAAAATGATAATAGGGAATATTGAAGAACATTTCTCTGCACTGATCAAAAGCCACAATCTGACAAGTGAGGGACTGTTCTAGTGGTTAAAACAATACCTCTTCATCAAGGAGAGAACAGAGATATCCTTTATAAACAAATGGGGAACAGAGATGCTGAAGGCAGTGAGTACAAATCCAAAGGTAGCATCTATAGATCATCCATATGGGAAACAAAAGGGTAGGAGGCAGCCAAGAAAATTAGGGCAATTGCAGCAATTTTTTTAAAAGTACAGGGAAACTTCTTGTTTTCCATGTGGGAGGCAATAGCCCTGCAGAAAAGCACCAATTTTTGTGTGTCCTTAGAAAAGAGCCAGAGGGTAAAGTGACATCACCTGGGGCTGATGACAGAGTTTCCCCCCAGTGGGAACAGGGTGATCATTAGGTAGAGATTAGATAATTTTAAATAAAGGGGTTTGTCCAGCCTGCAGCAAGGCAGAACTGTCTGTGCTGGGCTCTTGCCTTCCAATTTCCCGTTGATGCTTTGCTAAGAGAAGCAACTGTGGGAATTCCCATGCAGAAGAGGCAGAAAGTGAGTGAGGTAACACTGGGTAACAACAACAGGGGTGCAGCACCTCAAACACTGGGAGTGTTCCAGTAAATCTCTCCCCCATCTCCACTGGGAGTTCTGAGCCAGTTGTGCCATTGGCAAGCAGATTTTTCCTGTCCTAAAGAGCAGCAGGATTGGCCTCCTGGATGCTGGAGATTAAATCTCAGGAGGAGCCTGGGCTGGTGTTGCTGGATGCTGCCCTTGGAGCAGCAAGAAGGAGCAGGGCACTGGGTGGGACAGGATCTTGCAGACACTCCCCTACAGCTCCTGGGCTTGAGACTCACTGTGGGATCAAGAGTTTGCCTTTCCAGCTGGACACTCCCAAACCCACCTCCTTGGGGTTTGTTAACAGATTGTTTATTGCCAATCCGGTTTAGAAACTCCACACAAATCATGCTCAGCCTCTTCCCTGCTCTTTAGCAGAGCTGCAGCCCTTCAGGGAGATCCCAAAACATCCTCAGAGTTACCAGAAAGGCAGAGTTAGTCATGAAACCTTTTACTGCTGGAGCCAGGGCAGTCAGTGAGCACATGGCCAGGCTCACTTCAGGACAAGGCACACTCTGCTCCCTCTCCCTGGCTGGAGCCACCTTCCCAAGAGAGAATGGCAGATCTCTTTCCAAAATGAGGGACTGATGTGGAGGAGAGTGGCCATGCTGCTGTTGACCCCCAAAGCTGTTCCCATTTCCACTGCATGCAAATCAGCTGATCTGAACCCATCCCAGGGGCACTGTGGGCTCAGTTTCAGCAGCTGAGCTGCCCCACTGTTGGAGTCAGTCTGCATGTAACCTGGTGTGCTAAGAAACTAGAATTATAATAGGTTAAGGAGTGGTGGTCTGAACTTGCATCCTAACTTGTTGGAAAAATCTTGTATAAGAGTTGGTATTGGGGAGAGTTAGTGTGTTTTTGCTTTTTCTGCTTTTCTGCCATTGGTGTTGTTTGATGTCAACACCTGAGAAGAACACAGGAGCTGCCACAGCAACATCAGCCCCACCAGTACCTCCTGCTTGGGACTCTAAACTAAAACCTAGCATGGACTTTGATGTGTGTGACTGTGCCTTTGAGACTGATGTGCTTCTGCAATAAATAACCTTTCAGCATCTATTGGCTGCTTCACTTATTTTAGAAGATAACCCAACAAGGTAGGTGCCCAGAGCACCAGAGGTTGTAACCACACCCCACTCGTGGCACAGCTGGAGTGGCATCTCCAGTTGGTATCTTCACTTTCCAGTGCCTTAAAAAAATGAGGGGATTTACAGAGAGGCACAGATCTGGTGTATTTGTGGTGAGACAAGGCTCTAAGCAGTGTCCACACACACCCACCTCCACTTTCCCAGAAAACGCCTATTACACCACTACAAAAACCCCTCATTTATTGACTATTAATGAAAGCATTCTTCCAAGAGGTGGGAAGGAGCAGGAAAGCTGAGGAGCCCAGCCCAGCTCACCAGAGCCAGAGAAGTGCAGTTCCAAGCAGCAATGGATGCAATGAGCCAGCAAACAGAGGAGACCTGGCATGGGGAAAGAGGAGTGTAAATCCCTACAGTGCATAGCCTGGAAAAAAAATAGGGCAAAAAGGGAAGGGCAAAGCTTGAGTCCACCACCATAGAGTCCACCAGGAAACCACCCCACCCTTAATGCTGCTGGCCCTGGTGCATCAGCCCTTTTTATCCCAGACTGTTATCTAGCAAGGGAGCAAGTCAATGGAATAACCCACTCCAGATTCATTACTGTCAGCTCGCTCAGAATTATGTGTATTAATGACCAGATTATATCTGTTTATATAATACAAATTACCATAGAGTGACTGCAGGCATTGAAACGCTCCTTGTCTGTTTGACACACATAAATAATGGAGGAGCTCATGCCTCATTTGGCACACATCAGTAACCTTTTATCCCTGGCACCCCAGTGCAGGCTGCAGAGACGACTCGGGTTTCAAATTCCTGCTCCAGCTGTCATTAGCCCTGAGTGCTGGCGAATCGACAGCTAATTGATGTCCTTGTTGGACATTATTTTATTAGTCAGGCCTGGTGAGCATCAAGTGGAATTTTAATGCCCTTCTATCCTTGGCTCCACGTGGCCTTAAGTGTTAAGGCTTGTAAATAATTAACTGCACTCCAAGAGTTTTAGGAAAGGGCAAATAAGTTGTCCTGGGGGTTTGGGCTGCTCCAGCCCTTCCTGGTGTTGTGATCAATGTGGGCTCCTGGCAGGATGGGCTGAGCTCTCCATAAGGAACCAGCCAGACCTGGTCCCTCAGTGATGCTCCACAGCATCCTGGGGTGTGGAGGGACCCCTGGGAATCTGCCATGGGCAAGCAGGAGTTTGCAAACAGCCCTGAGAGAAGGTTCAAAGGAGGGTTCAGCACATAAAGAACCCGTGGGCTTGTTGCTGCATCAAAAATCCATCACTGCATCGAGCTGTCCCTGACATGTGGTGAGGAATAAAGGATTTCCACAACCTGCTGTGAGCTTCTGGCTTGTCTGAAACCCCACGTGCTGGGTCACCCAGGGGCTGGGGCTCAGTGGTCACGTCCCTCTGGGCCAGGGCACTGAGCACTGTCCCCAGCTGGGGACCAGGGCACAGCCAGGCTCCTCTGCCAGTGTGGGCAGGGAGCTTTTGCTGTTGCATGTTGCCACAAAAAAATACTGGCCTTTTTTTTCTGCTGCTTTTTGCCTTAAAACTGGCTAAATAACCTGAAATTTGAGACTTGCAAAACAGGGAAAAAATATTTTAGGTGGAACATTGGGAATTATTTGCTTTTTAAAATTTCACCAATTCTCTTTGTTTTTCTGTATGATTTGTAACAACACTGGCAAGTCCACCCTAAGCCCAGAGCTCCTGAGCTCACTGCTGGCAGACCATTCCCTGCTGATCTCCTGGGATTTCTCCCCTTCCTTTCCCTCCTCTACTCATCACTCTGTAACCCCTCTGGGACAGGAATTGTCTGTTCCTATGAGTACTCTGCATTTGTTCTCAAACAGAGCCCCTGGTGCAACAGCATGATGCAAAAAAATTAAATAATTTAAAATCAAACCTCCATCCATCTCATGAGATCCCTTCTCCAGCCCTGCTTAGGCACTGCACAGGCTTTTCCAGGAGCTGAGGAAAAATGAACAGGCAACTTGGGCACACCAGGCTATTCAGACATTAGGCAATAATTATAATGTATATTAACTGCCTGGGTGTTGAAAGAGTCCCAGCATGAGATTGCTTCCCTAATAGGAGACAGGAGTGATAAAAGACAGTAATAGATTGCCTTTCAGATGTGGAATTAAAAGCAGCAGCTCATTAGATTATTTTTTTTTCACAGCCTCTAATCACAAGTAGTTTCTTTTCAAGTCAGATTTCCATTTCCAAGGCTAAGCTCGGCAACACAAACAGAAATTAAAGAGGATGGGGAGGGTCCTATTCTGACCTCTCCAGGATCACAGGAAGGGAGAGTAACTGAGCTCAGCTCAGCAGTGCTGCCCAGCCCACCTAGGCAGCCTTCTGAAGAGACTAGCATCAAAAGATCAGGATTTGGCAGCTTTTTTTTTTTTTTCTTTTTTTTTTCTTTTTTTTTCTCCTTTTAAAAGGTAGCTACAGCCCCTAAATTTCTTTTTTTTTCTTTCTTTCTTTTTTTTTTTTTTAAGAGATAGCCTAGAAGATGAAGCTTTTGAGTTACAACAATCAAACAAAAAAATTAAGTTACTTCAAAGCCACAGCAGAGATTCTTAAAAACCTGACATTTCCACTTACTGATCCAGTTTGTCTCTAGCAAGGAATGCTTTCCAGACAATTTTGGCTGCTGTTTTTAAAAGAAAAGTATAGAAAGCAGGAGAAGAAAGAGCAGGATTTTTTCTGAGCTGGGAAGCACAGTAAATAACATTCATTAGGTTCTCCCAGACAGTTTTAATGACTCAGAGTTTTAAATCGTTCATTCAACATCTTTACAGGACAAAATATAGTAAAGTTTCAAACTCAAATCCTTTGGCAGGAGCTACATAATCCATAAAACATTTTAAGAGCAGGAATACAGGGGAGGGTCAAAAAGGTATAAAATTAAGCCAGGAATGGTGCTGCTGGTCAAATTTCATCTAAATCAGCAGCAAAATCTGATTTTATCTGCACTGATGGCACCTAAAAATAAAGAAATCTGGAGCACCTCTGTCTTCCCAGCCCCAGAGCCAAGACAGGCACAGGCACATGCAAATTTGGCTACCAGGCATGGCTTAACCAGGTTTCACCATCCCTGTTTCCAGTAGCCAAGCTCTTAAAAACAGATGGAGACTTGGATCCAGCAGCCCAAAAGCTGCATTTTTTTTCCCCCTCTGTTCTGTCCATTCAGCCTGGATGGGAAATGAGCTCTTCAGCAGATGAGGGTTTACACCAGATTCATACAGGAATCCAGGCCTGGGGTTTAGGGCAGGCTTAAGGCTCCAAAAGTGGCATGGTCCATGTCCTTGGGAGCAATCCTGCTGTGTCCTCCCAAGGGGGTGCCAGTGCTGCTGGTCCTGGCAAGGGAATTGTCTGTGGGAAGGGAAGGCAAAACCCTGCAGCTGGGTCACAGCTCTCCTTGAGGGGCATGAGGATGCAGGGGGTGCCTGGGAGCTTTTTTGGAGCCAAGGGGCTGGTTTGGGTGCATCCCAAGGGGTATTGTCCCTGGAAGTCCATCCCCTTGCCCAGCTCTTGAGCTAGAGGTTGGTTATGGTGTTTTTTCCTGCCTCAGCATGCTGTGGGGCCACTTAGAGGGAGATTTCAGTGTGGTTTAGCACCTGAACAGGGAGAAAAGCCCAGACCCAGAAGGGCCATCAGCCACAGGAGCCCTTCTGGCTGATGGGAGATGTGAGCTCATGTGGTGCAGACCCAGCAGCAGCAAGGGGTGACATGGAGCAGGGGACACCAGCCCTGCCACCAGCCAGAGCCCCCAGGCTGAGCCACAGTGACACAGCCAACCTGCAGCCATCCCTGGGCCTGGGGATCTCATCAACTGGGTCTGGGGGATCTCATCCCCCTGGATTTGGGGAGATCTCATCCCCTTGATCTGGGGGATCTCATTCCCTGGGTCTGGGGGACCTCATCCCTTGGATTTGGGGGAATCTCATCCCCCTGGATTTGGGGGATCTCATCTCCTGGGTCTGGGGGATCTCATCCCTTGGATTTGGGGGGATCTCATCCCCTGGATCTGGGGAATCTCATCCCCTTGGTCTGGGGGAGAGAGAGACCTGCAGTAGCTGAGCTGGGCTGTTCCCAGAGAAGGATTTGCAGCCTCAAACCCAATTTGAGCAGCACCTGGCAGGGAGGGAGCAGGGAGAGAGCAGGGTAGGGCTGACAGGGATGGGGCAGTTGTGGTGGGGCATTAAAGGCACCATTGGTCAGGAGATATTCACAGGGACACACACACAGAGCAGGGCCCCTGGGGAAAAGCAACCTGTGGGGGAGATTTTAAGGAAAGCTTTCAGCATTTTGGGAACTGGAGAGGTCAGGGGTGCTGCAGAGGCACCAGCTCATCTGGGGATGGCTGAAGCTGAGCTGGCTTCCATCATTTTGGTGTGAAAGTGCTTGGGGTGAGCACAGTCAGGGCTCAGCCCTCCCTCCAGCAGTGTAAATCAGGAGGGGACTCAGTGCCATCCATCTGCAGGGGCAGGGCTTGCCCAGAGGGATGGGAGGCAGGGAAGGTGCTTTTCTATGTGTGTTGGTTTGACAAACACGGTGTTGTGGTTAAGGAGACACCCAGGAGAGCCCTGAGAGGGGAAGGAAGGGAACCCACAGGATTTCCCACTCATCAGCCACAACCAGCTCCTCATCTCTGCTGTCAGACAAGAAAGGCTTTGCAGGAAGGTGCTGTGGTCTGGGCAGGAAGGGGATTTCATCCCTATCACCCCACACCACAGCACATCTGGATGGTTTCCCTGGGTCAGAGGTGCTCTGCCCAAATCAGGTTTGCAGCTGTGTGTGTTCTCCATGGGGATTACCCAGAGCTCACCAGCTGGGTATCAAACCTGGGGTCAAACCCAAAATTCACAAACCCAGAGCCACCTTTTAGCCTGGCTCTGCTTCACCAGCTGGGTATCAAACCTGGGGTCAAACCCAAAACCCCAAAAATCCACAGCCACCTTTTAGCCTGGCTGTGCTTCACCAGCAGAATATCAAACATAGATCAAACCCCAAAATCCACATACCCACAGTCACTCCAGCCTGGCTCTGCTTCCCAGCTGGGTATCAAACCTGGGGTCAAACCCCAAAACCCCCAAACCCACAGCCACTCCAGCCTGGCTCTGCTTCACCAGCTCCTTTTGTTCCTCCAGAGGCAAAAGGCTCAAGCTCTTTGACCATTTAGTTCCCAGAAATAGGATCAGGACCTAAAAGTAGCCATTAATCCCCCTCCAAAAATTCCCCATGGAATAATTTTTGTTGCTAAATATTCTCTCCCTGCTCCCCCTTCCCCTGGTATCCTGTTGCATGGAGAGCTTGAGCACAAAAAAGTGCACAGCTGAAAATGAAGCATCCCCCTGAGAAAACCAGGAAACCAGCCCAGGAGTGAGTCCTTCCCTTTGCTGCTGCATATGCTAAATCCACTGGAGATGAGCAGCTCAGACCCCAGCAATTCCCACTCCCTCTCTCTTTTGTGATTACCCAACCTTGCTACAAGCAGGCAATAAAATCCTGCAGCTTCATCAACAAAATTAGATCAATTCCATGGCTTCACTTTTGCTCTAAACCTTATCAAATTACTCCTCATCCTAAGGATCCTGGGGAATAGCTCTTTACAGGGAGAGCACAAAATCAAATTAAAGATTCATTCAAATTAAAAGGTTCAATTTTAAAAGAGGCAGGGCCAGGCCAGAAGGAGCTGAGGGAAGTGTTTTTTAATGAGCTCAGTGGCAGGAATATCTTTAATAATAGATCTGATGGGGGGACCCTGGAACCTGGCAGCACATGAGGCCTTTCCCTCCACACTGGCATAAATCAAAGGCAAGATCTCTTCTCTCTTCTCTTCTCTTCTCTTCTCTTCTCTTCTCTTCTCTTCTCTTCTCTTCTCTTCTCTTCTCTTCTCTTCTCTTCTCTTCTCTTCTCTTCTCTTCTCTTCTCTTCTCTTCTCTTCTCTTCTCTTCTCTTCTCTTCTCTTCTCTTCTCTTCTCTTCTCTTCTCTCTCTTCTCTTCTCTTCTCTTCTCTTCTCTTCTCTTCTCTTCTCTTCTCTTCTCTTCCTCTCAGCCTGTCTCCAAAGCAGAGGCACACCAGCCCTTGGAAAATCTTTGCTCTATCAGGTCCATGTTCTTCTTATTTCTGGGACCACAGAGCTGCACTCAAAGCATTTTCTTTTCCTAAATCACGCATCCACATCCATGGCAGAACTTCCCCATTCCCAGGACAGAGATGGGCTTCAATTCTCCTGCTATTTGTAAGGTAATATTGAACCTCCACTGCTCTAGGTCGGGGCTCTTCCCAAATCCTGCCTGTTCATACATGGGTTGTCCCATTTTTCACTGTAAAATTCTTGCAGCAGGATCTGGGGGTGAGCAGAGCTTTGTGAATGCCAGGACTGCAGTGCCTCAATGGAGATACTGATTCCAGCAGCAGGGGAGTTTTCCACGGCTGTGCAGAAATTGAAGATCTTCAATCTGACTTTGAGATGCCTTCCAGTTTGGGGTAAGGGAGGGAGAAGTTTGATGTGGGACTGTGCCCTTGGATAGGGAGATCAGGGCAGCACCTATATATAGATGTGCATATAAATACACCTATACATATGTATGTGTGACACTGCAATCAGTCTGTGCAGCCCAGCCCTTCCCTGGCAGGGAAAAATCACCTGGACTCTGCTGAGAAAGGAGAGGAGGATTCAAAAGTCATCTCAGAAAATTAAGGTGAATAAAAAAGCACTGCTTGGGGGTTTTTTTTATTTTCTCTTTGTTCTTCTCCTCTTTCCCCTCTTGCCTCCATGCCTGGCTGAGCTCTTGCCCCTTCCTGCTGCCAGTTTGTTTTCCTGCTGCCCTGTGCAGTTCTCCAGTGCCTGGGACACTCCTGAAAGCCTCTGCATGGCTGGGGCAGGAGGGGATGAGTTTGCTGCTGCTGCCCACAGAGCAGCAGCACCAGAGAGGAGCCAGGGATGGGAGAAAAACCATCTGCACATTTTCCTGAAGCCCCAGAGCTTCCCTCCCACAAGAGTTCCTGGCTCACAGACAGTGCCTGTCTGCTCTGGCTGCCCCTCCTCACCCCCCACAGCCCAGGAAAATGGGATGAAGCTTTCCTCTGTCAGGATGGAATATTGGATGGTGAATTTGGATGCAATTGACTGAAAAAGCCTGGAGAGCTGGGAATCATCCTCTGGGCAGGCTGGAGGCCACAGAGGAAGGCTCCAAGGTGCTTCAGAAGCCCTGCACAGGTTAGGAACAGGTGGTTTGGTCATTTGCTTTTCCCCACCTTGCTTTGCCCTCTCAGAGCTGGGCAAGGAGGGGGTTTGAGGGGTGTGAGTGCTCAGAGCCCAACCACCAGAAATTTAAACTAAATTCTTTGTTCAAAATGTGTATTTTGCTTGCCTTGGAAGCATTTCTGCTAAAAAAAAACCCCAGAAAACAAAAAAACAAAGCAAAACAAAGAAAGCATACAAAGGCATGTAGTGATAGGACAAATAGGACAAGGAGTAATGGCTCTAAACTAATCCAGAATATCCCTTGGGTCTCAAAAGTGCCAACATCTGATCAGAGCATCAAGGGAACAACTTTCTCTGCTGCTGCTTCAGTTTTCCAGCGTGGCCATCCACTGAATCCTTGAGCTAAAGGGGATTTTTGTACTTGCTTAAGACATTTTTGTCCTCAGCAAAGCACTGCTCAGGGCCCCCAAATGGGGAATAGTCAAATCCCCTGAGCTGGCATAGCCTGTTCCCTTGTGCTGAAATTGCTGCACTCTAAAAACACATTTTTAAATGTTTCTGCTGGTGCATGGCAAATGCCCTCAATCCCCACTTGGAGTAAGTCCCTTGGAAAGCAATTTATGATGAGTTTTGTTTCTTAATTAGAATGTGGCTGCATAAAAAGTTATAAAGAGGCCTCTGAGGGTTTTTTTAACTTTTTACAGCAGCTCCTTGGGGAAAAAGGCCTTGCTTTAAACCATGAGAAGGAATCCAGAGGGCTCTGGCTCTCCTGATGAACTCAGGGCAGCTGATGCTGGGGGAAATGGCCAAACAGGCAGCTCAGGTCCATCACTCTTGTCTTCACCCACCCCAAAATCCCCACCAGCCCCCTGCAAAGGACCTGCTGCAGGTTGACTTCTGTTCAAGGATGGTTTCAAAAGGTTCACTTAAGTAAGAGATGCAGAAATATCATCAGTGGTGCCACCACTCCCAGTCACACCCCCAACACTTCCCCTCTCTTTCCAGCTGCATTGGCCAAGAATAAATTGAAGAACTGCAGTGAAAAAGAAGAGAAATTGTTTGTTTCCATTTTACTTGGGATCTGGAGGGGGTCAGGGACTCCCATGATGGTGCAGCCATTGACACCAGGCTGGCTGAAGACAGACTTTGCCAGAGTCAGGAGAGCAGCCCAGGTGCATTTTTCCATTGCTGCTCACAGAAGTGGCATTGAGGGGTCTGCAAAATTTCTCCCAGCATTTTGATTTTCTCTTTTTATAGCCTCATAACCAGTTAAAAACACTTCTGGAGGAGCAGGAGGCCTCCAAAATAGGGAAGATAATAGTTATGAAAGGAAATAATTCTACAATAGGATGAGACCTCCCTAGTATTCAGCTGTGCTCCTGCCTAGTCTGGATCTGAAAACAATCTCAGAAGGAGATTAATGGAATCACAGAATGGTTTGGATTGGGACCTTCAAGATCATCCAGTTCCACCCCCTGCCATGGGCAGGGACACCTTCCACTATCCCAGGTTGCTCCAAGCCCATCCACCTTGGACACTTGCAGGGATGGGGCAGCCACAGCTTCTCTGTACACCCTGTGCCAGGGTATCACCACCCTCCCAGCCAGGAATTTCTTCCTTAAATCTCATCTAACTCTGCTCTGTTTCATCTTAAGGCCATTCCCCCTTGTGAACCAAGCACAATGTGGATCTACAGATGATGGAGGCAGAATCTTTCCTCCTGGCTCCCTTTGGAGAAATACACACAGCAAATACAATCCAGGCAGCAGCTCCCATGCTAAACAAAAGGCAGGCAACAGTTCAGCAGTTTCCCTGCTCCTGAAGGTGGAAAATCTGTTTGGCTCCACTCAGCCACTCCTGGAGTTGTTGGCATGTCCCAAAGAGGGAATGATATTCCCGTGTTCTGTAGGAGCAGCACAATAAAACAGACAGAGAGAGAAATCAAGGAGCAGCACAAAAGCCAGAAATGCCAACCACAGTGCTGAGCCAATTAGTGAAACAAGAGAAATCCAATTCAGCCCTGGGTTTCACTCAGAGGCAGGAATGTCTCTGCTGCAGCCTGGGAAGCTGGCTGGTGCTGGCAGCCTGAGAATTCACCTCGTGTCAACCCAGCAGAGATGAACAACTCTGGGCTCCAGCTCCAGGCAAAGCTGCTGAGGAGCTGCAGAGAGGCTGGAAGAGAGTCTGTGCAAAGATTAATTTGGGGATCAATGGAGCAGCCAGAGCAGCTCAGCTGGACATGTGAGTGGGGCAGTGGGGCAGGGAGAGTGGGTCCAGCATTTGGAAATAAGGCTGGAGTCAAGGCTGATCTCATCTCCTCACTGTGTGAGGAGTAACCCCACACAGGAATTACAGCTGTGGGACTTGGAATGTCCTAGAATGGCAGAGAGCACCAAAATATCCTGGAAAAGACACACACAAAAGCAGGGACAGAGTGATTTGTGGCAGTAGCTCTCACCCCTGATGGAGAGATGTCTTCCAAGCTGGGGTTTAAATTCAGCTCCTGAGCTTTTACTCATTTAAAGCCAATGACTGATGCCCCAAGCAACAGTCATGTTTGTCTTTATTAATCTGTAACCAAATAAAAGGTTTATATCAGCTCTTACACATAGTTCCTGTATCACTGTCACTGCTTTTTGGCTGCAGGAACCTTGGCTTTCTGAAATTCTCTTTACAAACAGAAGGCACCAGGAACAGGCTCTGCTATTTTAGTTCATACAGACATTTTGGCATTGCAGCCAGTCCTCATCAGTAAGAGCAAATGTAACACTGGTGATTGCAATGCTGAGGAACAGGCTTTGAAACTCCTCCTGATGCTGCTGTTTGAATGCTCATCACCCTCAAAAATGGGGATGTTTGGGATTAAAAGGAGATGATGCTGCACCAGTGCCAGTGCACAGAGGACAGAGCAGCCCAGCCCCACCTGAGGGGATGCAGGAGCACAAACCTGTGTCAAGTCTGAGCATCCCAGGGCTGGGAGAATCACCCAGGGAGCAGCAGCACAGGAGGGCAGAGGCAGTGGAAAGCAGCAGTGAAATGTGGCCCCTCACACAGCCCTGCAAGAGCCAAACCCACCACTAAACCACATCCCCAAGTGCCCCATTTAGAGCCTTTTACATCCCTCCAGCAATGGAGATTCCCCCACATTCCTGGGCAGCCTGTTCCAGTGCTTGACAAGCCATTCCACAAAGAAATTTCCCTTAATATCCAATCTAAACTTCCCCAGGTGCAACTTGAGGTTGTTTCCTCTGGTCCTGTCACTTGTTACCTGGGAGAAGACACAAACCCCCACGTCACTCCAGCCTCCTCTCAGAGAGCTGTGGATGCATGGTTTGCTCCATCCTGTGACCAAGCACAAACTCAGGGATTTTCAGACATTTTTTGCTACCTGAGGTGATGCCTGAAGGATGCAGGGAAGGTCCAGATGATGTTGGCAGGGACACAGGAGCAGGAGGTCCTTCTGCAGCCCTTTCTCAGCTCAGCTGGAGCACAGGGTGCTGGGGTTTGGCACAGGGGGCAGAGAACACCTCCCTGCTCATCCACCTCCATCTGGAACCAATCCCTCAGCAGGGACAGGAACAGAGGACAGGGAGCAAGAGAAATAATTTTATTTAATCTCCACTGCAAGCATCAGGAACCCATGTGTAAACTGGCTTTGCAGCACCAGCACCTCTAAAGCAGCATTTCCTGCATCAGTGAGAAAGCTCCCTGTTAAAGAATAAACTTAACAAAGGACAGATTAAAAACTGTCTGTATTTTACTGAAAAACCCAGATTCCTAATTCCTGCATGCACTGGCTGCCCTGAGGCACAACATGTAATGAATCCACACACACCAGCACAGTCTGAGGGCTGAAATCCTACACCCACCAGTTTGTGTGAGAGAGGAAAAGTTATCAGATTAAAGATCAGCAAGATTTAGGGCCTGGTAGAGCATTTATCACAGTGGTTTTTTGCACTCATCTGCTTTATGTACTCAACCAAGATTTACTTGGAGTTGTCACTATCTGGGCTCTGAAGAGGAAACATGCTGACTCCTTCTCCTCATCCACTGAGACATCTGAGCCCATTCCTAAATTTACCCAAGAGAAGGGGCTCATTGAAGCTGGTACAAGTATTCTTACATTTAAATGTAGGGATGTGTTTTAAATATCTTGTGAAATTGAAGCTTGGGCACAGTAACCCAAAATACTTCCATGTTTCTAAGCTTGTCCCCAGCCCTGCTCCTTTCAGAGCTTCCTTCACATTACTCAAAATGTTTGCACACTTCAGTTTTCCATTTGGTGTGGATAAATTTTCCACTTGGTGTCAGTTTTACCAGCAGCAGCAGCCACTCAAACAATTGAAATACTCCCAGAGACATGGAAAACCAGTATTTGATCAGGTGCTTGGGTTGCTTAGAAATTTATCTATTACTTTTACCTAACCCTAAACTATCCAATATCCAAGCACTGTTTCCTTCAGATCATAGAATCATGGAATATTCTGAGTTGTAAGGAACCACAAGGATCACTGAGTCTGACTGGCCCTGCACAGGACAAATCAAGAATCCCACCCTGTGCCTGAGAGTGTTGTCCAAATATTCCTTGAGCTCTGTAGGTTTGGTGCTGTGACCACTGCCCTGTTCCAGTGCCCAGACACCCTCTGAGTGAAAAACTTTTTCCCTAATATCCAAAAATCTTGATTCTAATATCCAGATGTTTCATTTGCTAAGTGTAAATCAATTATCACAATTCAATTCCCATTACATAAAACAACTTTTGAGAAAAAAAAAAACAACAAACCTCATCCAAGATGGTCTTTTCCCTAACAAAGACACCTGTCAGGATGCAGAAATAGCTGTAAAAAGTTTGTGCCATGTTTCTGGCAGTGACCACGGCACTGGGAAAATCCAACATGTGACAACTTTCTTACATTTCCCAAAAACCACATGAATTCCCAGCTGATTTCTTCATGTGAGCACTGCCTTTCCAAGCCATCTCAGAGCTCACAAAATGCTCTTGCAGAGAGGAATATGGACAAGGAACTTTTTAAAGGCTTTGCAAGAGGACAGTGCACCCTGCCTGGAAACCCAGATCGGTTCTTCTCTGCTTCTGTTTAGGAGCAGCATTCCCAGGCTGCATTTCCAAGAGGTTTTTTGGTTTTACAGCTGTCATGACAGCAATTTTCTCAGCTTTGCAAGGTTCCCTCATATCCTGTTCGAGCTGGCTTATCTCTGTTTAGAAGCCATGTTCCTACACTGTGTTTTCCAGGAACAGATGTTCCAGCTGATCCCGCATTGCAGCACTCAACATATTTCACAGCCCCATTTTGAAACAATTAGCCTGTCACTGCTGAAAGAAACATAATGCTTGGCTACTTGTTCACTTTGGAAATAAAAAAAATTAAAAAAAAAAAATCAGGACTAACCCATGATTTATATTTTTCTCAGATATGCCAAGATGCTCTAAATTTACAGCTCGTTAAAATGGCAGCGTGTCGTGGTTCAGCTGCTGATCCCAAGATTTTTTTATCTGGAGTAAAAGATCTGTGGGCAGAGCAGCTGGCAAAGAGCTCTCTCAGCCTCAAAAGTGACCAAAAAAAAAAAAAAAAAAAGAAGCAAGAAGAATATTTACACAAATTAAAAGCTAATGGGTTAGTGAGGAGTTTTCAGAGCAGTGGCATCTGTAGCTTTTGGGCCACAGGCTGCTGTCAACACACCCAATTTACTGTGCAATACAAGGCAGCCTAATTAATTAGGCTTATTAATAAGTCCTTAATGGAATCATAGAATCCTAGAATGGTTTGGGTTGGAAGAGGCCTTAAAGCTCATCCAGTCCCACCCCTCCCATGGCAGGGTCACCTTCCACTGTCCCAGGCTGCTCCAAGCCCCATCCAGCCTGGCCTTGGACACTGCCAGGGATCCAGGGGCAGCCAAAGCTCCTGTGGGAAATGCTCTGGATTGCAAACACCCAACAGAGCACCAAAGACCATGGGTGTGATTCCAGTTATCTGCAATGAATCATCCCAAGGCACAGACCCAGTGAGTAACAATATGCAGAAAATGGCTTTGGTGCCATAAAAGCCAAAGGAGCCACAGGCAGGTTTATGTCAGGGAAGAATTTGATCCCCAACATTAAGCAGCAGTAATACCCACAAAAAAAGGAACTTGCAGGCTGCTGTAATAAAATTATCTGCTTTTCATCTCATTGAGATTCCTCCAGCCTATTTCTCCATACATGATCCAGACCCAAAGGAGTGAGCACCCAGCACAGAGCCCATCTGCCACCAACACACACCCCCTGCTGTCCCTGCCTGCTTGGCACCTTCTGGTGCCATTTGCAACCCTGTGTACCTTTGTAACCTGCTCCTTTTTTTGGAGCAGCCTGCTCTAGTGGAAGGTGTCCCTGCCCATGGCAGGGGGTTGGAATGAGATGATCTTTGAGGTCCCTTCCAACCCAAACCATTCCCTGACTCCCTATGTCCTTCCCTTCAGAGGATGGGGGTGGATGAGCCAAGGCTGAGCTGGCAGCCCCATGGCTGACATTTCCTGGCCAGCACAGGGTGCAGTGACAAAGAAGGTGACAACAACCGAGCTTGCAGCATGGAGCAGCTGCCAGGCCACGGGTCCCTGCTGACACACAGCCTGGCCAGGACAGGTCCAGGCTGCCAGGCCCAGGCTGAGCAGGAACAGCATCTCCAGGAGCAGGCTGAGAGCCCAGGCAGGAAGAGCATCTCTGGTGACAGCTCCGTGTGGCAGAGATAGGAGACAAGGTGAGGGTCAGGAGAGGCACTGCAACAACAACCAGCTTCAATTCACTGAGAACAGCAGAGCTGCCTGAAATAAAGCTCTTTCCCATATCAGCTGACACTCAAGGCAACTGCATTTTTGATCATCAAAGCAGAACCAAAAAGCTTTTGCTCTCTGAGACTGCTCACAGACCTTTGCTGGGAAGTCATCCTGCCACTCTCAAGTTCAGGGACAGAAATGCTTTCTCAGGCCCCTGGAGGGATCCCGAGACAGCCCAGACATGCCAGAGCCATTTCTGGTATTATATATGTGCAAAACTCCTTTCATAAATGTATTTTACTCTCAAGCAAGGAGTAGCTGAAGTAAGGATGAGTGGAGCAGTCAGATTCTTGCATGGAGCCCTCTGGGCCACTGCTAATTCCAAATACAGATTTAGCTGCCAACACTCCTCAAAGAAAGGTTGGAAGATGAGGTTTGCTCACTGAGAGGCTCTTAGGACAACAGTCCTAGTAGAAAATGACAAAATGACCATTGGGCTGGGCTCATCTTTACCAGCCCTGATCCCAACCATCCAGGGATGTGGGGAATGAACAGAAGAAACCACCTTACCCCAAAGGAGGAGTCCCCAAGAGCAGAGCTGGCTCACATCCCAGAGCCTGTTCCAAAATCCATGAGGAGGTGCAGAGGGACAGGAGAGGTGTGAGCACCTTCATTGTCCACCAAACACAGCCCCACTCTCAGCAGAGTCACAGCAACAGGATCCCTTCTGGCCTTACCTGTTACATACAGAAAAATATGTTCTGCACTGAAAGGCAAAGCATGGATTCAGCATTCATTCCCCAAGGAATATTTCTACAACATTCCTCTGATTAAATTTAAGAATTAATTTAATTAATTAAGAATTTGGGTGCCCTCACCCCCCCTTCCCCAGACTGGCCTTTCTGCCTCTGGGTTTTTGCACATAGCTGGGGGTGCAGCAGGCAGGGACTGAATTACCAGGGTTATAATTCTTGGCTGGGTACTTCTAACTCTGGTGAGGCACTGGCAGAGCTCAGCTCACTAATTCAGCTCCATGTAAACATGATTATTTTAAATGAACTCCAGACGAGGCTTAACTGTAAAAACATCTCCAGTTTTTGTAGCATTTTTAAGTGTTCAGCTCCGAGTTGTTTTCGTTATGGCAAGAACTTCCCCTTTCTTCAGCTTACAAAGAATATCTTCAGAATTAATGATGCCCAACACCCCCCAACTCTACCACGAAAAGTCACAAGTCTGAAAATTAAGCTGCAGCAGGATTTCACGGTCAGGATTTTTCCCTTTCTTAGCCAACCATTCCTTTCCTCACAAACAGGAATGCTTTCAGCTTTCAGAGCCAAGCTGAAGAGAAGTGAAAACAGTAAGAGGTATTCACTTGGCTGCATTTCTTTGAGTGTTTCTGGTGCAGGGTTCCCATTACAGCTTGTGAGGAGAAGTGGCAGAAAAACACAGTGTGTACATGGGGAGGGTTGTGCTTTCTCTGAACAGACACGTTTCCAGGAGGCGGCAGATGAAAGAACTGCTGGTACTTCAGACAGGGGAAAATAACATCTTGCCAGTTGTGTTTATTTGTAGGGCCCTGTGATTTATGCCTTCCCATTTGTAGAGGGGTTGAGAGAGATGCATCACGTGGGCTCTGTTTAGATAATCCCCCAGGAAATTCGGAGTACATCAAGAGATGGGGTTTGTTCTGGTAGATGTGAGAGGCTGGGAAATGGCAGGGAGATGTGAGATTTCCTCAAGATCCTGGAATGAAGTTCAAGGCTCTGATTTTCTGAGAAGATTGAGTGTGGGTTGTGAGAATGAAGCAATTAAGATAAGAACACAAGTAGTTCAGGGTAGGCAGGGATGAACAGTTCTTTGCTGTTATTTACTGCCCCAGTGCAGAGAAAAACAAGGAGTTACTCCCTCAAAGACCTTTACCTGTCAAACACTACAAGGAGAAGATGCAAAACTGTTGCTACAAGCATGAAAGTCACACTCTGACTCACACTCCTGCTCTTTTTTTTTTTTTTTCTTTTTTTGTCTATAAGAACAGAAAAAATATTTGGCCTCTTTGTGGCATGGTCCCCATCTCAACCCTTTGGATCCTCCTGGATTTAGCAGCACTTGAAGAAATCAGCCATAGTTGTCTGTAAAAGAACCTGAACAAAACCACTGGAAAAAACATCCTTACACTAGTTAGAGGAGGCAAGAAAATATCACATACAGCAAAGATGACTTTGGTTAATTGATCCAGGGAAACAAAACAAATCAAAAGGCCAGGCTGGGTGGGGCTTGCATCAACCTGGGCTAGAGGAAG
Organism: Erithacus rubecula; assembly: GCF_903797595.1. NCBI lineage: Eukaryota > Metazoa > Chordata > Aves > Passeriformes > Muscicapidae > Erithacus > Erithacus rubecula. The sequence continues at coordinate 56,305,302 of NC_136688.1, forward strand.
GTGCCCCTAGATTGGAACTGCATGGTCTTTAAGGTCTCTTTGTGCCTCCAAACAAAATGAGCTATTCAAAGAGGAGCAGCTCAGCAGCCCCAGCACAGGAAATCCCCCTCAGGCTTGAGCTGCAGAGCTTAAGGGCCAGAGGAATCCCTGGGTGTGCAGCACCTGGCACGGTGCAGCCTGGAAAGCTGCTTTAAACACGGGCATTAGCAGCTCTTGAAGCAGTTCACAGCCACGTTTGATCCGTGCTGCTCTGCCCTGGCTGCTGATTAAGGGAGCACAGCAGGGAAGGAGAGGGGAGCTGCTGTTTGTGTGACAGATGCAGGATGCTGAGTGTCCTTTGCCAAGGGCACGTCACACGGGAGCAGCACCATTTCCCTGACTGTCAGCATAAAAAGAAGGGGGTAAAAAAAAAAAAAAAATGACAGGATGCCACTCACCCAGCCAAATCCACTGTCACTGCAAGAAGCAGCTCCCAGAACCCATTAAAAATAAGCTCCAAGTTCTCATTTTACTGGCAAGATTTTTCCCTGCTGGTCAAACACTCATCTCTCCAGGTGATAACAGGCTGCAGGGAAATTCAACTGCACCTGAATTGAGGAACAGGCACCAACCAGGGCAGACTTCTTCATCTGACAGCAACAAATTGGAGTGCTGAACCCTCTAGAAGAGCAGGGAACAAAAACCCCACTGCATCCCTGCCTGCAGCCAGGTCAGGGCAATAGGAAGTGTCAGCAGCCCTAATTTGCAGGGCTGGGGAGAGCAGAGCTGAGAGAGTGGCCTGAGGAGCCCAAGCTGCTGCCTTGTGTGCCCAGGGTGGGCAGGGTGAAGGTTGGCACTGCTGGGAGCTCTCTGCCTTCCTCCCAACCCTCCCTGCTGGAAGCTGCTCAGGCACAGCAGGAAGCAGTAGCAGGATTGCTGCTTCCCAGCTGGTTTTAGTTTTTTTTGCTTTTAGCAAAGTTCCTTGCTCAGCACCTGCTCAGCTCTCCATGTGAGTGGTTTTTGTCTCTCTTCTTCCCAGCTGTGTTTTTTAGGAGCTGCCCTAGACCTGCAACATTGCGGGGGCAAGAGCCTCACTGGCTTTCAGTTCAAGAAATTTTGGGGGTTTCACATCCCCCTTCAAGGTTCTCCACAACTCTGGTGCAGGATGTGCCAGCCTGGGAGATTGGGGGTCTTTGGGATGATGTCTGACCAGAAGGACAGTGATTCTCTGCCCCAAATAAACCCCACAGAGGGGGGGGAAAGCAGCATTCCCAAATGGCACTTTCTGAACTGGGAATATTGGGGAATGACCTTCCCATGATTAAGGCACCTCACAGGATCCTGATTCCACTTCTGACTTGACTCTTCTCTCCTTTCTCTATTTTAACCTAAATATGAAGTAATGTACAAAGAACAAAATAACCCCTGAACTATAAGAATCTCCTTTCTTTGTTCACCTCTCAAGGCAGAGAATGAGAGCAAAAGACAAAAACAGACCTTCCCTTCTACCCAAAATACAACAAAAGCTGCAGACATGGATACAGGACTGTGGGTTTGTGTTATTGACATCACAGGAACAAAGCCCAGGCCTTATTCTGGCCTCTGCTCAGCTGGCCACACCACCATACTGAGATTTCCATAATTTTATGTGGGATTTCTGGAAAAACCTTTTGTTGCAGTTCCCTGACCTGGCTCAAGGATGCCACAACACTGAGATTTGGATAAGGGATCTGGCCACATCCACAAGAGCAAAAAGCAAAATCCCATCCAGATCCTGGAGGCATCAACATACAATCAAAATCATTAATATTTTGAGGTAACTTATGAAAGACATGCATCTAAATCAGGAGTGCAGCAGTAAAAGGGGAATAAAAAAGAGATCTCCATAGGAACAATCCTGCCAACCAGGCAAATGTCTCAATGCTTATACAGAAGCTTTCAGTTCCACACACACGCCACTGGCACACCTATGGGAAGGATGGATTTCCCATGTTGTAACAATCCCATGGGATGCAATCCTACCCCCAGTGCTTGTGCCAGGGAGCTGTTAAACAGTTGCAGGGTTCCAGCTCTTCTGTGGATCATTTCAGACTGGAATCCAACAGAATTCTTGCACATGTGTCATTTTACACATCTGAGTGCTTATCCCACTGGGAGGAGGTTGGCACACACATCTTTACTCCATCAGGACAGAAATGTTATCCTGGAGTGACTCACAAAGCACCTGAGAAGGTCAGCTCATGTTTTTAGCAGCTAATTTTGACAACTTCCATCTCTGAGCTATGAACAGGAATAAAACCTCACTTTTATCCAATTTCCCACAATTCAGATAAGATGAAGTGTGCACATGAAAATTCTCTGCTTCTGTACTGAAAACCCAGATAAGCTGAGCAGGGAAGGGTGACACCAGCTGGAGTCCTCTCCCAGAGCTGGCCTGGGAGCTGGGATCTCCTCCCATGCCAGGAATCTCATGTCCTACCACTCTCACCATACAGCAGCTCTCCTTTACCTTCAGGAAAGGGAGAAAAGGGGAAAAAAAACATGAATTCTTGAGCACCTCACTAACAAAATGCCAGATTTCCCCCATCAAAGTTAGAAAAAGATTCTCTGCAAACATAAAAGCTTGTGACATTTCAGTTTCGTGCTTTCCTAGCAGTGCCAGTCCAATCCATGAACAAACACCCTCATTCCAGTGCTGTCCCAATGTAAGACACGAGCAAACTTCACCAGGAATTCAATCAAACAAAAAAAAAACAAAACCAGGGGTTAGGTTTCCCTGCTAAAATCCTGAAATCCAGTAACACCCTCCCTACCCCCTCACCTCTCTGCTGCTGAGATTACTGAAAAATAGAGCTGTACAGAGGTGGGTTTTTTAATACTTTTCCTGGATGGAATTCTATTTGATGCTGTTAAGCTTTGATGACATACCCCAATGACTGGCTTGGAAGAAATCCATTTAGCAAGCTTGCAAATCACGCTGTTTCAGTTCCCTGAGTGCCCATGAGAAATGTGCATTTTCAATCATAAAAGCTGTAGAAACAAAATGGAACTTGGAGAGGCAGACAGAAAAATTCCTTATCAAGGCTTGGCTGTGCTCACAGAACATGTGCTTACCATTTCCAACTCCGGAAAACTACTTACAGCAACCTGAAATACAAGACTGAATCCAAAAGTAAGAAATAGATAAATTTGTAGAAGATACATTTAGGGGTTTTTTTTCCATTTCAAAGTCAAAATGGAGACTCAGATAAAAACTAAAGCAACCCTCCCTTCTCCCCCTGGCCTTTCCTAGGAATATAAATAATTGTAATATGATCCATGCATGGAGTGCCAGATTTACAGAGGTTTCCTTGTGTTTATGTGGCAGGACACATTGTTTTGGGGAAGCCTGGAGGAAGGAAAAGCCAAGACTTGGCACTTTTTTCACCTCTCCAAAATGCTCTTTGAATAGGAGCAGCAGAGGTTGCAGTGGGGATGAAGGATTAGCAGATCCCACTCCCATCCATGGTGTAATCCCCACCAGCAGCACATCTTTGAAGCCCAGTGCCAGGAACCCAGAAGCTTCCAAAAAGATCAGTCAGTCACCACAAGCTGGGAGAGAACACAGCCCCATTGGGAATTGTTAAAACTGACTGAAAATGGTATTCACTGGGCATTTCCTGACATATTTTCCTCAAAATTTCTCCACAACTCAGTCAATGACAACACCTTTGATTAATTGCAAGAGGAGATAATTGGAACAAAATGTGAGATGCTCAGCATTGCAGACAATAAAACCCCACGCAGTAATTTTCCTGGGATTATGAGCTGATGGCCTCTCCCACTGGTTGGGCTGCCTCATCCTTTCCTAAACAATCTCTTTGCCTGTGTATCCATCTGCTGCCTCCCATCCCATCCCATCCCCATCCCTCATCTGTCAGCTCTCTGCATGTTCTCAATTCAATTACTGCACTTTGTTTAGCAAAGCACAGTCCTGACCCAGCCTCACAGCCCTGGGCACAGGAACAGCTCAACTGCTCTTCACACTGCAACAAAGAGGATCTAAATTATACATCCAGCACCCTGAACCTCCCAGGAGGCTGACAGAGCCCTTGGAACAGCTTCAGGAAGGTTTGCTCTTGCAGGAAAGCTTTAAGTTTAAGAAGCTCTTGCCCTTTCCACTGCATTTCCTTATCCACTCACTTGTTTTAGTGCAATCACTTGTTGTAGCAGAGGAAAAGAACATCTCCAAACTCCCCAGAGAAGCTGTTGTTTATACAGAGCATTGATTGGGTCAATAGTGGGATTTGAAGAGCAGTTCACAGAGAGCAGCAATGAACAGAACTGTGAGATCCTTGTCACAGCAGCAGAATGTTGAGAAGCAGCTCCCTGCTGGTGCCAGGGGTTGTGGCACCACGTGCTGGAGCCCAGCTCCCAGAGATACCATCCCATAGGCTTGACCTTAGGAAGAAATTCCTCCCTGTGAGGGTGGTGAGGACCTGGGACAGAGAAGCTGTGGCTGGACAGGGCTTGGAGCAACCTGGGATAGTGGAAGGTGTCCCTGCCCATGGCAGGGGGTGGAACAAGATGTTTTTAAGGTCCCAACCTAAACCATTCCACCGTTCTGTGACTCTCATTTTGTGTTTTTCCTTTGTTTGTAAGGTGATGTTGCATTTTGTACAAAGCCTGACACTCTTTTACCCCCACCCAAATCTGCCATTTATGTGTCTGTCACAACAGACAGGCACAACTCTGCAAGGTGCTTAAGAGACACCCTCAAAAGCTGAGTCCTGGGGATATCACTGACCTTGAAGGCTGAAGCTCTCTCTCTTTTTCCATTTACCCTTGCAGAAAATTAACTGAACCTTGTGGTCAATGAGATCAACCTAAACCCAAAAGGAACTTCTAATATTTCTTTGTTAAGGAGAGATGCAATCAGTGCAGGCTCCAGAAAATAAGAGTAATGGGAACTGTTCATGGTTGTATCTGCAACAACCAAGTGCCTCTCATAAGTGATGAGGAACAGAGCAAAACCTGTGTTTGCCCTGCTTAGAAAACAGCTCCTTTCCCAGTTTTTCTACAGAAGCATGTCTGAATTCTTCTTTTTCATCTTGCTGGGATGCTGTTTGGGGCAGGTGATCCCACCTTCCTGCTGGATCTACCACCTTACCCTGATGGAGGCAGCACACAGGAGGAGCAGTTCCTGGGAGAGTGGCACTGTGTCCACCCCTCCTTGCTGTTAACCATGACTGTGGCACTCCCAAATGAGACTGCCACGATTCTGAAGGGCTGAGACTGCAGGAAATAATTCTGTCTCATGAGAAGGAAAAAAAAAATTACATTAAAAGTGTGAAGAAATAGCCTTACACACTCTCTCATTCACATGCTTCAAGATGGGAAAAAATCTTTAAGGAAACAAACATGAAATGCTGAGAAATTCTTAAGTCTAAAAAAATTAATTCTTTGTAATAACAATACAAACTCTAGAGGTCTTTTTCACACACTTTTGAATACTGGCTTGTCATAGTGCTCTTCTAAGGATGAACAACCTCTGATGATACCTGGAAACACATTTCTCTTGCAGACTTTGGTTCCAAATGCATTTCCTTTTGGCTCAACATTTTGACAGTACTGATGTGATACTGAGCCAAGAGGTTTTCCATAAGTGAGGCAGATTTTTGCAGAGGATTTTAATACCAACCACCTTCACATTCACCTGTAATACAATAAATATTTAAAAGTCCTTTACAGACTTCAATTTAAGATGATTCTGAAAAAACTGCATTTTATTTGCTTAAAAATATATTCACAGATAGAATCATTTTAAATAATAGCAAAATTATAAGAAAAATAGTAGAAAATATACAGTACTGAGAGACTGTTATTTTGATGGAACAGCCAGACTATCACACTAGACAGACAAATGTAGCAGTGGCAACATCTTCAGACAGAGACCATCAAAAACAGCCCTGAGCTTTAAAATGTGTCTGTCCCTGAAGAATCCAAATCTCCATGGGCACTGCTCAGACTCTGGGTTTCATTATCTGTGTTTGTGCCAGGCAGCTGCACTGACACCCCTTCTGCAGGAAGATGTGGATTCAGATGAGGGGCAGCATCCTCTCCTAAAAAAAAAAACAGAAAAAAGGGAAACTAAAGTCATTATTTGCTGTCTGTAACAACTCTGCTGAAGTCATCTCCATTTTCCATGGAATCTTCAGTAGACCAGAATGATTTAATATATGGGTATATATACACTGGAGTTTCTGGTGTTTTCCACAGCACTGGAATGGGATCCATAGAAAATCCATGGCAAAAGTTAATGTATTTAGCTAAAGGATAGAGATCAGATGAATCAATGCATGGAGCAGGGTAGAGACAAAGAATGAAGGAACTCAGGAGAAATGGCACTGGGAGAACAGCACAACATTCACTCAACTGCAGAAAGAGCATTTTGAGATTTCAGTTGTCTTGGGGACATTTAAGTGCAGCAGCCACAAGCAAAACAAACATATCTGAGTCCATGTACAACAGCAAAGTCTTGGAGCTTGTTATTATTCCAACAAGCTGCAACAATTCTCCCTTCCTCTGTGATAGACTAGGTAATTAAAACACTGTTTTCCCAATAAAACAAAAAAGTTAGGCTTTCTTTCACCCCAGTTAATTATCTACTATGTCACTGAAGCAGTCATTTGCATTCATCTGACTGGCAGCAAAGCACACTTCAAATGGCTAATTAAAACAAAACCTCACTGCTAAAATAAAATTCCATTGGTGTTTTTCTTGCTAGAACAGCAGCCAACAGCTGGGAAGTCAAACATGAGTGAGGGCAAAGACAGTAAAGGCAGGACATGGAGTGACCTGTGCCAGCCAGGAAGGCATTCCTCAGGGAATCAGCACATCACCTGGAGAGGAAAAGGCTTGGGGAGATCTTGGAGCAGCCTTCCAGTGCCTAAGGGCGCTCCAAGAGAGCTGGAGAGGGATTTTCCACAAGGGAATGGAGTGATGGAACAAGGGGAGTGGCTTTAAACTAACAAAGAGAAGAGTTAGATGGGATATTGGGAAGAAAGTCTTGGTTAGGAGGGTGGTGAGGACCTGGCAAAGGCTGCCAAGAAAAGCTGTGGCTGCCCCATCCCTGGAAGAGTTCCAGGCCAGGCTGGATGGGGCTTGGAGCAACCTTGGAGCAACCTGGGATAGTGGAAGGTGTCTCTGCCCATGGCAGGGCTGGAATGAGATGAGCTTTGAACTCCCTACCAACCCAGAACATTCTGGGATTCTGGTGTGTGGCCATGTTTGTGTGATACAAAAAGGCTGCTGAGAAGAAAAGCAAAGGGTTTGTTTGTTCAGACATGAAGGTGACACAGTAAAGATGTGACTGTGCAATGCCCAAGGAAACCTGGCAGATCATCCTCTACTAAAGCCCCTCTCCTACAATAGATGCAGTTTGATGCTTTCAAAGCTTGACTTTCTTAATAATTTCCACAGTCATGTCACATTCCATGATGTCATTGTTTCAACAGCTGCTTTCAGGTTTGCTTAAAAAAAAAAAAAAAAAAAAAAAAGGAAAAAAGAAAAAATGAAAGGAAAAAAGAAAGTAATATTCCCTTATCCCATGTCTCTGTCAGAACTTCTCAACTCTTTGATTCTGGGAGTGCTAAAAGAAAGTATCATATTAGTCTGCATTCCTCCTAACACATACTTTAATATATTTTACAGATATATTACAGGCCAATTTTACAATAGTTATAAAACTTTAAACAACAGAAAAAATAAAAAGAATAATTCCATCTACTTGCTCAACAGAAAATTTACCAGTTCCTGAGCTATCAAAATATCTTTAACTTAAAAACACCCAAAGTCAAGACTGTCCTTTTTTAAAGGCAGAAATCTGAAGTCTCTGACTTTGTTAAATTCACACAGAAAATACAGAACTTGAATTTTCAGCATTTTAGCTGTGAAAAAACTATGGATATCATATTTCAGCTAAATAGGAGATTCTGCTCCACAACTGTAACTTCCCAGGATAAAAAGCTGCTAGTCCTGAAACTCCACATTGGCCCCAAAAATACAACTACCAAGTTACTCTCACATATGTTTTTCCATGATTGCCTTTTGCTGAGTGTGACCTCGTGCATGCACAGTGCATAAAACACTTTATATCCCCATACAGGGAGGGGTATGAGAATAAAGACACAAATAGAGGCAGACTGGGTTAAATCCTTGCATAGCCCCTGGTCTGCTCCTTCTTTAATAATGTGATATTCCATTTTATGTCTTCCCCTCATCAGAGAGCAGCTCATAACCAATATTCAGATGGTTTCCTCTTTAACACTGAGTTCCTCACCAGCACAGATATGTAACCTGCAATGGTTAAAATTTTTTGATACACCATAAAAATGGAATTTTTTTTTTTTTTCTCCTTTACAAAGCACAAAAGGGCAAGCAGGCAGGTAATCTTCATGGCTTTCCCCCCTCTTTTTAGAGGCTCTGGGAATGCTCAGTACAATTTTGTAACCATGTAGTTAGGTGTATTTATAAAAATTTTCCTTGTTAAAATCCAATAAATGGAGCATGTGACCTTAGGTGACCTCCAGTTTTCCAAATTGATTTTCACCATCTAATAGGATAAATTCATATGAACTGTGAAAACTGACACTCTTGGTAAGAGAGTCCTTGGCTGGTAGAAACTCATCAGTGACTGAAAACATCTTGGTGACTCACTGATGGAAAAGGTCACATTTCAGATCAGAGATTTTTCCTGTTCTTGGCACTCTGTAACAAATTCATGTACAGTACTAAATTTCCAGACCTTTGTTTAACAGAAGCATAAAAATTAATGGTGTGACAACCATCCAGTGACCTGTGAAGGGAGTTTTTTTTCTAAGAGGTACCATCACACTCAGAATACTCAATATACAAAGGGTGTCATGAATGTGTGCCAAAGGAAAAAGGAATTAACCACACTGTAGGGAGGTTGGGTTACTCACACTATATGGCAACAGTAAGAACAAAGAAAAATGTTTAAAATCTTTCCTTTTGAATTTTTCTATTTGGCAAAATAAAAAGACTAAACAAGTCTGACTTTTATGCCAAATGAAAACCATGTGCTTTAACTCCTCTGACTGGGTGTCCATATATTAAATAAATCTTATAAATCTATCAGGGGATGAAAGAGAGCCATATCTTGTAAGTGAAATTGTAATAATGGAAACACAGAATGGTTTGGATTGGAAGGGACCTTCAAGAACATCCATTTCCACCACCTGCCATGGCAGGGACACCTTCCACTGTCCCAGGCTGCTCCAAGCCCCATCCAGCCTGGAACATTTCCAGGGATCCAGGGGCAGCCACAGCTTCTCTGGGCACCCTGTGCCAGTGCCCCATTCCCCTCACAGCCCATAATTTTTTTCCAATATCTAATCTAAACCTTCTTTCTTTCATTTTGAAGCCATTCCTCCTTGTCCTGCCAGTCCATGCTCTTAGAAATCATCCCTCCCCATCAAGACAATAAATAGGGAGGGGTTTGAAGGATCAGGACCCAAGTTATTTTTCAGTATAAAACCAGAACCATAATTACTGTAATTACCTACATATTGCTTCCTAAAATTTCAAAACAATCCTCCCTCTATTCCTCAACTGAAGCAGCTCTCTTCAAGAGCAAGAATAAACTTCCAAGACTGTAAAAACAACTCCAGTGCAGTGCTCTCATTGCTTTAATAGCAGGGGCTGATAGGAATGGCTTGTTTCTTCTTCTGCCAGATTCCAGCTGCTTTGCTTTGTTTATTCCTGACTTCAAAGTTTCAAACACTGTCCTGTCCCAACAAATAACTTCCTCCAGATGGCATTAGCTCAAGTGCTCTGAGCACAGAATAGCACCTGCAGATCTAACTCAGCATCTTAAAATCTTCATTCAAGGTGCCTTTTTTTCCCTGTCATTCCCCCATTTTGCTTTCTCCCTATATAAAAAGATTTACATCTGGCATATAGTTACAAAGCCCATTAGAAGGGAAACAGAGTTGTCAGAAATACTTTACACTAAAGCAAAGTGGAAGAACAAATGAATACAGGGTCAAAGGTAACAGAACCACTGTCAGTAGGAACATTTTATGGAGTTACAGAATGGTTTGGGTTGGGAGGGACCTTCAAGCCCATCCAGCTCCTATCCCCTGCCATGGGCAGGGACTCCTTCCATTATCTCAGGTTCTCCAGGTTCTGGAGTGTTCTGTCCTGGAACACTTGCAGGGATGGACAGCCACCCTGTGCCAGGGCCTCAGCACCTCACAGGGAAGAATTTTTTTCTGAGATCTCATCTAACCCTGCCCTCTGTCAGTGTGAAGCCATTCCCCCTTGTCCAAAGTCCTTCTCCAGCTCTCCTGGAGCCCCTTTAGGCACTGGCAGGGCCTTTAAGGTCTCCCTGGAGTTTTCTCCAGGCTGAACATCCCCAGCTCCCAGCCTGTCAGTCTCTCTTACCTGCACCTCAATTCTCCTCTCTTACCTGTTGCTTTCTTTTCTCCTCTCTGCTCCTTTACCTGTAACAAACCTGTGAGGTACATATTTGTACCAATATGTGTCCTGTCCATGGGTCTGTGTGGTACCACACTGAAATTCACTCACTTTCACACATGGTTGTACAGGTGAGTTATCAAGCAGAGCAAGCCAAGAACAGGCATTTTTGGCAAAATCAAAATTGTTCCAGGCTTGCTGGACTGACATATATTGATAAGAAACATCCATATTTTGATGTAAGTAATTCTGAAGGCTGCAGTGAAAAGAGAAATTACACTGCAGTGTCAGTCATGCTATAATTATAACAATATTTAGCATTTCCATTTAGCTGTATTGTGCAAACTGGCTATTTATTGTTTCTGGAATTCAATGGCTTATAAAGTTGAAAGTGGGTAGGTTATAGAACTAAAAGAATACAGTCTTTTCAGGAATAAGGAGGAGCATCAACAGGCTCTCAAATAATCCAAAATTTTGAGCAAATTATTCTCCATTTATTAGAAATGAGAGTTCATCTCCAGATATTTTCTCACTCTTGCTACCTTGAATCCATGGGCTTGTTTAGGTTATTGTGGAGAAGTTGGCCTTTCTCAGCTCTGCCAGAAATGTGCTTTTTAGGGCAGGGGCTGTCTTGTGTGAATGCTTTGCCAAAGGTTTACCTTGCTGCAGGTGAGAGCTCTGCCTCCCATTGGGGCAGAAACAGAAACCAAGAGCAAGATGTCCTGCAAATGCCTGCAGCTCTCTTTTGGAACTCCAACCCAGCTGTTTGTGACAAACAGAGAAGATTTCTAGGCAAAACAAGGCCAAATTTCTAGGGCTGAGTTACATGAAAGGGGTACATTTACAATTAAAACACTTGAGCTGTTTTATAGAAATGGACAGACATCTGGAGCACCTGAGCCAAAAATGTCTGGATTTAAAAGCATGAGTCTATGCTGGAGCTGAAAAAACACAGTTTCATTCTCAAAGGCTGCAGCCAACTCATAAACTTCCATAAGTGGGCCACAGACACCAGTGGAGACAGAAAACTATATAGTATGAGTTCAGTTCAAGTTCTGACCTAAACTTGGCCAACTCCACCTTCCCCTTGGTGTCATGTACTTACCAAAAGCCTGTACACAAGCACACAGAAAATAAACATGTGGATACACACACTGTCCTTTTGCTGTTTGTTTGTGTAACCCCCAATGTATAGCCCAGCTATAAATATTTCCAGAAAGAAAATAAATGCAGATCCCGAGCCAGTAAAGGAGGGTGGGGCCAGCCTCAGCAGCTAACAAATATTTCAAAGCAGAATATTTGAAAATTGTTTTTTCCTCCTCTCAAGTTGGAGTTCAAGGGTCAGTGGTTTTCCAAAACACTCTATATTCCCACCAATAGCAACACTAAACAGAATGAAAACTAGAAATACATTAAATAAACTAGAACCAGATTTTTCAAAATCCTAACCCAGAGACCAATAGGGAAGGGCAGACAGAAAGCAGCTCCAAAAACATCTAGAAATGAGATTGCAGAGTTTACTAAATAAACATTTCCTTCTGGTGCCTAAAATCTACTCTGCTCCTTTAGATCTGGCATCTTTTCCTTTGTGGAACCTCTCACTGCTTAACAAATTTGTTCCCTGGCCACATCTCTTGCTGCTGTTTCCCACCAAATCCCTTCCAAAACATGTGTAATGATCTTTCCAAATAACTACAACAATTATTAATGCTAAGAAGAAATATTGCAAGTGAATTTGATTTTTCCATGCAAATGGCTGTGATTTTTGGATGTGCAATTGGCTCAGAACAAATAGTTTAACATTTAAGCACTGCCCTCTCTAGGCTTCAACCATTTTCCTGAGAAAACTCAGATGAGGCACTGTGGCAAATGCTGAAGCTGCAGCTTTTATTTAAAAAATAAAAAAAGGAGAAGGAATTGGTTCTTTATTGGTCCAGAGTCTTTGAAAAGCCACCAGGAGAACTGGTGCATCTTGTGCAAGGGCCAGGGGGAGGGGTAGTCCCTAAATCCACAAGAGATAACCTAGGTAAACAGCCAGTGGAATCTGACAAGTGATAATTAAAAATCTGCAGATCTAATGGTGTAATTAATATTTTACTTACTCAGTAAACCTAAATATCACCTACACACCAATTTTTTTCCCAACTTTATGCAAAATCTAACCAGCAAGTGGACAGGAAGGTAATTTTAAAAGCATATTTCTATAATATATTAGGTATGTTATTCACACCTTCATGTTTGGGCTCCAAAAGACATTTTAATGCCTGTATCTGAAACAAAATAAAGAAGCTAAAAAAAGGGAACTAGAATGATCCATTATGGGAATTCACACTTAATTCTAAGACAAAGTTCTGCTGAATTCCATTAGGCAGAGTCAGTCAGTGCAAAGCCAGCAGTAGGACTGGCTCCACTGAGACCTCATATCTTAATGATATTAATTGCAGCAAAACTGCCTCCAGCTTATCTGCATCGTGCCACAGTGCCAGACACAGCAGCATTCACAGCCTTCTTCAGGAGGGGTAAGGAAAAGAAATAAAAATCAAAGCATCTTTTTAATTCTTAGAAGTTACATGACCCCCTTTCATTGAAAAATAGTTTAAAAATATTTTTAGAAGAATAAAATCAGGTCACCATCAATTAAGATCTGAAAATTGACATCTTCCTAAAATTAATAGCTAAAATAGAGGAGGGGTGTCCCTGTGAGGCTGTGGATGCTCCATCCTTTGCAGGGTCCAAGGCCAGGTTGGATCTTGGAGCTTTGTGGGATAGTGAAGGTGTCCCTGCCCATGGAACTGGAGAATTCCAATGTGTCCAGCCCTGCCAGCTCCCCAGATACCAAATATCAAAAAAAAATCTTTAGGAATCTCAGAGGACAAGTTTCAGTGAACCCCTGTAAGAAGTCACAAGCTACTTTCTACCACTGAAAAGTTCAGTGAGAGACCTTCATGAGCTCCCCCTCAAACTGACAAGATTTCCTGGGTGAGGAGGTTTTACCCCTCCAGCAGTCTGCACCCAGATCTGAGTGAAATTCAGGGAATGGGAATCAGAAAGAAAAGAGAAAATTTTCTTCCTGAAGGGCAGTATTTTCTCACTGCAAGTCACTCCTCACATACAATGGAGTCACTGAATGCATCCTTATAATAAAAAACTAAATAAGGGATACTAGGTACAAAGAAAACTTCAAATAATAAAGGTTTTTCTGGAGGACCACAAGCAAAATGGCTTTATTTCTCTACTCTGAATACTTAAATATTCACATGATCCTGTGCATTTGTTTTGATGATTTTCAATAACAAAGGCATGGGATTCCCCATATGGAAACAGTTTGCCAAGACTCCCTTTACTGTACTACCATTACCATGGTCTGGCATATTAAAATGCTTGTACCTACAGCAAAATTACCCAAAATTTTTGTAATTACACCTTTTCAAAAGAAAATGATGAACATTTTCCCCAGGAACAAAACAAAACAAGACAGAACAAAAGCCAGCCCTATACAGTTAGCATGTTCCAATGGTCAGTCTAATAAAATCCATGCACATTTCTAGTACATGAACACAAAAACTTATAAAAAATAATTAGAAAATACAGCTTTTCCAGCCTTTTGTTTAGTAGCAGAGATCTTACCATTTGTGGATATCAATGACCTTTGGAAAATGCATATGAATAAGCATTTCTAGGAAGCTTAGAGAGGCAAATGACTTTTCTGTTAGCTCAGAAAGAGGATTGAGTAAGCACATGTTTAAACAAGGAAAACATTAAATGTCTTTACTGGAGGATCTGGTAGCTCACTGTTGTAGAAGCATAAAATCATTTAGGCTAGAAAACACTTCTAATATCATCAAGTCCAACCATTAACCCACCACCACCATGTTCACCCCTAAACTATGGTCCCAAGTATCACATCCAAAAAATTTTTGGAACATTTTTGGGGATGGTGATTCCAACACTCCCTGGGCTGCTTGTTCCAATGTTTGACCACCCTTTCAGTGCAGGAATATTTTCATAATATCCAATCTAAACCTCTCTTGGTGCAACTTGAGACCATTTCCTCTGGTCCTGTCTGTCCAGACTCTATTTTGACCTGCTCTTGAAATGAGCACTCAGTGTGATGACAAGTAACTCTGCCTTCACAAACTAATGCCTGGGACCAGAAACTTGGAAAGGTCTGAGAGTAAATATATGATTTTATCTTGTGCTATTTTAAAGTTTGTTAAAATCTAAAATGACTAAACTTTGTGCAATAGAGATAAGCATTCCTCCTTGTAAAAAAAAAAAAAAAAAAAAAAAAAAAAGAATACAAAAACCTTGGCCTGTTACATGGTAAAGAGTAAAACCAAAATTCCTTTGCAATACTTGGGTGAATCTGTGCTTTAAACCAGTAGAATAAATGAGCTGGAGAAATGCATTGCTCTACATTTATGTTGCATATTAAGCACAGAGCTTCTCAACTCTCTCTTAGACACATCAGTGATTTTAGTATCACACCCCCCATCTCAATGAAAAGTTCCCCAGCAGCACCAGAGGAAACAACAACCCTTGTCAGGAGCTGCTCTGCACAGCCCTGGTGTCAAGCAGGGCCTGGAACAGACCCTTTCCCACCAGGTTCTCACTTGGGCAGATGCTCTTTGCCTCTGAAGCTGCAGCCACACGCACACAAATTGAAATTTGGGATGCTGGCTGCACCAATTTCCTTCAGGAAGCTCTGCAGATCTTTGACTCTTCCCAGCTCAAGCTGTTGGTGCCAAATCTGGTGAGCACCCAGCTCATCCCCAGCTTTGGGCCATGAGCAGGATTAACAGAGCTTGTAGGATCTGAGGGAAAATCATTTATCACTCCTCTGGGTTTGGATATCCCTGGCCAAAATACAGGGAGATGTGCAAAGGAGCAGGTATGGAAATCCAGTCTGTGGGAGCAGAGTGTGGGCTCTGCCTGATGATGGACAACTCTTGGAATTATTTAACCATCCAGGCAGGAGAAGCCCTGTAAGGTGAAGGGCACAGGCACCTGGCTCTGTGCATCAGTACAGAGCCCACACCTGAATTCAGGAGCTGCTCACAGGAGCAGCAATCACACAAAGCTCCTCAGGAAAGCAGCTTTTGCAAACCCTCCACACACCTGAACTGACAGTGACACAGATTCAATTATTTAGCACAATCCTGATGTGACATGATGACACCCAGGGTGTGCCAGCAGGAAAAGCACAATGGCAAAGGAAGTCTTATCTATTGTGCCTCATGGAATTTAATGGCTCACCAGAATGTTACCTGAAGCAAATTCATTCACATTGCACCCACAATACACTCCCAAGTTCAGGAACACTCTCTCTGCAAGTATCAGATAAAGCAATCTGTTTGCTGGCAGTTTCTTGCACAGCCTACAATAAGAGCAGCATTTTAAGAAACATTAACAACTATTTTCTTTGTTTCTGACTCTTAAATATGAGGGAAGAACTGAGTCTGGAATATACTTAAAATTCAATACATCTCCAAGTTGGGGAATATATTTTCCCTCATCATTACTCTGTCACTGAGCATTATGCTGCCTACACAAGAGCATAGAGAACAAATGCTTAAAGATCATCTTCCTTTATACACAACATTTAAGTGTCACTGTTATTTGATGCAATGTTGGGTTTTTTTAAAATGCTGGAGGCAGAGATGTGTTGCAAAATCTCTTGCAACAGGACTGTCTCCTACATTGTTGGAAGCCTGGAAAAGGTCTGGATCATGCCTGGGGCCTCTCTCACAAATTCTGCAATGCAAATTGCAATGTAGTTTTAACTCTACTATTACAGGGTTCTCCAATCATTCCCTATTCCTGCAGATGAGAAATAAACAGGTTACTGCAGATTCATGGTGCATTGCTCTGTATTTTCAGAGAGCTGCTTGGAAAGGGAGCAGTGGAATATCCAAGCTGTAGCTTTATTCACACAACCTACATTTACCAAGCACAGAAAGTTTCCTGGAAAACTATTCTAAATCTGATAAGAAAAATCCTCATTAAGAATCATTTGCTTGTTTGATTTTCACTTATTGAGCTTTAATGTACCATAAAACTAATAACAACAGTGCCTTAACTAAATACTGCTTGTCCTGTATTCATTAATTTTGGAAGAACACAAAGCTGCTTGTAGATACAGGAAGCTGCTGGAAAATAAAAAGGAACTGATCACATAAACTCCAACGAGAGAATTTTTCTCTTTTTTTTTTTTTTTTCATGGAACACAGAGTTCAACAAAAATGTATTCTGTTCACTGTACACACGACACCAATGGGAATAAGAGCCAGTTCAAGTTCTAAGTTACTATTAGTTGGGTAATGGCTTCAAGCTGCAAGGCACAGCTGTATGGGCCCAGCCAGACAGGCTATCACAGCAATGCTTTGATAGCATGGGGCCCTGAAGTGTCAGGATATAGAAAAGGCAGCAGTTGTTGGCTGTGAAAACAGTCTGATACAAACCAGATGGGGACTCACTTCATGGGCAACACAAAGGAAAACAATTGGCTCATTCAACAAAGTCAGGCCACTGCCCCAGAGAATTAACAGAAGACAATAACAGTCAACCAGAGTTGATGCAAACAAGAAACAGCCATGTGGTTACGGTTTAAGGAATTGTTTCTCCTCAGACTAAACATAAAGTTTTGATTTCTAATTCTCATATTCATTAATTTCAGTCTCGTTTACAAGCCCCTTCTTCCTCCAAAGTCTTCCGTGTAATTCATTTATGTAGCACCAGCCTTCACACACCTACTTAAACCAGGAAAAAAAAAACCCATGACAAAGGCAGCTGGATTAATCTAATGTTTCCTGAGGAATGCCAAGACCACAGACAACTTTCTGAACCGTGGCAGAACAGCATGACAGATACACAGAGTGTTATTAGACATATTTGCATGCATATGGCAATATATTTACTGATTCTTTTTGGATTTGAAATGCAGAAAGTCCAACAGGTCACATGCTGGGTTACCAGAGTACAGATATCCTCCAGTTTAGTGAAGAGTTCTTCTGGTTTCTTACTTAGGTTTGTTCTTTTAACCAAACTTCAGATCAATTATGTTGCCACATAAGAGTTTTGTCTGGCTATGGTAAAAAAATCTATTAAAATAGCTATTACCAAAACTTTTTTAAAGTAATTAAAAATTTAAAAACTCCCTATTTCAGCCATAACTCGAAAAATCCCCAGCTCTCTCATTTTTAGATGCTTGTAGGAGATTATGGTCGAAAATCTTAATTGCTCTTGCTGTTTTATTACAGGAAATATGAAAGTGACATGTGCAAAGGTATTTTGATTACAAATTACTTACAGAGATTGCACAATAACTCAGACCTCTAAGGGCCTTCTGCAATTTCGCTCTCAGACTGAAAACATCTGAACTTTCATTTCATACACTTCAGACTATTCCCTCTGGCAGGCCCTGCACTGTGAGCACTTGGATGGCTCTGCTCTGAGCCACACCTGGAAATCCAGGCAAGGACCTGGACAGGGAGAGGTCCTGGATGCCTTGTGAAATCAGTGTCCTGCCTCCTGCCAGCTTTAGGACACCTCCACACATCATGAAATCACAGAATGGTTTGGGAAGGGAACTAAAAATCCATATTGCTCCAATCCTGCTGCCGTGGGCAGGGACATCTTCCACTATCCCAGGTTGCTCCAAGCCCTGTCCAACCTGGCCTGGGATGGAGCATCCACATCTTCTCTGGGCAACCTGTGCCAGAGCTTCAGCATCCTCAGAGTGAAGATTTTTTTCCCTAATATTTAATCTAAACCCACTCTGAATGTATGGTTCTCATTTAACAGGCTGACTCTGGAATGACAGAGGGAGTGTGTCCTTTAAGAAAGTAAAAAAAACCCACAACCTTCTCTAAACTAATGAATCAGAGAGACAGGCCCTAATGCTCTTAAGTGGTTCTAGCCTTCAGCTGCTGTGGTTCTCCAGCCTTTGAGCATGGCTTCACTTCAAAAAAAGGCCTTGGCTGCATTCAAACCAAACCACCACACACTGAAGGTAGAAAAACCAGGTTTTACTTCAGTGTCCTGCCATAAGCACAGAGCCAACAAAGCCACTGTGGGCTGAGCACTCCCTGAGCTGAAACATCTCCCAGCAGAACCACAGGGCTGATTTCCAAATTCCTGAAACCTGGGCTGCAGGGCTGGGCTGTCACACTGTAGCAGGAGAAGACTTTGCCTGCAGTGCTGCTATTATTCATTTTCACATCGTTTATATCGAGGTCTGACCACATTTTCTACGTGCAGCTGAAATTTTGGGTTGAATCTCTGTTAGGTCGTTACCAGAAAATTAAGAACCTTAGGAACAGCACAGCCTTTATTTATCCAACCTCAGAGATACTGGCAGCCAGAGTCCTGTATTAAAAGCAGATGAGAGAGGAGCAGAAACCTCTTTAAACCCCAGGTCTGCCTGCACAGGCAAACCCCAATTGCTGTTATAAAAAGGGTTTTTGGTGTGTCAGAGAGTGCCTGCACATAAAGGGCAGCTGGGGCAGGGGAGGCACAGCTGCCCAGGTTCCCTCAAAGTGAGGATTCCAACAGGAAACTGCTCTCCCCTTTCTCTTCTCTCTTTTTAATCAGGAAGGAAGCTTCATCTTCAGAAACAAGCATTGCCTGTGTCATCTCCCTGCCTGGCTGTCTCTAGGAGCAGCTCCAATTACTGAAATAAGCAACATGCACTTCTGAAAATTCAGTGCTGCACTTACACTGGAACTCAAACCAGTAAATATTTCCCATTTATAACTCTGATTTATGTAATGGGACACAAAAGCAGCCGTTGAGTAAATGAAACAATTTTCTCAAGATTGGAAATTATGGTTTCAGGATAATAAAAACACACTAAAAAAAAAAAAGGCAGAAATTAAGCAATTTGCAACAAATTCTGTGCTTTTTACTTCTCCTGAAGATGCAATGGCCTGACAAGGACAGACACTGCAGCTGTTTTACTGTCTTTAAACAAACACAGCTCTGCCTAACTCTTGCAATATGCACAGTGCCTAAAACAGGTCATGATATGCAACCCTGAGATTATTACCTTACTGCAACAACCTGAGTTAGGATGGAGAGCCAGCAGATCACCCTATTAAGTCTAAGCCACCTCGATTGCCTAAATTTGAGCCAAAATATAAACATAATTCTACCAGACTTAGAAAAGGTGGGATACATTTTCATGTTCACATCTGGTTGATGATTTATTAATTTGTATTAAAAAGACATGCCTATGTGACATTGAAAGAAAGAGTTAACTGGAAGGCAAAGTCATACTGTACACAAAGAGAAACAGTTACTTCCCTGCAGCCAAAGCATGGGGGGAAAAATGCATTTCACAGACCTGCTCCATATTTTGTGTCACACTCAACTTTCACTCAGGTTGTTTGGAATTGTGCTAAAAACCAGCTCTTACTTCTTTAAAAGCAAAACGTAAGTTTTAGATTAGAGCAGAACGACAGGACATACAAAGGTTCTAAATTTAAATTAAGTTTTTCGAGGTGTAGGGTTTTTTTTTAACTCTCCTGAATGACAGCACTCATGATAAAAACCAGAGCACAGTAGTCCACAGACAAAGTTTAACCCATCTCCATCATTTACTACTGTTCCTTGCAAAGGCAGTCACCAAAAGCACATTTGCAAGTGGTATTTCAGAGATGAGGATTTGTTGTACTTCACTTACAGAATCAGTTGCAGGGAAGATGAAGAGGCTTTTACTGCAGCTTTATGTTAGGAAATGTTATTCCACAGAGTTACAAAACACAGCCCCATGTGCAGCCTCAGCACTGAGCAACAGGTCATGCATGACAACTTTAATCTTCACTCACCAGCCCTTACCCTATTTTTTAACAAGAATGCTACTTTGGCAGCCTGCATTTCTCAAAATCAGCATGTTATCAAAGAGGAGCATTACCAGTATTTACATAGTGTTCTTCATTTGGAAGACATCCTAGATAACATTTACTCCATGCTGTTGCCTTATGATAATTTCATGGGGCTCCTATTCTTAAGGAATTAATCCTGTGGGCTTGGGAACCCTACATTTATATTTAATTACAAGCAGCCTTTGTATCACTGTATTGAGAAGGTGGAGCTGGACAAACCTGGCTTGTCTTTGGTGCATGAAGTTGAAGGTCTGTTTACTCCTGAAATAAGAAATAAAGTACACTGGACACCAGCATGAAAACTGCCTGGAAGTCAAGCCCTTTCACAATCTAAGAAGCAGTAGAATTTAAAAAAAAAACTGATTGTGGACACAAATTGTCTAAGTATCCATCTTTATTGGCCACTTTGGTTCTCTTCATAACTTTACAGCTGTTCCTTGCCTCTCCTAGTGCCAAAAATCTACAAAACATTAAAAAAGACAAAGAAAAAAAATTATTGTCTGAGAATGACAGCTTCTGTGAATCCCCAGTCTGCTTCATAAAAGAGGTCTGGGGGCAGACAGTCAGAATTTGTGAGTTATTCATCACTCACCTCATGCACACTCATGTCCCAGGGATTTCCCTCCTACCCAGCCACCCCCCACACTAACAGCTGGTTCCTTCCAGCTTTTATGTAGTGCATGAAAAAGCTGTACTGAGAGCAATTTAAGAGCAGGTAAAGCTGAAGGGAGTCCAGCTGCCTCTGCCCAGGGCTCAGCAAACCCAGCACAGTGGGGAGAGCAGAAGCTGCTCCTTCTGTTGTGCTGCTCTCAGACTTGCACAGCCACTGAATTATAAAAGGCAACATCTGCCTTCCCTACCCATCAGAAAAGTGTAACAAACTCAGCACATGCTGAAGACATAAAGCCTGCATTTCTCCTATCACAGTGCTATATATGTTTCTCCAAGTTGAAATGTGTGTTTGTAATACTCCTTGTCTTCACCTGTCACCAAACAGTATCCAGGCAATGTGTTGCCAGCACCCAAAAGCATCAATACTTCCTGCTCTGATACTGTTTCCTTTTATAAAAAAATTAAAAAAAGAAAAATGGAGATAATAGACCTACTTAAATGACTGTTAATCCAAGTAAGGAGGGTTACACCTTACAGATCCTGTGGTGCATGTGCCAACTGAACCAACCCTGAGACCTGGAATGGTTCCTGGCTCAGCTTAGCTGGTGTGGATGCATCAGGCTGTACACAGAGAGTGACTGAGAGGTGCAAATGTATCTTACTCAGAAAAGTGCCTTTTGTAGGCTGTAATCTGTGTGAGAAGCTGCAGCATAATTCTGGATGCAGGAACTCCAACCAAATGCCCTGCTGGAAAGGGAATGCTGTTCCTCTGAATCATGGAATCACACAATGGTTTGGGTTGGAAGGGACCTTAAAGCTCATCCAGTTCCACCCCTGCCATGGGCAGGGACTCCTTCCACTATCCCAGGCTGCCCCAAGCCCTGTGCAGGCTGGCCTGGGACATGACAGGGATGGGCAGCCACAGGTTGCTTCTGAGGGCAACCTGTGCCAGAGCCTCTCCACCCTTACAGCAAAAAAATTCTTCTTCACATCTAATCTAAACCTGGCTCTTTTAAATTTTAAACCATTGCCCCTCACCCTGTCACTCTCTACCTGTATAAAAAATTCCATCTCCCTCCTTTTTATGAGCCCTTTAAGATATTGGAGGGCCACAGTGAGGTGTCCCTGGAATCTTCTCCAGGCTGAATAATCCCAGTTCTCCCAGCCTCTCTCCACAGCAGAGGTGTTCCAGCCCTCTGGTCACATCTTGTTGCAGTGACACACTAGAACAACCAGGAATCCCAATTTACATTCTTTTACCATCACTGCTAACAAACAGGCATGTGAATTAAACTAGTACAAGACCACAAAAAAATCAAATGCCTCGTCACAATGTTATGACAGCAGATGATGTGCAAAGGGACTTGACTCAATTTTATGTCTTCAAATGAGCAACAGGTTCAGGAGAGACTGTTCTGATCCTTTTCCACAACCCACCACAACACACAGGCCACAGAACAGCTAACTTTCTAGCTTACTTTCTAGCTGCACATCAGTTCTTTCTTGTTAAACCATGGGCTCAGAGCTGTGGAACCACTAATTTGTGAGAAACTTCTCCCTCCAGAGAAGAACTAACTGGAAACAGCCCTGGGGCTGATGTAAGCATTAAGTACATGGGGAGTCTCTGTCCTTAGGTGGCTTGCCCAAGCCCATTAATTTTTTGTGTGTGTCCCCCATTTATATAAGCAATGTTTGCATGAAAGGGGAAAGCAGGTCAGCCTAGTCAGCTTGCCACCATCTGCTTTTATTCAGAGTTGCTCAAGATCAGTGCCAGTGGGATCAGTGCCCATTAAAGGGGTTTATTGTGTGTGTTTATTTTTTGCTCTTTACAATGAAGGCAACAGCAATTACTGTAAGTTTGTAAAAGTGCATACAAATCATAATCCTCAACACAAAGCTGCTTCAGTCAGATCCCAGCATGTTTACAAATCCTAGACAGGCTGTGAGAAAGGCTGTCCTGGCACAACAATTTCCATAGACTGGGGAGGAGTGTGGTTGTGTCCAGGAGATCAGAGACTTGTATTTAATAGTTATTATCAAGACCATCCTCTGTTTGCAATCCACAGCAGCTCCAGCTGATTCACCACCACATGAGAATCTTTGACAAAAGAAAAAGCCTCACATTGGAGCTTGACCCCCAGACAGGCTGACAATAGATGGATTTATACAACTAAAACTGGAACTGGTGAGAGATCAAAGGTATGCTGCCAAAGTGGAAATAGCAATTTAGAGCTCTCAGCTAGTACATTACAACACCTAAGAATAGTTATGCAGGAGCAAGAGGTACCCTCTCTTTAAGGAGAATTCTGCCTAGGATGTGCCTGGCCACTGGAGACACAAGCCACCAAAACCCCTGAAATGAAACAAAATATCAGCAACACCCAAACAATTAAACAATTGTAAAGAAACCAACTTGCACTGGCAAAAAGGGTGAAAAAAAAAAGGGAAAATACAGAGAATTCTATTCTGCACTGCTTTGGTTCCAGGTTGTCACAAGTGTTTGAAAAGTAAATGCAATTATGGATCATTTCTTAAAAAATAAATTCCAATTAATTTGGATGTAAAATCCTTCACATTTTTATGATATGCTTCAGAACAGAAAATCCCCTGAACCTCCTGGTGTCTGGGTGATGTGATGTGGGCAGCTCAGCAGGTGCCTGGAGGAGGCACCATGTGATATTTTGAGGTAAAAAGGGTATAAAATGACAGGAAAAGAGGGAATGGCCTTAAGCTGAAGGAGGGCAGATTAAGGTTAGATATTAGGATGAAACTCTTTTATTATATGGGAGGGGAGGCCCTGGCAGAGGCTGCCCAGAGCAGCTGTGGCTGCCCCATCCCTGGCAGTGTCCAGGGCCAAGGATGGGTTTGGAGCAGCCTGGGACAGTGGGAGGTGTCCCTGTCCTGGGCAGGGGGTGGAACTGGATGAGCTTTAAGGTCCTTCCAACCCAGACCTGTCTGTGACTCCATGATTCAATGAAAAAGGACAAATTCCAAATGTACACTGGGTGCTTTGTGCATCAGTGCCACAAGTTTTCATGTGCATGGAAAGGGGACTGGTCCCTCAATATTTTCACTTTACAGCCCCTATATATGACTGGAATACCAGGCTTAATTTTGGCACTGCTCTGAAGTTTAACTTGTGATCTGTAAAACACACTTAGAGGGATGCCACAGGTCACTGGATTAGATCACCTGGAAACTTTTACACTCTATGTTTAAAGATTAAATTTTGGAGTATTTGCTTTTGATCCCCAGAAA
Source organism: Erithacus rubecula (assembly GCF_903797595.1). Taxonomy (NCBI): domain Eukaryota; kingdom Metazoa; phylum Chordata; class Aves; order Passeriformes; family Muscicapidae; genus Erithacus; species Erithacus rubecula. The sequence goes on from NC_136688.1 coordinate 56,329,514, forward strand.
ATCTGAATAAAGATTAGCAAAAAATCTAAATATTTGACAGCTTCCATAGGAAGTAGTGCTTTCAGTAGATCATGTCACTTTGCAGAAGCTTTTCTTTTCCTTTCTGCACAAAAATCCCACCTGGTGCTGGAATTTCACTGAAAATCCCTGCTGCTGGGTTCAGAGGGCTTGGTACAGGAACACAACCTGAAATTCAGCAAAATAAATATACTTAAACATGAAGATCTTCTCAAAAGGGAGGCTTTGTTCTTTTTACTGTATGAAAAGTTCAGAAAGGTTCCCTGCACAGATCACCCAAACACACACCCCAAGATTCTCCTGAGGGCTGGATGAGGGAGGTGTGAGGATGCAGAAAGCTGAGCAGATTTCATGGGTGTAAAGCACCATCAGCACAGGCACCAAGGGGAGGCTAAAAAGGGAATTTTTCTGCCTTTGCACATGGCAAAAGCTTCAGCACAAGGTCACAGCAATGTCACTGCAGCAGAGAGAGCTGTGACACTTAAGGAGAGCTGCAGGAAGAGAAGAACAAACTCTCAGCTTCTTAGAAGTTGAAGGAAATTGCCAAGTGATCTGTAGGAAAAGGATTGGGGAGTAAATGGTGTGGAACTGGCCTCCAGAGAATCCCTCCTCCCTGAGCACAGCACTCAGCAGGAAACCCTCAGGCTGCAGGGCAATATGACACTGCTTGGTGCAGTTTTCTTCAAGTATAAACTCTGTTTTCTTGTTTGTTTTTTTTTAATTTCTCCATCTGACCACTTGTATTTCAAAAAATCAAATTACATTCTAGGAACTCAAAATACAAACCAGAGTTGTGCTTCAATGTTTGTAGTTACAGCTCTTCACACCTTTAGGACAAGTAAGTGAGGGGAAAAAAATGACAGGTGTATGAGTCCAGAGAACCATTTCCCAGGAAGAAATCTTTTGGGAATGGCTACAAAGATGTGCACAGTCCCATGAAACCCACAGCAATTGCTGCTGTTTGGTTCCTCATGACTCAAACCTGAAGCAGCAGAACACACCCACAGCAGGACATCATCATCCAGAGTGACAAATTCACACAAGACTTTGCCTTAAGCTATGAAAAATACAACTTCTGGTTTAACATTTTGTCTGAAAAACAACTGAAGTAACTCAGTGGGAAAAGAAGCAGCCACAGATATAAATGACAATTGTTAAGAGATAAATAATATTTACAAAAGCCAAGAAATTAAAAGCTCCTGTTGTAAATGTACTACAACACAGCTAAATATTTATTTACAGGAATTCACAGTAGACACTCTCAAGTGTGGCTAGTGAGGATTTTATGTAGGATATTATTCAAAATGCACACTTAATTACAAACATGCATGTTTTCTACTGCACAGGCTATTGTGTAACTCCTATGGACACGTGCAGAATAAACTAAACCTCCTTGAGAAATGGCAAACTAAACTTGGAGCACCTAAAAGCTTTTTTACAGAAAAGACAGAGCTTCTGTGGGAAATGCAGCCTTGCATTTCCTGACTTGCCCAAATGTAAAATACATTAACTGAGTGATGTTAGTGAGCCACCTGATAGCACAGAGAGGTAACTGGATAGGAAAACCAGAGGAAAAATAGATCAGAAACATCCCTGGAAGAGTTCAAGGCCAGGCTGGATGGGGTTTACAGTAACTTGGGACAGTGGAAGTGTCCCTGCCCATGGCAGGGGGTGGAACTAAATCATCTTTGAGGTCCTTTACAGCCCACACATGTCTGTGAGTCTGGGACAAGAATTCTGAAGAAGCACTAAAAAAAAAAAAACTTACATGAAACATTTGCCTGAAAAATGTCTTAATTCCAGCTAAGTGATTCAATTCCTCCAATTTCCAAGATCTTCTCTCAGAAATTAGGCAAATTCAAGGAGTAATACAGACTACACAAACTATTTCAGCCTCTCAGGTCGTGGTGGTTCTCCCTACAGTGTGGAAGAAGGGCTCTGGTTTGCTGCTGCATCCAGGGTGGTGTGGAGAGTCTTTGGCAAAAGCCTTCAGTGAAATTCAGGCCAAAAAAAGAAACAGCAGGATATTAAGGGAAAAGTAAGCTTTCAGTAGAATAGTCATTGAGTTTTACCAAAACAGTTCCAGTTCTAAGAAAAAAAAAGAAAGACCTTTAGCCTTATCCTAATCTTCTTCCTTCCTTGAAGCATCTGTTACAGATTTGCCTCATGCCACAATAGTTTTAAGAAAAAATAACCCAAAACCTAACTCAGAGCAATTCCTGGCTGAAGAAGAAAGACAAAGAAGTATTTAGTTATAGCCATATTTTCAGCATTACAGCTTTCAATACAGCCTAATGTCAATGCTAACACAGAAGCAGCCCATTTTCAATACAGAACAAGGACTATGGAATTTCTGTTTTTATACAGATTGTTTTAAGGGCTTCTTGTCCTCTTATTCATTTATTGCACAGATCATCTCCTCCCACAAGCAGTTGTGCAATCTCTCTGTGGCAACAAAGCCAATTGCTTAGTGTCCCAATATTCCTTTCCCATGTATTTACACTGCCTGAATATAATTCACTAGCTGGAGATAAAAAGGAATTACTATCATCAAGTTGTGCTCTCTAGGTCAGATTTTGAGAGTCTATGCTGTAGGAAAATAATTAAGTGAAGATACATCTACCTCTGAGCTGCTCATATTAAAGTTTAAAAATGCTCTGCACTCAAGCATTGCCACCTGTTCTTTCATTTTAATTTCAAAAATTCTGAATCCCTTTAATGCAAGCCTGAAAATGCTTAAATTCTGGAAATATGAGCATTCACCAACCACAACAATTACTATCCTATTAAATTCATGAAGATATATGAAAGAATGGTACAAAGATTAAAGGGTATTATAAAGCCAAAAATATATATGCATGTATATTATGTACTACAACTCTATGTTTTCAAACCACTGTCTCCACTGTGTCTAGAGAAGGCACAAATTTCAATTAATAATACATCCAGGCTTGATTTTCAGTTGTAACTTTTCAGGAGACTTTACCCTTTCAGGCATGATATTGCAGCAGTCCTGAACTTCAACTTTCATTAGAAGCCATCAATCAACTTTCTTTCAGTAAAAACACATGTTCACTGCAGACCACAGACATTTTTAAACAACAAAAGAATGCTCTAATGTGTGTATATATGTTTATGGCCACAGAAAGATGAATCAAAGCTTGTCATGTACTTATCAATTAAACAAAAATGGCTTTTTCACGTCCAACTTCAAGTCCAAAATAATTTTCCTTTTCTCCCAACACTGTGAATTCACACTTCATCTCAGGGCTTTGGATTTCTTAAACTTTAATACCAATCCAACCACTTGCCCTTTTAACTCTGAAAAAGTACCTCAGTGGTCCTGCCTCCAGAATGCTTCTCCATTTCCAGGCAAGCATTCCTTGTCCCTTGCTATCCCAGGGAAAGCAACCATCTGACATGAAGCTTTTATAAACAAGGTGCTTTGAACTTACAGTAACAGATGTGCTTAATTTCAAAATGTTGCATTTACTTAAACCCACGTACACTTATCATGTTGCAAGCTTTCCTTTTTCTTTCAAATGCTTCTTATTAATTTTTTAGCCTCAACTTTTGGCCTGATTAAAGTCTCTGTGGTGAAGCTTAGAGAGAGAAGACATTCTAGTTAAAAGTGACAGACAGTTGTTTCCATTCCCTAATCCTTGAGATTTTTATTGGCTTATTAAATATGTATACTTTGAATGAGATTTCAATTATCCTGGTATATAAATCACACTTTTTTTTTTTTTTGTTCCTTTCAAAGAAAATTGACTACTGCCATCTCCTGGTCACATGTTTTTAGCTGACAGACACAGCTGGACCATCCCCAAATTCCTTGTGTTACAGCACAGATAAATGCAGAGGTAAAAATAGGTAAACACAGACCTGCAATAAGTTGTGCCACTTCAGCTCTGGAAGTGTTTCCACTAATTATCCATAGATAATTTTTACATTATTCATAACTTTCTTCATATGCAAACCACAGTTTTGAAATTAGGTTCCAAGTCCCACGACCAATAACATTGGCCTGAGGCTTTTCTTACCACTTATAAATATTTGAAGCAAAATAATTCCCTCAGAATTCGATGAGATGCTTTAAAAAAAATTAAATGGAAGAAGTTGAAAGAATTATTTTTAAAAGAGCTTGAAGGAAGAATTTCTTTGTGCTAGGGTGGAGCAATTATAATTGCATATATTGTAGACAGGCAGGTTTTTAGATTCTTGTTCTTAGAATGGAAGATTAAAACTGCTACACATCTCACTGCAGCACCTCCACAAACTTCTTATCTGCTAAAACAATTACTCATGGCAGTCATGTGCACAGTTTATGTTATTCCAACACTGACTTGAGCTACAATAAACAAAAGATATTCTCTCCCTCTCTTTCATCATCCTGAACACCTTTACTAACACTGTTAAGCAACCTCCAAAAATAGCAGAGATAATACTTAATGTCCTTCAGAAGAGAAAATCATTATCTGTTACACACCAGCTTGAAGCCCATTTCAAACCAGGTCATTTTAGCATTGAAAATATCTCTTTTATTCCCACATTTGCATGATCTTAACTTCACATTATCTCCCAGTTCTCCTGCAGCACTCCTGTGTTTTCTCAAGTGCACGAGCCACTCCCTCTATTCCAATGTTATGAACATCTCATTTGCTGAACAGCACTCCACAAAGCAATTAAGATTCAGTTGACTACAGAAAATGCATGTTGTAATGCTCTTGGCAAATCCAAATTTGAATAAATACTTAATTGCCAGCATTCTCATGACTTCCATACAGATAGGTTTTATAGAACCATAGAATGGTTTGGGTTGGAAGGAAACACAGAGCTAATCCAGTTCCACCCCTGCCATGGCAGGGACACCTTCCACTGTCCCAGGCTGCTCCAAGCCCTGTCCAGCCTGGCCTGGGACACTGCCAGGGATCCAGGGGCAGCCACAGCTCCTCTGGGCACCCTGTGCCAGGGCCTTCCCACCCTCACAGGGAAGAATTTCTTCCCAATATCCCATCTAACCCTGCCCTCTGGCAGTGTGAAGCCACTGCCCATTGTGCTGCCATTCCTTCCCTTGTCCAAAGTTCCTCTTCAGATCTCTTGGAGCCCATTGACCCCTGGGAGGGACTCTAAGGTCTCCTTGGAGCCTTCTCCAGGCTGAATTTCCCATCCTTTCAGTGCACCCCAACAACAACATAACTATGTACACACACAGACATCACTTTGTACACCTGCATAAACTATGTATACAGAAATGGCTGAAAACGTTGTAGTGATGAAAACCAAATTTAAAAAAATCAGCATTATTATGTCAGTACACAATAATATTCAGAAGTGATGTGCTTAACTGAGAGAACTCTGCATATTGACATTTATTTACCTTCTGGTTCCATCTCCTCAGATCTCAGCACAAAGATAACTCGGGGTATCACAGTTGGAATGGGTGCAGCAACTTGGATTTCCTCCTAAGCATCAAACATTAAAATCACATTACAAATCTCACTTTTGATGTAAAAGCACAGTAAGATTACATTCAGCTTCAAGAAACATCCCAAGAAGTTTTTAAAAGATTCATTAAACGTGTGCACTTGCTCTCCCTGCATCTGACTTCAAGAGAATTCAGCTCTGAATTAGCCTATTACAGCTATTCCCTCTAGACAAACATCCTGGGAGCAGCAGCAATGGATGGAAAAGTGCCATTTAGACCTGGAGACACAGGAGATTTTCAATTTTTACTCAAAGCATGTAGTGGAAAGAATATAAAATTTCCCTGGCTTTCTTCAATACCCAGGATATCTCCCTAGGAATTTCCCTCTTGACTAACAAGAGAAAGATGAAAGAGAAAAGAAATATAAAAATTTCAGCACACATACTGGAAAACCCAGGCCAAATCTAACATTTATTTCCTTGGCCATGTTTTTAGAACAGGTTGCTCCAAGCCCCATCCAGTCTGGTCTTGGACAGTTCCAGGGATCCAGGGGCAGCCACAGCTTCTCTGGGCACCCTGGGCCAGGGCATCAGCACCACAGGGAAGAATTTCTTCCTAATCTCTAACCTAAATTTATCCTCTAGGAGATTCAAATCACTGTCCCTTGTCCTGTCACTATATGCCTGTCTGAAAGACTTAAGCTTTTTCTTAAAACAGACAAATTTAAAGCAGACAAATGAGGAATTGTTGAGATGGTTTTCTGAGAGTGTGAAGGTCTCATGGAAATGTGACTGGAGGACACCAATATATAAAATGAACATTAAATGTCAACAGCACAACAGTTCTTATGGGTCCACCTGAAGTTCTTTTTTTTTAATTGGATTTATAATACAGCAAAACTCAGTTTAAACTGAACTGAGCTGCAAACAGAAGTTGAGAGATAACACAGATTCATAACCTACAATTATGCATTCCTGAAGATTAAAAAACCATGTCTTTTGAAATACTTAAAAAAAAAAAAAAGAAAGCTAATGAGAATACCAAAGTGACAATCCCTCTTGAAAAATGTGGATTGTATAAAAACATCCATACTTATAAAAGAATATTATGAAAATATTTTGCAACCAAGTGATTTTCTAAGATTTTAACAATGCATTTGGGACTTCAAATTATTTAGATTTACCATGTCTGGAATGTGTAGCCACGCAAGTATGACTTCAGTGTTCCTGTCCCTCCCATGATCAAAATGATTTATTTAGAATAGGAAGAGCCCAGCTTCCTCCAAGTCATTCTCTTGCTTCTTAGAGCTAAGACCATGGGGGCAAAATGGCCACAAATAACAGTCAGTTCCTGTATTGCTGCACAAGAATGGACAGGAGGGGTCAAAGTAAAGATGCCTTTAGTCTGGCTTTCTGTCTAACAGTGGCTAAAAGCATATATAAATCTCAAAACAAAAAAAAGTCTGATGCCAGAAATGGAGGAGCAGCCAAGGAATTTGGGTAGATAAGAAAATTCCTGTATGACTTCAGCCATTTGTTTTGGACTGAGTGACCACACAGACTTCACTCTTCATGACTAAAAGGCATTTGCTTGTGCCCTGTGTGCAAACCTGACCTACACCAGAGCCAGAGGGCAAACAAGGCTGGCAGCTGCACATCCCTGCCACAAGGATCCTGCTCACACAGGCTGCAGAAACCACCCAGGCTGTGCCATCACCTCCCAAGGCCCAGCAGGACACCCTCTGAAACCCTGCAGTTTCTCAGGTGTCCCAGCAAACTGCTCCTAAACAGATTTGTCTTCTGGCTTTGTACATAGGTGGGACAGTTTCATCTCAATGAAGGCAAACACTGTCTGGAGATGAAGAACAAGATGTGAGAGTCAGTGACTAACCTGTGAGGAAATCCTTCAAGATGCCTGAAGTGATTACTGCCTTAAACAGTGCACAGAATGAATGAATCATCCTGAAAGTCTCAGTACCTCTTGCTCTCTTAGCTGGTATAATGTTACCAGAAAATCTGTCTCCTGCAGGCAGTGACAAGGCAGATCCAATGGCAGATGCCATCCTTAATTAAAGCAGGGGAAAGCTTCATCCTTGTCACAAGGTAGATAAATGCTGTCACAACAAGCTTTCCAATCACCTGGTACAGGCATCATTTTTTAATTTCAGAGAAGGATGTACATACCTAGAAGAAGATCTTACAGAATATGGCTTACCCACAGGAAACATCTCTCCTGGATGGGACAATGACTTATGAGTATAATCACCTCATAGAAAAGATGGAAAGTTATCCTGTGAGAAAGTGACTTAGAGTCTTAAATCAGGAATAACCACACTCAGGAAAAAAACACACCCAACAAATCCAGAGTTCTGGGGTTTGGTTGTGTGGTTTGAATGAAGGGTGAGTTTTACATGCCAGCAGGCAAAAAAAAAAAAAAAAAAAAAAAAAGAAAAGCCACACTAAAAGTTTATTAAGATAAGGTAATGTATAACTACCTACAAAAGAAGGATAAGATAATATACAACTATCTGCATATTTTCTGTGAAAGACACATGTGCTACCCTCTCTGTCTCTATTAGTTTGGCCAGAATCCACTTTTGGCTGTGAACAGTAATTTCAAGAAAGTCTATTCTGGTGAACTCAGAGTAAAAGAGGTGTAACATTAAAAATCTTCTCTGAAGATGCAATACAGGCAACAAATTTAAGAACTGCCCAGACACCAATGGCACAAAACACATCAAGGCTCAAAAACATAAACTCAAAGGCAGTTTAATGCAAGATACTTTAGATTATTTTTAATACAAATAAAACATCAAATACAAAAAAAAAAAAAACAACAACCATCAGGGAAGGACAGAATTCATCCACACAGCAACCATGGTAAGTATATAATGCTTTCAAACACACTGTGAAGCTTCATATATTAGAGAGCAGCCTGCCACCTGATTTCTAGCTTTTGCCACTTGTATTTGAATTTAGTTGGCAAGTAAACCATCATCTCTTGGTAACAGCACATACTAATAAAGGAGCAAAAAATTCCTGTCTAGGTTTGAAGCAGAGATCAATAGGATGCTCCTCTACCTTTAAGTGCTCTGAGGTTCATCATCCTCACAGCCTTTCCAACCCTGCCCCTCCTAAGACAAATGAAGCTCCTGGAATGCTGAGTGGGTGACAAATCTCAGCCATATATCCAGGATATTATCCTGCACTTGAAGGACTGTGCCCCTAAAACATGGGAATGCCTCAATTAACATTGTATAGGACTGGATGATTCTCTGAGACCTGTGAAGCTGTGAGGAAGTGTAGAAAAGATAAAAAAGAAGGTCTGAGTTTTAAAGAAGGGATATTGTATGGATTTGTCACAGGAAACACCATCACCTTTACTGCACACATGGACTTTGCAGCTTCTCAGCTGAATGTGTCACTTGAAATGCACCAGTTCTGTGATGTCAGGCAGGATAGTGAAACAGGAAAATTTATTTTCCCAGGTTTCAGTTTGCTTTTTCTGACTAGGCACAGGAAAAATCCTTTCAGCTCACCTGGGACAGATCCTCTGAGAGTGGTGTAATTCTGTAGCTTGGCTGGGTTGCTGGCAGAGCAGAAGTTGAACCTGGCTGTGACTCCAGTTCAGTCAAAAACATTGGACTAGGACTTGCATCTGCATCTCCAAGAACTTCTGCTGAGAGAAAAAAATTCCTTCAGGAGCTGGAGCAATAATCTCCTGGTCAACTCATGTGGCAGAATGTGCAGCCTTTCAAACTTCCAACAGTGGGACATGCAATGTTAAAGAGAATAATTTCCTCCTTACATGGCTCACTGTATACCCCTTAAATTGCTCTTGTGGGGATAAAAATGAAATAAGAAATACATGTCTGTGGAAATTGAAAAAATAAATCAGCTTTATCATCTGTAGATTTCTAATGTGGCAGCATCTGAGAAAGCTTCAGAGCTGTACAGTTCATCACACCATTATATGCTTAATGAGCTTTATCACACTTACTGGAAAGAAATTGGAAAAGCTGCTTTATTAAATGTTTCACTCCTGTATGAACTAAAAGAAACCTGTATATAGTCTTCTTTAAAGGGATAATTTGCTCTCTAATCCAACATTTATCATGGTTTTGCAGCCTGCAAGTGTGTAAAATATTTTTATGAAAAATGTACTGACAGCTCATGAACTAACTTTAGCCTTCTGCTATCATACAGAGCCAAAGAATGAATTTTAAGCCTAATTAACTATAATCATTGCTTAATTAACTGTAATTATTGTTCACTTTAAGACTGCATGTGCCACATTTCATTTGCATGTTGGTTTTATATCCTTTAAGCACTGAAAACAAGGATTTATAAATGACTGATCATCAAGATGCTACATAAGCAACACCTGCTCCATCCTAAAAATGGACATTGTGTTTCCATATTACAAATAAAAACTGGTCACAAAACTGAAAACAACCCACAGACACACAATCCCCAAAATTCTCAGAGACACCTCTGTGAGTGACTCATTCTGACAGAGGAACTGTTTCCACTGCAAGGTTTCATGTGCAGAGATGCACACCCTGAAATATGTGAAGTCTGACACCCATGGGTATAATTACTATTTAGTATTAGCCCTGAAAATAATTATAAAATAAAATGATGGACCTGCACTGGAGCTGTTGTGGCTATCAGGAAAGAGTTGACTTGCACTAAGCTGAAGGACAAGAAATCACATCCCAGTGCAGAGAGAAAAAAAAGGTTTGGGGGGAAAGTGGAAACAATCACAGATCATTCCTTGCACCCTTCACCCTCCCCTCCCTCCAACACAGATTGTTTTCTATTCAGTGTTGACTTCACTCACAAAAGGACTTAGAAACAAGGATTTCTGTTCCTCCTTGATATGAAAACAACTCCTGTCTTGAAAGCAGATCCAAGCTTTTTGACAATGTTGTTTCCTTAGCAATGCAACAAATTACTGTGCTGAGTTAAGAGGTGGGGAGGGAGGGAAGCAAAATTAAAAATCAGCAGAATGCAACAGAACTCAGTCTGGGACTATAAAGATTATGTAAAAGCACAGGGCATGCCCCTATGAGTAGTCCAGGGCACTTGCCTCCTCTCAAAAATATACTGTAATAAAAACAACACTCCAAGATTTAGAGATGACCTCAAAAATCAGTGCAGAAACACACTGCTGGTGGATTATCACATGCAGGAGCTGGTTTGATAAGTGTTAAGATATTTACAGGACAGACAAAGGTCATCCTAAATTAAGCTAAATAAATATAAAAATTTATTTTAAAAGATACAAGGAGATCCAGTCCTGTTGTGCCAGATACAGCCATGGACAGTGTGGGCTGGGAGGAGATAAGGACAGACAGACACAGGGACAGGTTCTGCCATTAACAGGCACCTTCCAATTCCATGGTCCTGAGCACCATTACAGACTCACAGAAATCCCAGAATCACAGAAAGGTTTGGGTTGGAAGGGACCTTGAACCTCATCCTGTTCCACCCCCTGCCATGGCAGGGACACCTTCCACTGTTCCAGGATGTTCCAAACCCTGTCCAGCCTGGCCTGGGACACTCCAGGGATCCAGGAACAGCCTCAGCTCCTCTGGGCACCCTGTGCCAGGGCCTCACCACCCTCCTAGGAAAGAATTTCTTCACCACATTTAATCTAAATCTCTCCTCTTTTAGTTAAAACCATTTCCCCTTGTCCTGCAGATGATCTGATCACTGATTTATTGCCACATCACAGTGTCCTTGGTGCTGACTGACCTCTACCAACACAAAGTCAAACAAGTGACTTGGAGAAATCTCTTATCTCAGGAAAACTCATGCAACCAATTTTCAAACAACCTTCAACAAACTACTTTAAAGCAAAAGTTTGACAATGTATAAAGTACCAGAACATATTTTCAAGGCTGACACTGGTGTAGTTGTCCAAAATGTTACATCACAGCTGGTTTAAAAGGTTACTGTGTGACCAGTTCAAATGTTAATCACTTCAAAACCAAGCAAATATTCTACTTTCTCCAAGATTGTTTTTGCCACGTGTTAAACACATTTAATTTCAATCCACTTCCTACTGGTCAAGGGTTAATAATGTGAGATAAGCTTCTCTTGTCAAATTCATAAATGTGAAAATTAAAAGGACAGAAAACCAGCTGTTTGATCACTTTAATTTACACAACTTTTGATGAATCAGTGCAACCACATTTGTGTTGCAACACTCTAGTAATTATTTCAGTTTAGTTTAAACATATTTAAAACCACAGTGAACAAAATAAAGACTTTCTACAGGCTTGCAGCAGCTACATTAAACAATTATAGATGCACATTTTCAGATAACAACAGAGAACAGAAGATAAAAATTAAAGAAGAGGAAAGATGGACCACTGGTTCCAGCACTACTTTCAACTGAAATGAAATAAATGTCCCTGTTTTACCACAGCAACATATCCCTGCTTTGTACAAGATGTGCTTGAGCTATCCATCTGGGAAAAAATTAATTTTCATATCATTAGAGGGATACATGGAGCTAAAATATATAATGCCATTTATGAGCCACTGCAGCATCACCACGATGGAGTGATAAATGCAAAGAGGAGACAGACAGAAGTAGTTTGAAGTGCTGGTGGTAACACCTGTCCAGTGGAAACTGTTTCCATCTGTTCCTTAGAACTGAATTTGACTTAAAAGAATAAAATAGACATTTTACAAGTTAACTTTTCTATAAGCAAGTGGGTATTTGCCATGATTTTTTTCCCAATTATAGGAAATTGCTAAGAGGAGTGAAGACAAGGCTTGAATTAAATTCAGTTCTTGAAAGAGGATCACTTATAATTTCATTGTAGGAATTGCCTTCAAATTTTGGATTTTGAATATATGGTCTGGAATGATTTCAGATTGTGTTAAGGAAGATCCTCAGAATCCACATGACTACCACAGAGAAGAAATAAGAATATAATTGTACCTCCAATTTGAGCAAGCTGCCCTGGAGATGCAGAACGGAGACCCTGGCGTGGTCTGTTCCCAGAGATCTGAGCAGATGGATGCTCCATGAACATGGAATTTCCCATCAGGATTCTGTCCTGTGCTCTGGTCAGCCTTGGTCTCTCACCCTCACTGAGCTGCCCAATGCTGCCATCAGAATCCTGCAGAGAACACCAAAACCACAGCACATGTAAAAACCCAGTGTAAGTCTTCCAAACCCAAGCATTGTTTCCTAATTACATTAACCCTGAAAGCATTTATAACTTAAGTTTATTCTATTTGCTTGATAAAGAAAACAAACCTTGGAGATATCATCTAGATTTGAAGTTAAGATCTACATTTATCAGTACTGGACAGAAAAGAAACACTTGCAGCCAAACTTTATTTATTTTGTTAGTGGTATCTCAACATGATCAGAACCTAAGTTACATTTTTAGCACATGAAGCCTTTGATATTATAGATTTAGCCACTGTTGACTGCCTGACCTTGAAACATTGGCAGCATCTAAAAGCTATTGACTCTCTGCACTGCATGTCAGATAAAAGCTTCCATTTTCAAGTAGGTTTGGAGGGCATTAAAAATAGAAATGGTTTCCTGGATCCTGACTTTCAAAGCTGAGGTTAAACCCAGCTTGTTCCATGTAGGAAAACAGGTGGAATCCACACATACATGTGCACAGTATCACTCTAAGGTAACACAGGGAACACCCAGGAAAATGTTGATTCTCCTCTAAGGGAGGAGAGACACCTTGCCAGAGCCTGGGGGGAGTTTATGAGTGCCTTGTATGGACACACTGAGTGGTCTGTGACTATGGGAAAAGGATAAAGCAAATTAGAGCTGCATTTGTAATTGGCAGTGCTGATCAGAAAATGTCACTGCAATTACAGGCAGACTTGGAGTTAATGCTGTAGAAATCTTTTCACCAAGTCCAGCCACTGGAGCTCATTAGCAAAATAAAGAAAGACAAAGGAACAGCCAAGGAGGTGAGTCAAGCTGGTAATTATTTAGACTAAACTGACCAAGACAGAAGGAAGAAACTGCATATGCATCAGTAGCATCACAAAAAAAGTAAGATCTGCTGTAAATAAACGTGTTCATGAACCATTGCTGCAGTATTCAAAGTTCATTTCCTTCAAACATTCCTCCAGCAATGTCAGTTAGAATAAACACCCAGTCCAAACTGCTATTTTCCAACACAGAAATAACTCAGATGTGTGACAAAAAAATTGTGATGCAGATAATTACATTTTTCTTTGAGTGTCTTTTTTTTCTGCCAACTGAATAGGAATTTTTGAGGTTTTTTTTCCAAGATCAGTATCAACAGCATGTGCAAAGTGCATGTAAACACTTGCTTGGTTGTTCATAGCTCCCTAAAACACTCCTGTGGTTGTTAAATGCAGGGTATTTGTACTGTTAAACATTCCACCTGTATTGCTGAAGTGACAGAAAATTCCCTGGTACTCCAAGTGACAGGACAAACCTGGGACATGGGGACACAAACATACCTGTTAAACGAGGTACATATGATGTACAGTTTGTTTATAACACTGAGACTTCAGTGCTTTTAAAGAGCTTTTCACAAGAACAAAGCCAACAGAAGTGGGATCACTTGCAGCAGGGAATGAAATGTATGAATCAATAGGAAGGATAAGCTTGGGATATTTTATCTACTTTTGAGTAGGAAAGAATCACTTCAAAACTACTATACTGGAAAGCCCAGGACTGTAAGTTACTTCCAAGGGGAAAATTCCTTCCCTTACCAAAACAAGTGCTTGATTTAATTTCTTTAAAATTGTCAGTACAGGATCCCTGTGGCAGCCTTTATCCATTCTCCTCAGCACCTGCCCTTCACTTGGAGGATCATAATCCTAGAATAAGGAAACAAACAAACAACAACAACAACAAAAAAATCCACATGCTTCAAACTGGTTTTTGGTAGGAATTTCATTCTTACTTTAGCTCACAACCAAGCTTTTTTTAACAGTAAGTTTCTACATGTCATGAAAATTCAAGCATTTAAAAATAAGCAAACAGATGACACACAGTTTTCTTTTACCCACAAACATGCACATTCTTTATTTGATACAAAAGACTGCAACACTTAAAGAGGAACAAGCCCCTTCAGGCCTCCAAAGATCAGGAAAACATTTAAATCCTCACACATCCTTTGCTAGCAACAATCTGGCTGCAGAGCTGCTCTCACCAGCAAGGAATTACCTTCCTCAAGCAAACAGCCTGGACTGAGGATGGAGAAATACTAGGAGCTACAATCCAGCTGACAAAGAGAGAGAAGAACACCTCAGCAGGCAAATGTTCCTCTGATGAAGAGTATTTTAATTTAGGTTCATCTCATATCAGAGTTTTTTAAGCCCAGATTTTAAGAGAGGAAGTGTGGCAGTCAGGAGGCACCTGAAGATCTGCCAGTCTCACAACTGTGGTTGTTTTGGGGGAGTTCTGTGCAGAGCCAGGAGTTGGACTTGATCATTCTTGTGGGTCCCTTCCACCTGGGGCTGTTCTCTGATGTTCTTGAATGAAATCATGGATATTAAATGGGAAGCTATGCACAGATGAGGTGCTCCCATGAATGTGCAGAAAAGTTTAAGAAGCTTAGGCCAGGAGGACTCCTGTTCCAGAACATTAAACTTGCCTCATGGAGCTTGGAAGGGACCTCTGGACTTGTCTAGCCCAACCCAGCCCTTCTTCCAATGTTTGGCCTCTCCACAGTAAAAACATCTTTTATGTTTAAACCAAATTTCCTGAATTTCATCCTGTGTGCACTGCCTCTTGTCTTTCACTGGCTTTCTCTTCCTTACCTCTTTCCACCACATATTTATACATTGCTAAGGTCCCCCCAGAGCCTTCTCTTTTCCATAATGCCTCCTATAATTATGTCACAGCTACATCTTACCAAGAAGCTTTACAAAGTCAGAGAGAGAAAGTCCAGGCATTTGAGGAATAACAAGAGAGAAAGGGAATTGAGAATACCTTGACTTGGGAGGCTTCCAGAACCATGCACTACAGCAGACACTGGATAAGAAACTATTCTCATGTTTTAAGCAGGGTTAACTAACTCCAGACTCAGCTAACCCACTTTAATAATTTAATCACACAAGCAATTAAAATATGGCTCAAAGCTGCAACAGCTCAGAGCATAGCAATGTTCTATTCTATTTAAGATGCCTTAAAACTAGAAACAATAAAGAAATGAAAGTGCATAATAGCTATCTCTCACCTACAGAAGTATATAAATCACCCAACTTCTTTAAAACTAAATTAGTTTGTATAATGTGGTCTTTTTTCCTTTGGTGTTCTGAAATTCTAACATTCTTTGTGAGTAAGCAGTTCAAAAGTGTGAATTAAAAAAGCTGATGAGTGAAAATGTTTAAAGCACATCCAATGCAGCAGGATGCCTAAGGTGGAACCCACATTATCTCTGATTCTTTATCAAAGAGTTCCTTACCATTTCATTGGCATCTTGGAGAGTACTGGATAAGCTCTCAGTGAGGTTTGGAAGAGACAATCCTCTTCCTGCTAAGGCTGAAAAATATTTTAGAAACATTCAAGTTACAGAAAACCCAAGCCACATTCTTTAAGAAGTGCAACACTGTGCTTTAGTAAATTTGGAAATTCCTACTGCCTGATGTCTATTATAAAGACATATTTTCATTTTTCTTTTCATATTTCTTACACTTTGCTTTCAATATCAACTTAGTACCACATGGTACTTAAGCAAGGCAAGCCCCAATTATTTTCCAAGTTGATCTCATGACAAAAGAACAGATTGAATCTTTTTTCTTTAATAAACAGCAGCATTTTGTTCAGCAATGGGAAAAAGAACAGCGAGGTCTTGTCAATCTGCACAAACTGGAAGTTAATGCTTGCAGCTTTAGAAGAATAAGAAATAATTTAAATTCTGATTTCCACAGCTGGTTACTGTTGGACCCCAGAAACCTGGGTTTTTTGAGCTTTCTGTGCTTTCTGGTACTTGACCCCCTGGAGAACTCTGCTTTTGACCTGAGGCCTTGGAGAAGCTTCCAAATTTAAGTGATGGAGTTAAAATCACTGGTGTGGAGTTAAACAGAAATGTGTGATTTCACATGGTGAAGGGTTTTAAATTTGAGGTTTTTATAATATGGTAATAGGTATGGGACAAGATGAAGGATTTTAGGTGGTGTCTCTTTTGGGGCTCATCTTCCTTTTCCTTCATGGTTTCAGGCAGTAGTTTCTGGTTGGACAGATAGTGCTGCACTGAGGGTCACAGGAGTTTGGTTATTGGGTCAAAAGTCTAAATAATACAGAATTCACAGAATTCACAGAATGACTGGGTTGGAAGAGACCTTCAAGATCATCAAGTCCAACCCATGCCCTAACATCTCAACTAGACCATGGCACCAAGTGCCACATCTAATCTGTTTTTAAACACATCCAGGGATGGTGACTCCACCACCACCCTGGGCAGACCATTCCAGTATTTGATCACTCTTTCTGTGAAAAATTTTTTTCCTAATATCCATAGGTGTTAATTCTCTATTGGACTGTTTAGCTTTAAGAGACCTCCTAGCTAGCTGGGTTCACCCCCATTTTGCTCACTTCTAGCTGGTGGCTGGTTGCTGAACTTTTTAATAAACAACCAAGCCCGAACAGGAGAAAATTAATCTTTTTTGTGTTTTTAATCCTGGCTCTGAGTGAAGACAGACGAAACTTCAGACAAGCCACTAATTAAGTGGTGCAGATAGCAGCCATTCCAGGTTACCTGCTGCAGGAAGAGGATGTCCATAGGTGAAGAGCACCTCCCCTTCTGAGATGGGTCTGTCTGTGGTCTCAGTCTCTGTGAGGGTCAGGCTGCTCTCCTGAGTGGACACCACGGAGCTGAGTGTGGGCACAGGGGATGACACCAGGGCACTGCAGGGAAAGGGCTCAAAGGGCCTCACTGGCAGCTGGGGTGGCAAAACCAAAGCCTCTGGTTCCTCATCATTGACCACTGACATCTCCCTGAAGGTTAGAACATGCACTGTGAATACACCCAGACACACTGAGCAGAGCAGAGCAACATCTTAACTCAATATTGAGAAGAAACTAATTTGGAAGTATTTTTTCCAATGCAGGAGCACAGCATTTTACAGAATAACTCATGAGTTAACATGGTTAAATAATGTTATCTGCAAGTTTCTGCTTATAATTAAAAATTATCACATGTATTCCAAGGAGGCTAACACAAAAATTTAAATGCTAATAGCACAATATTTCATTCAGTCACTCTATGTGTTACTGGCAGGTGTAGCAATACAAATTTACTAAGTACAGTGTTCAGCAGGGCAATGAATAAGGACTGATAAATCCTGAGAAAGGCCCTGATTTCAAATTTTTCTCTAAATATGAAAGAGACAAGGAATTAAAAAATTGAAATCCCAATCCTGACTTATCTCAAATGCCTCCTGATATACACATTAAACATTTTTTTTCTGCTGACATTTTGAGCATATATGTGGAAAGAATATTTCAGTTTTTTGGATGGTACAGCCTGTTGGACTCACACAGTCCTAGGATGGAATGGTTCTTCAAGGACAGGACAGGGGATCTCTTCTTCCAGAGGAAGCTCTGCACCATTCCAAGGGTTTGGAAGCTTTGGACTTTCCCTTTTTTCAGCTGGGGAGTTCCATTCTGAGACAGGAGGGCTCGGTGTGGGTACTGGGGGAGGTGTGGTGACAGGGGTGACCACAGGGGTGACCACAGGGCTGACCACAGGCAGCTTGGCAGCTGCCATCTCAGTTCCTGCACAGGGGAAATCAAATTTCAGATCAGAAAGGAAAGTAGGAAGTGTATCTCAAACAGAGAGAGTCAGCTCTACCAAGCACTTGCAGTTTTTGTGGTATCTTTTGATACAGACTAGATTAAGAATTGCTTCTTTTAAGTACAGTGCTGGCACCTGAAGAAGTTTGAATAAAACCTCAATATCTTCCTCAAGGGAGACTGTTCTGCATTTTAAAAAACCAAGCTGCTTTACTTGAAGAGTGTACATTTGATTTAATTAACATTACAAGCACAGGAAGGAGCAAAAGACAGCTATTTTTCTGATGTGAGAAATTGTGGAAGGGTTTGGAGGGGGGAGAAAAATCACACAGACCATAGAAATGTGCATTAATTTTGAAAATAGAACTGTTACCAAATAAAAGGTGTTTGCTTTCTATATAAATTAGCCCATAAATTCTTGTAGAACATGAGTTTGCACTTGAATTATAGCCTCAAGAATATTTATCTTCAGAGATAACATTTCTTTGAAGAAGAAAATTAAAGGCAGTAGATTAAAGCATATTTGCTACTTCTAAACTTCAATTATTATTTTCAATACCTGTTTCTTTAATTTTTTCATGTCCACGAACATCCTCACTCATCTCTGGAGGAGATGGAGACAAAACTGGAGTTTTGACCTGAGGCAATTTTTTTTCTGAAGGTGGTGTTGGTGGTGGTGTGGCCTGGGGTGTTGGCACTGGAGTAGGCATAGAAACCTCCTGAGGAGAAGAAAAATCATAACCACAGTTAGGATCTCTGTGCAGAATTCCTGCCTTCCCAGGAGCCCCAGAGAGCTGAGGAAGAGAGGGAAAGGCAGCTCAACAGGCAACAGCAACAGTTGCTGCTCCCATGGATCTAACTCCTCCAGGAAGCTGCACCAGGACAAAATAAATTACAAATGAATTAGGCATTAAAATGATTAAATGGCAAATCTTAATGTATAGAACAGAACAGACTATTTCAGTTGGAAGGGAACTACAGTCACCATCCAGTCCAACTGCCTGACCAATTCAGGGCTGACCAAAAGCTGGAATTTGTTGTTAAAGGCATTGTCCAAATGCCTCTAAAATGCTGACAGGTTTGGGATACCAACCACCTCTCCAGGAAGCCTCATCCCATGTTTAACCACCCTCTTGGTAAAGAAATGCTTCCTAATGTCCAGACTAACCATGAATTCTATTATTACATGGATTTTAACAAAGCAATTGAGACAATGTTAAGCAAAAAGTATTACATGACATGAATAAAATTGAGTCAGTATGATGATTTTATGGTAAGAACAATCAGCTAAAAGAAGATTACAAGCAAAGCAATAACCAAGGAAGCAAAGCACTAAAAGAAGCACAAACAGAATTGTGATGTGCCTTAAAAAGATGATAGCAATGGACATAAATCTGACAAGCAAATATGATGGCTGTGGTTTGGCCTGCTGTGGAGGAATATGCTGGACCTTTCCAGGTTTTTTCCAGCCTTGTTCTCTGACATTTCACACAGCAAACAAGGCACTGAGGCTACAGGAAGGTTTCCAGGCTAGTTTCTGAAGAGTATGTCCTCAGGCTGATGATTTTTATTAAAATTTCTCATGGGAAATGGAACCTGCCAACACATCTGGCAGCTCACACCCAACTGTGTGACATTGTGAACACCACAGAACACAATAATAGCTGAAATTCTGTTCTAGATAGGAGAATTCACAGGGAGAAGGGAGAAATCAAGAATGCACAAACTACATATTCAAGAACTCATGCTATAGACTGACCACAAATGGAAGAAGAAGAATTAAAAAAAATTGCTAGCTATCCTTTAACTTGTGCTAACATGTTAAAAATGTGGAAAGATTTTAAAAAAACCATAATTGGCTATCTGTGATTACATAAAGGCAGGCGAATCACAACTACAGCTCAAGGCATTGAGGAAAACCCACCCTGGAGACCACATCATTATTAAAAATATCTGTTAGCATTTTAGTGTTACCTGTGCTTGAAACCAATCTGAACTGGAAAACATCAAAGTGCTGCCCATCAGCAAGAGTCAAAAAGTGGTCCACATATGGATGGTTGCTTTCTTTAGGATAATCAAACAAAGGCCAAAGAGGACAAAACTGATCTCTTGAAGTGCACAAATGTATACAGCAATGAAAACCCAACTACTTCACCTAAAGGATATTTCACTTTAGGCTGAGAGAGAAATAAAAGGGAAATCAGATGATGCCTTGGGTTTTAGCTTTGATATTTTTCCAGAATCTCTTAGTGTGTAACTCTGAAACTTCATATTAGGTGTTGGTGAGTTCTGTTCACAGGGTAGTGACAAAACAATCCCTTCCCAGCTGGAGAATCAAGGACACCCAGCACCCAAAAAGCAGAAACAGCAGTGAGGGAAAGGGGGCAAGGCAGGGGCTGAGACTTCACAGCCTGGGGCTGTGCTTGGGTAATTGACCCCAATGGGTAGATGAACCAAAACTTACAAAAGTGTAAAAACTCGTGACCAGGACCCATCTTGGATTTGATTTGGGTGCAGCCCCAGCCAGGCTCTTGCACTGCCCAAGGTGAATCCTTTCAATAAATTCCTATTTTATCCCTTTTGCTCTGCCCAGTCTCTGTTCCAGGTCAGCCTTTCCAGGCATCACAGTAAATGCAGAATGAACAACAGAAGAAGTTTCTGAGCATCTGAAGAACAAGCTGAGAGGAACATCAGGCCCTCCTCAATCCATAATGGAGTGGAAGAGATGCTGGGGGGCTGAGGTTGAGCCCTCAGCAGTGAAACCTTTATTTTGCATACAGAATCACCTATTTATCCCTTTCAGCAGGCAGGAGGAGGTGTTTCAGGCTAACTGCACTGCAGCAGAACAGAATGACTGATCCCACTATCAACAAAGCCTTCCATAGCTGGATTTCTAAGCACAGCAATTTCCACAAGCATCCCAAAGACATTACACAACACCAGATTGCAGCACAGTCATGCTGTTATCAAAGTAAGAGCCAGCTGTCATTTGATTATCAAAGGGAACACAGGAAATTAGCCTGTATTACAGGAAGCTCTACTCATCAATTAAGCATTTATTCAAAACTACTGAAATCAAAACTCAGAAAGAATTAATAGTCATTTTAACAGATATTAAAAAATGGCTGCAAGCCCATAAGACTAAAAATAATATTGCTCTCAGCTTCCATTTCTTCTTAGACTAGGAAATTAATTTCTTCATCTCTCATTTGTTTGCAAGAAAGCAGAACAACTATTTTTGGTTGAAAATAACAGGAGATATCTTTCAACAACATGAAATTAAGTACCAAGTCCTTCAGAAGTTCAGTAGAAAAGCTTGAATAAAACACTCTTACCTTCACTGTGATTGTGCTGGAGGGAACACTTAGATCAGGAACTGTTCTCTGAGCCTTACTGTCACCCAGCATGGTTGCAATGGTTTCACTGAGAGCTTCCTTTACAAAATTATTTATCATTTCTGAGTCCACAGGGACACCAGCATTGACAAAGAGCTGAAATCCTCCACCACCTGCAACTTCAACTGAAAATGAAGGAAATGTGAATCACACAGCCAGGTCTCACTTCCTAAAATCCATGTTCTGTACTGCAGCCACACACTCTCTATGAAATTTAAAATATTCCTTTGCAAAAAGGGATTTTATTTTAACCTTCCAGATAAACAGTAAAGAAACAAATCAGGAGCATAAAAAAAGACAACAGCAAAGGAGAAATGCTTTTGTCTCCATTGTCACACATTCATAACAGAATTAATTTTGGACATATCTATTACAAAAAGAAAGGCAAACAAACATTACAGGCTCAGCAAAATGCCAAATGTGATTTAGATGGCCAATAACAGAAGGTGATTTGTAGTTATTCTAAGTCTTCTTTTTATTTTAGATAATTTATTTCAATGGCCTTGTAACACTTGCTCTGTCTCCACATAAATTCAGGTGTGCACTGCTGCTTTTCACAGTTTCACTGCTTCAGGATTATCCACTTTTAAGCTGAGGCAACAGCCACCTTGTTAATAGCTTGTTAAAATTTGCCAAAAATTGAGATAATCCATCTGTTGAGAAGAATAATTCCTACTTACCAGTGCCAGGGCTTACAACCTCACTGCTTTCACTGTCTGAGCTGCTGGTGTTGGGCACAGTTTCTTTCTGAGCTGGGTGCATCTCATCAATAATTTTTGCCATTACTTCTTGTTCAACCCTGGCAGAATAAAACTCATTTAAGTATCAGCAAACACCAAGACACCTAAGAGCACACAAAAGATCACTATTGACATAAAATGCAAGGCAGCTCAAAGGAAAATGGGTAAGAAGGAAATGGAGACAAGAAGAAAGGGAAAGATCATTAGGGAATCATTCTTCTTTCATATATATTCTTTGCCACCTTGTTAAATTAGTTAAATTGCAACTCACCAATTTACCAACTTGTCTTCTATGGTTTCTTTCTTTTGAATCAGTTCATCCAAAATATCAGCAGACTGCTGAGGAGCAGAAGCCACTGGAGGAAACAAAGGACCATTGTATTGTGGTGAGGCAACTCTAAGCTGGCCATTAAGCTCCAGATGAGGCTCACTGGGTTCTGGAATTTCATCCTTCTCCTCTTCCTGCTCCTAATAAATAAGTAGTAAATTAAGTTATGGTACATTTCTGGAAGGCAATGTCACTGAGGTAGCTGTCAGGTTTTTTTTTTTCTTTAAGAAACATTTGTGGACATATCACAGCACACAAACCACACTCTTCCCTCCTCAGTGTGTTGTAGTTAATTGATACAACTCTAAGCTTAGCAAATCATAAATCTGTAGAGGTATAAAGCCATAGGAACTGCTCAGTAAAACATGATTTGGCTCATATTTCCTGCCTGTGCTGCACAGGGCAGGGAGCCAGTGGCAATGCTAATACTTGAAAAATTCACTAGTGACCTATGTCAGGTTTCTTTAATGCCACACCAGGAATGTCCCCCTTTAAACAAAAACTTCAGGAAACATTCTGCAGTTATTCATTGGGTTAGAGATTTTTTTGTTTGTTTGTTTGTGTTGGGTTTTGGTGTTTGGTTGCTTTTCTTAAAACAAATCAAAACTTGTTCTTTAAAGTCTCCAATCTGAAACAACAGATTCACAAAAGTTAACAAGCATGTAGTTAATCAAAACTCTAATAAACTTGCCAGCACTGAAAACTAGACATTAATAGTTTACACATATGTCACATGTGTGTTTACACTTGCATTCACTTCACTGCTGAAAGTTAGAAGGTATTTCTGGGCAATAATTCAGACAACCTTCACAGACATCTTGATTTTAATGCTAAAGTGCTATTTCTAAAAAGTTAGAGAAGTGACTTGGTGTGTTAAAATATTTGGGTTTTCCCAAAGATGCCTCCCTCCTTTTCCCCTGGAGCATAAACACAGCACCAAGTCCCAAAAACCAGCCACTAACCCATCATACTGTAAAGTCTCCTGATGAATGAGAACCTGCAACCTCCACTTCTAATATTAAAAACAAATGTCTCTAATAGTAACATGATTCTCTAAGAAGAAAATTTGGCATGCCAGAAAGAGATGAGGAGCTGAGCCCTGAATTACCAGTGAGAAATATGTGATGGTGCATAAAAGCTCACTGTAAATCCATATTTACTAAGATTAATCTCCAACACAGTGAAAGGGAAAAAAAGTCTCCTTTTCCCTTATATAAATTAAACTTACTTTTAACTTATAAAATAAGAAGACCCCATGCTATATATTATCTATGAAAAAAAAAAAAAAAAGTCACTAGAAAGAGAAAAAAATAACATTTCCCTGTCTCCTTGTCCACCCCAGCATTAACACTTCTCCTACCTTAACACATTTTAAAACTGCAGAGTCACTGATGGGTATTACACAAAGAACTACTGGGTTCTTCTGGATCTTTAAATAGTGATAATCTTCAAAGAAGGGAGAAAACCAGAATATGTGCATTTGGGTGACAAACAAAGGTCTTTAAACCATTCTATCACAGAAATGAGCAGTGAAGGTAAAATCAGAAGGCTCTGGGTGCCTTGCAAGCTGCTCAGCAGTGGGATATGTGTATTGAGAAGAATAATTCATTCTGACAGCAAATGCAAAGATGTCTTTGTCCAGCATTTCATTATGCATTTTCCTCTGCCTGCATTACTCCATAAATTTTCTTTGATGCTGCCTATTTATTACCTCTGAAAGTATGCAAAATACAAACATCTGGATTAAATAAAGCAAGTACATACAATAGATCTTACATCTTTTTAGTAATTCTGACAAACTTCTGCAGCTCTATTGCATTTCTAAAATATTTTATAGAGCACAAATCTATAATAATGCACAAAATTATATTCATTTGGGGGTGATATATTATCTCTGCTGAAATAAAAAAATAATGTAATAGTCAGTATTTAATTATACAGATTGAACTTGAACATATATCAACTTGTAGACCAATCTTGAATAATCTGCACTCAATTCTGCATTTTGCTTCCCTGGAGACTGTTGAAAATATCTATCACAACCCCCAATCAAAATATGGCATAAATTAGAAAGTCTTTCAGATATGATTGGAATATTAATCACTGTACTTTATTATAAAGTATCAAGCCAAAATTCCATTTTCCAAATTACATTCAGATAATTAAAAAAAAGTTTGAAATTATGAGATGTTATAGATTAGTTTTGTTCCATTACCAAACATGTACATGCAGAGCCTTTTATTAAAGACTCCTGAAACTTAAGCCATGGATTTCTCCTTGATGGATTTCTAAAGCAATTCTCTGGAGCAAGGTCAGGCTGCAGTGCAGGTGTCACCTGTGAGCTTTTGTCTGAAGAGTGAAATGTAAAAATATCAATGTCCTGCCCAAAAGTATCAAGGGGAAATGAGGCTTGAGGAAAATGCATTTACTCTGAGCTCTGCAGGTCCCATATTTTGTTGTGGCATTCAAACTGGAAGCAAAAATTCTGATAAAAAAAAAAGCCTCTACCTTGCAATTAGGGAATATTAAGAGAGAGAAAAAAAAATGTATTTAATTTGAAATCCCAGGAAGTTTGTTAAAGGAACTGCAGGATGCTTGTAAGAATTTGAGAGCAGACTCAATAAATCTGAGAGTCAGCTGTGGGCTCATGTGAGCTGCACAAGTTCTGAATCACAGAATGCTTTGGGTGGGAAAGGACCTCAAAGACCATTTTATCCCAATCCCCTGCCCTGGGCAGGGACAATTCCACCACACCAGGCTGCCCTGGAACACCTACAGGAAAACAAACACTGAAAAAGGTCCAAAAACAAACAAAAAAGGAAGATATTTCACACAAATACTTATCCTACTCAATTCTAACAGAATTAAGCTTTCATAATAAAAGGGGAGTGGGGGAAGACAACAAAAGCTATTTTTTTGTATAGCACTTTATGCACATTCTTTCATGAATCTGAAGACTCTTTTATAACAATAACTTTACTTTCTTTTGATGTCTTAAATACCCCTGCCACTCCAGAGACTGATTTTATGCTTCCCCATTGTGTTTGCCTTGCACATTTTTAAGAATATTGTCTGTGTGGTCATAGGCCAAACATATGTTTCACTTGGAACATTTTTGGTATTGTGGTTAAAATATATCCCATTGCCAAAAACTAAAAGATAAAAGCAATCCAGGGAAAAAAATGAAAAAAGAAAAGATGAGTAACTATTATTCACATAATAAAAATTTAACTTTGCAGCATTTTTTGATAGTTCCTAAAAGGATTTCTTTAAAGCTTTTTTCTTGTGCTAACAGAAGAATAATGTCCACAGAGATTTAACTACCACACTCCAGTAACATAAGGTAATTTTGAAACTATAAATGAGTAAAGCATTTGCACACTTTTGATAGGCAAACCCTCAAATCAGGGCTGATAATGAACTGATAATGTTAAATTATCAACTCATTTTAAATATAAATCCACCTGTAAGTTCCAGGGTTAATATTTGATGTGCACTCTAATCCTGGGATCAGGAACATATAGAAATAGTTCAGAAAATAAGTTTTTGGGTAAATTTTGATTACACACAGTATGTTTTGTTCAGTAAAGTGAAAAACAGGCTGGTTCACCAACCTTGAGTGCTTCTCAGGACCCCCCAGCCAAGAGGTCAATTAACCAAAGAAAGGATTTGCTACCTAAAATTAACCTCTGAAAGATGATTTCACATAAACCTCTGCTACCATAAACCAGAAACAACAACATTGTTAAGAGTTTATTCTTAAGATCTAATTCTAACCCTGCTCTCAGTCAGTGTGAAGCCATTCCCCCTTGTCCTGTTACTCCAGGCCCTTGTCCCAAGTCCCTCTCCTGCTCTCTTGGAGCCCCTTTAGGCACTAGAAGGTGCTCCAAAGTCTCCCCAGAACCTCTTCTTCTCCAGGATGAAGAATCCCAGCTCTCTCAGCCTGTCACTATATTCATTGCAGGCAGTTTTAAATTGTAAAGTCTAAGTACTATAATCACTGCTGATTTTAGAGAACTACTTGTATTTCTAGTGGATTCCAACATATCCAAATAAAAGCTAATTTTAGCTTTTTACTCTAATTTTTCAAAAGCTTCTCTACTCACCAATACACAGTAATTGCTAAGATCCTCTGTAACACTGTAAACAAGTCAGCATTGCTCACAAAGTGTATTTTTAAAGCTACTATACAAAAATTATTAAAAGGAAAAGGCACCTTTGCAGTGGGATTACCTGTGTGACATCAGTAACCTCAATGAAGTCAGTTCCTGGCAACTTTGTGTCTTCCTCTTCAGTGGGTATTTCTTCAGGAGACTTAAAAATACAGATTGCAGTTGTTAGGTATTTCATCTTGGGAGGTGGAAATGCATTAGCAGAAAACCTTCATGATAAGAATCAATTAAATCACACCTGCCACTATCCCAGGATGCTCCAAGCCCTGTCCAACCTGGCCTGGAGCACTCCAGGGATGGGGCAGCCACAGCTTCTCTGGGCACCCTGTGCCAGGGCATCACCACCCTCACAGTCAAAGATTTCTTCCTAAAATCCAATCTAAACCTTCTCTCTGTCAGTTTGAAACCATTTCCCCCTGTTCTTACTCTTGTAAATTGTCTCTGTCTTTCTTGTAGGGTCCCTTCAGGTGCTGGAAGGCTGCAATGAGGTGACCCCAGAGCCTTCTCCAGGCTGAACAATCCCAATTCTCTCAGCCTTTCCTCATGGGAGAGGTGCTCCACCTCTCTAATCAGCTTGCTGGGATGGAGTAATAGAATTCTAAATACAAATCACTATTTTAGTCCACAATCTCTGTCTAATTCAGTGAATACCTGGATCACAGGATTCTGGAGGACCTAACTCTTGAAGTCAGGAAAATAGAATGTACAATAACCATACAAAAATAATCACTGCCTCACCAAGCCTTCACACACTCTGTCCTTATCACTCAGCAGCAGTTACCCTTAGAGCTGCACAAAAACCTTCCTTGCTGCTGAGATCAAGATTAAAAACACTTCTGAAAAGTTGTAGGGAAAGACAATGGAGTGGCCACTCCAACATCCCCAGGCTCCTGGGGCTCAGTGCCCACAGCAAGAGGGAGGGATGAGGAACATCCTCAGAACACTGAAGCCAGTGAAAACAAGACAGGCATGGGCCAATAGGGATTATAATTCTTAACAGGACATAAGAATACTGTTTTTCTTAGAGTTTTACCATGGTGATCATTTAATCTTGGCAGAAGAACATCTTTCTACAATTTTTCATTTTCTTAAACAAATACCTTGTACTATAAATTCTTTAGAATAATTACTCCTTTTTTTCCTTGAACTGTCACATATCTCTAACTAAAGACAAGGAGAACTTTGCAGCAATTTAACATATTTTCTTTTTGAACAAGTTTGAATTCCCAAACAATCAGTACCTGTATTACAGCATTGACAGGAGAGAGCTGAGGCTCAGAGCTTGGAGGACTGTGACTTACACTTCCACTGGCACTTGAAACACTGTCAATATCAACACTTGGTAACACCTAGGACAGGAAAAAAAAAGTATCAATATAAAAATCTGTACATTAGCTTGGCTATTATCATTAAACTTTTTAGGTTTCTTTTCTTCCATCTGCTTCTGAGCCACTAAAATTCAGTGCTCTCCTTTTTCTCATGCCTGTATCTGATATCAACTTGGTTCTGAAAATCAAATTCGTGTAATGTCAAAAATTAACATCAGAAATAGTCACCTTTTCTTTTTCAGTACCTGATCTCTCCTGTTCTTTAATTCCTGACACTTTGTCTTGCATGGAACAAAAGGTGAGTGTATCTTTAATAATTAATTACCTATAATAGAGTAGAGGTGTGTTTGACCTGCAATTAGTTTAAAAGATTACAATATAGTTTGTTACCAAGGCATGTCCATTACAACAGATATGTTCTATTTCTGTTAAGAACAAAGATCTCAATGCTTCATTCCTTTGGGAAAAGAAAAATCACCTTCAATATTTAAGAACTGGGTGGAATAACAGCAAAATGCAGGTGGGTGGAATAAATGTCACATCAAGGGAACAAAGCACAGAGCACTCTACCTGTGTTTAACTCTGAGTTCCATTAATCATTTGTCTGAAAGGTGTGTGGGGGAGTGTGTGCAGTCTCAACAATTGGAATCCAAAACAATGAACATGTAAGAAACATTCACTTCCTTGCAAAAAATTAAAACAAACCTCAACCCACAAGGTAAGGACTGCAAGGGTTGATTAATCAGGAGTGAAACCCTTGGGTTGACAATCATGCTTGAAACAGAAATCTTAGAGGTCAAAGCAATCATCCAAGAAATCTGACATTTATATTTCTACTTCTTTTATTCCATGTTGTTCTGGCTTAAAAATCTCATTAAAAAAAGAAAATGTTATAAAGATTTTACAAATGCCCTGCACAGGTGATTTAGGGAAGAAATAGTTTTCTATTTTGGTAAAATAATAATGATAATTGCTAAAATATGAATAAATATATTACTATAGCATAAGAACTGCTTGGTCCTTCCATTCCATATTTTTCTAATTCTTATTGAAAACCATCTACTGATGTCAAAGTGTGTAACTGATGGATCAGGCTGCCTGTAGTTAGCACTCATTAAAACAAACAAACAAATCATCATCACTCTTGACATGTACCTGGAAAGAGAGCTGAGGTGGCTCCTTTTTCTCTAATTTCATCTCTATTACAGCTATATTTGGCTTTTTCACCTCCACTGGAGGCTTTGGTGGCTCTGGAGGAATGGAGGTTGTAACTGTGACAGGATGAGGTTTATCTAAGATTACTCCAGCAGGCTGTGGTAATGTGCTACTGCTTTGGGTTTTACCTAAAGACAAATGAAAAACAATTAAAAATTTATACATCCATTTCCAAAGCCAATAAATTAATAAATTAATTAAAATTATATTCTGTGTGGTTTGATATTCTGTGTGCAATTACAGACCAATTAAAAGCCCCCTATTCACATCAGCTAAACTACAGTAATTCACCAGCTATTTTTTAGGTTTCTCAGCAGAAATGAACTCTACCTGTTTGTAAAATTATTCACTTTCCTTGACTCTGGTGACATCTACTGCTGAAAACAAGAATTGTGTTTGCCCTTCAAGAACTACAGACCATCACACCCAAAGTACTATTACACTTAGTATTAACAACCCACACATTTTTGTCTGAGACAGCCCTTTAAAAAAACAATTACCTTATTTCAATGCCTATATAATACTAGCCCTTCTCAAAACAAGCCTTAAATAAAGGTTCTATTGAAAGTCCAAAAATCCAGAAGTCATGACAAGGAATTTACTGTGCTTGGCACAGTCCTACTGAAATTGTTGGGCTGAAGTCACTGCAAATGTTGAATCCAAGGGTGAGTGATTCAGTTCCTGCCCATGTGGATACCAAACTGAAAGCAACAAGATGAAGCCTAAAACCAAAATTAATTTTAAAAGGTACAGCTAAGCAAGTAATTGCTCTGTCAGGGTGTCACCAGACACCCATCATGAAGGATGAGGAAAACCAGAACATTTTCAACTGATCCCTCATATTTCCTAGGAGAAGGGCAGGTGCAAATATCATGGAATGGTTTGGGTTGGAAGGAACCTCAGAGATCATCTAACTCCAACCCCCACTGGCTTAAGAAGATAAAAGTTGTATTTCCATGAAATTAATCCAGTGATTAACCTGCCCACAATCTGCTCCTACCTAGTGGAATAGCAATGGGAATGAGGTGACCTTCCACAGGCCCAGAGGCAGCAGGGACATCCTGGCTGGGGCTGAAGAGGTACTGCTTCTGCTGGGGAAGGGCACACACAGGCTGCTTCTGCTGGGGAAGGGCACACACAGGCTGCTTCTGCTGGGCAAGGGCACACACAGGCTGCTTCTGCTGGGGAAGGGCACACACAGGCTGCTTCTGCTGGGCAAGGGCACACACAGGCTGCTTCTGCTGGGGAAGGGCACACACAGGCTGCTTCTGCTGGGCAAGGGCACACACAGGCTGCTTCTCCATGGGGCTGCTGATGTCCTTCTGGCTGTGGGAGCAGGTCTGGGTCCTTGCTGACTGCACCTTTGTGCCTGAAACAAGAGCAGATAAACTGCAAATCATGATGTGTGCACAAAAACAGTGACCTACAGTCTACTGATCCAAACCTTTCTATTCAATCCACTGCAAATTTTTGCTGTGGGATGGAGGGAATGAGGGAGGGGGTCCCAAAGGGCAGAACCTGAAAGTGCTATAGGTGGATGATAGATGGCATGTCTCAATATTGTCAGCAATGAAGGAGTTAAAATTAAAATTTTTAAGTTGAATCTAGCAGATAAGGGCACAGAAACATAGAAAGGACCAAAGGACAGCAGTAAGTTGGAAGAAAAAGTGTGATTTAGCAGCTAAGAAGAAATTAATAATTTAAGTTTGAAATTTGGAACTGAATGTGTGATTTAGCAGCTATGAAGAAATCCAGAATTTAGGTTTGAAATGCAGCCACAAAACTGACAGGTACTCAGAGGAACAGGTATAATCTGCAAATTCCTGGTTTAACAACTCAGTGTTACTCCAAAATCAAGCCATAGCTAATATCCAAAAGTCTTGACTTTCATCATCAAGGAAATGCTGATTTTTTGGCCCAGTTTTTCAAGCATATTGCAAATAGCCAGCCAGAAGTAATTTATATGTAAAAATGTCTTAAGCAAAGGGCAGAGAAGAGCATTTATTGCAATGTGCATTTCTCACCATACAGTCGTGCAAGGTCTTAACTTACAGCAAACAATGGATACGATTAAGGAAATTATTAATATCAGTGGATAAATACTGCTTATAAATTCCCTTCCAAAAGGTCAACAATTGTCAATCAGGCAGAAGTGCTTCTACTGTTATTTTGTAGGTGTTAGGATAATGAATCTGGAAAGAAACGTGCTGGTAACCAACTCCACACCTGTATTACAGCCAAAAAAATGTCATTTTTCCTCCTCTGTTGTTTCTAATAATCACCCCCCTGTACTTGCAGCCAGTTAACACATGGCAATAAGCACTTTTTAGCTCTGCTCACACTTAACAGCCTTCTAATTAATTGAAAAATGAAAGTCAGTGATTATAAAATACAGGGATAATAAAGATTGGTAATGTGACTTCTGTTGGATGCAGACAAACAGGTAAGGCAGTTCACTTATAAAGTGGTATTTTTGTACAAATTATGGGTTGTAAGCCTGGAAACAAGAACAAGTCATAATTCCACAGTGAGAAAATACAGGTCAGAGAGAAGCATCCTCAGAAAAGGGTTTAAGGTCATGTTGGGCAAGCAATGGAATGAGAAATCCCAACACAAAGCCCTGGTCAACAGGATGAATTAACCCTCAGATGTCTCAACAGAATGTCTGGAGCTGAAGGCTCCCATAGATGATAACACTGCATTCCTGCATCTCTGCAAATATTAAAATAGATTGGACATTAATAAGCACTCTTCATTTTTTAAGGAAAAATCACCTGGAAACTGAAGTAGCTGTAAACTGAAGCCAAAACCTCACTACAAATCAGATAATAAATCTGAAGTGTCCTGTTTGCTTTTGAAGCACAAGGTATTTTGCAATGGGAAGAAACAGAATTTCTGCTGCCTTTACATGATGAGTTTGTGCCTTTCTGCAAAGCACAGGTTAGCCAAGAAAAAACTGTTCTGCAGTCAGACAAATTACTGGACTCTGTAACATAAATAGATACAGTTCAGAGGCTTGTGATTTAGAA
This sequence comes from Erithacus rubecula, assembly GCF_903797595.1. Lineage (NCBI taxonomy): Eukaryota > Metazoa > Chordata > Aves > Passeriformes > Muscicapidae > Erithacus > Erithacus rubecula. The sequence continues at coordinate 56,361,935 of NC_136688.1, forward strand.
GAGGTCATACTACATGATCTAACAGTCCCCCTTGGCCTTGAACTTTTGAGTAAAAGCAGAAATTGGCAGTGTATCTGTAATGCTGCCAACTTGTAAAAACAAGGTTTTCACAGTGAGAATGATTAAGTACTATATACACACAGCACCTCATTTTAATTGCTTTCAACTTTTCATTTTTCCCCTGAAAAGTTTATTTGCACTGGGCAGAAACTAGACATTTAATTAAACTTAGCTCTAAAAAAGCAGTGTTTTACATGTATTTATCAGGTCACATTATGCAAGAAAACAACTCCAGCTTTTTTTTTAGAAATGATCTCTTACTCATAAAAGTGTTAGTTGAATGTTTTTCCTAACTTCCCATAAGAAACTAAGCATTAGTCACCATAGTTTATTTGCAAAGAAAATGGTTGAGAGTTATAAAATGACTGAAAAGAGACTCTCCAGATGGCCATTTCAGTCTTAAGTAAACATCCTTATTCTAACACTAATTTAAAACAAGCTCAGTGGACTGCTCTAACAAAATACTCATTTAACAAGTCTGGATTTTTCAGCCAATCAAACCCATGGCCAAAAACTTCCAATAATTCTGAAGCTTTTATCACCTGGTACATCAAGGCAAATCTGTGGGTGCAGATCCATGAAGGGAAGAACTCACCATGCCTAAGGTGAAAGAGATTAGTTTATTTTCTTTTTTTTTAAAAGAACCTGGTGCTTTGAAGTGCTCATTCAACTTTGGTGCATTTTATTTACACTCCTACTATAGAGAAGAACAGATCTGTTCCTAATTTTATTATTTATACTTTTCCTTGCCATAACAGATTCTTCCAGCACAGCAGCCCCCAAAATGATTGAACTGTTTTGTCTTCATGAAACCCACGTGAAACATCACAGATTATTTTTCCATTTTATTGAGAAATTATAGGAAAGGACAAAAAAGAAGCAGTTTGATCAATAGTCTTACCAAGAATCAAAGATAAGTAATGCCAGTATTAAACAAACCTCAGCCTCAGTTAAGATCAGAAAGTTTGGGAATAGGACACACACATTGGAGTGCTGTTCCTTTACACAATGTGCAAAAAATTCCATTCTCCCCTTAGAAAAAAACACATGGGGGTATTTTATTTTATTTACTGTCAGGATAGAGACAAAACCATAACTTCCCATAACTCCATCCTGATGTTAAATAGAGAAACTGATTTTATGGTGGCTTTACTGTTGCAGACACACATTTTGCTCTGCAGCATGACTTAATGGCTTGGAAGAGAACCACTCTGGCAAAAGGCTATCCAGAGTTCACTCTGTTTTCCAGCAAAGAGCTTTTAAGCTGTTGGTCACATGCAGGATTCTGGAAGATTGAAGGCAGCATTGATCCAGTGCAGTTTTCCCTTTCATTTCCATTTGCCTCCAACAGAAAACAGCTGAACAGGAGCAGCTTGTTCCAACTGCACAGAACCTGCAGCTTTCCATTTCTGACACCACTGAATTCAACTGGTGGTTTCAAATGATCAAATTACCTACTTGCTATTATTAGATTGGGGAGGGGGGCACTCTTTCTGCCACTTTACAAGATATTGTTTCTGGAATGATGAAACTGGCCTCTCTGGAAAGGTTATTCTGTAAAGGACAAGAGCTCAATAAATAGAGAATTAATTTAGGACTCAGCAAAAGCAGAAGTGCTGATTAAATATTTTTAAAGAAGTGTCTGTTCTCAATCCAAATCTTAGTGGTCACTGCATCACTGTTATTACTACACTAAGTGTTTACTAGTACACATTTCATCCAAAAAGATCTATACAGAATAAATTAAATTTTAGGTGTACAGCACAGCCAATAGTCAAAAATAGTGATACATCATGCTTAAAATGACTATACCAGAGGATACACCAATTTTCACCTAAGAAAAGACATTCAAGAGAGAGCAAACAAAATACCTGTCACAAGGCTGGCAGCTTTCATGTAACAAAGCCTCACCTTTTAAAAAATGATGAGTTTTGAAAAGTTTTCTAGGTTTCTGCCAGGACTATAACCCACATTTTCCAGGAGGGTGGTGAGAATTATGAATACTTTTTAGCAATAACACTTTTCCTTCACAGATCACAACTGGGCTTCAGAGCACAGGTAAAGAACAAAGAACATATCAGGCAAAACAAGAGATTCTTGTACTGTTTTGAGGACTTGGCACTGTGGATGTGCATCATAACCACAGAATCACACAACGGTTTGGGTTGGAAGGAACCTTTAGGATCAACCAGTTCCAAACCCCTGCCATGGGCAAGGACACCTTCCACTAGACCAGGTTACTCAATAATTTAAAATAGCAGTAATAATAATAATATAAAAAAATCCCCAGCCTCAAACCCTAGCAGTGCCTGTCTTCAGAGACACAGATATGTTTTACACCATCCTTGCACTGGCCTAAAAACATGATTTCATCAAGTGCCTGGCTGCCTTCTGATGTTAATCTCTTGTGTTTCACACAGAATATAATGTTTTGACAGCTGTAATAAAAACCCAGGCAGCACTTTTAAACATGACATTTAAGACTGCATCAAGTATATTTTCCCTGCATGGGTAACAACAGCCTAAGAGCAAGAAGCATGGAGGGAGCCAGTTAATATTTTTCCATGGATGCACATCTTGTTAACTCCTCTGTTCCCACCTTCACTTTTACCACCTCATCTCCTTAAACCTCTCTCCCATCTCCACACTTTCCCTTCATCATTATCTTCTCTGCTCACTTTCTCCCCAGTGAAATGATCCACACTGTTTTTTTTTTTAATAGCAGTTAAAGATTATTCTTAGTTTTTGTATTAAGATTCAGGTAAGTTTTAAAAAGGTAACTAGGAAATAAACTAGATCCAATTAAAACATTACTGTCTGCTAATTCTAGAGGAAGTTTATCTGCACTGACCAATGTCAGATATAATAGAGTCTCCCTCTGTAATCATTTTTACACTTTTTTAATAGGTTAGAAGATTAGGATCCTCTTATCCTAACACTTTGCCAACAAAACTAACAAAGAGAATTCATTATTAATCAACCAATAACCTTTATCAATTAAATAAGCTTAATAAGCTATTACAGAAAGGATTTCTATTCTGATTATAACTAACTGGATGAAGGAAAAGGAGTTATTTGCACTTAGTGAACTTAACCAATTATTCTGATTACATCTTTAAATATTTTCAAACTAACAGATATCACCCTCAGGATGAGGATGAGGATTTTTTTTTATTTAAAGAAAAAACAATTTTTCATATTTCAATTGATGCATCAGAAACAGGAAATTAAATATCAGGCTTCCTTCAGTTTTCAAATCTCAGTACATTTCTGAACTCTGACTTAATTAAGTATTTAAATGAAAAGTCACTGGATAAAGCTGACAAAAAACACATTTGCCAGTGATGTACCTTTATTTTTACCTTTAAAAACTGAGTTCATTTTTCAACACACTCAGTTGTGATTAATTTTAGCAATTCAGCTCATTAAATTAAATCTTGGACAACAATAAATACATACTAAGACATTTATCATATTTAGAAATAAGTATTTATTTGACAATCTAAAATAAGTGAGAAACACATTAAACAAAGCTGAAAAACTTCTGGTATTTTTTAGTTTTGAAAAGAGGATCTTAAATAGAAATAAACTACTTGAAATGGACAGGTCCTACAACAACCATCTAGTCCAACTGCCTGACCACTTCAGGGCCAAGCCAAAGTTAAATTAAGGGCATTTTCCAAATGCCTCTTAAACCCTGACAAACCTGAGGCAGTGACCACCTCTCTGAAAAGCCACTTTGAGTTGCTTCAGCTTTGTATTGAAGAGCAGATGAACTACAACTAACAGATTCATTTTCACAGGGAATTCCTGATAGAAAAACTATGAAGGAACATCTTGTTCCCATTAAAGAATCACTTACCTTTAACAACCTCAATCAGCTTGGGTCTGGTGGGTTTAGATCTGGAAGGGGGAGAGTTGAATCTCAGGTAGGGTTCTTTTTTAAGAGTTCTACGGTGACCCTGGTAAATGGGTTTCCCATAAACTTGTGACAGATAATCTTCATTTTGGACTGGTGCAGTTCTGCCTACAGCTTCCTGGTGGACACCAAAATGGAAAAAAAAAAGTAGTTTACAATTATTTATGTAAATTGGAGCAGGACAGAGCTATCACTTTCATTTCAAATTACTACACCTGCACACACAATTTTTCATGTCAATACTGAATAGTTTTTTCCAGAAAAGAAACCACCTGCTTGGGAACTCACATCTGCCTTTTTTTCTTTGCTCTCCTTTTTTTCAGAAAGGTAAGTTCTAAACTTATCTTCCTTTGTGGTATCTTCCACCTGCTTCTTCAATGGCTTAGGTGCAGATAAAGGCCTTTTTGTCAAGGAGGGTTTTTGCACGTTTTGAGTTCTCTCTTTAATTTCTTCCTTGGTCTTCACAGCCCTGAGGTTTTGGGCTCTCTTGTTCCATGGGGATTTTTCTTCAAATTTTTCTTTATCTGGATTATCTTTTGTTATTTCAGCCTAAATAGAAAATATATATGTAATAAATGGATTTTTTTTTACCAGGGATTTTCATAACACAATTACAGTTTTAAAACAGAGGCAAATATTTTATTATAGCTTACTGCATGCTATCAATAACAGGCACCTTTCTCATGTTTTCAGGGGGTGAGTAAATCACTTTGCTGTGGACATGAAAGAACAAGGAAAGGTGGAAAAATGTAACACAAAAATCCCAACTCATTTTTCCAGCCCTACCTGGATTTCCTGATTGATTGCCTTGATCCACTCATCCACAGTCCTTCGGATACGAAACCCTTCCAAGATATCACTGAAACACAAGAATGAACCTTTTTAGGTTCTCAAATTGCACACATTTGTTCCTGGGAAAAGTAATAACCTTTAAATGCTGTAAAAAGAGAAATCCAGAATACAGACAGTGAGATTCTGCACCTCTACACTCCCCAAAAGGCACCAGGCAAAGCCCATCAAGAGTCACAACCCCAATCTGTTCTTGCATGGTGCCACTTGAAAACCTCATTCCCTGCTGGTAAATACTGATATTATTGCAAATATTTTAGGAATAAGGAGTAGCCATGTGTGACTTCCTACTTTGATCACAACTGAAAAAACAAGAAAACAAAAATATTCCAATTTAACAAAAAAGATGACAAATTACTATATCCTCTAAAAGATAATGAAGGCAGTTAACATATCTAAAAAAACCTCTTATACATACAGAATAGCTACCTTCCTCAGGAAAATGCAAATTTTAAAAGAAAATTTCTATTATGATTCAAGCAGAAGTATTTAATATAACTAACAAAGCAAAAGACCTGTTGTGAGTTGATTAAATTCTGTAAATTTACAGGCTTATGAAGCCTCTGCTGCTCTGAATAATCAAATTATGCTTCAATTTTCTTGTAATGCAAGTTGGTATGGAAACAATTAAATGCCCTGGCAGCAGTTCAGCTTGTCCAGCTGATAAAGCCTCAGAAATCAGATTGAGGCACCTGACAAAAATCAGTTCACATCTCAAGAATCAGACAATGATTGCTAGAAAGAGTCAGTAAATCCTTTTTGCAGGGAAGAGCACAAGTTCTCCAATGCCCAGATTTGGAAATACCAATCTCACACAGCACTGAAGTGCAGGGTCTGACCTGTTTGTACTCGAGGAGTCACCAAAAGAATACTTGGCATCTCCATCTTTTGCACGAGTAACAGCTTCCAGATTCTCCTCAAAGACTTTCTTATTGTTCTGCACTCCTCTCAAAGCCTTTTCAGCATCTGTCAGTATAGACCTTGGTGCTTTGACATTCTGAAGGATGGATGGTTTGTTGGGCAGATGATGTTCAGGACGACCAGGTGAAACAAGAAGATTTTTGGACTAAAATGGAAACAGAACCTCTAGCTTTTAATCAGAGATTGTAATTTCCTATGAATCTGTTATCACATCAATGCCATCATATGAAATACTGCCCATGTGCACTATCAGCAACTTCAATTACTCAAGAACCTTTATTATGTTGTAAATATATTTAGAGAAGTGAAAGACATCCAAAAGATCTCCAATGGGAAATGATGTGAAGTATGAGAGGCAATGCTAATGAGGCTAATAAGCATGTGAAAAGATGGCAATTAGATACATGAAGTATCACAAGCAAATCTCTCCGTGTAACAGTAATTAAACATAATTAAAAGGCTAATAAAAGCCCAAGTCCTCTAAATATATACACTTATTTGGCATCATCTAGTCCAAGAAGCACAAAGCAACACTTTTAAGTTTTAACAAGATAAATCCCTCAGCAGCTCCTTGATCCTCTTTCACTTTTACTCATTTTCACTTTTCAGAAGGAACAATGACACCTCTCACTTTGCAGAACCCTTCTACAGAGATAAAAATCGAGTATAAATTAGCTGCTAAGCACAAAAGAAAGGGACACAAACACATCAAACAAGTTCTCACATTCATTCTCACAATCCTGAGGAAAAACTCAGAGGCCCCTGAAAACTTCATTAAACAGTAAAAAGTTTTAAAAGTGATAGAAGTACATTTAATAAAAAAAACCAAATCCTCAAACCAAAACCAAAATATCCAGGCTCGAGTAGACTGTGAAAACATTAACTGAATGAACAGAAAAAAAACCCCTCACAGATCACAACTCAGTTTTGTCTTTAAGGCTACTCTTTTGTCAAATCAGAATTAAACAAAAATTTATGTTTGAACAGATGTACTGCCACAATGCCATTACAAAACAGGAATCAAGACAATGATCCCATGACCTTGGTGTTGGCCTGGTGAGAAAGAGACAATATACCAAATTATTTATCAATTTTATATAGCCTTTCATTTTAAAATGAAACTTTTTAACAAATACTAACTCAATAAGGTAAAATCTGTGAGAAAAGGTAAGAAATACAGAGACATGATCAAGTGTAAATTGATGTAGACTTGCTAGTGAGACCCAGATCATGAAATGGTAACTGGATCTGTTAAATATGTAAAAAATGCTGGTAGCAGCAGCCCACACTGTGTCAATCTGACAGAGCAGCTTCCTCCCTGCCATTTTCCCCTCAAGGGATTTGCTAGGACTGAACCAGGAGTAATGTGATCTGTGCAAGAGCAATCCTTTAACAAACATCCAGGCTGTGATACTGCATTGCAAACACATTCAAAACTGCTTCAGCATGACAGTATTTTATAGAAAGCCCAAAATCCCACAAAATAAACACACATAAACATTTCAAGGTGTACCTTAATAAGATCTTTCACCTCAGATTTCCATGAACTTGCTCCCTAAAAAGACAGAAGAAGAGCTATTGAAACTTCAAGGTAAAATCCATAATATTGGATCATTTTCACTAATGACAATGAACTCCTTGGGTTAGAGCACCACCTTCTGTCCTCAGCTAATTCAGAGCTTTGCTTTATGACAGAGCTGGTCTACCATTTATCCAAAAATTTATCATTATCTCACTCTACAAACCTCTCAGTGATGAGGAGTCAGTAGCTAAGTGTTTAATTGACCCAAATCTCCATTTGCCAAGTCATCACATCTTTCTATTGACCATTTTCATAAGAGAGGTTTCAAATAATTTCTGTAACTGCATCTTTCTCCCATTCCTTATCCCATCTCATCTTGTTCTGTTGCCTGTACTAAGGTATGTTACTTGTTTAAGTTTTTAGCAGCAGTGGTAAGAAAATATTTGCAACCTCAGTGGGGCACAAGGCACCTGGTCCATTCCTAATAAGAATAGTTAAATGTAAAATCCAGAAAGTGTTACAAAATCTATAAAAAATGCATCAGCTATGCTGTAAGATATGACAGATGAAGCTGCATTTTCTAAAGATATAGCAACAAAAAACAAACAGGTAATACAAAATACTTTTTTAGGGAAATATGCAAGTTGAAACTTTCAACCACAAAAATGAACCAGCAGAATCAAAGTTATTACATTTCAAGGCAATCCAAAGAGGTGAATTTTCAAACTTTTTTTCTTTCTCACTGTGTACACTGACAAGGACAGAGAGGACCACAGCAGACAGGTGGAACCAGGAATGGCACCAGGTTAAGAGATAAAAGCCTCAGTTGCCAAAAGCTCCATGTTGCCAGCACAGAAGCAGATCTTGCATCCCCAAAGATACAAAATCATTAGCACAAGAAACAGCACAAGGAATCTGTGCCAGGAAATTCCTTGGAAACAGCACTCATTACAAGAAGAAGTGGCAAAATGAGAAAGGAAATGCTTTAATCATCCCTAAAACTGACTAGAGATAAATGGAACATTGTTCTTTCCAACAGGAAAATTACATCAGCTCTGTAGCTCTGCAAAGAACAGACACTGAAAATATCTAAAACCTATACAGAAACTTCTTTTTTTCTCTTTCTATCCTTCCCTCTCTTTCCTATATCATGTGTGGGACAATGGCAGCCAGAGTCCATTGCAACCCAGAGCATTATTCAGGCTCAGAGCTCTTCCACACACAGAGACTCCAATATTTCAATTATTGTAAACAAATGTGGATCTTCTTACACGTGTAGAATCAGGAGCAACACTTTTACTGATACCAGACCTCTATGTTTTTCTCCACAATTTTTATTCCCCTTCTTCAAACCCCTGCTCATTGTGATTAGATTGACTTTACCTGAAGAATGTTGTGCATTTCTCTTCTCAACTTGCCAAGATCTTGAAGTAAGTCATCTGCTTTCTGCACTGTTTTCTCAATTGAATTGTAGCTTACAAAAGGAGGAATTGAGTCAGCAGGCAAAGCATTGTTTCTGAGGGGAGAAACACTCCTGGTTACACCTCTAATGGCTCCTGAGGTGGCCCAAGAAAGGATTCAACTGTGAAACCAAGCAGGAATTTACACTGCAAGTACCAAACCTTCAGATAAACTGGAACTTGCTTTGGCATCTGAAGTTATAGAGATTATTGGGTTTTCTCTGTTTACCACTTAACACCTTCAGCCATATCCTTTTATCCTCAATACTGAAATTACATCTAATAGAGCAACATTTAAACTTTGGATATCTTTCCATTTGAAGCAATTGACATTTTTGTACACACTGTTCTTAATTAGACAGCACATATGAGCAGTTTCTCATTGTATTAGTGAAATTATAATTTCACATTACTGCCTGGGGAAAATATGCTTCAGACTACATAGCTAAGAACATTTTTTCACCCATTTTAAAACTTAGGAATTGCTAGTTGGATGTTGCTCCTAAAAAACATTCCAAGTGCAACCTGCTGAAAGGTGTTGAGAGCTAACCTTAACAACAAGCCTTCATCTGCCTGCAGTTCAACAGAAACTACAGAATCGTGGAATATTAGAGCTGGAAGGGACCCACAAGGATCAGAGCTCAACTCCTGTCCCTGCACAGATCCCCCAACAACCCCACCCTGTCCCTGGCAGTGCTGTCCATACTCTCCTGGAGCTCTGGCAGCCTTGGGGCTGTGCCCATTCCCTGGGAAACCTCTTCAGTGTCAGCACCCTCTGGGGGAAGAACCTTTCCTGACATCCATCCTAAACCTCCCCTGGCACAGCTCCAGCCATTCCATCAGCTCCTGTCAGAAGGAATGCAAAACCAGAAATACTCCAGCATAGCTGTGCTGGACTCGAGGAGCACAGCAGTGACTCTGTTACATCATCAGGGTCCAATGCACCTCTCTCAATTTCATTGAAACAAGTCAAGCTGTTCCTCAGTTTGGACTGTTGTGTTTATCCACCTGTATCTCTCATGAGGCCAGCTCTTTTCACCTCTGCGTAGTGCTCTCTTCTTGGGATACTCCATTTCCTTCAGTGATATTTCTTGAGAACTCAAAACGTGTTCCAGACCTTCCCCTTCACCTAAAATAAAGCAGAAAAAAAGAAACTTAGGTTAGTTCAACAGATTTAATTCTTTTCCTTTCCTGATATTTCACCATAATATAGCACTCACCAAGGAGAAAAAGTAAAAATTAAATTAAAATACAGATCTATTTCAGATAAAGCAAGTCACTTAAAACCACTAACCGATGTTTCTGGGTGTCACAGTTTAACGAAAGTCCGGTTTTCAGTTGGGGTTGGCTCCCTGCAGGGACCTGCCCCAGCCAATCAGATGGCCAGGTTTAAAGAGCCAATCAGCTCCTGAGGTTTGAAGAACCAATCAGTGGGCCAAGTTTGAAGAACCAATTTGCTGGCTGGGTTTAAAGAGCCAATCAGCAGGCCAGATTTGAAGAGCCAATCAGCTGGCTAGGTACAAAAAGCCAATCACCTTCCTAGGCTTGAAGAGCCAATCACCTGCCTAGATTTAAAGAGCCAATCAGCTAGCTAGGTATGAAGAGCCAATCTAGGTTTGAAGAACCAGTCAGCTGGCTAGGTTTGAAAAGCCAATCACCTGGCTAAGTTTGAAGAGCCAATCAACTGGCTAGGTAAGAAGAACCAATCAGCTGGCTAGTTTCAAAGAGCCAATCAACTGGCAAGGTTTGAAGAGCCAATCAGCCGGCTAGGTATAAAAAGCTAATCACCTGCCTAGGTTTGAAGAGCCAATCAGGTGGCTAGGTTTAAAGAGGCAATCAGCTGGCTAGTTTCAAAGAGCCGATCACCTGCCTAGATTTGAACAACCAATCAGCTGGCTAGTTTCAAAGAGCCAATCACCTGCCTAGATTTGAACAGCTGGCTAGGTATAAAAAGCCAATCACCTGCTTAGGTTTGAAGAGCCAATCAGGTGGCTAGGTTTGAAGAGCCAATCAGGTGGCTTGGTTTGAAGAGCCAATCAGGTGGCTAGGTGTGAAGAGCCAATCAGGTGCCTTAGTTTGAAGAGCCAATCAGGTGGCTAGGTGTGAAGAGCCAATCAGGTGCCTTAGTTTGAAGAGCCAATCAGGTGGCTAGGTGTGAAGAGCCAATCAGGTGCCTTAGTTTGAAGAGCCAATCAGGTGGCTAGGTGTGAAGAGCCAATCAGGTGGCTAGGTGTGAAGAGCCAATCAGGTGGCTAGGTTTGAAGAGCCAATCAGGTGGCTAGGTGTGAAGAGCCAATCAGGTAGCTAGGTGTGAAGAGCCAATCAGGTGGCTGGGTTTCAAGATTTACACTTGGTTAAACCACGTAAAAGAGCTGAACCCGCCCCTGTGGAAAAGCGCATTTAAAATGAGCAAAGGCCAGCAAAGCTCTCTTGGCTCCAACGGGCCGGGTCAGGCTCAGGCAGCCAGGCGGGCACGTGGCTGGGCTGGGATTTCTGTCACCAGCAGGCCATGCCACCAGGACTGCTCTGCCACAGCCAGCATGGCCAGGGCTATCTCAGCATGGCTCCCAAGTGGATTTGTTTTACTCTGGGATCAAGGCCAGGAGCAGCTGGGCACCACAGTGGCCACTACCAGCCTGCTCCAGGAGCCAGGTCAGGATGGCATGGCCACAGCTATCTCAGCATGGCTCGTGATGGACTTGGCTTGCTTAGCCATTTTTAGCCAGCCATGCTGCAGACACAAGGACAAAAGCAGTGGCAGTTTTGTTTCTTTTCCTGGCACCCCACATGAAGGGAAAGCGCAGGGGGACTGTGAGGTCAGCAGAGAGACACAGTGATTCCTTGATTGCAGAGCCTGGATGAGATCAACCTTTCAACACTGAACTCTATAAGAACTGTTTCACTTGATAAAGGTTGAAAACAAATGAACCTACAAACACCAATTCTCTCCTGAATCAGAAAAGATACATAGGGACAACAACACAGAACTCTGAGTCAGTGAAGGAAGAGTCAAATTCTAGATGAGAGAAGATTGAAGAGATGCCTTAGTCTCAGGCTGAAATTCTTTTTGCAAGGCTATGGTGAAGATATAATTGATATATCAGACTTATTTATTTTCCCTGACTTGTGGAAATGCACTGGGGGGATGTAGTGTTCTAACACAACTGCGAGTCACACCAATATTAAAGCAAGCAGATGTTGCTATGATCCAATGAGAAGCTTAAACAGAGAGAGATGAGAAACCTTGCCCCAGGCATAGTAGTAGAAAACCTCTGTTGCCAGAGAACTTTTGTTTTATGCTCATCCTTAAAATAGTAGCCCAATAAGCTGACATGGCCCATGAAAGCAGCTGTGGGAAAGCTGCAAGGCATGGGTGGATTTTCCCACTGCAAACAGATTTTCCTCTCCTGGGTGGCTGATTGACTGTGACATTGAAGCCATGAGAGAACTGTTTCTTGTGGAGAAGTCTCCATGGCATGGCAAGAGAGACTCCTCTTCCTCAGAGGACTGAAGAAAGACTATTTTAGAGGTGGTAAACTGACTCAAAGTCCCAGGTTTTGTCTCTTTGTGTTGTCAGTGGGAAAGAAAAGAGAGTGTGGGGGGAGGAGAAATATTATGAAGCTTTATTCTGATTTTTCTTATTACTTTTCTTTTAATTCTGTTAATGAAGTTTTCTTTATACCCTTTAAAGTTTGAGCCTGCCTTGTCTTCCTCCTCCCAACCCTTATCTCACAGCCAGTGACCAGTAACAGAACAGAAACTCAACAGAAAAGGTCAGAAAAGGTGAGGAAATAAACAAAATAACCACCAAGCCATACTAAGTAGGGCAGTAGAGCACAATACCTTCTCTTGTAGGCTTGGGAATATTTTCTTTTTCTACTTCAAAGTTTTCTTTCTCTGAGATTTTCCCATTTTTGGGTACAGGTTCTGGAGCATATCTTCGAGGAACTGGTGTCTTTAGAGCAGATTTTTGTGTATGAACCCCATGACTTGGAAAATGGCTTGAATATGCTTCAGGGAACACTAAAAAAAAATAAAGTTATTTAAATGTTAACAATTTTGTTCAAAGGAATTGATATCATAGAATCACAGGATGGTATAGGTTGGAAGGGACTTTAAAGATCATCCAGTTCCAGCCTCCTGCCATGGCAGGGACACTTTCCACTATCCCAGGTTGCTCCAAGTCTCACCCAACCTGGCCTGGAACACTTCCAGGGATGGAGCAGCCACAGCTTCTCTGGGCAACCTGTGCCAGAACCTCATCACCCTCACAAGAATTTCTTCCTGGCATCTAATATAAACTTACATTCCTGAGTTTTAAGCCATTCCCCCTTGTTCTATCACAACTTGCCCTTGTAGACTCTAGGAAAAAAAATCTAGTAAAAACCCATGCCAGGTCTATAAATGCTTCACAAAACTGCAAAACATTACTGCACTAGTTAAGTAAACAGGAAGAAAATTTCAAAGAAAAACCCAAAACCCAACTGTAGTTCATCACAGGCTTCCACACAGATTATGTCTAATAAGATTATTTTAAGTCCAGGCCCCTCCTGGTGCAGACTTAGTAAATCAAAAGTCTCAATTAAAACTGGAAGGTACTGGAACATCTTTCAAATGTCACAAAAATTATAAAGAGCATTGGGCAAAAAAAAAAAAATACACAGAAGAAATGTTTACTACTCATTACTGATGTGATGCACAATCCAATATTAATGGACATGAAATTAATGCAAAACAAACAGTGAAAATAAGCCAGTAAGAATTTGTCTTCACCTTGGGCAGGTGCAGCAGGGGTAGGGAATAAACCCCTGTGAGATGAAGGTGCTTCTTTGGTGAGTGATCCCTGCTCTGGCTTCTCCCAGTGTCCTGGCAGGGGCCCAGAGGCAGCCACAGGACCCTGCTGCAGGCTGCTGACTGCAGAGCTGATGAGCTGGGACTGGGAGACAAAATTACAGAGTATTTCTGCTCATTGAATCACAGAATTGTTAGGGTTGGAAAAGACCTTTGAGATTACTGAGTCCAACTCTTCTCCCAGCAGCACCATGTTCCCCACCAAAGCAAGTTCTCCAGTGTCACATCCATGTCTTCTGAACACTTCCAGGGATGGTGACTCCACCACTGTCCTGTGCATGTTCCAGTGTCTTACAACCTTTTAGTGAAGAATTTTCCCTAATACCCACCCAAAACCTACCCTGGTGCAACTTGAAGCCATTTCCCCTTGTCCTGTCCCTCATTCCCTGGGAGCAGAGCCCCATCCTCCTGTCTGGGAGTTGTGCAGAGCCAGAAGGTTCCCCTGAGCCTCCCCAGCTGCCTCAGCCACTCCTGGGGCTCCAGACCCTTCCCCAGCTCCACTGCCCTTCTCTAGACATGCTCCAGCCCCTCAGTGTCTTTCTCACTGTTGAGTGCTTTCACTTTCTTTGATCCACTTCCACTGAACATTCTTTCTTTCTAATACTATAAAACAATCCAATTATTGTAACATTAACACTGAGATACAGGAGAAATTATTAACCTGAAATTTGTGCATTGTGATTTAGATACCTGAATATTCATTTGTTGCTCCTGGAGCTTTTCCAAGTGCTGAATTCGTTGCACCATGAAAGCATTCATTTGTTTTTCCAGCTCACTGACTCTCTGGTGGTTGTGGGGGTCCTCATGTTGAGCCTTCATATTTTTTTGCTGTTCAGACAGTTGCTGCAGCTGCCTGTCTGTCTCCTGCAATTTTTGAAGCAATTCTGAAACTGAGTTCACTTTTGCTTCCAAATCATTTTGAACCTGCAAGAAAAGGATAAAAAGAAAAAATAAAGGAAGGGGAAAATAAACATTATTGCAGAAGATGTGTGAGCATGAAAAGAACAAAACATCCTTCACAGAATTTGCATCCCAAAAGAGACAAAATTCTATTTAGCCTTAAAGTTTGGTGGTTTAGCAATATTGTGAATTTCTAATGGGTAAATCAAATGTCCTCTGTCTTCTGCCCATTTAGTTAAATCCAAATCAGTTCCCTCTGTATACTGGTCAGTGAGTGTGAGATGACAAACACACAAAGCAGTGAGCAGACACATTCAGGCTCTCTGGAGCTGCTATCAACAATTTCAGGTTTATTTGGAAAAAATACTATTTTAAGAGAACAAATATCTGCTACTGCCAAAGCTACCCACTCACCTTGAGAAGTGGAGCTGCTGTGGCAATGGCAGCAGCAGTGGCTGCTGCAATGGTTGTTGCAGAGTCAACTTCCCTGGGTGCTGACCTGGTGTCACCCCCAGCACTTTCCCTTTTTTCTGTGGAGGCACTTCCCAAGAGCTGCACCTTCACCTCCTTGTGAACAGGAACAATCTGAGTCCTATAAAAATTAAAAAGTGCCTGTAAACAGAATTTTCTCCATATCTCCTCCAAGCAAATAGAGCATAGATATCACATTCCCACATAGAGCATTGATATCACTGTATAAGCATTTCTCCTGGAAGTCTTAACACAAGATATCCCAGGGAATAAAATCAACTGAAAACAGTTTCATACACAGAAAAAGAACACTGACAGAGAACAGTAAAAAGCCACTTCTTCCTTACCAGCTATGCATTTTGGCAAAAGACTGAAGTGGTGTACCTATACATTAACAAAACAGCTCAGACACCAACAACAATTCACTTACTTCTGCATTAATACTGCTCTCAGAGCCTCTTTCTGGCCAGTAGCATATTGAGAAATAAAAACATCATCTGTGGGGAAGGACAAACATCCTTTGTTGATTTAATTGGCACAAAATGTCTATTTCACAGGTAGAGAGAAAGTATTATTTCAATACATTTAATTATGCTGTGAAGCATCTGTTGCCTGCAGGAACCATATCATCTGTGGTAACAACAAATTGTTTCCTTTCAGTAAGTAGAAAACTTAAATAATGATAAGAGTAAGAGCAGGTTTCATTTAACACAATTTTTATAGCACTGAGTGCTGGTATCAATAAAGTCTAACAATGGTGAATAAAATATCAATGCTAACTCAGCTCAAACAACCCAGTCAATAAAATGCTGCAAACTCTCACTTGAAAAAAAAAAATTAATTAAGAAAGCTCCAGTATTTCCCTACTATCATCATAAATTACAGCAAATTTTCTTCATAGGTGCAAATCATACTGAAAAGATTGCAGGCTCTCCCTCACTCACTATTTGCTGGGCAGAGGAAGCAAATGCTGCTAAATCAGGAAGCTGCTGCCTGTGAATGTAAAAGTATTGATTTTTGGTCTTAACTAGGGTATTTCCTCTTCTCCACAGCTCCAGATATCCAAGAATCCTGCATAAGTAGGTTTTCTTTAAAAAGCCTTCACTTCCCTAAATCTGACTGAAATTGGCAGATTCAGAAATTAAAGGAAAAGGCACTGATATTGTGATTTCCTAGGATTCTTAAGGATGAGAAATACACTTTTTTTGGTACAGTCTGCTTGAAGAAAAACATGCCTTTGTAGTACAATAATTCACAGGAGGAAAATGGATAAAACAAGTCCCTTCCCCAAACTGTCTACTCAGAGACATTAATAGTTTGGTTAGAATGTAAAAGCAACAAGAATGAGGTAAATTTGCAAAATTTAAGAATATTTGTTACAATCATCACCTTTTTATCAAAACAGCCTTTGAATATTTACACTCAGAAGTTTCTATAATGAAAATACCTAAAGGCTCCCTTTTCCTTTCAGTCTCCTTACAACAACAACAACAACAAAAAAGTGATTGGTGTGTTTTACCTTCAGGATCTCTGCTATCTTCCAGCAGCACTGAATCATCTTGTGATGCAGCTTCTCCAGGATAATCCTTCAGAACAAGAGCAGAAAAATCAGAGATCAAAACCTCTGCCAACAGCAGCCAAAATTTTAGAGGCAGATGGAATTGCTGTGCACACAACTAGAACCATTTGCACACAGCAACAAAAGGTCACAAAATGTGATGATCTCTGCCACAGAAGGATCTGGACATTGCTACCAGGAACTCACAGGACATTTTGAATTAAAACCACATATTCTAAGTGCTAATTAAGTTTATTCTCCTCATTTGTAGCCAAAGAAGCAGTAGTGAAACTATACCTGCTTAAGTTTAGAGAAGTTGCTAATCTTGGACAATTCAGGATTGCTCACACACAGAGAATTAAGCACTGCTGACACTCAGTGTCAAAAAAAGCCCCTCCAAAAACACCAGCAGTGACACCACATTAGCAGCAACCTGAAGAGGAAAAGCAGCTGCACAGTTGTGATGCAGAGACTGAGCCAAAACCTTGGGCAGCTTTTACAAGAGCTACAGCTTTTTGAGGAAAACAGTGTATTCTTAGCTCAGGATTGCAGCAAGGAACAGCAAAGTTTCTTACCATTTGGGATAAAAATATGGGCACTGAATTTTCAACTGGAAGCAGACATTCTGGATATCCATTGGTGCTTAGGGCTCCTAAAAATAAAAGAAGTTTTACTGTGGTCAGAATAATTTGTAGTGCATTTTCTGTACAGCTCCACATTTCCCTCATCTCTGAATGCCTAAACATCATACAAATGACAACAGAGATTGAGCTGAAGCTTAAAAACATCAATGAATTCTGTGAGTCTGAATGAGAAATTTGATTTACAGCATGGGGAAACCTCTGAAAAACAGAACATTACTAAACATCCTTTAAACAGGGACGTTTAAGAGGGATGTTTAACAGGGACTAAGTATTCCTGCCCCCATGGAGAGGGACAATTTCCAAGCCCCATCCAACCTGGTCTTTAAAACTGCCAGGAATGGGGCAGCCACAGCTTCTCTGGGCAAGCTGTGCCAGGGCCTCACAGCCTGCACAACTCACTTTCCATGTGCAAAACAGTTTGGGAAAACAAAGAGCTGACAACTGCAGTACAAGAATGTAAAGATTCTGATGTTGGAGTCAGTGAGTTAGGGGTCTCTGAATTCTTCAGAGAGAAATCAAGAGTGCAGAGATTGAATTAAAGCCTGTGGATGGAAGGGAGTATATTAAGCCACTCACACATAAGGCAGAGGTGTAAGTTTAAGTTTTAGGATAAGTAAGTCAGTAAGTTTTAGTATGAGCTCTAATGCTTGTAGTAATATATAGTAAGATACCAAAATAGAAGTGAAAGTTACATTGAAGGTTGAAAAACATACTGATGTTTTCAGTGGAGGCTCCTGGACCATAGTTTTAGACAGTATTTGGACATGATAGAGCTATAGTAAGAATATTGCTTATATTTTTCAGAGAGAACAAGATAGATTGTATGAGTAGTCTGTACATAACCTGGTATGTTAAGAAACTGGAATTGTAATTGGTTAAGGAGTGGTGGTCTGAGTTTGTGTCTTAGCTTGTTGAGAAGATCCTATATAAGAATTGATATTGGGGAGAGTTAGTGTTTTTCTGCTTTTCCTGCCATTGCTTTTCTTAGCATGGACTTTGATGTCTGTGACTGTGCCTTTTGAGACTGATGTGCTTCTGCAATAAATAACTTTTTAGCAACTATCAGCTGCTTCGCTCATTTTAGAAGATAACCCAAAGTTGGTGCCCAGATGTCTTGGGTTGACATGGCCAGAATTGTGCTTCTATCACCATTTACTGAAGCTGGGTGTGGCAGTGCCCCTGATCTCCTGGCACATATTCTCTGCTCATGGGCCATCTTTAAACCAGCTGGGCAATCATCTTTATCTCCCCACAGCCCATCCTCCTTCCAGGAGATATCTCCTGTTCATGGCCACTGAGTCCCAGTGCATGACTGATAAAATTCCATCATCCCACTGGGAGATGCTCCAGCCAGGGCAGGAGCCAAGCCTTTCCTACCCAGAGAAAAACTGAGATTTGGGACACCAAGGCACCTTCTTTCCACTGGATTCCAGAGGAAAACCAGACCCTTCCACATCATCCCTGGAGCTTCAGAGGAAACTGCACCTTCTCCAGGAGCACTGCTCCAGCTGAGCCACATCTGCCACTGCAGGAGGATGCAGCACCATGGAATGGGACTGTGCCACCACCCTGACTGACTGACTGTGCCAGCTTGGATTCTGACTCTGGCAGGGTTTGGGATTGTTCTGTGTAATACTGCATTTCTATTTTAATTTTCCTAGTAAAGAACTGTTATTCCTAATTCCCATATCTTTGCCTGAGAGCCCATTAATTTCAAAATTATAATAGTTCAGAAGGAGGGGGTTTACATTCTCCATTTCAAAGAGAAACTTCTGCCTTTATTGGCAGACACCTGTCCTTTAAACTGGGAGGTCTTAACCTCGCATTCCTTAATCACAGAACTCCTCTGCTCTCAAGTCGCCTCTCAGCGCTTCCAGCACCGGCCTGAGCTGAACGCGGCGCTCACAGACGCACCTGGAGCGGCTCCGGGGGAATCCCGGGGGGTCCCTGCCCCGCACGGAGCCCAGGCTCCCGGGGTGACGCGGGGAGCTCCGTCTGCAGCCGAATCCCCCGGGCAGGGCGAGGCCCCGGCACGGAGCCTCTGCACAGCGACCGCCACTCGCCGCCCGCGGCCGCCGGCCGGGAGCTCCCTGCGGGCGGCTGTGGAGCGGATCAGCACCTCGCCCGCCGTCAGGCTGCGCAGCGAGCCCTGGCTGCCGCTGAGGCTGCTCTCCGCCGCCATGCCTGAGCCTGGGGCTGAGCCTGGGCTGAGCCTGAGCCTGAGCCCGAGCCTGAGCCTGGGCTGAGCCTGAGCCTGGGGCTGGGGCTGAGCCTGGGGCTGGGGCTGAGCCCGAGCCTGAGGCGAGCGGCGCCTCCTCAGAGCGCCGTCCGTACGAGCCGGGCGGCACCGGCCTGAGGGCTCCGGGCCGCGGCTGCCGCCCTTGAGAGAGCACCGCGCCCGCTGTCCCCGATCCCGCTCTCCCGGCCTCTCTCCAGTTATCCCAGCCCAGCTACCGCTGTCCCGGGCCCGATCCCGCTGTCCCAGACCAAATCCGGCTGTCCTGGCCCCGTTCCCGCTGTCCTATCCCCGATCCCGCTATCCCAGCCCAGTTCCCACTGTCCCAGTCTCTCTGCAGCTGTCCCGATCCCTTTCCCACTATCCCACCCCCGTTCCCGCTATCCCAGTCCCGTTCCCGCTATCCCAGTCTCTCTGCAGCTGTCCCGGTCCCGTTCCCGCTATCCCAGCCCGGTTCCCGCTATCCCAGCCCGGTTCCCGCTGTCCCGGTCCGGTTCCCGCTGTCCCAGCCCAGTTCCCGCTGTCCCGGTCCGGTTCCCGCTATCCCAGCCCAGCTCCCGCTGTCCCGGTCCGGTTCCCGCTGTCTCAGCCCAGCTCCCGCTGTCCCGGTCCCGTTCCCGCTGTCCCAGCCCAGTTCCCGCTATCCCAGCCCGGTTCCCGCTATGCCAGCCCGGTTCCCGCTGTCCCAGCCCAGTTCCCGCTATCCCAGCCCGGTTCCCGCTATGCCAGCCCAGTTCCCGCTGTCTCAGCCCAGTTCCCGCTGTCCCGGTCCCGTTCCCGCTGTCCCGGTCCAGTTCCCGCTGTCCCGGTCCCGTTCCCGCTGTCCCAGCACGGCCGGCGGCACCGGAAGCGCGCGGTGCCATGGCCACGGCGTCCACTCAAGCGGCGTCCGGCGGGAAACGCGGGTCCGCCCCTCAACAGCGTCCGGCGGGAAACGCGCGGCGCCAGAGCGTAAATGGGGCGGCGGGTCCGCGCGCGGCCGATTCGCCGGCGCGTGGCGAATCTGCGGAGCGCGGGGCGGGGCGGGGCCTCCTGGTGCGCGCGCGCGTGGCGAATCTGCGGGGACGGCGCGCGGGGCGGTGAGTGCGCGTGAGGGGACGGGCGGGGAGCGGGCGCGCGCTCGTGAGGGACCGGGAGCGTCCCCTCGGCCCGTGAGGGGCCGGGAGCGTTCCCGTGGGCCGGGAGAGCCCGTGAGGGACCGGGAGCGTTCCCGTGGGCCGGGAGAGCCCGTGAGGGACCCGGAGCGTTCCCGTGGGCCGGGAGAGCCCGTGAGGGACCCGGAGCGTTCCCGTGGGCCGGGAGAGCCCGTGAGGGACCGGGAGCGTTCCCGTGGGCCGGGAGAGCCCGTGAGGGACCCGGAGCGTTCCCGTGGGCCGGGAGAGCCCGTGAGGGACCGGGAGCGTTCCCGTGGGCCGACAGAGCCCGTGAGGGACCCGGAGCGTCCCCTCGGCCCGTGAGGGACCGGGAGCGTTCCTGCGGGACCGGGGGCGTTCCCGTGGGCCGGGAGAGCCCATGAGGGACCGGGAGCGTTCCCGTGAGCCGACAGAGCCCGTGAGGGACCGGGAGCGTTCCCGTGGGCCCCCAGTGGGGAAATCCCCGCTCTGCCCCAGGGGTTTTCCCGGTGTCGGGCGGCTCTGTGGGTATAAGGGCGCTCCGTGCCCCGTGTTGGCTGAGCGAGTGATTCCCGAGGGAGAGGAACTCAATGTGCCCTTGGAAGGGAGAACTAGAGGAGAAGGAAAAGGCAAAAAGAAATAAAGCTCCACGTGATAACCTCAATATTGGCCCTTTTGGGTGAGAAGCGCCAGCCAGGTGTGATCTCACTTAAATAGCAGTGCTGGTGGGAAAATGTGCATTTTCCTTCAGGCCTGGCGCCCATACACGTGTTCAGAGTGCTCAGGGAGGCTCTCCTGGTGCCCGAGGTCAGGCTGACTCTGGTAACTCACCTTTGGTTTTTGATTTTTACCTCTGATCCCTTCTTCAGAGCAGGTGAGGCCAAATCCAGGAGACAGTGGATGCTAACAGCCCTCCAGCAGCTGCAGCTGGTTATCCAGCTCCTGACTAGCCCCTCTCATCTCACCCTGTCCCTCTCACTTCATTAAATGCCTCTGGCCTCTTAAAATTAATTCACTTGGGCTTCTTTTAAATCTGATGTCAATCCAGTTGTAGCCTAGTAATCCCCCATGATCAAAGAACTTTCTCTTCAAGCTGTGGGGAGTTTACCTTGACACAATTACTTGACTTGAGTTTTTTTATTCTCTGAGACATTTCTTTGACTTGATGTTTTTACTCTTCTTTTTTGTTTTCAGAAACACTTGCATGGTGTTCTCTGTGTGCAGCTGGAGGCAAAGGTTTAAAGAGACAGTTCAGCTTTCTTTTTATGGAGTAGGTGGTAATGACAGCTGATTCAGATGGTTAATGGGGACTGCAAATGTGAGGGATTTATGGTATCTCTCCATCACTCTTCTTCTCAGAAAAATGCAGCTCTTCTCAAAATGATGGGGAAAAGATCCCAAACACAGGGCTTGTTTATTTTGCTCAGAGAGACTTGTTTTAATTTCTCTTTAGAACACCAAAATGTATTTGCAGGAGCCCCAGGCCCTTTCAAGAAGGGAGATTTCCCAGTTCCTGCTCCCTTCTGGTGAGCCAGCACCCCCAGACTGTGTAAACCCAGAGGTTTATTCAGAGAGCTCTGCTTCCTGCAGTGTGAATATCCTTGCTTAGAAGGGCGGTGCTGAATTTTTAAATCATGTTTAGCCCACGGGAAAGGCTCTGTAGGATTAAACCTGAGTGTGCAGGAGTGAACAGCTCTGTAGGGAGCTCTGGGCTGGGTTGGCTGAGGTGCTGAGCACTCTCTCATCACCCTTTTAAAAGCTTTTTTTCAGAGTTGGAGGGAAAGGGGAGAAGCAGCAGGAAATCTTGAAATAATACATTTAGCAGACTTTGGAACAGCAGATTTTCACATTCCTGGGAGTGTTCAGTAGCTGTTTTTAGATGTAAGGCTGATTTATAGCCAAGGTGCAGCAGAGCCCTGTAATTTCACTGTGGAATGTGTGAAATACCTGTACTGGGACGAGCTTCAGGCATTTCAGATCAGATGGTGCCCTTGTGCTGATGCGAATCAGAGCCTTTCCCAGGTGTCAAAGCTCTGTGAAACTGCAGTTTCAATCTGTCATTTCCAACCTTGCCAAATCGGGCACAGAAAGACAGGGATCAGGTTTGCTGTAAACACCAATCATGAAGCAATGCAGTGTGGGGAAATGGCACCAACGGTTGGAGCTTTGAGCTGCCTGCCTTTGGCAGAGGACAAGTGTCTCCCCTGCTCCCTGCAGTTTCTGTTTCATTATCTACATACCCTGCCCTGAGAGAATTGTCACTGGGCTTGTTTTCTCACAGGCTGGGAAATGAGAGAGTGGAGTTGCCATCACTTCTCACTGGTTACTTGATACAAATTAGGGGTTGAGGGTCAAGGAGAGAGGCTGGAGAGGGACTTGGGACAAGGGTGATAGCTTTGCTGTGCCAGAGGGCAGGGTTAGGTGTTGGAAAAAAGTTCTTCCCTGTGAGGGTTTGAGGCCGTGGCACAGGGTGCCCAGAGAAGCTGTGGCTGCCCCATCCTGGAAGTGTTCCAGCCCAGGCTGAACAGGGCTTGGAGCAGCCTGGAGTAGTGCAAAGTGTCCCTGCCCCTGGCAGGGGGTGAAATGAGACAATCTGGAAGGTCCCTTCAATCCCAACCAGTTTGTGATTCAGTGACAACCTGAATAAAACCTGGTTCCTTGTTAGCCACCATATCCTGTAGGTTCTCCTGCAGAATAACCTGTGTGACCTGTCTGCCCATGAGGGATTCTTGCCTCTTACATCCCAGAATCATCTGTGTCCTTGGCCTCCAGTCTCCAAACTGGCTCCCTGTGCAGGGATCATGTGTGCTGTTGAGGCAGATGTCACCATCCCTGTGCTGCTGGGAGGGACACTTCACTCTTGTGAGAGCTCCCTGCTGCTATTTTTAGTTGCTTTATTTTCTTTCTGTTGTAGTAATAATTGTTGCTTCTCTCTGTTCTTGTTCAGGCAGCTTGTGTACCCCTTTCCCTTCCCCCTGCTGAGAGATTGCAATAGCTAAAGCTCTCTAAAACATGAATGTCTTGCCCAAAAATTGGCAAAGCATAATAGAAGATTAATTGTAAGTGGCCCTTGGTAAAGGACCAAAAGAACTTTTTTTTTTTTCAATAAAGTGATTGCACTTCAATACTCATTTTTCTTCCACAAGTTGAATTCAACTGAAGGAGCTTGTTCTTGCCAAAAGGTGATATTAGTTTGCATTATCATCTGTGATAATAGGTCTTAGATAATATGGAAATTAAAGGAAAAAGAAGACTAGGCTTCAGTCTTCTAGGAAACCTGCAGGGATGCTTTCAAGCCTTGACTTGTTCAGTGTGTTAGATTAGCAGTGGGAGTCTTCTTGAGGATGCTTGTTTAAATTCTTGGATTTATGACTGTTTACTTCTTCCCTTTTTCTTTGTCTGTTTCATTCCTTTAAGGCCATTTTCATTGTTCTGTGCTTTTCTTGCATTTAATTCACTACCATGACCACAACATTTGCTGTACCTCAGGTGTTTGGTGCAGATACACAGAAACCAGGCCCTGCACCTTGTGCTGCATCTGTTCAGTGACTGACAGTTTCTATTTGCCTTTTTTCCTTACTTTTTACAGATCACATCTAAAGTCACTGGAACTCTAAGGCTAGGAAGTGTTAAGACTTTGCTTCTTGCCAAGCTTATTTAGTAAGTTTGACAACACTTATGAAAACAAGTAAGATATTTCAGCTGTGTGAAATGCCCTAGAAGTCTTAAAGGACAGCAATTAGCAGGTGGATCTGGTAAGATTTCATACCTGGAATTATTTTGGATGGTTTTCTAACCAATATGTAACTTCCCTTTGGGTAAATGGCTTGGAAGTTTGCTAGCAAAGTTGTGTTTAAAGGATGTGTTCAAGGATGTGTGATTCTGATCTAAAATGTTGCAGTTCATATTTATGTTTTTTATTTAAATCTTTATCCTCACTTTTAGGTGACTGAGCCACAGGTGGTGGGACATGGCTGGACAAATATCAGAGTCTGACCAGATCAAGCAGGTGAGATGCTGCATTTGGAGGGGTGGCTTTGAAAGTTGTGTGCTGCTCTGTCACATGCAGTGGAAGGTGTAGGACATAGGGAAGGACAAAAACTCCGAGTTAACACAACCAAAATTTCAACAGATGACCATTGACAAACAGCATGTTTTGTGTACAAACAGCTTTTGGTGCTGAATTCTTCTGATTGAGAGTAAATTTTTTAGTGACTTGTTCTTCAGATTTTCTTACATCATGCATCTGTGTGTAAGAAAAACTAAAACTTATTTTTAATTTTTCTTTTAATATTAATTGTCCAATTTTTATTTACAGTTCAAGGAGTTCCTTGGCACATACAATAAACTTACAGAAAATTGCTTTGTGGATTGCATAAGGGATTTCACTAGCAGAGATGTGAAACCAGAAGAGGTAGGTGATGGCTTCTAATGACCCTTTGGTAGAATTGCTGTGCAGCCATTCCCATTTCAGAAGAAACTTAAGAGAGTTCTGATCTTTAAACCAGGATACAAAGCCAGGCAGCAGCCTTCAGTGGAGTGTGGGTGTCTGGCATGTTGCTCCCAGGTGAGTGTCCTATCCCAGACCAGGCTGGACAGGGCTTGGAGCAGCCTGGGATAGTGGAAGGTGTCCCTGCCCATGGCAGGGGGTGGAACTGGATGATCCTTAAGGTTCCTTCTCACCAAAACCATTCTAGAAGTGATTGTCACACACAGAATCTGCCCAGTCTCCACTGAATGTTGGCTGCTCCTTGCAATTCCACATGGTTCATTCCCTGAGCTGTCAGTGCAGATTCTTGTGCCTTAACTTCTCATGGATGGTAACTCCCTGGACATGGAGGCTGCCCACCTACAGCCTGCATCTCATTCTTTGAGGAGTCCTGCTGAGATATTTGTTTACCTGCCCATGTTCCTGCTTTGTAGTGAGTGAGTCATGGGAACACAGCTCTGGCTGTTAAATCCACTTCCCTGCACTGCAGGGAGCTCCTTCTCATCATCTGCAAAAAGATTTGGCTCTCCATAAGATTAGTTTAATGTTTTTGCTTCTCACCTGTTGAGAGGCTGTTTCAGAGACTAATCATTTTGCTGGTTAAAAATCTAATAACCTTTGCTTAACTCTGCTGGCAGAAAAAAAAAAAAAAAAAAAAAGCCTAAAATTTTAAACTAACTATTGTTTCTGCCTCCTTAGAGTTCAACTCCTCACTGCAGGCAAACTTCATGTCTCCTTTCAGCTTTGGTTCTGCTGCTCTGAACAAAGGTCTCTTAGCTTCCCAAGCCAGATTTCTTCTTTCCCTAATCTCTGCATCTGCTTTAGTGAAATTCTATTACAGGTCATAATTATTCTGGGGTAAAGATTATTTAGGTCCAAAAAATATTCTTAGATTCTTGGAGCAGCCTGCACTAGTGGGGTGTCCAGGTGTCCCTGCTGTGGCAGAGGGTTGGAATGAGGTGATATTTAAGGTCCATCCCAACCCAAACCATTTTCTGACTGTGACCTGCCTTTTTTGGCTTCTGTAGAATGCAGGTGATTCATGTCTGGTAGCACAGGAGCCAGGTCTCAACAGTGGAACTAGGAAGAAGTTTTCTTGTGGGAAGTTCTGCCCATATTGTCTATTATGGGATTTCTTGCAGAGCACCTGTCTAGATGGATGCTGGTCTGTCTGCTCTGGAAATTCCCATGTTTCTCTTGAGAGTTGTAGTTCCTTATGAAATAATTGAGATTAATACATCCATGCATCCCCTTTGAGATCCCACACTTGAAAAAACCCAACTTGTGAGCCCTTTCCTTGCACAAGAGCAAGTCTGGACTTCCCAGCAGCGTGTCCCACACGGCTCCCTCTGGCAGCACAGGCTTGGGGCAGCTCCAGAAGTTGTTTCCTAGGGAGGTTCCAGTCCTGCTCAGCAGGTTTGGCTGTAGCTGGTGCCAGGCTGAGGACAGAAGGGCAGGCACTGGGTGCTGTGTGGAGCTTGCTGGGATTTTGTCTGGTTCTTTTTCATCCCTTCTGCTTTTCCCACCTCTCTGTACCGAGCAGAACCAAAGCAACCCCAGGCAAAGGGGTTGCCTTTCCTTTCCACCCAAATTTGTTACCTTTGCAGTGATAGCAAGGTTCTGAGCCATGGCACAGAATATCCAATTAGTAGGACTGTAGCTCAGAAATAATCTCACTACTCTTTCTCTACACTCAAAGATGAAAATCTCTTTAAATTTGAAAAATACTGTGGATATTGGTATCTATTTCCCAAGTGCAGCTGAGTCTAGTGGCTTTGCTGAAGGGAAACAAGGCAGGTACCACAAGGCTGATAGAGCCAATGGGAACAAGGGTAAAAAAGGGTTAAATTGAGTTAGCAGAGAGCAGATCATATTTGGTTGTCAAAACCAGCATGTGTTTGTAAACAGAATTAAAACAAAATTAACTGATTTATTATTAATTTCCAAATACATAGTTCAATTCCACAAGAGGAGCCCAAGGACAAAAGGATGGTATCTCCTAGATCCAGGGTGTTTTTCATGAGAATAAATATTAGTAGATGTGCCAGGCATACCTGAAAAACTCAACTTTACATTTTCTACTGCCCTCATCTTGAGGCCTGACAATATGAGATGTACTCACCTCATTGTTTAGCCATGTCTGTGGTGATGTTTTGGGTCCTGGTTGGGGATGTTTGACTCACTGTCTGAAGCCCTCTGTTTCCCTCTTGCTGTAGATAACTTGCTCAGAAAACTGCCTGCAGAAGTATCTAAAGATGACCCAGAGGATCTCCATGAGATTCCAGGAGTACCACATCCAGCAGAACGAGGCTCTGGCAGCCAAGGCAGGATTGCTCAGCCAGCCTCGTTAGAGCAGAGCACTGTGCTCAGACTGAAGCTGTGCCAGTGTTCCCTGGGCAAGAACACATTGGGGGATTCCTACTGCCAGGATGTGTGCCCAGCAGCTCAGAGCAGAGCTGGGGGTGCTGCTCAGGCACTGGGAGCAGTGAAGGGTTAAACAGGAGCTCAGTCCTGGTGGCCTGGCTGTGGAGTTTGTTTCCACAAGGGAATGAGCAGATACAACTTTTCCCAGGGCCCACAGACTGGTGTCTAATTTCAGGGGTGGTGGGAGGGCTCACCTGCCTTTTGCTGAGAGTGGTTGAGATGAATCAATATAATGTGGGGAGTACACTTTTTTATTTAATTCAAATAAAATAAACGGGAGCCATATCCACGTGTTTGTTCTTTCCAAAGAGCCATTTTTTGGACATTTGAAAGCAGCATGTTGTTTTGTTGGGGGCTCTTTGCTCAGCTGGTCCTGTTCTGTTCACTGCTGCCAGAGGGAGCTCAGGCAGAGGTGCCCCAGGTTACCTTTGCCCCTGCCTCACCCCATCATTTACAGGGGACAGAGGGGCAGGAGCAGCTCCTGTGCACCCTTTGGTCCTCTGGGGAGCCCATGGGATCCTCCCAGCCTGAACAGCCCAAGCACTGAGCTTGCTGCAGTTTTCTCCTTTCCCCTGTGAATGGCAGCAGGAAATGCAGGCTCTGCCCAGCACAGCACAGAGCTCTGGGAGGCAGCTGGATTGGGTTAGGAAACACAGCAGTGCTTTGGAGGGATCCTAACAGCTGAAATCCAGCAGCAGGGTGTTAGTGCAGTGGAATGACAGTCAACAGGCACCCTGTGCCTGTTCTAACTCAGAAAATACAGGAACAATGGCAACTGAACAGCAGGAGCACCAGTTCTGAGACTCTACATGATGAGGAGTGCACCAAAGCTACTCCATATCAGCTGCCAGGTTCTGTTACTGATGGAGATGCCACAGAAAGGGCAGGAGGACTTTGTTGTTGTTACCCTCTCTACATTTTTGTTCCTAACAGCAGCTTCAATTAATAACTCAGCTGTCCAGGCTGTGGCTTCCTGGCCTGAGGGCAGCACCAGGCCCTGCTCTGTGCTGCTCCAGCTCTCCCTGGCACCCTGTTCCTGTGCTTGCAGAGGTGAAGGAGCCAGTGTGACCCTCCAGTCTGACATTTCTGTGGCTGGACTCTGTGTCACAGCCCCTTCCTCCTTTGCCTGTGCCTTGTTACTGTGGAGATGGAGATGAGCTTGCTCTGAAATGGTGAAGGCTGAAAACCAGCCCAAATAAGGCAGCAAGTCTCCCATGTCCTTTTTTTTCAAAGGAACATCAGGCTAAAACTGTCCAGATTGTAGCAAACAATCAGGCCACAAATGTTGCTGCCAATTAGAATTAAGACATAGTAAAGACTGAAGGCTTTCCTTGAAGCAGCTCTCTTTTTGTTAAACATTTGAAAGTCATCCATGACTGAGATTTTCCACTGGATCTTCATGTGCAAAGAGTTGCTCAGAAGAAATGCCTGAAGTGTTTAACTGATGGAAGTGAAGGATTTTTGTACCTTCTGAACAAAGCACTTGGGGCTGAAACAAAGGGGGTTTAAAAAAAATCTCAGTATTTGGAAGTAGGAATATATTTATATTTATTAGGATAGACTTCCTGGAAAAAAAAGGTTAAGCAAGTTTTAGAGGAACTTAATAAATTACCCACCTTGGATAACCAGTTTTGTCAAAGCCCTGTGTCTCTACAAAAATATTTTGGTTTTCACATCCAGGTGACAGGTTGCATAGAGACAATACAAATATATTTGAGCTTGGAAATAAAATGTATCCATGTAACTAAAGCATCCAGGTGATAAAAATAAATAATAGGATAAAAATGGTTTTAACAGATCTTAACAGAAAGACAAATGGATTTTTCTTAAATTCTGTTAAGGGGTGTCAGGAGGAGGTGAATCACCTTGCTGAGGCACAGAAACTGCAGGAATGGTGGAAGAAGGAGCAAAGGGTGGTAAAATGGGGAGTACTGAGAAAGCTGTGGAAAAAGTGAGCCAAAGTGGAGGTGGGAGGGGAGGGAGCAGGAGGGCAGCTGCCAAAAAAACCAGCTCAAGGAAACTGAGTACTGAACAGACACTCATTTGGAGAGATGCTCACTGCAGCAGCAACAGGAACACAGATCCTTCCTGCTGGAAACACACACAATCACTGCTCAGAATTCAGCCACAGAAACCAGAACCATTTCAGCAGCAAGGGTCAAGTGAGAACCTTGCTCCAGAGTGCCCTGGACAGCAGCAGTGCTGGCACAGCCACCAGATCCATCAGCTGCAGGAGTGGAATAGAGGCTCCCTGAATTCTCTCCCAGATAAAAGCAAAGCCCCAATTGCTGTAATCCCCTGCTGAGAGCTTCAACTGCTGAGCTCTGCTGGGAGGCAAGAAAAGGAGTGAGTGCAGTGCTGTGTCAGGGAGCGTGGGTGAAACATTGAGTGTGGCTGTGGCTTCAGAGCAAGGAGGCAAATCCTCTGTGCTCTGGCATTCCCCACTCTGGGAACTGGAGCTTAGCAACAGCTCTTGTTTGAGCCTTCTCTCAGCTGGTTGGAAAGTCAGCACATGGCATTTGAGGAATCTGGTTCAAATCTTAGCAAGTCCATTAAGCTCAGCTTCAAGATTTCTTGAATGAGTGTGGCCCAAACCCTAAAAGCTGTAAAAGCAATTAAAGCCTCTGACACCTGAACCTGCATCATGCCTGCATCTTGAATTTCCAGAGGACAGCATTAAAAGAACTCAAAAAGTTACAATTCTGCTTCATATTGGGAGGGTTTTTAAAATTATGTTTTACCTTAACTTCACATTCATTTGTGTTCTGGTGTCAGGGAGCAGCAGGTTCTTCACAACAAATGTCAGGTAAAATGCATGTGTTACAACATTTTTACAGCAACAACTGGAATTAGATCAGGGAAAGTGCATGAGTGACTAATTACAGATTAAACTGTTGTTGCATTACTGGCCATATTGCACCAGAAGGCAGAGGGAGGTGGCTGGGTCACAGCAGAAGGCACTTGGAGGATGGAGCCTGGGGAACAGAAAGGGGCAGGGTCACCCTTGGAGTACTCAGAGCCCACAAAGACTGCTGGGGCAAACACAGATCCTCCTGGGGGATGGAAGCAGATGATCTGCAAGAGTCCCTTCCAATCCAAACTGTTTTTTGATTCCCCAGAGATGGAAGAAAATGTCTTATGGAAGATCTGGAAGAAAAGACAACAGTTCAGTGCTTGCCTGCACATGCCCAGCTGCAGCAAGGCTGTGGGGCAGGCAGGACACTGCAGGGGATGCAGTGAGCAGTGTCACCCCTGTGCACTGGGGCACTCCCACAGTAAAGGG
Organism: Erithacus rubecula; assembly: GCF_903797595.1. Taxonomy (NCBI): domain Eukaryota; kingdom Metazoa; phylum Chordata; class Aves; order Passeriformes; family Muscicapidae; genus Erithacus; species Erithacus rubecula. The sequence continues at coordinate 56,392,634 of NC_136688.1, forward strand.
TTAACATGAAACCAGCTGGGGCTGAATGTAACATCAGCTGAGTGTTCAAAGGCACAGAGAGGTGCCACAGAAATCACACTCTCATCCCTGTTCAGGGTTCTCCAAAGGAAGAGCAGGAAACAAGAAGAGCAGCAGCCACAAAGATCAGCTCCCTCCTGCACTGCATGTGGATAACATTATTCCATCATTATTCCCACAGGATTAAGTGGGGCTGCTCTCCCATTCTGAGTTAATCACATTCAAATACCTGCACAGACCAACATAAAACTTTACCTCTCACTGGTCCCATTGCCAAAATATTTCCTTATCAGAGGAGGTTGTCCTGCCCACCTGAGGGCAGCCACTGCCCCAAAGTACCTGCAGGGTGAGAAGCAAAGCACATGCAGAAGGAATCAAGGATTGGGATTTTTCTTTTTTTTTAATTTTAAAATAGCTTTATTTATTCATAAGGGAAATTAAGGAGCATCAAGAGAGATGGTTTAAACTTACACATACACATAAACAAGTGCCTTGTTAAAACAGAAAGAAAAATCACTCTTGTGAAATACAGCAAAGTATTTCATACAAATTCCACTTCTTGCCCCTCCTTATGAAACTGGCATAGCTGGCAGGAGCATGGTAAACTAGGTCAAGCTGTACCCAGATGAGGGATTAGAGGAGGAGTTTAGGAACAGCTGAAGACACCAACAGTGCTGGAATGGAAATGTTGTTGGGTTACTCTGAACAGCAGAAAAAACAAGAGACATCACCAGAGCCACAGCAGCAGCCCAGAGCAGAGTCCCCCTGCAGCAGGCTCAGGGTGAGGATTAAACAGTGACAACCCCCTGCAGGTTATCACACTGCAGCACAGCTCCAGGGCAGCTTTTCCTTGCTGGCAAACTCTGGGAGAGAGAAAGTGAAGCAAAGTTTCTGTGGCTCCTGCAGTGAGGGAGCTGTGCTGGTGCACTGAGGCCAAGTGGCATCAAACAAAGACACTGCTCATGTCTGAAATCTCCTGGTGTGGGATAAGCAGCAGCACAAGGGTGTTACCCAATGTAAACAGCTGCAGAGCTCAAGCAGAACCAGCCTGCTCTGAGCCACAATTTAGGGCTCCTCTAAATGGGAAGGAACAGGAATAACAGCACAAATAGCAAAGATAATTCAAAACAGACACCAGACAAGTCCTATCCTTAGAAAAGTTGCTTTCACAATTGACAGTTTTCTCCTTCCAGTTTTCTTTAAATGACAGCACAGTGAGCATTTGTTATTGGGTTGTGGCTAATCATAAAATCCACCACTCACTGGCATGAAAACAAACACACCATCAGACAAAACCACTGGAACACAAAAAAATGAATTTACATATCCATCCAAAACAATGGATGGAACTAATAAGTTGTGGAATTTGGGAAACTCACAGATCAACAGAGCAAACAAAAGACCCCAAATAAATCCCAGCTACTCAGTGGTAACTGATAAAGTGATTAATTTTAAACTCTGAGACCTCTTAAAATCCCATCCTATTTGGTGTGAGGTAATATGGGAGAATGACAGATGCTCAAAATTTGAGAGTAATAGCTTAATAGTGTGAGCTACTTATAAAATGTCATTTTCCTTAGCCCTGGAATTACAGTGAGTCAGCCTCTGGCATCATCCCCTTTGATTCCACTGTTGTGTTGTGTGCCCCACATCTCTAGAGCCTTTATCCTGCACACTGTAGCAAATAATAAAATCCCAAGACCAGAAAAGGAAAAATAACCAATAAAATAACTCAGTGCATCATTTTTGCAAAGACAGGGGCACAGTGAAGTGAACTGCTCAATATACTTTTGTGAACTCATTCATCTTTTATTTCAGCTGGTAAATCTGGCTCCTGGCTCACACCAGATTTCATTCAAGCCATCAAACCAAACCTGCTTTTCTTAAAAAAAATCCACAACAGCATTTCTTAAGACTTACTGCTGCAAAATAATTCCAGTAAATGGTGCCCAGAAAATCCCTTTGGCTGCCTCAGCATCCAAGAATATTTTTAATGGGGAAAAAAAAGAACATTTTACAAAAGTATTCCTTTTTTAATGCAATATTCCATCTGGTTGACAAACCTGTCTGCAGAGAGAAGGCTCTCTCAGCAATGGATATTCTGAGGCACAGGAGTTGACAATCCTTACATTCAGATCCTCTTCCCAGCTCCACATCAAAGCCATCCTGAGTTATTTTGGTAGCCATTTCTGCATGGCTCCCCCTACAAAAAAAAAATGAGAATATGTAACCATTTAAAAAATTTCTATTTTAATACTGCACCTTTTAAAACATTTGATTGAAGCATTCACAATAGCACAAACAGTGATTTAATCACCTTTCCTGCTGCTCCCTGTGAAGGGCAGATACATCATCCCTCATGCAGACACACTTTGCCCTTGTTAATGCTTTTCATTCACTGATAATTGCACTGAAAATCTGTTTAACCTCTGTCAAAACAATGACTTGTTATTATTGTTCTGACAACTCTGCTTTTCTTGCCTGATCTGTTCAGGCTGATTAAGCAGGAGAAACTTTCTCAGCCACCAGCAACCTGATGGAAGAGCCAAAACCAAGCAGGGATTTAACTGGGTGTGGATAAACTTTCCCATTAGAAAATAATAACTCATTAGCACAAATGTAGCTGATACACTTGATGGAAAGAAAGTGAAAACTAAAACAAGTAAGGAAATTATTCTTACCTTTATGTCCTTGCATGGAAACATTCAGAGTCTTTTTTCATCTTTCAGATTTATGCTAATACAAAAATAAGGTACCTGCCAGCAATCTGACAGTTCTTTGTATCAATTGCAGGAAATGAGGGAAGAGTCTGATTCTCTTACAACCTTGTTCTTTTTAGCAACTGTTGGATCCCACATCTTAATTTTTTTTTCACCTCTTAAGAAGCTTGAAATAACAAGTATCATTTTGAGAAAAACCTGTAGGAGATCAGAAGGCAGGAGAACAGCACAAAGACTGCCAAGAGGGTGCTTTATTTCTGCTTGGTCTCAGAAACACAATACCTAATCTCTTATTTTAAAAATCCCAATTCTGTATAATCATAATTACTTTGTCTTCAGCAGGATAAACTTTCAGCCAGTGAAAGCCACTTTGGGATTTATATCAACAAGGTTTCAATAAGGGGATTATTGCAGAGTTAGAAATCATTAGATTTTATTGGGGTTTCTTCTTGATTTCATCTTTAACCCAGGACAGCCCAATGATTGCAGCTGGTTTCCTTTTCCCTGTGATTTTTTTAAACATCACAGGAAACTACTGCAAACATCTAGTGACTAATCTGATAAGATCCCTCCTAGAAAGATAAAACCAGGGAATCAGTGACATGCTGGAGGCTTTGCCAGTGGCTTGGCAGAAGCTGCATCTTTTCCTGCAGGATTAGTGCTCTGCCAGGTGGTTTTGGGGTGAGCAGGTGGAGGAGGAGGCAAGGGAGGAGGTTCTCCCTCAATGGGCTGGAATGGGGTTTCCATGTTCCATGGCAGCATTACCTGGAGCCTTCCAAGCAGGATTTTAAACATTCCTAAGGGACAGGAGCAGCAGTCAGCTGAGAACACATGTGGGGAACATCCAGGGCAGCAGCTCCTCCATTCTCTGTGCCTGTTTAAGATCTCACAGTGTGCACACAGGTTAGGTATCAGAGATCTGCACAAGATGTCATTAATCCTGTTATTTCCCCAGATTTTCAATTGCTTCTGCAAATATTAAACATGTGACCCATGTTACTTCCTTTTAAATGAGTATTGCTTTTTATTCGTAGCTATTAGAAGATTAACAAGGAAAAGTTAGCTCTGAAAAAAGTCTTTACAGTAATTTATGGAGATTAACTTTCCTATTTAGGGTAAAGTCCAGACATTTACAAGAACAATCACTTAAATAAAAATAGAATATAAAGCCTATGTTTAAAACATGGCCTTTATTAGCACTGTCTAGTGAGCTCCATATTTATCTTACATTGAAATACTTCTGCTTTGCTTAAGAAAAGACAGAAAAAGTGCATTTACAAGAGTACTTTTTCTTTAATTTTCTGCGAAAATGGAAGGAATTGGAATCACAAGTTGACAAATGTTGTAAAATGAAATTTCAAGAAACATCAATTTTAGTAATGCTACGCCATCACTAGTGTTTCCTCCTGACCTTCTGCCGTGTGGAACCAGAATATCCTGATATACAGTCTAGAGCATCTATGTTATTACTCTACAGCATATTAAACACAGAAAAAGGGGCTCAGGCCCCCTTTCAATGTACAAACATGAATAAAAAAATTGTTTAAAAAATCACTTTTTATACATAATGTATATGCAAACTGCTTTAAATACACGGGCTTGGAAGAGTTATTTACAAACTGCATCTGCCCGTGGGACAATCCACAGGCAGAGCACACCCAGTCACTTTTACTTTATTGGTGCATCTCAACTTTGGGAGATATAAATTTATTCGGCAGTACAGCAAACACAAGAACTTGTGACAAAGCATCTTTAAGGGCAACCCAATAAATTTTGTTCCTCCAAACAAGGTTAAGTACTAGGACTGCCAAAGTTTCCAAATAAAGTTTGATTTTAACCCAGATGCCTGCTGGCAGATCTGTGTGGTGGAGGATATGTAGACAGACCCATTGCAAGTACAGGTTTGGCTACTGGATAACTCCTCCTCAAGAGCCAGAACTGATAAGGATGTTTTGTCCAAAGAGTGAACTAACCTAGAATTTTTTTTTTTCCAATTTTATTAATATTTTAAAAAATACATAAAAATACAACATCCAATGTCTGAATAAATATATTTAACAAGTTGCAAGATACCTTATTTTACACAAAAATTTCAGCTTTAGAAATCTTGTTAAATAACTTCATTGTTGTTATATATTTCCTTTTTCGTCTTTTTGTAACAAAATAAAAACTCTGAAATTACATAGAAAAAAGACAAAATATTTTTGTCAAGGGATAAGATAGTCCACTGAAAACCTATTCACAATTCCACTGTAAACATTAATAAACATTAAAACATTTGCATAATTGTGTGCTCAAAAATCCTATAAAAAGTGGAAGACTTATTACAACTGTAGTTTTCAGTCAACTACACTTCCTTTCACAATTTATTTTGTCCCATTTACAGCTTTAAAACTGGGCACATTGCTGAACACATACTTTGGCAGTTCTGTATAGCAAGTGCTTCCACAAAGAGGAACTACTCACCAAGAGTTACCCACAGCTCGGTGAAAGTGCAGCAGTTTCTCAGTTCTTTTGGAAAATATTCTGATGTCTGCTTGATGCACTTGCTTTTTATTTTTTAAGATCACCCTAGAACACCTGAATGCTTCATTGGACATAACTTTGCAAATTTGATAAGTGCCCTTTCTCTGTGTTAGGAAAAAAAAAAAACAAAACAAAACAAAAAGAAACAAACAAGGAACAAAAACAAACACAATGACAAGGATGTCACGTTGTGCCTACAAACCTTCAGTTACCAATGAGCTTAAGTTCTCTGAACAGTAAATTAAACAAAAGAAGGGGGCAGGAGGGGGGAACAGGTACAGTCCAGCAGTGGAAGTGTGTACAGGATATACTTGGCAATGTCCAACCAGTTGAGTGCTTTCTGTGGCTGAATTTCAGGGTTTATGTCCATGGCAGCGAGCTGCTGGCAAGGCAGAGAAATGTTTTTATCACCTGCATTCCACAGCCAGCACGTTCTGGGGAGGAGAGGATGACGAGGGGCTCATTCCAGTGTCTGAGGAAGCAGATGACATGGATGCTCCTGTGTGGGACACTGAACACACAGAACAACAGATCAGCAGGAGGTTATCAAAGCACAGCTCCCAAGGAAGGTTTCCTGGGTTATTAGGTTGTGTAAAAGACATCAAAGCAATAGCACAGGCACAAAAAATAGAGGTTATGTGATATAGAGGTTTTGCCATTTGCTTTCCCTGCTGTATTCACAGACACAGGATGAGCCTTACCCAATTACTGAAAAGGTAACTCAGATGAGTCTAATGGATGCACTTCACTAGGAAGACCAAGTTTCTACTACACAATTATAAAAGAGTCAGCAAATGTTTCTGTCAGGTTCTAGTTCCAAACAGCCACAAATATTCTTTCTAAATATGTATGCAAACAGATGGTAACACTTTCCTTTCTTCTAAAATATCATCAATTAAACTCCAATTGCTTTAAGTTACACATTTCCAAACAAATTAACTCTTCCTGGGAATCACAAAGCAAATCTCAACCTTACCTTCTCTGTCTTTCTTTTTTAATCGTTTCCTTCTCCTGTCTATGGTTGCTACTTCTGACTTCAAGGACATGTAGTATTTTCTTATCTCCTGGAGTTTTTCTTGTAGGAAGGAGATCCTTTCAGTGCTGCTCATATTGTCCAGTTCATCTGTAAGTGGAAAGAAAAGAAAAAAAACAGCTTTGTCAAGGTGATTTTAAACAAATGAATGCAGTTCCTATCAGGATGTTAGACACAGCATGGAAGATAACACATTTCCATAACTATGCCAGAAAAGGCCCACACCTCATTTAGAATCCCCAAATTTCCATGCTTATCTTTCCCTGTAATCAAGTCATTTCAAGAATCCTTACTGAGCTGGAAGCTCCATTTGTAGACTCTGGGTGAAGCATTCTGGTGGTGGTGCTTGTCCCTGTGCTTGTCCTTCTCTCCATCTTTGATGTGAGGAGAAATCACTCTGGCAGGGGAGCGAGAAATCTTCTGTGCTTTGGATGCATTGATGTGTTTGACAGGAGTACATTTACTGGAACTGTCCAGGACAGGGAGGTCTTCACTGTCACTGCTTTGTCCTGCAGGAAAAAGAATTAATTTAGACTTAAAACCTCCACCTTGACATTTTAAAAATTGTAGTTATAGTAAAGAAATGATGATTAAGAAAGAACTGCTGCTTCTTGCTCAGAAGATCCCAAAAAACACCCAAGGAATAATGACCTCAAATTTCATGGATAACCTGGTCAGATACAACATGGATAATTCAAGGGCTGACTAGGCCCTAGTTAAAAAGTAATAGCCATATATAATAAATAAAGTTACCCAATTTAAATATTAGAGCACTGATAAACTGTCTTACACCACCTATTTTAGCTTTCTAATATAAAGCAGACATTAAAACTCTTTTCCAAAAGATTAAACCTGCATTACTATGGGTAGGTAGCACATGATTGTATTTAGTTATCAAACTGCTTTACACATCTAAATGAACAGTCCTGAAACACCAGAAATTCAACATGTAACAGAAAATTTTTAGCTCATATATTCAAATATTTTAGATTCCCAAAATAACTGCCAAATTTTCCAAAGGCATGTTAAATATATCTGAATAGAGTATGTCAGATAATTAGTATTTTAGTTTGATACTTAAAAATATAAGAGTGTTGCTACAAAGCCAAAACCACTGATTCATTCATGCAATGATTGTCAAAAATTCTGTGACAGGACCAGAGGGAATGTCCTTAAGCTGAAGGAGGGCAGAGATATATGGGTTTAGACAGAAATTGTTTATTATGAAGATGGTGAGGCCCTGGCAAAGGCTTTCCCATTCCTGGCAGTGCTCCAGCCCAGGGTGGATGGGGATTGAAGCCACCTGGGATAGTGGAAGGTGTCCCTGCCCATGGCAGGGGGTTGGAACAATATGATTTTTAAGGTCCTTTCCAACCCAAACCATTCTGTGATTTTCTGAAAAATAAGCTACAGAAACACAAAAATCCAGATTTCTATGGCAAGTTATAAAATAGTATGTTGCTTGATAGAAAAACTAGACAATATTCCTTTGAATGAAATGCTTTTCTTTAGCATCCAACATTTTTCCATATTTCAAAAATGTTGAATATTTTCCCAAGAGAAACACGTTTTAAGACTTTAAATGTGCCCTCTACCAAATTCATAACCAATCTAATACTTAAAAACCAGCATAGTGGTGAATATGTAGTAACTGCTAATATAAATAATTATTTAGATGTTTTTCTGAGTAAGAAATATAAAACAGATAAGAGATTTCCCAGTTACACTGCTACTGCAGAGTTCAGAACTTCTCTCCAGTTTATCACCAATAATCACAATGAATAAAAATGAAAAACCTTGAGAGGGAAGTCCCACTGGAAATTGCTTGTAACATGAGAACAGTAGGTTCTTACACACATTTACAGGACAGGATAACCTTCCCCCTCCTGTCCCTGCAGGAATTTACCTGTTCCATTCTTTTCATTTTTGGCTGCAGCACTGGTTCGCTTTGGAGTTCGCTTTTGCTTTTTTGCCAGTGTTCCACTATTGCTGTCACTGGGTCTTTTTTGACCTGTGAGAGGAGGAAAAATAAAATCAAAAATAAAACATAAGATACCTCAAATACTTCTGCTACTAAAAAGCTCTTTTTATAAGAAACAAAGAAATCTAAAACCAGACAGACTGAGAGAGTTGGGGCTGTTCAGAGAGGAGAAGGCTCTGGAGAGACCTTGGAGCTCCTTCCAGGGGTTAAAATGGAGCTGGAAAGGGACTTTGAACAAGGGCATGGAGTGACACGACTAGAGACACTTTACACTGACAGAGGGCAGGGTTAGATGGGATACTGGGAAGAAATTCTTTACTCTGAAGCCCTGAGAGGCTGTGGCTGCCCCAGGCCAGGTTGGACAGATCTTGGAGCAACGTGGGATAGTGGAAGGTGTCCCTGCCCATAGCAGGGTGCTGGAACAAGATGGGTTTTGAGGTCCCTTCTAACCCAAACCACTCTGTCAATCTATAACCAGCAGACAAAACAGACCAGCAATTTTTAACCAAGTGACACCAGGCTCAAGTCACCCTCAGGAAGGATCAGACAGGGAGTGGCTCCTGCAGGAAATGCTCACCTTTCTCTCCCATCTCCCTCTCCTGCCCGGCGATGCTGCAATTGCTGGACGTGGTACTGGCTTCGAATCCATTGGCAGACTCACTCTCACAGAGCCCTTCCTGAGACTCCTCAGCCACACTGTCCACCTCAATGGTCATGTCACTCTCACTCTTGATGCTGCGTGACTCGTCCTGGCTCAGGGCCAGAGGAGAGGCCACCGGGAAGCTCGAGGGGACACTGGGGGCTAAGGCAGAGGGGGCTGAGCTGGAAGCACTGGGGTCTGGCTTTTCTGCTGTTGTGTCTTCACTGCTGCTCTTCTCCTTCTCATCCAAGTCATCCAGGTCCACTTCATGGCACAGCAAGGTCTCAGGGCCGATCTGGGGCATTGAGTCATCCTCCTCTTTGGAGGGAAGGCTCTCGCTGGCCTCGGGCGGCCGCTGGAAGCTGTCACTCCTCAGCTCTGCAGCATGAGGAACAGACTCTGCCACCAGGGATGGCATCTCCTCGTGCTCTGCTCGGAGGGACTCCTCAGCACTCAGCCCTCTACATTCCTCTGCTCCACTACATTCATTGGTCCTCTCTTCAGATACAATATTTGGCACTTCCATCTCGCTCTCTCGCCGATTTCTCTTCTCGGGTGATGCCTGCTCCAAAGTTTTCCTTTTCAAAAGTTTCTTATCTTTTGTGGAGGGCTCTGTTTCGCTTTCAGTAGTGCTGGAAATGTCTTTACAGTCCAAGGAAGACACATCTAATCTTTCAGGCTCTGTAAGAGACTCATTTGCCACCTCTTCCTGGCTTCCTGGTGCAATCTTCGCATTCTCCAATGAGGGATCTTTTGTCTTGCTCCTTCTCCCTTTTCCCTTAGGTGATTTTTCAACCTCTCTTTTGATTTCTTCCATTTGATCTGTCTTATTTCCAAAAATCTGAACAATTTGTTCACTCTCCTCAACTTCCAGTTTCAGTGTTTCTAGTGGCTGTACTTGAGTCCTGTCGTTTTCCTTCAGCGTGTGAGAAATCTTTGGGTTTTCCTCATCCAGCTTCTCATCATGGAGTTTTTCACTTTTTCCCAGTTCTGAAGTTTCTGGAGAAAATTCTTCATTCAAATTCTTTTCAGATGACTCATCTGCTTCACTGTCAGATGTACCAGAGTCTAAAAAAATTTAAAAAAGAAGCAAACAGCACCCTAAATAATTAATTGTAGCATGACTTTTTATTTGAATCACACAAAACCTCCTGTTTTCAGTAATCTATGGCATCAACATCACTTTACAGTAGTAATTTTACACTTTAAAATCCTGCATTATTCAACACACTTGCTACAGTTCTTATTTTTACCTAAAATTTCTATGAAACTGCAGTAGTGGTGGTGCTGTCAAAGTTCAGGAAGCATCTGGATGATGCTCTTAACTCAGCTGATTTAGCTGAAGTCTATGATTCTCCTACAACTATGTCCTAAAGAAGTCAATACCAATGAAATATATATTTTTCAGCAAAAATAGGATTCCCTTGGTCCCATGGATATTCCATCTCCCATGTGACACTACAAAACCAAAAAACAACACTTCTCCCATCCATGCAGAGAAAAAAACCCAACCCAAACAAAAAAATAAAAACCTTCTAACCCAATATGGACATTTCCTTGCTAAACTATTGTGCAAATGATGCATCACACAGAGGGCAAGCATTAGTATACTACCAGAAGATTATTCAGGGACCTGTACTAAAAGAAGACAGTGATTTCACTTCAGTTCTTGTTCAGGGAGGCTTAGAAACACCAAAGATGTGCTGCCATTTGTGTATAATTAACAGCTCTGCTGGATGATGGAGTATTGAGGTTGAGGACTTAATTAGCACAATAAAGACTATCATTATAGCACTGGATTTGGCCTGTTCAGGACTGAAAGGCTCTGGCTGAAGAGCATGGAATGACTTGCACAGTCACTGCTCTGCTGTGAGCAAGCTGTGCTCCTCAGCAGTGCCAGCTCAACTGCTTACTCAATAAAATTTACAAGGAGAAAGAAAAAATAAATAACCAACACAAAAAAAAAAAAAGAAGGTAAAAAACCCCCAAAAACCAAAAAAGCAAACCTCTTTACAAAAAGGTACTGAAAAAGCCTCCAAAGCATACACAGGGCTGAGATCACTCACCGTTTGATCCTCTATCAGAATCAAACATTCCTGAGCTACGTCTGGTCTGCCTGCGAGGTGTTGCTAAAATCAAAATCGAAAGGATTAATTGTCATGGAGCGCAAGGAGCCTCGGTGCTGCCGAGGTGCAGGGAGCTCAGAGCTCACATGCAGCTCCAGGCCACACACCACCCTGGGCTCCAGCTGGCAATGCAGGGAGCACAGGCTGCTCCCTGCACCTCTGGAGCCAGATTTACCTTCGCTGCTGGGAGTTTTGGGGAGGTTGCAGGACGTGTTGGATGGCAGAGTGGATTTCAGAGGGGGCCGCCCACGCTTGGATTTTTGTTTCTCCTCGTCCTTCTTCTCGTCCTTTTCACCATCTTCTTTATTCTGCAGGGGAAACAGTGCTTTTAGTAGCTGAATAACTGGTTTTTTTAAATAGGAAGAGTGCTCATCATTAAATACAGTAATACAACAAACTTATTGAAAGCATTACTTTTGTTTTTTTCTTCTGTTTTCTCTTTGGTCCTCCTTTTTCCACTGGCCAGATAATCCGATCAGCTTTCACCCATTCATCATATCTGAAAGGGAATGACAACATGCTGTTATCACTGCACATAAAAATGTTTGAATATGAGGGGTAAAAGACTTGAATTACACAAAATAATTATTAATGAGGTAGGAAAAGGCCAACACCAGGTTGGATGGTGCTCAAGAGCACCCTGGGATAGTGGAAGGTGTCCCTGACCAGAGATGGACTTTCCTTTCCAACCCAAACCATTCCATGACAGCAGAGCAGGTATTTACAACTCATACAACTTTACAAAAGGCCTTAGAAAGATGAATGGCATTTCCAGTCCATAAAAAAAAAATCTTATGGGATGAGGGAATGAAGCTACAAACTTGCCTGTCTCTCACCAAAGCACTGGAACACTCAGGGGACTGAGTCAGCTCTAAAGTGTCAATTATTTCACATTTTACACATAAAACAGTTTTGACCACACCATGCCTCTGTAGGAAAATTTACCTTTTTTTAAAAAGGTGAAGTTTTTAAATTATGGTCACAAACTGATTCTGAAAAGCACAATCATACAAATGCTCTTCAAAATCTCCTAAAGGTAATAAGGCAAAGGGAACCTGAAATATTTAGGGAATATTGCCACACAAAGAAATTTGCTTATGGATTTGGAATACCACAAGTTATATACTAGAAGTATATAAAGTACTATAAAGACTGTCTACCAGAAGAAGCATTTTTACAATCACAATTAACATTCCATACAAGAATAGATTTTGTTGTCAAAATTCCAGTGCTTAATACACTTAATTGTAAATACCTTCACTATCATCCATGATTCCCTTAAAAGAAAGCTTGTTAGTGCTAACACTGATAGACACAATAAATATCAGAGATACTCCTGGAAGGGGTGAGGATTGGACAGAGATGAGGCAGATGGACACTTGGAAAAATACAAGTATATTCTGACATTTCAATGCAGTACCATGAACAAATCACCAACATGGAAAAGTGAACAATTCAGAGCCAGTTATATTGATAATTCAATATGGAACCATGTCACTGACCATCTCTCACTTCATTTCCTTAAAAAAAAAATAATTTTGCAAATAAGCCTTTGAACAAAGAAATGAAAGACAATTTGTTATCCTCACCTTACATTCCAACCGTAGTAATGAACTAAATATAAAACCTCTCCATCATCAATTTCTGTGCTTTTAATACTGGCTTCATAAATTTTTTGAGTCTTTCCACGTCCATATTTTACTTTCACTTTGGTTCCAGTCAGGCAGGGTTCTGTATCCTCCTCATCCTCTTCACCTTCTGACTCTCCTTTGTTCTCAATTTCTTCCCTGCAGTAAAATGTATTTAAAATGCCCATTAATTAGTGACAATCATATTTTAAAATTTGAAGAGAGTAGTCAAGGTAGAACAAAGATGCAAGAAGAAAAGAAATTAATTTTCTGCACCTTGTCCTGTCTCTGAAGATTGCTCAGAAACAGATTTTTTAAATCAAGAACAGAACTTAGGGAGAATAGGTCTAAGTGCCAGAAATATCCAGAAAGTTTTATTAAAATTTAAACACAATTTATACAGCATACAACTACCTGAAAGCTTAAAGATTATTTTTTAAATTAGTATTTTGATAATACAAAGAGGAATAAAAGTTAGCTCTGTGTGTGTCTCCTAAACAGCATAGGAAGAACTAACTTCACTTTTTGAAATATTTGATTTTGACACATTATTTATAAAAAAAGCTATTTTTCCAATTGGCTGAACATGCTACAGTTTATTAACTGCACCTAAATTTGAATTGCCATCACATTGATCCTCTCTTGGACACAAACATCATTCCATTGGAAAAAAACTTCACAAAACTTCACTTTGACTACAGAGGTGTTCAGCCAAGCTTAGAAGTGTCAGCACAGCTCTTATTAGATACATCCACCCCTTATTACACCTTAAGCTACTGTTTAAATATACTCTAATATATTTTAAAGAAATACAATCTAGCCTATTTATAGCTATAATTTCTTCCCTATTTAAGGAAGAATTTAGCATAATTTAGAAGTTACTCTACAAAAAAGTTAGCAAGCAATAAAATACTAAAAAGGACTATGGGTTTGCTTTTAATGAAATAGATTTTCTGGCCTTCAGTGAAAGATCAATTATCTTGTGGCAAGCAACTCAGAGGACAAGTAACACCCACACAGCTTAAAGAAAACTCTTTGATGCCTTGATTATCTGATACAGAATTAAAACAAGCAGCCTGCAGCTTCACCAGCAAACCCTTAAAAACACAAGATAAGAGGGATTTGCCATTTCTGTTCCAACTGCCCAGGGAAGTGCCTCCAAGCTGTTCCCATCCTCACAGCCTGGTCAGCTTGGTGTCTGGAGGTATTGGTGTGATAAAACACCAACACACATTTGGCAAGTAAAATGTCAGTGAAAATTATTGCCTGGCATTGAGCACAAAAAGATGCTTCAGAAAGTACAGCAGGCTCCACAAGCTTGAAATAAAATGTTCCCTTCCCTGCCTGCCTGAGTGAATTAGGTTTCTGATTTTTCACACTTTAGTAAGATCAAGTCTGAGTCCTGCTGCCTGGAGAACAGCTCAATCACAGCACAGAAGGTGACACAAGTCAGTGTTTACCTGTCCCTCTGCCTCTCCTCCTCTTCATCTGACTCTTTATCAGAATCCTCCTGCTTTTTAATTTTCTTCTCTTTTTGCTTTGGTGTGCTTTTCTTCCCTAGTGGGGTTTCATTTTCTTTCTTTTCTGCATTCTCAGGTGTTTCCTCTACATCTTTGTTTTCTTTGTTACTGTCTTTTAATTTGTCTTGGGTTTTATCCTCCTCACCATCTTTTTTAGCAGGGGCTGCATCACGGGCAAGTCTTCTTCGTCCCTGGAACAGAAATAAAATCAGTTTAATGACTGCTGCCACCTGCTTTCTCCATAATCTCTCCAAATCTCAGCAAAAAAAAGTGAGACATGCAACTCCTGTAGAGAAGAAAGCCTGGAGATGACAAAAAAAGCACAAAATAGTAAAATTAAAGCTGCAAGTTTTTGTGTCTGCTTCATTTGGAATAATGAGGATGAGTTTCTGATTAACTGATGGGGATTTCAAGACATTTGTTTGGACCTGTAATGTCTGTTGCTCTGATAGAAATGTCTTGGTCACCTACAGCAATAACATTATTTGAAGTGTTTGTATAGGACTATTGAGGGAAGGCAGCTTTCCCTGAGCATCTTCAATCCTGACAGTCACCTGTGGACATCACAGGCAGAAATTTGTCAGCTTTCACAAAATTCTAAGTATCCTGTTTTTAAAAGGCATTTTGAGTATTCAGGCAGTTGCTACCTGGGACTCTGCAACTGATTCTTAAAGATCTAGGATTATAATTTGATTTATTAGAAGTCTCTTGATAGGATCATTGCTTTTTAATCAGAACAAAGAGCTAATTATTAAAACCACAAAAATTCTTACATCTCTTTATCCTTTTTTTGAGTGTTCTCAAAAAGAAAAACCAACTCAAAAAATAAATGAATAAACTAAGAACAAAGCTAATGTCATGTCAGGAAATTTACTGAGGCTGATGCAGCTTGGAACAACACCTTCATTTAAACACAAATGTAATACATAATAGAAGTCTCAACTTGTGTTTACACTGTGTCCTTTCATCTATTAATTTATAAGGCCATATATTTCCTTGAAAAGCTGCTTTGCAGGAAGGCCTTTAACAGAATGACATTTTAGTCAAACAGAATCTTTAGAACTTGAACAATTTAAAAGCAGCAAATCTTGTCCTTCAGTAGTCATACTCAAAAGAACAAAATGTTCTTTTAAGGTAATTAAGTGAGTGCTACAGTCATATTTCCACTATCTTTAAAGAAATGCCTGTATTCCTCAATGTGTTCAGCATCATCCAGCTGCTGGGCCACTGATCTGATCTATGCAGCTACAACCCTCACCTCTACAGCATGTAAAGACAACTTTAGGCTAAACTTAATTGTTACTCCCTCTACTTTTGTGTATATATTTTAATATTTGAGTTTTCCTTCTATTAGAAGGAAGACTGTGATAACAACTAACTCAGAGCAATGGGTCTCCCTTTAATTCTGAGACCCACAGCAGGTTTTTGATATTCCTGTTTCTTGCCAGAAGGCTGCAGGTTCCACATGCCTGTGGAAATCCCCACTCACAACCAAGACTGTCCTGCAATATTTCACTGT
The DNA here is from genome assembly GCF_903797595.1 of Erithacus rubecula. Taxonomy (NCBI): domain Eukaryota; kingdom Metazoa; phylum Chordata; class Aves; order Passeriformes; family Muscicapidae; genus Erithacus; species Erithacus rubecula. The sequence goes on from NC_136688.1 coordinate 56,408,345, forward strand.
TCTGATGATAACAGCTCCAAGCAGCTCCCAAGCCATCCCTGAACTACAGCACATCCAACTGATCTGAGGAAATCCTATACATGGTGTGGAATATGAAGGAATCATCAAACCTGACTCAGTGTCCAGGTAGAACATAATTAGTAGTTAACACTCCCAGAACTCCACATTTGTAGAAGTGCACCAATTCCAAAGAGCAGCTGCTCCACAGGGAAAACTCATGATGGAAAGTGCTCACTACACAAAGGGGCTTTGTTAAGGACTGAACACAAATCAATTCAAACCACTCACCCTTGGGGATCTCAGTTCAATTTCTTCTTTCTCACTTTCACTGCTGGAATAATTTTCTTCTGCTTCTTTTTTAACTTCTGTTGGGGGCATTTTTTGTTCCTCTTTCACACTTTCCTCCATTGGTTCCACGTGTTTCTGTGTGTCTTCTATCACTTTTGGTTCATTGTGATGGATGGTCCTGAACTGAATGTTTGCAGAACGGCAGTACTCTTCAAAACCATAAAGATACCTAGACACAAGGAAGGTCCCATTTATATTTCATGGTTTATTTTCTATTTATTGAAGTGCATAAAACCTGTTTTCCTGCTCAGTAACTTCAGGAAAATAATAATAAAAAAAATAACAACCAAGCAAACCTAAATAAATAAAAATTTAAAAGCTAGAGAAGATTTTGAAGTGAAACAATTTCAAGTCAAATGCTGAAAAAAGAAAACACAGAGGTGCTTCCCACATATTTAACTTCATCTCTATCCAGTTAAGAATTTATGATAGTAATGCCATGCAGCAGCTTGTTTTCTGGAAACTGCCTGTGTACACTCTAATCCAGTTATAGGCAAGAGAGGTATTAATTAGCTTATTCCTCAAAGAATTAATATGCAAGTTACAACACATTATCACTGTCACAACACATTTTCATGTGTCCAAACAACATCATCATTATTTCTGCAACCCAGTACACATTTACCAATTACTCTTTCCAGGATAAACACTCTTCTCTGTGAAATACAGACCTTAAATATGTGCCCAGTTCAAATCTCACTGAAGACAGTCTCAGTATTGTCATCTTCATTGACATTAACATGAGTCGAGTCATTAGTCATCCCTACTTCCAAATTTCCTTAGGTCTGAGTCAAGAGAACCTCATTCTTCCCTTTTACTCAAAAAGCCCAACTGTTTCTTGTCAAACTTCCAGGAGGATAAATAATAAAAACAATTTTTATTTAGAAAACGAGCTTGGAAAATGTCATTCCTGAAAGGTTTCCAATTTAAAAGTTACAACACAGCTGAAAAGTGAGGGTCAGAAGAAAAAGATTTATGTATTTGGTCATTTTAAGTAATGATTTTGCTATTTAATAACTGTTACATCCATCACAGCAATGCACACAGTTAAGAGCCATTATTCTATAAATTCTGCAAAGATTTTAGGTAAATATACAATCTGAAACAGGCTTTTTTTAGTCAATATCTTTCATGAAGTTAAAGCAACTCCTACAAAATTCTCCTCAAAGCATATGAGATCTAAAGATTGAGGAGCCTGTTACCGTTAATTGTTTTAACTTGCAAAACTGAATCTGCCAAAGCTTATTTTATAAATTTCATTGGTGTGCTCTGAAATGCCATCAGCACATGAGGAAAGTGAAAGTTTCTTGGTAAAAAAATGAGCAGAATTCTGATGTATTGGAGCAACAGGAATTAGAGCCTTGAGCACTTCCTCCTTCCCTCCACATCAGCACAAGAATATGCTCAGAACTGTTGATTAACTGAAGAATATCAGCTGCTGTCTATAACTATCAAAAATCTCTTGAATATTGTACGTGTCACAACCAGGAAAAAGAAAGGAGAAGGGTTTTCACCATTATTCAATATAAGAACTTACTTTCTATAAGCAGTTTTTACATTGTAGGAAGCAGCTGAGTTCAAAATGGGAATGCCAAGGTCCATATAAATTTGCTTCCATACAGCACCACTCTCAATCTTTGGGGAAAAAAAAAAAAAAAAAAGAAAGAAGGAAGTTTACAGGTTTTGTTAAATAAGAACATTAAGGAATAATATCTAACAGCTAAAAGCTAAAGCCTTTTATAAATATTGAACAGTATGGATTGAAAGAGACCTTAAAAAACATTCAGGTCCAACCCCTTGCCATGGAGTTGGAATTATCCCAGGTTGTTCCAAGCCCTGTCCAACCAGGCTTGAACACTTCCAGGACAGGGGCATCCACAGCTTCCCTGGACAAACATTTATAGATATGAATGAACAAACGTGTTTAATTCAGGGAACATCCAGCACTTACATTGTCACACCCACCCTGCTGATAAACCAGCCTAAAAAGCTTGAAGAGATTAAGGTCCTTGTAGCCCAGAACTGGTGGTTTATTGATAGGAGTACCTGAATAAAATAAAAGAGAAACAAGTTATCCCAAAGAATAGCAAGTTGCCTCTTATCACACATTAGAAATATTCTGCTTTTTAAAATTTGTACTTAATGGCTTAAGGCATGTTCCCAAGCCAGTAAATTCCAATCACCAGTTAAGGCTTCACCCTCTTTTGAATGCACCATTATCTCTGGGTGGTTTATCAGCCCCCCAGCCTTATTAGCAACCCCCATCCACCTGGCTGCATCCCACTGCTCCTCTTGTGAGCAGGGAGAACAGCCAGAACTGCAGAAGCTCCAGAGAGCACCTGAGGAATGCTGGAACAGAGCAGTGTGTGAAAAGACTAACTAAAAACACTGTGGGCTGAAAGGAACGAGGAAGAAGCAAAGATCTTGGATTAGGAAGAGACAGATAGTCAGGCAAATTGTCAGAATGTGAAAAAGCACAAGGCCTGACCAGACATGAATATTTGGGACAGTTCCAGGGAAAAGAGAGAACTCAAATCAACTGAGTGGCAGTGACATAAATAACAGTAATTATTTGCAAAAGAAGAAACCAAAAGTGACTTAGGGAAGTAGCTGCATACGTAGACAAAAATCCTCCCAGCAAGGAAGAAGATCAAACCTCCTCCCTGCTGCTTCCTATCTTAGCTCATCTTCATGCAATTATATTTGGAATCATTAAAATAATTTTATAGGACTTTGGGAATACTGTCATGATTCCATGACTCAAAACATTTATACTGAGAGAACAGAATGTAGAACAAATCTGGTGGGAACAGAAATCTTAATATAAGGATGGAGAAGGAAAACAAAAAGCAAACAGGCAGGGGAAAGTCCCAGTCCTGAAAAAGTCCTGCACATTGTTCAATCCACATACTGGCTTAAACATTATCTCATGGACTGAATCTTCAAATTCAGCACACAAATGCTTTCTTCTTTTGTCTTCACAAGGTCCTGACATCCCTACTTGTTTTGTAGTCTGTGAGTGTTTAAGAAAGAGAATGAGAAAGGCAGAAAACAGCAAAGTGGGAAGAATCAGGCTACATGAAAAAAAACCTCTGAATTAGCCCAGCAGCAGAATGATTTATTTTTTTCCCTCCCAACTCAGCCTTTCATTCCCCTAAGGCAGCTTATTATCCAGAAACTCTGGCTATATACACAGGAGGCCTTCAAAATTATATTGGATGAGCTCCAGAACACTTTGCTATAATACATGCTCAATTTCTAAACCTGTGATAAGACCTGCCAATATTGAACAGCTTTTGAATTGTTCTTTTATGTTTCTGTGGTCTAGAACACACCTCATTAGAAGGCATACAGACCCTCTTTTACAAAGGCAGCTTGATTTCCCCATTAATTTTAACAACCTCACCCCCTCAAAAAAAGAAAGGGGCAAACATTCAGACTCTGCAAGTACTTCATGTTTTACCCTCAGCTCTGATTATTTCAAATTCAAATACATCAACATTTGCTGCACTCTGTGCTGCTATGGAAATATCATTTAGGTAACTGCTGTCAAGAGAAAAGAAAGATAAAGAAGAAAGGGCAGTAGTTACACCTGTAATCTACCTCCACACCAAGGCTACCACAGGATGAAAACAGTGTTTGAAATACAGGATTGAAACACTGACTCCACAAGTAAAATTAATCAAACCAATATACTTTAAAAGACAAAACTCTCTGCAGGCTGGAATATATATTTTTAAAAAGAAGCACAAAAGCTTCCATTTTAGTGTCAGTCTCATCACAACTGCAAATGCCTTATGCAACAGCAGCTCTCCCAAGCCAGCAGGAACATCCTGCTCCTATGCAGAGCACAACACCTCTGATACAGCCCTGAAGCCAAGACTTCAACTATTCTAGTTTATTAAGTCTCACTTCATTCTGTAAAGACAGACATTAAAAATGCACTATTTTATTGTTCTAGCTACAGAATAAAATAGAATCTTCTAAGTTGTCTCTTCAGGTATCACTGCTCCATTTGTGCACTGAGAGTTCAGGATGGCACATCTGCATTCTCTGCTGGTTGGATTTCACCATCCACAGCTTGCAGCCTGGGATTAACAGCAGCAGAGCTCTCAGCCATGCCTGTCACAACTAGAAATCAACCAAGGCCTTATTTACCAGACATTGTGAACATAAAAAAGGCTTTGTGAAAGCAAAACAAAACCAAAACACCTCAGGGAGGATTTGAGCTCCCTTTGAGTGCTGTGCCATTAAACAAGTGGACTGGAGATTAAAAAAAGGAAGAAAATTCAGTGTTACCTCTGTCTTCCATAAACTTGTAAAGCTGTTGGAGGAAGTTGTCCCTCTCTTCAGGATCAAGCTCTTCCTCAGGCTGTGAAAATAAATGCAGTCATAAATGAAAACAGCAAATATGCAAAGTAACAGTTTATTTGTACAAAAGCCTAAGAGCAAGAACTAAACCCAAACCACTTCCCACTTGGCCCTGAACCCCTGTAATGGTGAAATATGCAAAAAAAAAAATTTACTCAGGAAGACTGAAGCAGTACCTCAGGAGGAGAAAAAGAAAATGCAGGTTAGGGAAAGCACCATTCCATGACAGAATGAGTGAGTGACCCTCAAAATGAAAACACTAATACACGTTGCATACCTGCCTAACACAGAACAGGTCTGGTATTTACAAGACTGAAAGAATTCACAGGAATTTCAGGGGGTTTTTTTGTTAGGTTCTTTCTGTTTGTTTGGAGCTTTTTTGTTTAACCCATTTTCCTTATCCCAACTTTAGCTCAGGCTCCAGAACAATTCTTTCTCCAACAGTACTTGCTGGAGATGCTCCAGACAGTATTTGTTTTTTAATTAAGCTCCAAATGTTGATTTCTGCTTATATTTGGAAACATCTTTAATAAAGTCACTTCTGTAATTTCTTTTTATTACAAATTTCTTAGTTTTACCTTTACAACTTAAAGCCTCAAAGAGATAAACACTTATTAACTTTATGGCAAGGAATTCACAGATAATCCTTTTATTTCAGTGTTAAAATAAATTAAATTTATTGGGGGGTGGAAGAGGTAGACAGAGGAAATAATGTCTATGTATCTTCATGGAATTTTGAGATTCTAGCAGAGGAAAAAAAAAAAAAGGAAAACCTTTTCCCTGCATTGCTTTCTGCATGCCACTTTCTTCCTGCCAGCCTGGCAGTTTGCACAAGGCAGGCTGCAGCTGTCTTGAAGGAAAGACGTACAGTACGTGTCAAAAAATCTTATCATTACATTATTAAAAATAACAGGAAAGTGACAAGCAGTTCCAGAAGGAAACCAGAACAACAATTTAGATTTCAGTCATCTCTGCATTCTGTAAATTTTAAGCTTCAAGGCAAGGAGATAGGCAGAGAAATGGGGATTGTACATGCTAGTGGCTTGCTAACCAGCAAGCAATCTGCTCAGCATCAGAATGAATCCCAGCCCTGCCTGCTCCACTGAATTCTGAGCTTCTGAACCCAACAGGGCTCAGCTACAATCAGGCAGAGACAATATCTGTGTCTTACTTCACTAATTTTTCTTCAAGATTAATTGGAGGAAATTAAATGTGTAATCACAACACCGTACAGCACCAGTTACCATTTGCTCAGCACATTACAGGGATTATATAAGGAGGAACAGTTATCTATAGAATTAGCATGCTCTTCCAGGTTATCAAGTGAAGCATTGCTATAGAAACCACAGCTTTTTTTCTCCCCATGTAGACTGCAAAATAACTTCAAGATCGAGAAATTTCTACCATCTACTGTAATGTTTACTGACTGAAGGCAATGCAGCTCAAACTGTGCAAACTAAATACATCTAATAACAGCAAACATTCAGAAATAATTCTGAATTGTTGAATTAAAGCCATTTCTTCTGTGTGGGCACAATGCTAAACCAAAAGTGTGGGTCAGAACAGCAGAAATATAGGTTAAAAACAGCAATCTTGCAGCCAGAATTTAATCCTTCCACTGAGACCAAGCACTTTCAGCTGAAGAAAAGCAAAAAGGAAAGGTTAAAAATGTTACAGGGTGGGGGCATAAAAGCTGGCTGCAATAATCATCCACCTGTGTGAGACATCCCAAATTCTGCACCTGCTTCTCTCTGTTGGTGGTGTAAGAGCTCCTTGACAGAGGAAGTCTGAACTGAGCCTGGCACTGATGCCAGAACAGGCACCAAATGCTGCTGAGAAGTCCTTGAGTAAGACCTGAGTGACTGTCACCATGGAATAAATCATGGATCAGCTGCTCTTCTGCCAAAAATGAGAAAGACCAGCCCTTCCTGGATATGCTTACAGCAACATGAGGATAAAATGCCATTTTTTAATTAGGGTTATCTGTTTGGAATTGGACATACAAGAATTCCCAAAAGTACCTGCTGTTCTGAATGAGTTTTGCTTTAAACTTATCAGCCATTATAAAATCACAGAATGGGCTGTGGTGGAATGGACCTTTAAAGACCATCTAAACCCACAGGGGGTTCATCTAAGCTGCTGTAAATCTGCACCCAAATCAAGAAAACACCTGAGAAATGTTGATGCCACAACCTGTGATGAGCAAATGGAGAGCTGAAATTCCCAGCACTGATTTCCAGCAGGAACCAGGATGACAGTGCAACTCTCCAAAACTCACTGTGACTATCCAGACATTTGTGCCAATTTTAGACTGGACATAAGTAAGTTCTCAGTGATAATTATTTAAAACCAGTTACTGAAGAGAGTTGTGTCTCTCCATTTTTTTTTTCTTATACAGATGGTGCAAAAAGGAGGAGACTGCAGCCAAAGGTAAGTCCAAGTGAGAGGCAAAACAGGAAAATTTTTAGCTGCAAGAGTTCAAAACTGAGACCTTTCTGCTGTTCATCCAATATCCACAGCTAAATGCAACATGAGAAAAACTTTTTAGGTTCAGGATGAGAGGCTGAATTTAATTTAAATGAAAATAAATAAAAATATCCAAGATGTCCCTTTTCTAATTAAAAGATTGAAATTTTATGGGTTTGAGGTTTTTTCCCTCTTTTCTGACAAGTAGGACACATCTGTTAGGGACCACTGGAAACTGTAAAACAATAAAACCAACACTGAACATTATCTTTGTATAATGGACATGTTTTTTTTTCCCCAGCTCCATTTCTTATTGCCTTCCAAGCAACATTATCAGCATTCATGTATTTTTCTAAAACTGTATGGTGAGCACCAGCAACATGAAGCACACAGAAATGTGTAGAACATTTGTAACTGGTTTTGCTTCATTTGGTTTGAGCTAAATTCACCTAATTCACCATGAGCTTTGCCTCTGTCCTTGGAATGATTTTAGACAGTGTGGCTCTGTTATCCTGACTCATCATTTACTCTACAGAAAGATGTTAAAGCTTCTGTGGGTGCCAACCTTTAGAGCTGAGTGGGAGCACAAAGGATGAAATAGCTTCTACAAAAGAAAGAATGAATCTGTACCTACAAGCACCCTGAACTCAGGCAATCCGAGGTGGAGCTACCAGGGACAGAACTTTCCTTTGTGTTATAAATAGACTGACAAGACCAAAAATGCTTCTGTGAAAGAAATGCAGGTGAAGAGGAAGAGCAGCATACACAGGATTTGGAGTTCAGAGGAGGAGATGATCAAGCTGCCAGAATTACAGTTAATGTAATTTTGTCACTTCACAGTACTTCAATGAGATTTCATCATTTGCACATTTGCTTTCTAACTGCAAAGCTTGAAAACTAATTAAGGAAATGACAAGAATTAAACTGATTGCAACAAGTTAACAGCTTTTAAACCACGTGGAGATGAGCATGGTCTTAAAATGTTAATTTGTGCCAACAAAAACCAGAAATCCCACAAACCAACAATGACTCACTCCAGAGCTGTGTCTCAGTTTGCAACTTCTCTTGGAGTGACATTCTGAGAATGCCTCTTTGCATAAAACTGTGAGCAATAAAGTCTTTAAAGAACATTTGTGCATGGCATGATGCAGGCTGTGCTTCACAGTAGCCAAAACTCCTACAAATGCACACATGCATGAGAAGGAGGATTAACTAATCAATGTTTAGCTATTTTTAAAGGCTACTCTGTGCATTACACATCACAGCTACTTAGGGGGTTTTATATATATAAATCACAGAACCTTAGAATGGTTTGGATTGGAAGGACTATAAAAACCATCTTGTTCCATCTCTTGCAATGGGCAGGGACATCTTCCACTATTCCAGGTTGCTCCAAGCTCCATCCAACCTGGTCTGGGACACTGCCAGGGATGGGGCAGCCACAGCTTCTCTGGGCACCCTGTGCCAGGGTCTCACTATTCACACAGGGGAGAATTTTTCCTTATCTAACAAACCACTTCTTTCTGGATATCACCCTTCATTAACTTTGAAATTACTGTTTTTCTGTGTTTAACTTCCAGAGTCAGCTATTTTGATGTTATTTTCTAATACAAATAGGTTGCAACAGACATGGCAATTTGGGTATGATTTTATGTGATCTCCCACAGTTATTTAGAGCAAAGCCTACACAGGGAACATGAATTATTTTGAAGCAAAATGTAAATATTTGAATAGCTGACTACTGATTATCTGTAGGAATTTCAAGCCTCCTAAAACACATCATGGATTTCTCATCCTTCCTTTATGGACTTAATGCTAATAAAATATATGGTAATAACTTATCATGAGAACTGAAATCCTTGCTTATTTGCTGAATAGGAACATTGGAAAATGCCTCTGGCATCTTCCCTTTTCAACAATGTAAAGCAACTTTGACTGATTTTTTTGATGCCATTATGATTCAAGAACCTTAAAAAGGTTACATGAATGCACCCCATTAAACATGCTACACATACATCCTCCAGGTGACTGTCAAAAATAAGCTTGAAAAAAATCCCTCTTACCAAACACCTGGAGGTGCTACAAAATCTTCCCTCTGTGAAGCTAGCTGGATTTTTTTTTCTGAAGAAATTCCTTGCCTTTACTCTGGTCTTAAGTGAATGTATCTGTTAAGAAGGTGTACTGAAAAGATATTTGAAATAACTGCATGTTAACATCTTCATTCGAATGGAATCAGAATGACTTGCAGGTAGACAAAGCCAAATCCAAATGTAGCTTACACATCCCCTTGTAAAACAGGAGTATTTGAATATCTCAGCTTGAAAAACAAACATGATGGATTGCAGTGGATTCCACACCACCTCCTTCCAGCACATTTACCTGTCTGGATTCCTTCACTACTTTATGTTTAGATTAGATTCTTCTTTCTTCTTCCCTGACAGAACAACTTAAATACAAGCAAATACAGCAGTAGATACAACCTGTTTTGAATAAAAATCAGGTAATGTTTAGTGTTCCAAAAGCTTTTGTTTCTATGTGGAGATACTAGAGTTAAGATTTTCTCTTCCCTTTTAGCTGCAGTGCACAGACTGCCAGATGTACCCTCCAAACACAGTTGACTATCTTATTCTGACATGTTGAAAACAGGGTAAGAAGCAAAAGCAATATCCAGATTTTTATGTGGATTCAAATTAATTGAATGATTTTTAAAATTTTCATTCAATAAAGAATTTTTTTCTATGATACCTCTGGATTTTTTCACTTTTTATGAAATGTGTTATTAAAACCTTAGCTGCTAATGGAAAATAATCCTGAGTTGCACCACATTTTCACCAAAATTCCAACAATTTGAACATGCTGAGTAGCTCTGTGTAATGCAATCCCTCTTAAGAGTCCATGACAAGCAATTTCCACATTGTCCTTCCCAGTCAACTCTGGACCACACAAGTCACTCACCACGGGTGAGAAGGAGGAGCACCAAACCAACACTGTGTTTGTTCTCCCTCCTTAGCTTACAAAAGCCATGTAAAGCCTGGAAACCTGGTGGTACCAATTCTACCACCTCTTAAAGATGTCATCAAAGGCAAAACACAGAGAAAGACAATTTCTGCCAAAACAAAGTTGCAGATTTTTCAGCCAAGTACTGGAAAAATGGTGGAATCTAATGTCACTGGCTACAGCAGATCCCTCTGCTCCATCATCATTATAAAAGATCCTCCTTCAGAAAAACAGGATCCTTTCCATTCCAGAATTAGACTTTTCTGACTGACTTTATCCTGTGATTATATATTAAGTAGGTCTGTGTGCATTTGATTATTTAATGATGGCCTATCAAGGCTGGGCAGCAGCTGGACAGGCCCTGACAGCAAAGCTGCTGTGGATACCAAAAGATGGGAATGAGGGAAATAAAAAGGTATTTTTAATAATCTCACTCCCATCTCTACTAATATAACCACTTACAGTTCTAAAACAAAAAGCCCACTGAGAATATTCTAGGAGAGGATGGACAGAACCTTGACCTTGGTTAATAAAAGGAAGCACTCTTTAAAATGTAAAATTTCAGTAATTCAACATCTGTAATCAAATACAGGCAAAAAAACTCCCAATTACTCACTTGTCAATTCTCTCTGCAGCTAGAATTACTGCTTTTCTAAGGGAAAATAGAAATTCCTAAAATTCCCTAAATGTTGTCTGTTGCAATACGTAGCATGGCCCATAATTAAAAATATGTATTCTACCAGCTGGACCAGGAATTTGATTTAATGGGCCATCCTGACAGTTCTGCTCTGACATTATCTAAAAAGATTCATATCTACCCTCTGCTACACAGCTTCAGCATGAAGATGCTCACCTCACATTCCTACTTGTCACCTGGAAATAATGGATTCCACAGCTTCTCCTATCAGCACATCCACCTGTCTGGAATCCTTTGCTTCAATATTTTACATTAACATCATTCTTTAAAAATAATCTCTATTTCTTTCACAGGAATGTCTTTTTTTTTTTTTTTTTTTTTTTAAACCACCAAGCTTCCCCCTCCCCCTTCTTTGTTTGAAACACACAGCATTTTATGCAATAGGCGTGAAAAATGATAATAAAAATGGATACTAGAAAACTAGTACAGCAATCCTTGATTTTCAGTGACTGATACTCTGAAATTTTAACTAATGTTAATACAGACAGAGCAATCCAGACTGCAACAGTTCACACCCTGCAAAATGTGGCCTATTCAGTCTTATTCACTGCAAACAGAGGGGAAAAAACCCAGAGGATTTTACATTTCCACACAGGTTTATCTTATCATGCCATTATTCTCATACAGACATCTACTCCATTTTCCAAACCGCTGATATCCGAGCATAAAATTCACACCTAAAAATAGATTCTTATTGTCTTTTTTTTTTATTTTTTTTAACCTGGAAAGATCTCCCCTGATCAAGCTCCACCAGACTGTTCCCAGATCAGAGCCCCAAGTCAAACCCCCATCCCCAAGCACCACGCTCACATCACCGATTCGAGCACACCATCCTTACCTAGCAGCTGCATTCTTTCAAACGTAAAATGGTTTTACTTCCTTTCTATCTAATCTGCCCACTGCCTGGACATTTTTTCAGCCTGACTTCCAAATATTCGCTCGCTCTCTCTCTCTCTCTCTCCCCGCGCGGCGGCCGCGGTTAACCGGCATTACTTACATTCTCTTCCGCACGGGGTGGGGGGGGAGGGGGGGGGAAATAAAAAAAATAAAAAAATTAATAAAAGGAACTAGTAAGGCTAAGGAGGAGAACGCGAGGCATCAGATGAAAGGCAGAGGGAAGGGCCAGCCCATCTCCGAGCCCCCGGCCAGCCCCGGCTCCCGCGGCCGCTCCCCGCGCCTGCGCCGCGCCCGCTCCGGTTGCCCGGGGAACGCCGAGGCCGCCGAGCGCCATCGGCCATTCCGTGAGGGGAGGGAAAGGCCGGGGGAAAGGGAAGCGGCCTTTGACCTTCCTCCCGACACACGCGGGCCGCACTGCGGCTTGGCGGGTCATCTTGGCGGGGTGTATTGTGAGAATGGCGCGGTGGGGGAACAAATAAAGCCCGCAGTGCCTCCGCTCCCCGCCCCCCACCTCCGCCCGTGCTGCTAAATCCAACACCGGGTTACAAGGGGGAGCAGAGACAGAAGGGAATTCTGTAGCCACAGTTTTGATTACATGAAGGAACCGGCTAACTTCATGGAAAAGGAGCCACTTCAAATACTCGAATGCAGAAAGAACTATTAATATGAGAATCATGGAATCACATTCCATGATCTGGGTTGGAAGGGACCTTAAAGATCATCCAGTTCTATTTCCCCACATGGGGACACCGTCCACCAGATCACCACCATCACCAAACCCTGTCCAGGAACAATTCCAGGGATCCAGGGGCAGCCACAGCTTCTCTGGCCACCCTGTGCCAGGGCCTGCCACCCTCACAGCCAGGAATTCCTCCCTGGTGTCCAACCTAAACCCCTCTCTCAATGTAAAGCCATTGTCCCATGTCCTGTCCCTCTGTCCCTTGTCCCCAGTCCCTCCCCAGCTCTCCTGGACCCTTCATGCCCTGAAGGGGCTCTGAGGTCTCTCCCAGTCTGCTCCAGGTGAACATTCCAGCCCTCAGAGCAACTCCAACATTTCCTCTGGAACCACCTGCACAGGTCCCTGCAGGACACAGTGCTCCAGAGGGATCTCCTGAGAGCAAAGGGGAGAATCCCCATTTTGATGCAGCCCAGAACACGTTTGGCTTTCTGAGCCATGAGTGCTCATTGCTGGCTCATGTTCAGCCTTTTATCCATGAGAAGCCCCAAGCCCTTTTCCACAGGGCAGCTCTCCATGAATTCCTCTCCCAGTCTGTACATGCCACAACATGTTAGACACAAAGTCCATCCACCACAAGCATTCCATCATTTCCAACCTAACGCACACAAAGATCAGTACTGCTCTAAAAAGCATTTACTGCCCTGGATTTAGCTCATAGTTTCAGTCAACCTCCTGTTTTTGCTTGAAAATTTTTGTCTTTTTTTTTTTTTCTTTTTTATATCATGCTACTGTTTTCAGAAACAAGTTATTTTTATATAACCTACATACAAAGAAAAATACAAAAGGAAACGACAAAAGAAAAATACAAAGATATTGTATTTAAGGTGGAATTAGTACTACTAAGCTCAACCTAATTTTTTTGGTTTTGCCTTTTCTTTTGACCCAGAACCTTACACTATTCTCTGCCTTGAATTCCCAGTTTCTGAGATTTGTCTCCTGTTTCTTCAATGGGTAACAGGAGACAACTTGCCACTGCTCACAAATCCCAATAAAGACAACTGTAGCAGAGAGAAGATGAACAGGACTAAAAAGACACTGAAGCAAGCTGAGTCTGAGAATTCCACGTTGGAAAGTGCAGGATTTTCAGGCAAACACATTATTAAATTATCCCTGAAAAATGACTCAAATTGTCCAGACTCACCGCTACTTCTTCAGTTTTCTCTTCTCTTTTTTGTTCCTCTTCATCAGTTTCTGCAGCAGCTCCATCCTCCTCATCACTGCTGGAGGATTCCAGAATTTCACTGATGTCCATTTTCCAGTTCCGAGGAACACTCTTGGTGCTGAGAAATGTGGTTGCCTCCTGTAGCCCTAGAGAGGAAAGGGCCCTGGTTTTACCTCATCTGCAGCATTCACAATCACAAAGCACTTTTTATTTCCTTTCCACCTTCTTGTAAATCACAGCACCAACTTAAAGGCAATGAATCCATCACAGATCAAGCAAACACAGCTTACTTTGCTCTTTCCATGTTTTAGATTGGAAAAAAAAAAAAAAAAGAGCACTGCCCAAAGAGATGTGACATTTATGTTTGGAACAGAGGGAAAACACATTAGTGAGCAAAGATGTGATGGGACAGGCACAAGTTACACTTGGTACAATGGAAATACCTCAAATTCCTTTCCTTGAGGAGGTGCTCCACGGGTAGAAAACAACACAGCAAAACAGACCCAGATAACCCCAAAATCTGCCCCTCAGTCACAATAAAAGACTTTAATAATGGAGCCAGAAAAACACCCAAAAGAAGAACATACTGCAATGAACTGTTCAGTGTTACTGAAGAAGAAAAGGCACCAGTTTTTGACACTGCTGACAGAATAACCTCCAGACATTGGTCTCAACTATTTTTTTTTTAAACCATTAGTACCTTTGCTTCCAAAATATTCCCTTGTAGCAAGGAATGTCACAACCCAATTATGTTCTGCACAGGAAAAAAGTTCCTTTCTTCAATATATCTCAAACCTGACATCTGACTTTATTATTTTTTTTTTGGCTGTTCTAAAGTTCTTGGACTGTGAAATAGCTATTAAGAACAAAGTAGAAGAGAAATCACGTAACATTAGACAAATCAATCAAAACCACCTCAAGCTTTCAATCAAAGCATTTTAAATCTTGACTTGTAAGGAGCTGCTCCACAACTTTACTCAAACCACATGCTGTTGTTGAGTGAGGATTTTTTTACTGTAATTTTTAATAAATACAATCTAAACATTTCTCCTTAACACATTTCATGTATTGATGGATTGTGGTATCCATGTCATCCATCCATCCAATTGTGTAATTATATTTTTAAATTTAATATTAATCACAGACTGTTGTTGTTATGAAGTTTACACCTTACTGACTGGGTATCTTTAATATAAACACAGAGTGTTTTGAAGAATAGCACAAAATTTTAGCATGAGGAGAGGTAAGTATATATTCCATTGCTCACTGACATTTCAAATAGACTATCTTGAAATTATTCTATTCATTTTCCACAAATTTGGACTGGATCAAAATAATGAAATATAAATCAAGTAAAGAAGATTGCTACTAGACACAGCTATAGCCAAAGTTTCTCTAATTTCTTCCATTTAAAATTGTTTACAAAATATCCAAGAGCAATTAACAGAAAGCAACAATTATCAGAAAATGTAAAAAAAAGTTTGCATGAAATGACTTCATTTAAACATCTAGAATTTATTCCAAATTACCTTTTTTAGGAGAGGACTCTGATTTTGGTAAGTTTTGAAGATCTAGTTCCTTAATGTCTTTTCTTGCTATTGAGTAACTGTAAAAAAATAAGGTTTAGTGGTTACATCACAGAAAAGCAAGCATTTGACTTAGAAAAGCAGCAACATCTAAAATTTTCAAGAGTTATTATTCACTTGCAAGGTCGTTGCTAACAACTAATTGTCCAAGGCACTTGTTTCTGTAAGGTCCAAATACAAGAATAAGTAAACCAGAACAAATTAACAATCTTCAAAATCCAGGCTTTAAAGTATCCTTAAGTAATTAAGAAAACTTTGTAAATGCCCTTTATTTTAATTGCTTAACCTGCACAAATTTTCAAAGGTTAAACATGCAGGGAAAAATAATTTTCTGAACTGAAAATATTCACAAGAATCAACAGCTGCTCTCCAAAACAAGGATCTAGCTAAGAGGACAGAAGCAAGTCCTCTATTTCCAAAATGCCTTTTTACTAGCATAGAACAACAGAGAAGCCAATTCACAGATTTGCATTGATAAGACAGTTGATTTTAATTTTTAAATTACAAAAGTGCTCTCACAGCAAAACATATGGAGGTTGCTGTGTTCCAAAGCCACACTGGATATCCAGTCATTGAGTTACAAGAGAAATCCTAACTGAACTGCAGGGAAAGCCTTGAAAGTGAGTTAGTCTAAAACATTTTTTTTGCCTTCTTTCATTATTTCAGAAAATCTGGAGTAAAATCTCAGGAATGAGAGGCTGCCATTTTCTGAAGTTAAAGACATAACGCTCTGGGGGAAAAAAACCAAAAAACAAACAGAACAAGTCTAGATTTTAGCAGTGGCATTCAACTTTCAGAACAGAAGGAGCCAGGCTCATCCAGAAGGCTGATGACACATACCTTCATTAAGAGGCCAAAATGAACCAAGTCTTCAGGTACTTGAAACACATATCAAGTACTTGTAACCTACTCAAAGTCATGGCTATCAAAAATCAAGAACTTCTCTCTTTGAAAGAAAGAGGGTGACAGGTGGCCTTTGGAGAGGAACTTTTTAGTTACAGTGTGTTAACACAGATGCAATGCAATAACAATGAAGAGAAATAAATGGGAACAGCCTTAAAAAAAACCCCAAAAGCAGTGTTCATGCTCTTGTGAGTACATTATTCATTATGTAAGACACACATCTCTGTCTCTCTCTCCTCCCTCATCCTTTTGGAGTGGAGGACAGACTAATAGGACCCTTCTTTCCTTCTGAAGGAATATGATTCAGATTCTGTAAACATTTCAATTAGCAATTCTATTTAAATTCTCTTTTCTATTAAAAAAAAAGTAAATTAAACCATTATAAACTATCTAAACAGCTATGGATATCTGGGCAATGGAGGTAATGAGGCAGATACTCAAACTACTACAACTGACACCCATAAAGAAGGTAATTTAAGGCAGTAAGGGAAATAATTAAAACCAAAACTCACTTTAAAGGATTGAAATTATTAAAAAAATAAATTAAAAACATCTAGGTTTTCACACTTTAAGTTGTTGATATTTTTAAATGAAGAAGCACCAAGAACTTCTTTGGTTCAATGAATTCTTATTGTTACACACAATGGAAAGAATGGTAAGGAAGCACAGAAGGAGTCAGCAGGAACCAGACTGTGAATGCCAAATGTGTCCATCCAGCATTACAGAGGATGCACCATTTCCTTTTGGAAGAAATAACATCTTCAGGAGCAGTATGTGATTAGTTTCCCAGTTTCCTCCCACAGATATTTAATCAAAGTGAACCATCACTTACAATTTGGAATCTGCAAAGGATCGAACTAAGCACTGGTCCTTTTTCACCGTGACATCGTCATTGCAGCTCGGTGACACAACCTGAAGATTCCAACAAAACATTGCTTTATTTCAAATAAAATAAAAAAATAAAAGCTGATCTTGAAAAGAAAGAAAGATAGACTGCAGGAAAACTGCTGTTTTCTGTTTCTTGTGTTGTATTTCCAGTATTGGGTAAACAAACCTACTTGGATTTATACTACTAAGGCCAACAACAACAAATTTCAAGAAGCAATTTACCCCAAACTATTAACTTGTTCTGTACAAGCCAAAAAAGTCTAAAATTTCATTTGAAAACTAATCTACTGAGGTCATATCACAGAATTCTATTCATTCAACTCTACTTTTTTTATTCTGTCCACACAATATTTTTTTTAAAGCATCTATTTAAAAAGTCACAAACCCACTTATTTTATACCAACTTCTGATTTTTTAGCATTTAAACTGAGATTTAAATTGGTTTTTTTGTTTTGTTTATTTAGGTGTGAATAATATAAATCACTGGGAAATCCAGCACATCCTTCCACAGCAGTATCATCTTTAGGTCTAAAGAAAGTGATAAAAATGCATTTGCAGTATTTGCATTACCACAAACAGAACAAGTTTATGTTTTGCTCTAGATCATATACAAGCAGAAAATGCTAAATGCAAACATATAACCTCCAAGAACTTAACCCACCATTAAATAAAAATCCATCATTAAGAAAGGGAGGTACAACCAGAACATGTACAGTACCACAATTTAAACTGAGGTACATACAGCTGGATAAGGTAATTCACTCTACATTACACCATATCTGAAAACACCAAAAAGTTTTCTACAAAAAAGCAACTGTTAATATGCACATGTAAACTTTCCTGTGTATATCAGTAAGATGCAAAGTTTCTGCCTTTACAACACAAGTCTACTTGAACTTGGATTTATTTAATGTATATTTATTATCAGCAGTAGCAATCAACACCTGTATAATTTACTGACAGTCAAATAAAGATATGCACCAACATCTGCTCCTGGAGTAACTGACCACTGGTACAAATGCAAGCATCAAAGAAATTATTTCTTCATGAAACTGAAAGTCTAGGGAAAAAGACAATTACATTAAAAAAAATTAAATCCCACTGTGATTAAAATTCATAAATCTAGATCCTCTTAAATTGCCTGGGAGTGCTGCAAGTCCTAACATATTTTATTTTTAGAATAAAAGTATCATTACACACTGATCATTTTGTATGCAGTTCTAAAACACTTTTAATGCCATGAAACTGTAACTTACACCAAAATGTTAATCTCTGCTTCCCTACTCTCCACAGATATTGCAAAACACTTGTATTTTTAGCAAACATGGGAGTAGAGCTTAGCCTGCCTGCATTCACAGCTTTGCTGCACAAGGAACTCACCAAAGCTGGGTACCAGTCTGCCTTCTCTGCATTACAAGTCACACTCACAACCTTGCCAAGCAATTCATCATTGAGGCGCCTCTTATCTTCATCCTCTTCTTCACTGCTTTCTTCTTCCTTTTCATCTTCAGTACTGAATGATCAAAATGTATAATATTTTAAAGTTTTGTCTGAAGCTACTACTTGAAAAGCAAAAAGAGCTTACGACAAGATTTTTCTTCCTATTTTGCAAATCTTCAAAAAGAGTTATAATTTGAAGAGCAGAAATTGCTTGAAATACACTTAAATATTAAGCAAGAGGAATTTTGCAGGAATTCTTTCCTGCAAAAATAGGAATATTTTGCAACAGCATTATGTTAGAATTGGAGACATGATTCAGGTTTTGATTGTTCATAGACATGAAACAAAGAAAAATTCTCTCTACCCCAAGAACTTATTTTTTCCTGTGTTCAGTATACAGAAGGTTAAAAATCCTATATTTCCTATTGATGAAAGAAGCATAAATGCTCTTAAGGGTACTACAGGAAAAAAAACATTTCAATTTCATAATATTGTCAGCATATGACCACATCTATCAGCTGTGCACAAAATTCAAGTGACAGAGCATACAGACCCTTGCAGCTTCAATGGGAGTGCTTCAGTTTTAACAAAGTACACTAAAGGAAAAGCAGAATACCCTCAAAACTCACACAGGAAGAGAAGATCTTCTCCCTCTATTAGATTTCTTCCCAATAACTGGAGTTCCAAAGTGCTCTGGATTGGTTAGTGGCAGTTGATCAAGTGTCTACATAGAAAAGGGGAAAAACAACAAAGGTTTGCAACATCTTGTTTTAAAAAAGATATGAATTAACTGTTTATTTTTAATTCCATGTCCACCATTGTCTTACCTCACTTTCTGCAAAGTGCCTTTCTCCCTTCAAGCATAATGAAGTTCGTCTCAAGGTCCTTTCATCACCGTCATCAAAAACTAGGGTGAAGCCAAAAAAACACATCAGCACAAGCTGATCAGATCTCAATCCCAAACTTGGGAGATTGTATCTCTCACAATCAAGAACACTCTCTATAACATCACTTTCAAACCTAATTTATCACTCTTTAGTTCACAAGCAAAGCAAAGTCAGTATTCAGAACTCAAGTCTTGGAATAGACTTTCACACAGAGATTCAAGCCAGTGCACAGTAAGGCTTTGGATGAAAAAGTCTCAGTGTAATTTAGACATTCTTATCAATACAACTGCACATTTCAAACCACAGCCCTGGCTGCACACCAGTTACTATTATCTAGCAATCTCTGGGGTTAGTTTGGTTTTTTCCCTTTATTCCTTACTTATCATCATTTAATAAATATGGTACCTTTTACTTCTCCTCTTGCAATGAGCAATCCCACAAAAAAAATCAATGGAAAGAAAAACAAGTTTCAGTAAGTTTTTGTTACACTATCAAATGCCATCTTACAAACAAATCAGGATACTGGAAACCTGCACTTCCAAGTCTGACCACTTCATAAGGAATATTTAGTACACATCCTGTTGTGTTGTATCTCATTAATAAGGAAGCTCCACCAATTTCATCAATACACAGAAGAATGTTGCAAGCTTTGCCTGAGAAAGATCTACTCTTCAGTTTAGATAAAATCTCTTCAGAAAAATTTCCTTGAAAAGAAGGAAAGTAAAGTTACCAATTCCCCCTGACTCCAAAGAGCAGAGCCCAGGTGGCTGCAGGCTGGAATCCCAGCAAGGTACAAGTTTATTTGTATGGGGTCAAAGTGCAGAACAGAACACTTCTCTCTATTTAAACTACTTGAAACAGGCTTTGTGCACTAGTGAAAGAAAGTAGCAAGTGCTGTGCATAGCAGTATGGTAATTTTGGCATTCTTATAAAATTAATTAATTAAGCTGGATAAGATGAGCTTTCAGGTTCCTCCATCTTCAGTGTAAATACTGCTGTGGTATATTCCATATGTTCCACTACTGAATTAACTTAATGGGTTAGAACACTTGTACACACAAAATTAATTTTTGCCCCTCCAAAAGTTTCAAACTATTACATTTTCAAGAATAATCATTTTAGACATTATTTAGACATCATTTAGACAAATGGCTGGTGATTGGCAACAGGTAACTTGATTTTAAAAAAGGCAAACAGAACCTAACACTTGACAAAAGAACCAAACTGTTTATTCTTATCTATTATCTCCAAAATTGGAAGCCCTACCCATTTATTTAAAGCTAGTCCAGTAGAAAGATAAATCAAGCAAACTATTCATAAATCAGATGACATATACCAGCTTTTCATCCTTAAAAGATCAAATATTATAAATACTCAAAGATTAAGTAAAATACCCTCAGTAAAATACACTAAACTCAAATTAAGACATCCAGGGAAATTATGACAATCAAGAGTAACAATTTATATTGTGGTCATGTACAAAGCACATGCAACTGCCAGCACAGCCACAGAACTTGGAGCAAAACATCCTTGCAGGACAATAAAGTGTAAAAGAACAGCATAAACTGAAAGATTTCTTTATTTACATAAGTGATCACCTTAATAAGTTTCAATGGAAAAGGATAGCACCACTTGTAATACAAAAATATCAAGTATTTGAGTTACTAAGGTGGAGCCAAGTAAGGAATCTCTCCAATTAATCATGATGCTTGAACTATTTCATAATTGCAGCTACTTCAAACTTGCTTCTCCTCTGGGGAGAACACTTGACTGTGCCTTACTGAAAGGGCAATCAGAAACTCACACTGATAAATCCAGCACCTTTAAAAATACAAGCCTTTCTTAAACCAAATAGGCCTTGTGGTTTCCATCTCAGTCTTCAGAAAAATCTGCTACACCAGAGTGCTGTCCAGATTGGTGTCACCCTGTGTGTGACTCTTAATGCTAGTCCTGGAGGATTTAAGAGAATGTCTTTCCAAGGCACAGTATCAAATATTAAGGATTCTGTAAATACAAGCAGTAAGGCAGATGGCACAGTTTTTGGCAATGAGATATTCTGAAGCTGTGATAACAGTCATGTCAGAAGAACTTAATACACTCTAAGCTGCAAATTCATTCCACTTTTTAATCTCATCCAGAAGCAAGGCTGTTTAACTTGAGCTAAAATGCCTAGAACTAACAATCAAACTAAAAACTTTTAAATTAATGTTGAATAACTTGTATCAATTGCTTCATTCCTTCAACAGGTTATTGCTACAACTCCAAATCCTTCAGAAGCAAAAATCCTAAAGGTTGTGTTTTCTGAGGAAGAATTCACAGGGCAGGAAACAGAAACAGAAGACAAGGAGACATCTCCCCATCCACACACACACAGTGAAGTCATCAAAGGATGTGTTTACAGTGTCACACTTCTCATCTCTGAAGAGGAAATTACAGTCTTGTCTTTCCAAAGAAACAAGGATGAAAAAGCAGAAGCCCTTTAGGTCCTCCCATTGCCTCATCTTGTGCTGGGCAGGGGCTTGCTGGAGAAATGGTGCAGCAGCTGATTTTTGGGAAGGGAAGGATACAAACTAGCCAGGGAACTGCTCACTGCTGCTGAACAGTCAACAGAACATCCCGGGAAGGGGAATGAAGGGAAGAGAAAAGCAACATTTCTGCAGAGCCCTTTCTTCCAAACACATTCCCTAATGAGGAACACTGACAGAAGGGGAAAAGAGATGAGTAAGCAGCACAACCTGGAGGAACAGTCTCTGCCATAATGCTTGGTCTAGTCCCAAGAACTGAGTCCAATATGCTCCATACAGAGCATACTGAAACAGTGACAATAAAATGGAAATGTTCAGAACTTTGCTGCATCTCCACACTGTCTATGATGGCTGTGATAATAGGAAAGAAAGAGTTGGGTTTTTTCTGTTTGAGAAAATCTACACAACCCCAGTCTATGACAGAAAAATAAAAACAAACTTCACAGCAGTGATCAATACAACACTTCATAAGAATTAAATAAAAAAAAATTTAGTAAAATTTCAGTACCTCAAAAATTCACTAAAAAGTGCAACTTTCAACTCCCTATTGAAGAGCTGGTATCTCCCATTTCCTGTCTGTAGCAGACTTGTATGTACCACCAGCAAAAATCCTCTAACACTGCCTTCACAATAAGGCTGTCTCAAGTTTGGTTTTCATGTATTTAAATATATAATATTAACAAGTCAACTAATCAAAATCATTTTAGGAACTGTGAAGAAGCTTGTCACAAAGTACTACAGATCAGTTTGACTACATCTTGTTTAGAAATATAAATATAGCTATATCACAAATAGATTTAAGGAAAAAAAAAAAAAAGAAGACAGAAAAAGAAGAGAGCAGAAGTCTAGAGAGAACATCCTCAAAGTAGTTATGAGATGACTTCCATAGAGCCACCAGTGCTGCCAGGACAAGGCAGTTCTGTGACACAGGGAAAAAAAACCCTCAAGGCTGCATCCTGCAAACTCCAAATCCAACAAGTTGTGTTACTGCTGCTCCCCAAACCAAGACACATTAGATTCTACACTGCACTGCAAGGAAACTATTTTGTCTCATTTTCCAACCCACTGAGAAACATTTAAAGTCACCAATGCAATGAGATGAAAGTACATACCACAAATTAAAGCTGTTCCAGTGTCACTGTGCATCTGCATTATTCTCACTGGCTACCTAGCAAAGCAGCAGTTTATGAACTACAAGAGATGCTGCCTATGGATATCTCCACTAATGTGTGCAGATTTTGCAGCTATTTGGGGTTCAGCTGTGGAAACAATACAGAAAGAACCAAGAGCTGTGAAGTGCTTGTAGACAGGGGCTGTACTACTGATTCATCACTGTAAAAGGACTGAAGAGCAAGTACTGCACTGTATTGTGCTACTGAGAGACCACACAACTCAAATTTACTATTTTTTAAATGATTTTACAAGAGCCCAAGTCCCTCTTACAAAAATATATTTGAAATATCCCAGAAAGCAGGGAAGTTCAAGTGGCCTTTGAGTCCACTCATAGTAAACTATCACCTCACAGACAAAAGCCTGCTGCCTGAAACTGCTTTTTCTGAAATGTTAATCTCACTATTGTTACACATAGAGATCAGAGGAAGAAAAAAAAATCTACCTCCTTGCTTTTCCTATTGTTTGTATACAATTTTATAATATTTTTAACACTCAGTTCACATAGTGACAACGGTGGTTTTATAAGCAAGGGTTCAATCCAGGTAATTTGTAACAAATACTATTTTTCACTACAAAATCTTGCTCCTGTACACACCTGTTTCCCTAAAGTAAACACTACACATAGTGCTGTTCTTTTTTTTAGATTCTCCAGAGAGCAAGCAACAGAGCTATTCCACATTTTTATGTGCCACATGTGCATTTAAACAACATATCCCATGGAAGGACTCTGGACAAATACAGGGTTTCCTCAAAATCCATACAAGTGAATTTTAAAGAGAAAAAGGACAAATTGATGTTGGGTAGAGAACACCAGCCAAGTGGAGGCAAACACCTGTGGTTTTGGATTCCTGGATGACACATGCCCAGGCCAGAGATGATGCTTCTGCCACGTGGAACTCAACAGGATGCTGGAAACTGGTCAAACCAGCCCTGCAGATGTGACCAGTGCCTGACACACAGCACAGGGCAGGCACTGGTCAAGCTTGGAAGGGACAAAGCAACAGCTCTGGCAAGGATGGGCTCAGCTGGCTGTGGGGGCACTAAGAGCTCCCATCACCCTTGGAATAAGGGCTTACAGCTGCAGTGAACTCAGGACCAAGCCTATCAGCATAAATATCTCCACAAAGCATCAGAAGAAAACTTTTTAAAAACAATAAAATATTACTATAAATAGTTGCTGTTAGCAACCCTGCTTCTTAAGCCCTGGGACATCAATGTTGGCTCATTTGCTGATAAATATCCTCAACATTATGAACTGGAATTTTCAAAATCCATGGAACAAGCAAGGTGACTAAAACCAAGCCCTCAGTATCTTTCATTTATGTGAGCTCAGCACAGTAACATGAAGTGATGCAGCTGGTGGCTGAGATTACTCTTCATTCCAAGAACAATCACCCAGGTCTCTAACTCCTCTCAGCACACATCAACTCAGCATTTCCTGGAAACTGCCCCCATGATTACATGAGAGGAAGAAGCCACCAGCTTCTGGGGCTGCTGTGGCTTCTGGGGCCACCAGCTTCAGTGGGGCTGACTCAAGTGCCTCAGAAGTGTCTGCAAGGCCTAAGTCTCAAAAAGTAAAGAATTACATTCCCTTTCACTCTGAACAGTACACAAAATCCTCATAACTGACAGCAAGGTCTGCTAGAAACTTCAAAGATCCCTCACTGTTTCCCTCTCCTAATACCTACTCATTTCAGAGGAAACATTACTGAAGGTCAATACATGTTCTTTATTTCTTTCTTTAGAAACACTTTTCAATTATTCTACCTAGCAAAATACAAAACTCAATGTATTTGATCTGGTTTTGTTTAATCTTGTTTAAAGTTGTAGAAATTATTATATTACATAATAAAAACAGAGCTAAGCACACACAGGTTACTGACCTGAGTTTTGTCAAAGGAGAGATGACATGAGGCAACATAAGCCAGGCCATTCTAACAGAAACTCCTGGATGCTTGCTCAAATGAAATCCTGTTTCTCACTTTCCTATGTCTATGACATCACTTCTAGTTCTGTGCAGAAGTGATACAAAAGTGTTTCCTCCAAGAACATCTACACAAGGATTTCTGTTTTCTGAAATTCTGGTAATGCTTGTAAGACTCTGAGCAGAGCGTGAGAGAAGGAAAATACAAGTATGCACTCTGTAAGGTGTGGTCTGGGTTGTGGTTTCTTTGTTTTTCAGTCATTTCAGACATTAATTCAGTATTTACCTGAAGCATTTTACAAGTTAAGAGTGATGGTACACTCAGTAAACTGTAATTCAAACCTTGTTCAGCTAAAGCAGATCTGACAGACCATTTTAATTCTATGCAATTATCACCTAACAATATATTCAGCACCTCAAAAGCATCAATGCAGCACTTTGTAATTTTTAAATTAAGGAAATTCAGTTTAGATAACTGCATTCTAAAGACAAACATCATCAAATCATTGAATCACTTAGTAAAATCATCAGGTCCAACTAAACCATTTGTTAACCAAAGAACTTAAACCCCTATTAGTGTCACATCACTTTGGATTTGAGGATTGCCTTGTGCAGTGACATTTCCCAGACAGTTTTAAACTTCCTATCCAAACATCTTTTGATTCTTCACCTCTTTACACTGAAAAGCTGAATTTCAAAGGTAATTTCAGAAGTATCTCCAAATGGGAGCTGAAAAGTTCTACAGGACTACATGGCTAGATTAACACCATTATCATATAAAAGAGGTCAAAAAGTGACTCTGTTGAAGCCAAAATAAATCCTTGTTTATTCTGGGTACATGAACATCATTAATAGACAGGAGATACTATTGAAATACACAAACTTATCATCACTGTAGCTCTTGCATTATGGTGGTGGCAAAGCAGCCTATTACAGCAAACTCAGCACTTGCACTGGTTCAATTTATTGACTAAAGCAAAGTTGTTTCAGGTGACTTTTCTCCTTTCCATCCCTACATCAAACACAGAAACTGATGTGACCATCATCTCTTCTCTCTAGACATGCAGGCAGTTTGTTTTGGTACATTTTTAACATGTCTGTATTTAATCCTCTGAAAATGTTTGCCTGTATATATTACTGGTTTCACCAGCCAGAGACCAGTTTGCTTTTAGATCACTGAAAAAGAGATGTTTGATAACATTGAGAATAAATAGTAAGGGAAATGCACAGACTATTGTAATGCAAGCTGTCCCTTGTTCTTTCCATCTCAAAATGTTCATCCTACAAACCTGGAGTCCTTTAATCCACTTCCCCCTCAGCTCTTCAGCTGTGACTGCATCAGTCAGGAAGGCTGTGGAGCAGCACACTCACCAGATTTTAAAAAGCAACCAATTCAACTGTTTGCTTTATCAGCAACATAAATATACACCTTGTATCTAACCAAAACTTTCTGCAAAGACACAATGGAAGCAGCAGGCAAAAGAAAAGGCTAATTCTTCACATGTCAATACTCCTGTACTCAACCTAGAACACTTTCCCAATTTTAACTGCAGAAGAACCATGATGCAAACTTGATGATTTGCTTACTCTGGTCAATGTTACCTGTGCCTTCAACTCCAACAAGCAACCCACCACACAGAACTAACAAAAATGCTCCAAAGATCTAAATCCAACAATTACAAATGTATTTTCATAGTTAAAGCAATGTAACAGCTCTGTCTGTTCATTTACCATAAGATTATTTAAATCACCCCTGAGCTTTAAATTTAAAAAAAAAATCCCAGCAGTCTTAACATATTTGCATATGGAAAATGTATTTTATTTTCTCCATTCTGCATGTCAAAAAATATTATTTGGGGAAAGAAAATTACAGTAGTTAATTAATCCATTGGTTCAAGTTTCTGAGGAATTGTACTTTAATAAATGTAAGAAGTAAAATCATGGCATGCATGATTTCTCTCTTACATAATTGGGGAGAGTTCAACAAGTTGTTAAATATAAACAACAATCCATTAATACAGGGCAGAACATTTATTCACTGTTCAAATTTCCTGCTCATCAAGTAAAGATTTTTTGGCAGAAATGCACTGCTCAAAAGAAAAGGGGAAAAAAAAAAAAAAAAGAAGAAAATAAACAAGAAGAAAAATAAACACGGACAGAACTCATCCCCCAAACAAGGGATTTAAAGTTCACATGTCAAATGTAGGAAGACAAATGTCTTCTGGCCCAAACTGAAACAGAATTAGCTGAAAGTGCTACTTGAGAATTGAAATAAGTTAGGAGCTCTACAATTAAAATGCTAACTCATAAACCATGACATTTTTAGTGCAAGATTGTTTCTTATCACTTGTGTGACAGAATGGAGAACCTCTTAAAATCGATGAAGAGAAGTTAAAGGTCCCATGATCTACCTCGAGTAAGTCACATCATAGCAGTAAATTAAGTAATTTTAAATTTTCTGCACTCCAAAATAATCCAGCCTTTCCTCCCTGACCTGACATCCACTACAATTTTACAGCAATATTAAAATCCTGAAGAAAAAGGCAAAGAACAGTGAGCTTTGTCAACCAGCTTAGAGTTAAAGCACTTACTAACAATAATAATCATAAAGTGATAAATCCTTCCAAATTATCTGCAGAGCTTTATCCTGATCCCACCAAAGATGACATAACCTCACCTACTGCAAAGAAAACACTGAATTACTGAAAACAGCTTGTTTAAATCTTAAAAAAGGATTAATGAACCAAAATAATTAAGACTTGACGGGACAGAAGACTCCTCAAGAGAGCACAGAAGAATATGAAGTAAAGCTGAATACATTTGGTACCCAAGGCAAATAATGAGAAACACAGAGTTTAAATTTACAAGTACTAATCTCCAAAGTAATGCCCAAGAGTAGCATGTACAGGACAATTAGCAGGAGCATGTTCCTTCTAGGCAACTATTAGGGAACAGAAGGCTCCACTGCAGTAAGAAAGTTGTGCAAAAAAAGGATGGGTGCTTGCAAAGCTCTCTGATTCAAATACTGTCCTTTTATATTTGCTTATCTACTGTTACTTGAATGTTGCTCAGTTTTGTCATTCTGTTCTTAAAGTTGTTTCAGAAAAACCTGGAGATCAGAATTATTGAAAATAAGGAAATTTGTCTGATAATGAATTCTTGTTCAGAACTGACATTTCGCTGACCCTGCATTCTGAACTTTCTATTTCAATATCTGAATACCACATGAGCCTCCAACATGAGGAGAAAAGTAGTTTTCTATTTCACTTTAGATAATTATTTGAAAACTTTATTAAAGGAAATAGCTATTTACATTAAAACTGAATGTCTCCTCTTTTTGTTGTGTGGTATGTTGATTTTTCTGTGAGTAAAAAATAGATTCTGTCTTCTGTTGATACTATCCATGTTTTCATTGTGTACAAGTTTGCATATAATGCAAGGAGCTCGTATCTTTCAGTCATTCATTTCATGCCACAAGTTTTCATCTGGAAGAATGATTTTACAAGGTTTATGTCTTAAAATCTGCAAAAGTTATTCTGAATTTCAGTGAGTGCAACTGCTATCATTACAGGCACATTGTGTCAAATAAAACTTGATAATTCAACCCTGCAATTACCTGTGCAAAAGCCTCCCTGAACACCCATTAATTATTATCCTGCTTGAAATGGAAAAGGAATCAAGATCCCCTCCAAAAACTATCTCAGATAGTGCAATACAAGATGTAATTACTGATATTGTTGTCTATAATTAGAAATATATTGTTCAAAGATTACAGCCCATAAATGAAACATGGCCACTCACCTACAGTGTACCAACTGGCATCTGTCAGCTTGCTGATAACTGCTTCCTGAAAAGATCCATCAGGCATTTTGGTTTCAACCATTGCTCCAACCTGCAACAAGGAGCAGCTCAAGGTTACCTGGAAGCTCACACCCAGAAAATTGAAAAAAACACAGTGATCCTCCCAGCAAGCCAGAATTACTTTTTAAGACACAGTTGTGCTAAATGCTGCTTTGAAAGTTTAGTTATTGTGCAGGAGAAAGAAAGGTCCTTCAGCAGGAAGCTGAACTGCAAGTAGACACTAAAGCATTGAGAAACCTACAACACCTAAATTCAGCATGACTTCATCATTTCAAGAAACAGAAAACAAATACCCAAAGTCATTAACTCATTAGTGATAATCATTCAATTACTACTATTTCTTGTACTTTAAACATAGTTCTACTGTCAGAGAGATCAGAATTTCAGTAGCAGTCTTGGTGCTCCTGCAGGAGCAACACAGAAAAGACAAATAGAAGCAAGATGACCTTCTCTGAAAAACTCTATTTGCATTCAGTGTTTGTAACACAGCTCTGCATTTTAGCTCACAACTGTTACACAGAATGAAAATACAAACAAACATCTTTATTACATAAAATACATCAACTACTCTAAAACACTGAGTAATTGTATTTACTCTTGTCTAATGGGTTTGAACATGGCTTGGCACTCAAGTTGTTAATTACTTCTGAGAAGTTTCAACATTTAATTATTTATAAGAAGTTTTGTATCTTATGAGAAGATAAAAAATCCCTGTGCAGGCAAAATTGCATATCAAGTACACCACATAGAAAAACATAAATAGCTACAAGAATTAAAGACTAATTCCTCAGAACCCATCTAATCTAAAGTGATGAGCCTCCTTCTGTTGATTTCAATCAGAGCAGGAACCCACCTAAACAACATCAAAATCTAAGAGTTTTAAAAATTGATGTGATTATCAAAAGAAGACATGCAATATACATACTCTTAGAGGTCCTTTGACTTGGTCATCTTGCACTAACTGTGTTGAGTTATCCCCTTTCAAGACCACCTGAAAGATATTAATAAACTTTTTAACACACATTTCATTTCTTAATAGTACACAAAAAAACACAACAAAATGTATATATATACATATATATAAAAATATATTATTAACCACATTCAGATAATTAGACTCAAATGTTACTCAACAGAAAACACTCAGCATGGCCAGTTTTACTGACAGGAAGCCCCAAGTATCACATTTAATTTTTCATCTGAAACATCATTATTAAAGAACAGGGCAAATAAAACACAAATCATTCCAAAGCAATGAAAATACAAGTTTAGAATTTGACACAATCCAGGGCAAACCTGGAATTTCCTTCCAGAAGAGAAGATTAAGCAGTGTTTTTATTTCTCTCTGATTCAACCACAGCATTTCACAGACAGCACTTTAAATACTAAACTACAACCAAAATAAAAAACCCTCTTTATTAAAAATGCAACATAAAAATCACCAGACTGGCTGCAATAACAGCATTTCTGCTGCCTTGAGCAAGTTTTTATGGAACATTACCAATGTGATGAAAATAAGGATCAGTTACAGTGTAAGTAAACTCTGCTTCTCCCCTTTAAATCCTACATTCTAGAAGGGAACAGTGAGGAAAGAGAGTAAACATCAGCCTATGCAGTTTAATGTTAAAAATCCCAAAATTTCTATTTGTTTTCAGGAACCAGAAGCTCCAGGAGTTTGTTTTGATAATGATGTCCAATTTTCTGGCTCCCCCAATTATCCTCCAAGCACAGACTACACTGTAGCTGCATTTATAAACACAACACCAGGGGCATGCCAAAACAGCACTGGTCTTAACACACATTCAGGTTAAAAAAGCACTTTCTGGTGATATAAAATTGAAAATAAAAATTGCAGAGGGATGAATACAGGTTGTCCTGCTGCTCAGGAAAAGGCTACTGGACATTTTGGACTCTTTGCACTCTTGGCAAGCGTGCCAGGGTGTGCCTACACACTCTTAATTACAGTATCAGGCTTAGCTTGTTAAAACCTCTATTGTTAAAATATAATTGAGAGCCAGCGACAGGAATTTCCACCAAGTCACAGCAGCCTCATGTAATTCCAAATCTTATCATGGAGTAATAAAGCATCTGATTCTAATGAGAAAAAGAAACTCCTACCTATTAACAAGCTAAATACTCTACCAGGCCAAAGATGCAGACAAAATCAAGCTTGTCAGACCTGCACGCTGCTTCCTACAGAGCTTCTCATTAACACAGATTTCAAAGAACACCACAAGTTTCCCTAAGTACTCATTAAGAGCAGGCAAAAGACTCCAGTATCTGAATTACATTTTTTTTTTATTGATGAAAAGCACTCTGATAAAGTGATAGGATCTATATATGTAACTGAAGAGGCTGATGGCTTGTTCTACTTGATCAAAGCACTGAAGCACACAAAAGCTTGGATGTATGGCTACAAAAAGCAGTTTTCACCTCCATTTGTTGAGGATTTTGGGTCACTAATTCCTTACTTACATATCTTGGACAGCAAAGACTAAAGTAGGAAGTGGGAATACTTTGACAAGACAAAGAAGAACAACAACTTCTGCATTTACTTTCAGTTTTAACTTGCATTCAGCAATGTTTTATTCTTATTCTCACATAGTGGCATTTACAACAGTATTGCAACATCAAAATGACAACTTTTATTTTGGTTGTTTTGGCAAAAGCCCTGTAAATGTGAATGAACACTATGTGCCAATACCACCTATGCACAGAAATTCAGCTACAGCTAGGGCATGCTGCTTTAGAAGCTGCATCAAGACACTCAAAACTTTAATATTACCCTGGGAATTGCTAAAACCTGGCCTAAGAAACAAATCATTGCCATCTCTTCTGCTGTTTATTTATTTTTGCATTGCCTTTCCAGTTCCACACTGTGAAAGTCAGAGTGTCAGCTGGTATGAAATGGAACTTTGGCTTCTGAAGAGGTTGCTCTTACTCCTTATCATTCACGTAAAGCCATAACCCTGTACTTGTGACATCAAAACTTACTGCTGGGAAACTGATGCATTTGAAAACAGAAGACAAATGCAGACAGGAAACAAGGAGTAAGAAAGCTCATTTTTGTTCCAGCATCCCACTAAAAAAAAAAAAATCTAAAAAAACCCCAACATTTCCCTCACAAAATAAAAAACCAAAACAACTCGCTCCAAGCCAAATAACAAAATAACGAAAACAAAAAAATCAAAGTGTTGTTTAAAATCCACAGAGTGAGGTGATGCAGGTTTTCCAGTCTCCAGGAGCAGGATCTCCTGTGACAGCCCTTTCAGCAGAATGCTCCACCAAAATCAGCAGCAGCCTCAGCACACTCACCTTGACTTTCACAAGCCTTTTCACCGTCTTAATCTTTGCCTCGCAGAAGGCACCACGGTACTTGGCACTGACATCAGTCCCCACTGTCAGGTAGGCAGGCTCATCTGCTGCCTGGAGGGAAATAAAAACACAACACCAAACTTCAGCTCTTGTTTGTAGTTACAGCTGCATCACTGTGTATTTCATTTTACACCTAGACTTTTGAACCTGTTGGCTTGTAATTGATAAACAGTGTCTGTCCTTGAGATTGTCATCATAGAGTTCTTCAAAAGGGAAAAAGAAAACCCAACAAACAAGTTCCAGGAAGTTTTGGTTTGTCACTGATGTTGACACACGCCTCCTGTCAGTTCGTTGTCAGCCTCTCCCAGAAATGTTTTAGAGGGTATTCATTGATACTTGGGAGATCTGCTTATAAAAAGGGCAGCAAAGTTCGGGAAGAATATTAATTCAAGTAGTTTCTATACAAAAGCAAAACATTTTAACTGCAAAAAGGTACTATAACAGACAGCTGTATTTTTTCAGCTATAAGCAATCCAATGGCACAGATTATTTTACATGTTTGAGATTGGTGTCATCTCAACACTTACAATTAAGTCTATAACATTCTATATATAGGATTTCTTTCCTGGTGACTAAAAGGAGACCTCTAGAGAAATCTGTTGCAATCTCTCAAACAGCTATTAACAAGTATATTTCTTTCCTGGAATGCCTTTATCAAAACTTAATTGCCTGTGCATTTTTTCAAGAGAAATACTCATCACGTTTTCCTTAACCTGAACTTTAATACTCAACATTTCACTTTACTGCGCTCATTGCAACTGATAAACAAGGACAAAACTACCACATTGAAAGGACAGGAAACGGGTGCAGAATCTACAATAAAATGGGATGCATATAGGTTGTTTTTTTTTATCTCTGTATTTCATTCAACTCTGAAGGGAAAAGGAAAAGTTTTGTAAACCATACTGCAATTGTTGAGCCTTTGTACCGAGCAAATCGGCAACAGCAAAGGCGGGACAAAAGCTGTGGTTTTGCAAACTTGCCATAGCAGCTGCTGATACAGGAAGCGTTTAAAGACGGGAGCCCGAAGGACAACAACAACAACTCCGAGGCGATGAGGATGTTCCGAGCGCTCCGGCACGGCGGTGAGAGCTTTAAATCACCTGCACCTCGCCGGGGAGCACTCACAGCACTCGCAGCGCGCACCGAGCCCCGCGTTCTCCCACCGCTGCCGTGCCCAGCCGGAGAGCGATTAAAAATGAAATCTCCAGAGCGGCGGGCGAGCAGGGCGGCGATCCCCGCTCCCGCCGGAGCCGCCTACCTTCATCTTTAAGGGTTATGTGAGCGATTCCAGCTCCAGGACTTCTCCTTGCACGGGCAACACTGCAAAACAAGAGCGGGGGAGGCTGAGGGCAGAGCGCGGGGCTCCCCGCGAGGGGCGGCGGGGGGAGCCCGGGCAAGGCGGAGGGAGGGACGGAGGGAAGGAGCCGCCGCCCGTCCCGGCCGCGCCGAGGGAGCGCGGCCGCCGCTTCCCGCCGGGCGGCCCCGCGCTCGGTGTGTGTCACGTCGCCATTTGCTCCGCGGGGCTCAGGGGCCGCCGCCCCCCACCCAGCCCCGGCCCCCTCTCAACTTTCCGCGGCCCCGCCGGGCCCCCCTTCTCCTGCCGGACTTGTGGCTCCCCGCGCCCCGGGGCAGCGCCGCAGCCCCCCGGCCCAGGGAGCGCGGGGGCCGATCCCGGGGATACCGGGACAGAGTTCGGGGGTCCCGGTCCCGGGGGTCCCGCTCCGTGAGGGGGGCGGCGCGCGCGCCCGTGCGCTCCCCCAGGGCGGGGGAGGGGAGGCGGGGGGGGTTTAAAGCGCAGCTCCCGGAGCCGCTTCTCGTCCCCTCCCCCGGGACGGCGGCGCGGCAGCCGCAACTCCGCCGTCACCACCGCCGCCGCTTCTTCCTTCTCTTCCCCCTCCTCCTCCTCCTCTCCCTTCTCCTCCCCGCGCGTCCCTTCCTACCTGCGAACTCCTCGTTCCGCAGCCCCCGCGCCGCCCGGGCCCCTCCGCAGACGGCGGCGGCCCCGGCTGAGCGCGGCCCCCGCTCCGCCCCCCCCTCTCCTCCCGCCCCCCTCCCCCCCCGCGCGCGCGGACCCGCCCCGCGCCGCAGCGCGAGCCCCAATAAACAAGCGGCGGGAGCGGGGCCGCTCCCATTGGCCGCCGCCCCGACGCCCCGCGCGCATTGGGCCGCCGCGGACAGCACCCCCATTGGGCCGCGCCGGCGGCCCCGGGCGCGCGGGATTGGCCGGCGGCCGGGACCGGAAGGGGAACGGCGCGATGTGATTGGCTCGGGGCGGGACGGGCGGGAGGGAGGGGGAAGGACGGGGCGGGGCAGGGACGGCGGCGGAGGGGGCGGAGTCGGCGAGCTCGGCGCGCAGGCGCGGCGGCCGCGGCGTCGCAGGCGCCATTTTGTGCGCGGCTCTTTCCCATTTTAGGCCGCGGGAAGAGGGAGGAGCGGCAGCGTCCGTGAGCTCGGAGGAGGGAGCGGCCGGGAGGCTCATCCTGAGCTCCGCTGAGGCGGCACCGCGTCTCTTCCCGGCGGTGTGACCGCGTCGCTGAGTGTTGGCGGCGGCTCCGCTCGCGGCGGCGATGGCGCAGGAGCGGGCCCGGCCGGAGGCGGAAGTGGAGCGGCCGCCATGGAGGCGCCGGGACCGCCCGCCGTGAGGGCGCGGAGCCGCCGGGGCGGCCGGGCGCGCACACAGACGCGGCCGGGGCGCAGGTAGGGGCCGCCGGCCCGCGCTGCTTTCCCCCGGGGCGGGCGCAGCTCCGGCGCCCCGCAGCGTCCCCGTGAGGCGGGCGGGGAGGGAGCGCCCGCGGCTCTCGCGATTTCCGCCGCAGGAAGACGCGGCAAGAACCCGCATGGCCGGTGTGGAGGAGGCTGAGGGTTTTTTCTGGGAGGTGTGTGAGGGTTTTGTAGTGTGTGTTCCTGGAGGTGCGGCCTTAGGAGGAGGGATACCCGCACCTGTCAGAGGCCTTTGACAGAGTTAGAGACGAGCTTTGATCTGAATAAGTAGAAGTTACAGGGCGTAGCCTGTGATAAAACCATATATTTTAACGTTAGTTTCACGTTTTGGCATATTATACAAAATTCTTACTGTGCCTTATGATAGTACAGATGCATAATTTTTTTTTCTTTAGTAATGCATCTATAATTTTTATTTCAGAGTAATAAGCATCTGTTTGACAGTGCTCACTGTGACCTAAAAGGTATCCAAGGGTTACCTAAAGCAACAGCAGGAGGACCATTGCATTAATTTGACAGAAATGTATGGTTAATTCAGGTATGGTTCCCATCTAAATTCTGTCTTGGAGGGTGCCTTTTGGGGATTTTTCTGTTTGTTTTTTGGTTGGTTGGTTTTGGGTTTGGGGGTTTTTAATTTGTTTTTAGGGAGTTTTTTGGTTGGGTTTTTTTTTTGAGAGTTCTCTAGGGAGTTCACTGAGCAGGGATTTGTGTCCAGGTAAACTCTGAAGGTTTAATAATGCACAAAGTACACAAAACTGTTTGGAATTGACTTTAGGCAAGGCATAACATAGAAGAAAGGTCTGGAATCCTGATATTTGGATCTGGGTTACAAAGATGGTTGAGAATCCCTACAAAAAGTCTAAAGGTTGAGGCACTTAGTGTTGAGGGAGCTTTGAGTAGTTCTGTTTTGTGCAGTGGATAAACTAGAGAGTATCTGAGGGGAACCTACAAGAGACCTGGAGAGAGACTTTGGACAAGGGCATGGAGTGAACAAGGGGGAATGGCTTTGCACTGACTGAGGGCAGGTTGAGGAAGAAATTCCTGACTGTGAGTGTGAGGCTCTGGCACAGGCTGCCCACAGAAGCTGTGGCTGCCCCATCCCTGGCAGTGTCCAAGGCCTGTTGGACAGGACTTTGAGCACCCTGGGACAATGGAAGCTGTTCCTGCCTGAGGCAGGAGAGTTGGAATTGGGTGATGTTTTTAAGATTCCTTGCAACCTAAACCATTCTCTGATTCTATAACTTAGAATATATTATGTCTAACATAAACATTAACAAAACTTCCAGGATTCCTTTTGAATGTGAACTTCTGATCTCTCTGTGGAATGTGTTGGGCAAATCCTGCCTTGGATTATAAGCTTCCTGAGGCATGGTTTGTATCTCTGTACTGAGTGTAGAACCATTCAATAAATACCAGTTTGTGATTAAACTAATCAGCCTTGTTTCTGATTTCTAGCATCAAAATCCTGCCCCTGTGGATGTAGCTGTTACAGCCAGCACAATTAGGAGGCTCATGGCACATCACCCACCGAGCTGCTGTGAGCAGAAGGACTTTATTTCTGTTTAGCCAGTGAGCAGCAGAGGTGACTTGTTCTTTTATGGTATTTTAAGCACCCAAGAATACCCAGTGGGGCAGCTCAGCACAGCTCAAATGGTCTCACACAGATTAGGGATGATGTCTGTTGTCATGGAATGACAACACTGTGCTTTTGGCAATGGAGGAAAAAAGTCTAATTT
The DNA here is from genome assembly GCF_903797595.1 of Erithacus rubecula. Classification (NCBI taxonomy): domain Eukaryota; kingdom Metazoa; phylum Chordata; class Aves; order Passeriformes; family Muscicapidae; genus Erithacus; species Erithacus rubecula. The sequence continues at coordinate 56,445,044 of NC_136688.1, forward strand.
TGATTTAAGTATCTTTTTAGTGGAATAGGACCTTCAGTACTCAAGAGTTGCTCTGTGATAGTGACATTTTGGCCTAAATGTCATTGTTAAGCAGCCCTGAGACTTGAAGCCATTCTGGCTGTGCTGGATCTTTGCACTGTGCCCCATCCCCCTGTGCAAACCCTTACAGGGCAACTGTGGAAATGATTGGAAGAAATGAGCAGTGGAGGTCACTTTGGAGAGCCTTTTTATCATGGCCTGTTGTGTTAACTGCACCAAGCTAACAGCTGAGGAGCTCTAGAGTGGGACAATCACTGTAAGTCACTTTAGTATCTAATCTCTTTGTAAACAGACATGCTGTGAGGGAGAAACATTTCATTTTTTTAGATCATTGTTTAAAGCAGTAGTACTTGTGTTATCTGTATGTTGTTAGTACCAAAGATTTGCCTGGGGAGATGCATTTAAGGCTTACTTGGAGCAAATGAAAGGCTTGTTAATTTAAAAACAATTAAAAGCATTGAGGCACTCTTAGCATGACACTGGTCATTGGCCACATGGAATTCTAAGTGATGGTTGTAAGTGAACTAGTCAGAAAAGTACTTAAACACTTGAAAATGTGTGTGGTGCATTAACTGCAACATGTCCAGAAATATTGCCCAAAGTCTTCCATACATGTGGCATTGATAAGAAAAAAGGAAATTGAGGAATGTCTGTATCTTACAGGTCTCTATAAGAACAGCAGAGTAAGTAACTGTTGAATGTATCACGTGGCTTCCCTCAGATCACAGATAAAATAAAAAGATTTCTGAGCTAAGTAAGATGATTTTATTCTGTTCAGTCATCACATCCTGCTCTTGACATACTGGATATTTTGTAGATAAAAACTCAATGCATGTACAATTGCAGCCAAAATACTGTGAAATATTAAACATATTGGATGTTATTTTAACACTGAGCTTCTTTCTATGTAGTGAAGTACAGTGCTACTCTGTTCAGGAGACTTTTAGGTTTTATTTGTTTCCATTGTTTTGTTGTTTGGTTTTTTGTTTTTTTTTTTTTTTTTTTTTTTATTAATGCTCTTCTCCCTGGTGTTTCTGTTGTGTAGTTAAATAGGCAACACTTTTACAGATCCTCTGTGTGGAACTCCAGTATTTCTGTACAAATTGCCATATGCTTCCCACAAAGCTTTATTATCTAAATGATTGCAAACTGCTCAGAAGACCATGGTAAGAAGTTGTGAAGTGTAGGTATAAAGAGAAAAAATCCCAATAAATGTGAAGTTGACAGCAAAAAAACTTCAGCCAGTAACAGCTGGATTATAAAAATGGAAGATCAAACCTCTCCTGGTCATGAAGAAAATAGTTTAACAGTGCAGCACAATCAGCATTAAGTTCCTTCATTTTTATAATCATGTTTGAGAGAGGGGAAAAAAGCCAAACCAACTTGAATGAAACCTGTTCATGTTAAATGCTTATATTTTCTCCACCTCTGGGACATTCTTGTCCTCAGGTTCAAAAAATGGATATTTAATTATTCAAACATAACTTCATGCTGATTTTAATCAGCCTGGCAGCCCTCAGGAAGCCTGAATTGATGCATTCTCTCCAGTGAAGTTCAGTGCTGATTTTTTGGATCTGCTCTGGGCATGTTTTGCAGCAGTGCAGTATCTTCTGGACATGAGTAATGATAAAAATATTTATGATGTAGAGCACTGTCAGAAATACTTGTGTGAGAAAAATCTCAGAATTGGGATTTCTATCAGCTCTGCATACTCACTTTGTAGTTGCTTTTCCCAGTAACACCAGTAAAGTGATCAGTGCTCAGCTGGCGAAGCTCTTGGCAGCAGCCTCAGTGATCTCCAGGGAGGAGCAGCCCATTTTTCCTGAATAAACCATGTCCAGACTTTGTTGTGCTTTGTGGCTGCAGATCTGAGCTGCAGTCCCACGTGCTGCAGTGTGTGCAGGAGCCTGGGATGCATTCACTGAGTTCCAGCTCTCAGCTGAGGGAGCTGCTGCTTCCCCCCAACCCATGAGCTGTGCCATTTATCAAGCAATCTTTTAATGCCAGGCAGAAAATGCTCCTTGTTTTAAGACTGATTTGGTAATCTTGTGTTTGGACAGAACAAGAGCTGTGTTGTAAGAGGCTATTTTTATTCTTTTTGGTATGGAATTGTATGATAGCTGACATATTTGTATCAAATGTTCATGTTGGCTAATTCAGGAACTGCATGCTTATTGCCAGGGTTTACTTAAGCCTGGATTCTAAACCAGTTTCTCCATTTTTTTTGGCACATGGTGTTAAGTTATCTGAATATAGATGTTTAATTTCTATGTTGATGTCTAATAAAGGGATGCAGGATATGGAATTTGATTACAAATACACTGAATTTCTTGTATTATTTCTCAGGACTGCAAGTTCACGTTGGTGACAATAGTTACAGCTATCCTGGGGAAGTCATGCAGTGTTGCAAAACAACTGCACAGCACTGCAGGGAAGCTGAAGATTTGTGCAGCAGCTTTAATTTAGATGTGGCAAAGGATTCTGTCATCACCTGCAATCAAGTGATCAGCCTGTCTTTCAAAACTTGAAGTAGGTGCTTGAAGTCAAATGACAATTCAGTTACTGTTCAGGGTAGCACTGCTCACAGGGCTGCTGAAGGAGAGTGTTCTTACATATTTTTCACAACAACCCTTTGGATACCAGCAGTAGAGGTGAGGGATCAGATCTTCACATCTGCCTGTCATTAGTTTTCTTTCAGGCTTTCAGTGGCACAAGACAGTGGTTAGTAGCAGAAATGTATCCTGTGCATGTACATTATGCATGATAAGTGCATCAACCATTCCAGTGTTGTAAACTTAAAAATTTAAGATCTCAGTGCTTTTTGATTGGCTTCCAAATTATCTCTGCAGTATGCAGCCTGTTTTCTTGGCTTCTGAGGTGGAAACTTTATTCCTGATTTAAATTCTTTATCTGTGGAAGTTTTGATCTTTGAAAGGGAGAAAAAAATTTTTTACAGGATGGAAGGAGTGGTTTTGACAGTAAATACAGTCAGTTACCCATCTACAGATTGAATACATTTTATGTTCTTGAAATAAACTTAAATGGAAAACATTTAAACTCAATCCTGAATCTCTAAATAGTCTGTATTCTTCCTACCAAAGTCAAATCTCTAGTTTATAATTACTGCTGCTTTAGTAAACTGCCATCTAAATCAAATGTGCAGGGTGAATCCATGTGGGTTTGGGAGTGGCAATTAGTGATTTCATTGCTATGAAAACCAACAGGAGAAAAAGTCTTTGAAGTTCTGCTTGTTGTATTTGAAGAACCTTGCTGCAGTCTTCTGAGTAAATTAGGATGTTGAAATAGAAGATACTCCTCTGTAAATATTTAACTTCTAAGATCTACTTTGTAGCAACAGTGTGGTCACTTTCAGCCTTTTGTGATACCCCACTGGGAGTAGCTGTTTACTGAAGAGGTCCAGTGCTGCCCATAAGAGATGAGTTGCTGCTGACACTAGAGAGCTAAAATGGGTGTTTCACTTTGGCATAGACAGCTAACTCTGCCTGGATTAATTTCCTGCCTGTGTTAGATTCAGTCTTTTTATTTTGTGGTAGTTTGAGTGGTCTGTCATGGGCAATTTGAAGTTCCTCGTTTATATTTTAGACTGATTTATTTTTATTTTTATTTTTTTTATTTTTTTTTGCCACTGCCTTCTGGTAAGACTGTTTACTGCAGCAGTAGCCATGTAAAAAAAGTACAAGAAGGAAATAAGCTCTTTATGAGCCATGTTCTCATATACCAGTGTCTGAAAAAGCTTGTGCAAGTGGCTTGCAGAGTTCAGATTTTTACTAAAATGTATCTCTCCATACTTGCAGAGATAAAGAGCAGGGTTCTAACACTGCTGGTGAGTCCTTGGACATGGTGCACCTGCCAGAATAGGGTGTCTCAGGCTTGCCAACACTGATAAGCTGGTGATTAACATACTTTATTGTTACAAATGCAGAGTGTAGCTCAACATGAATCAGCAGGGTCAGGACTATGGATTCACAGTCCTTCCTTGTAACCCTCCAGAAGCACTGTGGATCCCTGAAGTGTGTATGTGACACTGCAGTCTGTGTGTCACTACCAGCCTGCACAAAGAGGGAAGCAGCAGCACTGCTGTTCAGCAAAAGAAAAAAGCTGCTAAGGGCAGTGGTTACATGGCCTTTCTTCCAGGGCTTTTGCTTGTCCAAATTATTTCAATCACTGCAGGTTAATTTACTTTTCAGCCTCAGCTAACAAGACTGCAGTTGGTCAGTATTGATTCTTACTTAAAAGTATTAATGCCTTTTGAATTAAATGTTTTGAGCTGTAAGTAGCTGCTGGTGGTGAGAATCTGCAGTTCAGCCAGTGATTAAATTCTGAATTCTTCTCCTGTTCAGCCATCTTTTCCCAAAGCTATTTTTCACTTGTCTGTGTCTTTTGGAGGTTATTATTGCAGGTGGCTCATTTCCAGGTGGCCAGGGAGTTGGCTGCCCCATCAACACTTAACCTGTGAATTAATTGCCAGCCTGTGATGTTTGCAGGAGTTTGTACCTTCAGGGATGTGCTTTCCCCTGCAGTGCTCCTGTGTAGTGCCACCTCATTAGCTACAGCTGTAAACAGGGCTGTGTTGTGTGACATTCAGAACTCTGGCAGTGCAAAACACGTGGCTTTTTTGAGGTTTTATTATTCTGCATCAATGGAAGATGTGTTTGTGGGAGTGATCTGTCGTTTCCTTGCAAGCAGCACCACAGGATACACTGGTGTGAGAGCAGACACCAGCACTTGGTTGGGGGAAGCAGCTCTTGTTAAACAGCTGATGGAAAACATTTAGCTGCATTTTGGTTCTGCTTCAAACAGCATTTCAGATTTGTTTCTATTCCTGGTGTACATAGGAAAGTGTTTGGAGGAAATAGGCTCTCACTTGGTGGGCTTTGTTGACTGTGGAAACACCTGGGGTTAGAATTGAAACTGAGCTTTGAACATTCTGCTAAAGTAGCTGGAGCTTCCTGTGCTGCTCTTGTCACCTGTTAATGCAGTCTCAAGTACTAGGTCTCTATTCTTTCTGAAAAATGAAAAGAGCAGATTCCCTGCTTTTCTAAAATACCAGCAAACAGGATAAAATTTAACTTACAAAATGTAGCTATCATGTGGGTGGGTTTGAGGAGGTGTGTGTGTGTTTGGAATGCATCAGTTTTTGGGTGAAATCACTATAATTGAACCTACTCTTAATCTGATGAAATTGGAATCCTAATGACTGATTTTGGATATGCAGACAATATGTGTACCAAATTATATTTAATTTTATGCAGCAATAAAGCACACCATGTTCTTTCTAAACCCTTGATTGGCTTGTTTTATCACGTTGCCTAAAATGGTATTTTCAATGGGCAGTTCCTACACAGTTTTTAGGGGAGACTTCAGGGGATTTCAGTTTTTTCCTGTATCTGAAGATATACATGTGTTTGGAGTACAAACTGTGTGATGCTGCTGCCTGCTTCATTCTAGTTGTCCATTTTTGGTTGGCACAGCAACTCCTAAGACCCATTTTTAAACAACTGTTTCAGTCCTTTAATAGCAATGTACTGAAGATGAAAGAGCACTGTGTGGGGGTGGCTGCATCCATCTGGAAATAGGAGACTTGATTTGAGCTTGGTTGTAGATCCTGTGTTCTAAAATACTAGAATGTATTTACAGTAAGGCAAGACTTAACTCTGCCACCACTTGTTTTCTGCAACTCTGGGTAATTGGACATAACAGGCAGCAAGATGCTCTATAAAGGAAAGTTACAAGCAGTTGGTATCCCAGAATAACTCTGAAGTAGAAGTAACTTCCTTGCTGCATGCAACTTGAAAAAAACTGGTGGGCAGAGGAAAAGCTGGTCCTTGTCTTAGAGACATGCAACTGAAAGAAAAAAATGAGGGGGAGAGAACAGACTGCTGTATTTTTGGTGCAGTTACACATCAGAATTGTCATGACAATCCAAACTGTTTGTCTCTCAGTGATCTTTAAACTGTGTACTCATTTTAAGGTCACTCTAAGAGCATTTTTGAATTCACTGTTTTGTGTTCCCTTCTATGGCTGTGGTTTTATCTTCAGGAAGAGACTTGCAAAACAGCCCTGGAGTTATTCCAGATCCCCTTCCTTAAGGGTGCCTGGGACTGCACAGGCAGAGAGCATCCCAAGCTGCATCCACATGGACAGTCACACTCCCAGCATGTGGGGCTTTAACCTCAGGCCATCCAGCTATTTTTGGTGATGAGAAGTTACAAATGAATGACCCAATGCTTGGCATACTTCAGATCTGCATGAGACACATTCTGCTTGGAATGTTTCCTTTCTGAGAGTCAGCACCAAATACAGATGAGTAGTATTTCTTTTGGAGATGGCCTCATGGATGTCTGCCACACAGGAAATTTCACATATGGGTTACTTCTAATAATCTTGCCATCATTTCATCAGCAGTATTAGCAGTTGTAAAGAGGCTATTATCCAAGCCAGTAACTTTTATGACCATTTTAAAGTAGCATAAAATTAATTATCTCGATGCAATAGGCTGAACTTGCTTTTTGAACTCTGCAAGTGCACTTTCATATTCTAAAATGTGCCCTGGTGCAGTCATGGAGACTGGAGCCTATTGTTTTGTAATTTGTCACCTGCAGTTCACCTAGTCCCCTTCTTCATTCTCTTGAGCAAAGCTGCTGGATGTGGACTTGCTGACTAAATAATTGTAACAAGGAATGTGACATATCCAGCCTTAATAAACAGCAGAGTAGTGATTCATCAGGTGCTGAGGAACAGCCAGTGGATGTGTGAGACTTAAGGAGGAAGCATCTTACTGAACAGGCTACTCTTGAGTCACTGTTGGATCTGTACTTCTAAAACCCTCCTTGGGTGGAGGGATGACTTTGAGCTCAGAGATGACTTGGGCTGTGCACTCTTCTTCCTGCTCTTCTGTTCAGGCCCTGTGCTTTGGGTCTTAAGCAAGAATAGACCATTGGAACCCTGAGCATGAAATGTTTCAGCATGGCAAGAACTGGAGTTCTGCATTCCAAGTGGGTATTTAACTTTCTGCTGTATTATGTGTTCCCATAAATGGCCAGACTAGGACAAAGTAGGTTAGTTGTGGAGCCTGAAGCAAGCAGTGCTGCTTTTCTGCTATCTTTAGATCTGAAACTTCCCAGTGCTTTGGGCAGAAATAACCCAAGTGAGACTCTCAGAATCACCTCTTGCTCAAATCTCTAATTCAGAAGATTCCACCCTGCCATTTGTTTGCCTTGCAAAGCATTTCCATATTTTAGTTACACTGAAGTTATAATTGACCATTTTCAAGTCAGCTAATTTTAATTTTAGGGAAGGGGATGCAAGCCTTACTTCTGTAGGAATGCATGCTGCCTTTCAAACCTTTGTTCAGCTGCCTGATCAGGTGTTGTTCTCTAGGCTTAAATCAAACTCCTGTCCTTAGATGTTGTTTAAGCCTGCAGGATATGGGAGTTTCTGTAACAGCCAGATTTTTTCCCCCAATCTTGTAATTAAAACAGAGCCTCTGCTAAATATAATCTTTTTGTCCTTTGCAATTTAATATTGCTTTCTCTTGTTCTGGAACAGATTTAGTTGTCACCTAAATAATAATCTCAGATCCAGCTTCAGCCCTTCTGGAGTTTATTTACCAAGTGATTTCCCTCAGATACCTCTATATATTTAGAAAAAAAATGGTCCTCAACATTTAATTAAAGGTTTATTCGTGCTTTGCTGTCCCACTGCATTTTTAGTTCTTTATTTGGTCAGTGTGGCCATAAGTAGCTACTTCCTTATTTTTTTTAAAGATTTCTTCCCCTGTTCAACTTCACTGTTCAACATAGCAACAGGCAAGTATTTCTCAGTAGCAAAACTCATTGAAGTTTCTATGCATTTTATCAACTGTGGACTAAATTAATGAAACATTATGATGGCTAATGCACTACTATATAATTGGTTAATTTTTAAATAACTAAAATTAGTAAGTTACTTGTTAAATACAGTGTGGTTGTCTCATGGAACTGCAAGGTTACAAAAATAGCTGTCACAGGGGAGTTGCAGTTTTTTTGCTGGAATGAGTCTCTCTGGGTTAGAATTCTATTCTAATGTTCCTGGGCCTTGTTGACAAGAGATAGCAATGCTGAACCTATGATCAAAAAGAATTCTGCTGGTTTTCTGTTTCTAAAGTAAAGGGCAATGTCAGTATTAAAGTAGCTTGTTTAGTCTTCTCCTGCCTTTTTCCTTTTTGACCCCCCACCAAAAAAACACCCAACATTTCTCATCTAATGATTGCTTTTTTTCCCTTGTCTGCAGTCAGTGGAAATGAAACTAGGTGTTTCTCCTTACCATAAAATTTTCATCAACAGGCTGAGTCTATAGTCTGATAAATTAATGATTAAATTTTGAAAATAACCTGACAGTAATAATCATCATGGTATTGTTTAACTAAATTTTGCCATGACAGGCAAGACACTGGGCAGCACTTTGCATGTACTGCTGTCCACAGCCTCTTGAAATTGCTTTTCATGGGACTTTTTGCTTGTTGTGAAAAAGTGTAGAAAAACTAAGTGTTGATCCTCAAAGGAGCTTTTCAGATTGCCATGTTCTCCAAGAAGTAGCTATTTGAAAATTTTGGATGAGCAAGTAGGTGCCTGTGCACCTACCTGCTACCTCTTCCTATTCCTTCAGTTTTGTCTTCTGAATAAACACAGCTGGTGCTGCTCTTCTCACTGTACCCTGAAATGTGTCTGAGTGTTGTTACAGTTCCTGTCCCTAATTGTGGGTGGCTGTCACTGGAAGGATTAGAGGGGTGGAGGGTTGGGTGTAGCCACACCAGGACCCTTGAGCAGTTTACAGCATGGTGCTAAAAACACCAAGCTCATGAGTTCTGATCCTGGGTGTGATGATCCTTGTGGGTCCCTTCCAACTCGGAGTATTCTGTGATTTTAGGAACAGAATCAAGACAAAATGAAGAGAATCAGGTACTCCCCTGCTGCCATAGCCAGGGAGTGGCAGATCAGCCTCAGCTGATGCTTTGAGGTGCTGCTGAGGAGTTTCCTGAGTGGTGCTGGCCTGTGAGTCAAAGAGCTGAGTCAGCAGGAAATTGCAGTAGTAAATTCAGTCTGGAGCCCTGGAACTGACAATTCCAGGCTGACTCAGTGAGCAGCTGTTCCTGTTGCCTCAGGAGGAGGCTGCCTGTCCTGGCCATGAAGTGCTGGCTCAGGCTGGCCCCATCTGGCCCAGCAGGAGCTCAGGTAGCCTGAACTGACACAGTGCAGCCATTGCTCTCTGCTGGCCTTACAGTGTCACAAAAAGGAAGCAGAACCTTTGTAATCCTGGTACAAAGGACACTGGAGAAGGCCAGGGATTTTCCAAACTATCTCTATAAAAATAAACCTGTGAGGGAAAGCTGTTCTAGGGGCTGGTGAACATGAGTATGTAGTCTTAAAGCTGAGGAGTTTGATTCATGACACAAATATGCATTTTAGATTAGAAGGGCTATTAGAATTTTAACTGCATGTACAAACAAGACTTCAGTTTTAACTGAGTTTTAAGGTGGTGAACAGAACAGTTGATTACCTGATTGAACCATATGGGTTAGAATGGACCTCAGAGATCATCTCACTGCACTCCCCTGCCATGGGCAGGGTCACCAGCCACATCCAACCTGCTGCTTCAAAACTTTCAAGTGACTAGAACAGGCAGTCTGTTTTCCTAGCAAGTAGGGAATGACAGCAGCAAAGCTTGTTTTTAACTTCTGGAAAGGTCAACAATTGATGAAGCTGTTTCAGAAGTGTGTTAGGAAACTACAGCTGAATAAAACAGCTTAAAAATAGTTTGGCTCTTCAACCATTAATTCCAATTACATTGCTTAATCGATCTCACAGCTTTAGAATTTAACACAAGCACTGTTTTAAATTGAATTAGTTTTTAATTCCTCCTACTCCTCCACTAAGCCTAGGCTTAGTACTTCAGCTGAACATTCATTTTCCTGAACTCCTGGTTGTTTCACAGGCTGTGCACATCACCTTAAATTGTAACCTGCTCTTGGAGGTCCCTGTTCTCATCTCTTCTGCCAAGAGCAATCATAGACTGTGGCTGGGAACAAACTGCAAATTGTGCTATTGGTTAATCAAGGAAAAAGAGAGTTTTTGATATTAAACTATGCAGCACTAAAAGAGCCTAGCTCAAATGGAGTGCTTTAGGAAGCAACAGCAGCCTGATAATGTATTTCCTTCTTAATGTCTCTAGATACACTTGCTGGCCTATACAATTTGAAATAAAAGCTAAGAGACAGTAAAATGGAAAATTTATTAGTGCAAGTTGGTCAGTTGGTTTCTTCCAACAAGTACACAACAGCATCCCATGCATAATGCATTATAAACAAACCTGGTCTAAGATAAGAAAAGTTGGACTTGTTTTGGAGTAACAATGTGTTACATATTGTCATCGTCTGACTCATCTTCCTCTTTCAAAGATTCCTGTTTGCAAAAAGAAAATGCAATTAAAGAACAGTCTTACCAGTTGTTTTATAATTCAGCCTGCAATAAACAAAATGAGGTTTGCTGCAGCTTCACAGCTCTCACTGTGTCCAAACCCTTGCAGGCAGCAGGACAGTTCCCAGCAGTACATTTACTTTTGAAGGAGAAAGACTCCACTTGTGGCAAGCTGTGAATTAACAGTTTCTGAGAGCAGGAACTATCCCTGGTTACACTGTAGCCTTCCCTCCCTTGCCAGTAACACCCGCTGACACCGAGGGATGTTGGAATGATACATTTTCGGGCAGCTCAACAGTTTGTCAAGTGAAGCTGCAGCAACACCAAAGTCGTAACTTACCTTGGCATATTTTTCTGCTTCTTCTCTGATGTCTTTGGGAACAATTTCATGTTTTCCATTGGTTACTGTCAATAAAAAGAGTATGTCTTAATTACATCTCACACATACTGACATACAGAGTGAATTGAAGAAGCAATGTTTTACTTTTAAGTACAAAAAGTTATAAATTTTATGGAGTGTTTATAGAAATTATAGAAATGCATTACTTTCTCCAACCCAGCTGAGTTCCAGCTCAAAAGCTTTATCCTTTACTTCATCATGAACTATGTAGATTCTGAAAGGAACAGAGAAGAACAGATTAGAACAGACTGACCAATGGCTAAATATACTTTGTTCCTGTCACAGATTTCTTCCATTAAAATATTCTTATGATTAATAGAAGCTCTCCCTGTGCCTTCTCCCCACCAAACACCCTCAGAGAATTTTCCAGGCTTAACTGCTAGCCTAACAATACCTTAAATCATTACAGCCAAGATGCAGGTTGAGATGTTCAAGTGGCCCTAACTGGAACAAACATTAAGATTTAGATATTACAGAACCAAGGCTGCATCATCACTACTTCTGCTAGACCAGTTATAACACAGCTTGGAGTGTCCTGCATTTCCCCAGTAAATCTTACAATAAATCCCAACACCACAGTGTCTTGTGTCTAATCAAAAGTGTGGACTAAGATTTCCAATTCTGGCAAAGATGGAAATGGGAATTTAAACTCCAAGTGGTTTCACAGCATACACAGTAAAACCACTGCTTAACCTATGGGATAGAAATGTTAACTGCAGTAACAAAACTGATTTGGTACATCCTGTGGCAGAACATGCAAACAAACTGGAAAAATCCTGGCTTGAGACACTCAAAACAGCAGAACTCAAAATAACCTGTGGCTTCACTGTTTAAGACAAACTCCTTTTACAAACTCCTGAAGAAACCACTGCTGTGGCCTGAGCCTAATATTTTAGGTTTAAACATTATTAAAATTTTTGTTATCTTACTAAATGCTACTAAGAAACTGAATTTGAGCTGAAAAACAGAACCCTGTCTAGAGATGCTGCTGAGTTTGAGCTGAAGCAGAACTAGAAGTATTTTCATTATTAGAAATTATTTTAAATGTCTAATACTACAGTTATACTGTATATATATTCCTTTAAAGAAGTTCTACTTTGCTTCTTTTCCAAGCAGTTTTTTTTAGTCCAAGATCTCAGCATCATTTGTGGGCAGCTGCTCTTTGAAGCATCAGGTCATTGTTCAAACAACTCTTACTGCAGAAGCAGCACACCAAGAAGTTCCCCTTCATCTGTCACTTTAAAATTTAAATAAAAAAGTTTAAATATTTTAAAACCAGAGATTAAAGTCAGACAATTTAAGACATGATACCCAATTTAAAAGGAACATCCTCAGTTTGAAACTAGAGCAAGCTCACCACTCTGGATTTTTGTCAAGTTGGAAAAATGGGTTGGAGACTTACATTTTTGCAACTTCTTTAACAACATCACGGCAGGTCATTTCCTTCATCTGCAGGAAAAAGACACACAGATAAAAGATTTCTATTAAGAGAATATAAATCTTCCACAGGGCCAGAACAGGAGAGGCTCTGCATGTGCCAATGTGCTTCATGTTCAGTAGTCAAAGTAAGAGAAAAGAAAAGAACCACATTTGTTCTCTACAATGCATCTTCCAGCCTGCTCTGTGCAAGTCATTCTTCCAGGGAAGAATACTACAACTGAAAGATTCTAGGAAAAAAAATTCTACTTGGAAATTCCCCAGTTTAAAGCACTTATCAGCTGAAATCTTAAAAGCTACACTGGTGCTGCTGGAATCCTAAAAGCTTGACTTGTTCCTAGATGATTTCTGCTCAACTGATACAAAATAGCAACATGGGAGAGGCACCATAAAGTCACATGTAAGTGATATTCCTTCTAGGCACCATAGTAACACTTTTGATTTTACCAACATTTTATGCAGGTAATTTTGGGTTTTAAGTAATGCCTCAAGAGGAAAACATTGTTTAACAACCAACTGTCTCCATGAGCAAGACATCAAGATCTCATTTCACATTTTCTCAGTTATATCAGAGTCTTTTGGCAGTTTCACTGTTAATTGGGACAAAGGCTGGTGCAAATTTCCATGACATAATAAACTTGTGTTTTATAGGTCAACTTTTCTGGCCCATGAAGCAGTAATACATTTTATGAATTTACCATCTCTTCCAACTCCCAAAATATTTTTAAACTCTTAGTATGGAAGGTAGTTATGAGGCAGTGGTGAAGGGATTAAGATGACAAGAGTTCATGTGGAGTGTCACAGCCCTTTCTGAAGGGGTGAAGCAGTGAGCCAGAGAAGAAATGCCTGGTTAGACAAATGTGCTATCACAATCCCACCTGGAGAAGTTCCCTAAACAGAGACCCACTGCCTTTGTGACACTCAGTCCAGAACAGAAATGTAACTTGTGTCACACAAACATTTCTATGATGATGTGTATTCATGCATATAAAGTTAGCAGTCAAACAGCAAACTCTAAAGCTCTACTACTGTCATGCATATTTACAGAAAAGAAAAGAGAAGTTGATTTTATTTCTGCCATTATCCTTTTGCCATCCCAGGTTATGTGAATTCTGTAGGCAATGGAAGTAAACAATGTTAACAGTTTTATCCCAGGATTTAATCATGATCCTGTCCATATATCAAAAAGCTGTAATAGTATCAGAGCTGCAGGAGATCAAGAGATTAAATCAGTCCCCACACAACTCCAAGTTTTCCCACAGCTGAGTGTACAGACAATAAAATGCAAGGGATGTGATGAATGCAGGGTTTCCTTCTTGCCCCCTCAGCCAGTTTCCCACCCTGTATCCTCCCCACCACAGGAGCTGCTCTGCAGTGCCCCAAGGCAGGTTAAAGTCCTGGCTCCCTGCTTGCCTCTCCCTTTCCACCTGCAGTCATCTCTTCCAACAAACAAATCTTAGCTGACCCTCAGCTGGATTATCCCACAAACCTTTTGTACTTCTAGTTTTTCCCATCTTAGCTTTGACAAATCCATCCTGTCAAAAACCAGCTGTGACCCAGGAACCTGCCCAGTCCACAGTGGATAAAAGTTATTGACTCACCCCACAGAGCTGTGCCAGGATCCCACATTTGCAGTTCCTGGGGACCCTGCACACCTGCACCCTGTGCCACAACTCTGTTCCATGTGCTGGAAAATCCCAGCACTGCACAGAAAATTAACTATTTGGAGTAAATTGTGTCTTACCCAACACAGCTCTGTCTTTTGCCAATGGACACACATGGGAATTGAAATGATGATTTCCCAGGTGCCACAATTCCAGTACAAAGATCAAATGATCATTCAGGCTTCTTACCTTTAATTTGGTATTCAAGCATCTGAACCAGATTCAAAACTGAGTGAAAACTGTCTAGAATTTTTCCTGTCAATGGTGCTACAGCACCATAAATAGGATATTCTTTAAAGTGTAACAATCATATAAACTCTGAACCTTTCCATGAACACCTGTGACATCCCTCTGTAGACCAAATAAAATCTATTTTTAACAGAGTATCAAAAAGTACATGAGACAGACCAGAAGGATTTGATTCCCTGTTGTCTCCAACTCCAAGGGTGTCAGATATTAAAACACATGAGGAAGATGAAAATCTTTCAGGATTCTAACATAACTTCAATCAGCTAAAGGGACACTTCAGTATTTTTTGGTTGTGTTCTCTCTACAGATCAGTTTGTCCTTAACAAGAGCAGCCTTTCTGAATTTGTTAAACAAAAGAATCATCTAAAACCTTGGGGAAAAAATAGATACAGCACTCAATGCTACCCTATGGTTTTCATTCAGAATCATATTTATACTTTTATATTCACTCACTTGGCTCACTGGCAAATGTACAAGGAAATATTTCACCCACTTCTGCATTTTATGTATTTCAGGCACCAAAAGGTAACATGATAAGCCAACAGTATTTGTCTTGAGACAGCACAACACTGTTACACCATACCTGAAGTTTTTCTATCTCTGTTTTTGCAGCCTGCCTGGCTTTACCAATGGCACAACCCCAATAACCCTAAAAAAAAAAGAAACAAACAATAATATGCAAATATAATTAAATACTAAATTTTCTACACCTCTTACTGTCACTTAGCACATAACAACCCCACCTTACATCCCTAAATTATTGAATAGAGTCCAATTACTACATCAAGTACCACCACTATTGATAGAAGAGTGCTCAGTAATTCCTGGACAGAAATTTATCAGCTCAAAATGTTGCAATAGATTTTTTTAATTGCTACTACAATAAATGGAAGAATAAGCTAGAATAAGTTGGAAGAGAGAAGTTCTACAGGAACTACAGAAGTTCTACAGGATCCAAGTAAATCCCAAGCTAAGCCCACATATTGTGGAAATATATTTGAAGCATAAACACATAAAATTAAGCATTTCTATTTCTCTCAGCAGCCATGGTGCTGGATATACTGCATGAAAATTTTAAGAAATCCAGCAGTATGAGTGTGCATTGACCTGTGTGTAACACACAGCTGAAAAACACTAAAAATAATTAACAGCAAATCTATTTTGATTTGGTTTGCTGTTGGCAGGCAATGCAGAGGAACAGCCCTTCTCACCTGAAGTACTTAGAGAAGGGGGTATCATTACAATTCTTGCCTTTTTGGGGCAGTGCATGGGAGTTTCCACTGGACAGAGCCACAGGGATGAACTCCCAATTTCTGACAGTCAAGCTTTAAACTCATTTCTCAGACCACACTTCTAAGAAATACACAATGTTTGTTTAACTGCTGCAATCCAGCAGCAGTGATTGACCAGAGATCTTCCCAGGCAAAAGGAGAAAACAACAGCAGCTAAAAATAGCTCTAGCTATTTTTCCAATTAGAAACTTTTACAAGAGCAACTGATGCTAAGATGGAAATATTTTTGACACACTCACGTATGAAACTCCTGATGGATCAATCATGTACAGTTGTGCACCATCATCACTATCATAGGACCCCAACATGAAACTAAAGGAGAAAAGAGAAATTAAAACTTTTCCTTTTAGCAACACACACAGAACTAGAAACTACACTAGCTTGGGTTTCCTACACCCTTCCTGGAGCAAAAGTCCTCCTGTCCTGCACACTCTATTGAGCAATCTGCTTCACAGCAGCACCTGCACATTGCCAGACACATTTCAGTGCTCAGTAACCTGGCAGCACAGCTCTGTTTATCAGTCCCTTTGTACCAGAATCACACTGGAGCTGTAACCTGCTCTTTAGGTGTCAGGGCAGGCAGGATGATTGCAGAGGGAAATTCTGCTTTAACCACCATCACACACTGAATGGAACAAACCCTCAAAGTTTTAAAACCAGGGACAAATTAACCAGCTCAGTAGAAGCCTGGCACAGCCTTATGGGAATCTGAATTCCTCACCTGTGGTGTCAGACATACACAAAAAGGGGAAAGGGATATTCTAGGAGATGAGCTGTGGGTTACTAATTCCAGGTTTCAAAACAGAACTCAGACAACCAAAGCAGTTCCTACAACAGTGAACCAAAAGATATTTACAAATAAAAATGTGTCTGCAAGACTCACCTGCAGCCAAAAGGCCTGACAGCACTGTACAGGGTGTAGGCATGCACATACATGGCCACTCTGTCTGCCAGATGCTGTGTGGGAAAAGGAAAAATAAAACAGCCTTATTTACAGAAATAAGGAATAAAACTGAATTCTCCTGTCAAGAATAAAAGCCAAAAGCCCTGAGAGCTGCACTGGCCTCCTACCTTCAGGGGGATGTCATAGCCATAGTTAGACCTAAAGTTGGAAGCCTCTTCCCGGGCGATGTCAGCCAAGGAGCGAGCGTCTGCCAGGAGCCCCGCGACCGCCTGCAACGAGAGCAGCTGGCTGCAGCCCATAATACTCACTGCTGGGGAGTTCAATCCACTGCCATGGGGGAATTCAAACTGCCCATCTGCCACCAACCTCAGAACATGCCACTGTACACATATTAACAGAGGTTTTCTCTATGAATAATCAAAGTTATCTTCATGTTAATTATCATCTCATGACTACACCAGCCCAAACAATACTTCCCATCCTGTGTATTCACCAGGTTTCTCTCACACTGCAATCACTCCTCCATACCATCCTAACATCACTATTATGGACAGGCCAGTCCTCCATACACCAGTCTTTAAGGAATTCAGGTGATTCCTACATTGTTGAGAAGAAAATCTCATATGCAGCAGTTTTCCCTGAACATACCTAATTTGGTAACTGTGTCAAAAAGCACCATTTTAACACTTATGTTTATATTTACATACAAGTCTGAGCAACTGGAAAAGCAGCTTTTAATAATTTAGAACAGCCTCAATCTTCTACTTTAAGTTTGGATTTTAGTTATGTATGATTTAGTGCAAAGAATAAATGACAGAAAACAGCAAAAACCCACTGGCATTTTTAACTTTGTACACAGACACATTAACATTACTCTTTTAATCTACTTATTTTTGATTCTCTGATTCATAAATCTGTCCTTTTGAGGGGAGTCACCTTACAATTTCTGCAGACTTAAAATGAAAAGGCCCCTCACCATCCCCACGTGTCGGTCGACATTGAAGAGGCGTTTATTGGAGCCCTCCTCGTAAAGCTTGGACAGCACTAATTTTTCTACTCCAAAGACAACACCATCTTTGCATCTTATCCCAATTGCTGTACTGAAAGACAAGAAAAAATGTCAGTTTCTCACAATGTAAAATACTTAGCAGAGAGTTGTCAAGACAGAAGAATCAGTGACGTGATTTCCCCCAAGGTAGGTTTGTCACAACTCCAGCGACTGAAGACAACAAGGGGGTAGAATTAAATTGTCTTTAAAGTCCCTTTCAACCCAAGAATCATCCTGGGACTCTGTGATTCTAATCCCTATCTGGAGCAGACCCCTGGGTGACTCTGCCCTGTCAATCCACCTCACTGTCTCTAAAGCACAGCTGGGATTTCCACTTCCCAACATTTCTTCACACACTCCAGGGAAGGGAGACACTCCCAGAGCAGCTGGAGCAGCTTCAGCAGCACTTGGTGTCCTCCATGTCTTGAGGAATCCTTAGGATGCTGATACACATTTACAAGAAAGGTTCTGAGCATGCCTCAATCCACATCCCTAAAATGGGCTTTTAGATCAGGACTCATTTCATCACCACAATTTTACCCTCATGTTTCTCTAGTCCAACAGCACTGCTTTAAAGAAGCAAAAAGATGTTTGATGCAGATATTTATATCTTACCTGCTATTCTCCACAGCTTTCATAGCATATTCCACTTGAAACACTCTGCCATCTGGAGAAAACGTGGAAGCTGACAGGTCATACTGAAGAAGAAAACACAATTCTCAGGAAAAAAAAACCCACATAATATCACAGCATTTTCAGATCAAGCCTGATTTAAAAAATTCAAGACTCTGGCTGCCAGAGATGAGCAAAGTCCCCAGAGCAGGCTGAGCCCTTTTGTAAGATGTAGAAACAGAAGAAAACAGAGACTCAAATCCAGGAGAGGCCATTTCATCAGTGCTGGCTGTACCCACACTGCAAATCCTGGGTGTGAAACCAGCGAGCATTACACAACACCCAAAAGCTACGGGAGCTTTTGTCTGCCTTTACATTTCACAGAATCCCGGAGTGGCTGGGGCTGGAAGGGCCCTTAGGGATCATCCATTGCTCACCTTCCCCTGTCCCAGGCTGCTCCAAGCCCTTCCAGCCCGGCTCGGGCCCTGCCAGGGATGCAGGGCCGGGCACCCTCTCAGGGTGAATTCCTCCCCACTATCAAACCCACCTTTCACTCTGTACCCTATAACTTTGTCATGTCACTCCAGCTCCCCATCAGCAGTCCCCCCCCGGCTTCCCCTAAGCCCCCAATTAATATAAACCGCGTGGATCACAGGGATTTATTTAAAAGGCACAGAAGTCTATTATGTAGAGGGGTATAATAAGTATAATATCGCAGCGGCCGCCCCGCCCCGCCGCCGGTTCCCCGGGCCTGGCGGGCCGCAGTGACTCAGCCGCCCGCAGCGCCCGGAGCCGCCGCGCCGCGCTCGCCGCTGGCGCGGGGCAGGCACGGGGCAGGCCGGGGCCGGTGGGGGCGGCCGGGCGGCCGCGCTGTGCCCGTGCCGGCGCTGCCGGTGCCGCCCCTCACGCCGCACTCACCCCGGTGCCGATGGAGCTCATGGCGGCGCCGCTGCCAGCCCGTCCCGCGCCCACCGCCCAGCAACGCGCGCTCCCATTGGCCGCCGCGCGGCGCTCCCGGAGTGACGTCACCATGCATTGCGTTAAATGGAATGTGATGTAGCTCTCACTCACAGCGCCCGGCTAGCTCAGTCGGTAGAGCATGGGACTCTTAATCCCAGGGTCGTGGGTTCGAGCCCCACGTTGGGCGCATCAGTTTTGAGACCCTTTTGAGGGTTCCCGGTGCGAATACCCGTGATGCTGAGGGACCATTGGAACACGCGGGATCATCTTTAAACTGATCGCTAAACGCTGATCAGTGGGAGTATATTTTTATATTTCCTGGATGCAGGACTGATATGGGATTAATAAAGTGGGAGTGTGAGGAGTGGGGTAGTGGACTAAACATTTTAACCCAAAAAAGTTAATTTTTTTAATAAACAATGCAGGAAATAGAAGTTAACCAAGGAGCTCTGGGCTACTTGGCAGATTGAGAGGAATTACAGAGAGCTGGATAAAGTGGAGAGCTGGGCAAGCACCTGCATTAGGAAATGTAGCAAGAGCCAGTGCAGGATTCTCCATCTAGGATGGGACAACCCTGGTTAAACACAAACTACAGGGGAGCAGCCCCAAGGGAAGGGATCCAGGAGGAAATTCTTCCCTGTGAGGATGGTGATGCCCTGGCACAGGTGCCCACAGAAGCTGAGGCTGCCCCTGGATCCCTGGAGTGCTCCAGGCCAGGTTGGACAGGGCTTGGAGCACCCTGGAATAGTGGAAAGTGTCCCTGGCCATGGCAGGGGTGGAACTGGGTAAGCTGTACAACCCTTCCAACCCAAACCATCCTGGGATTCTGTGGTGTGCATTGGTCCAGCTCTGAACAGGCTCTCCAGGAAATGCTCACAGCCTGTCAGAGCTCAAGGAGCACCTGGACAATGCTCTCAGCCACAGGATTTACTTCATGTGGTCCTGCAAGGAGCAGGGAGCTGCACTCCATGAGCCTTAGGGCTCCCTGCTGACTTGAGAGAATCTGATTCCATGAAAAGGGAGATGAGGGAATGACATAAAGCCACTCTCCCCAGGGACCAGCTCCTGCTGATGCAGCAGGGGCACACCTGACCACAGTGGGCTCGTGCATATCCCAAAATCCTCCTCCAGGCAGCAGGACTCACCTGGAGCTGTCTGCAATTGGACAACACCAAGCTGCTGGAATGGCCTCCAGTCCAGAATCAGGAATCTCAGAGGAAAATCCTCCAGTTACTGCAGGGGTTTGTGTCTGTCACTGCCCTTCCTGCTGAACCAGGCTGGCTCATGGTGAATTTGTCTGCTGGGAGGATCCATGGATCCCACAGCTATGCCAGGGAGGGAAGAACTGCAACACCCAGCCTGGAAACCCCAACCATCTCTCTACCATTACACATTCACATGTGATCCCTGAGAGCCTTCCAGGGCAAAGCCTTCAGAGCCTCTGTAACCCTTTGATGAAGTAAGAATCCTGTTTCTGCATGAGCAGGTCACAGGATTCTGCACTTCAGCCCAGCAGTTAGATGGGAGTTAGGAATTGTATCCCTGCCATGTGAAGCAGCAGCAGCTGAGGCTGTTCAGGATGCAGGAACCCCACAGGAGCAGATCTGGGTGGGCAGAGGGGAGATGAGGTGGCAGAACATGACAGGAGAGGTCCCAGGGTACGTGCACAGAGCAGCACAGAAACACCCCTGAAAAGGGAAGGCTAAGAATATCCTGAATTTCCTCAGCTGCAGTCTGCTGCAGTTCAGGAAAATGACATCATTGCACCACCACCACCACAGGCTCTGTAGGAGTTTCATTTTCTGACTCCTTCCCACTGAGAAGGGAAGGAGCTCCCAGCTCCACAGGACTCCTGCTCATGGCCAATTCCTCTCTCAGGAAGCTCTGGCTCAGTTCTTATCGAGGTAAAATATAACCTGCACCCCAAATTACCCAGATGGTGACTGAAAATAAGCAGCACAGCTCAGGCTGCATGTTCTGTGTACCTGAGATTGGCTCTCTGTCCCTGGCAACGAGACTTTGTCCATCAATCCAGCCTGGAATGGCACCAGGAGCTGATCCCTGAAACACCAACATCATCCCAGGACTACAAAAACCAACATCACCTGTTAAGGTAAAGCACATAGCAAACACTGACAAAACCATGCAGGAGTTACTGAAGTGCTGTAGCACATCCCCTGTGTTAGGGCTCACCAGAAGAGGATTTCTTTAAATATCTGTTTGACTTGCAGAGTCGTGCTGCAGGCACACAGCAGGTGGGCAGCAGGCAGCACAGAGAGATCTGTCACAAAAAGCACGTTTCTGCCAATAAGACTTCATCAACCCCAAATGTGTTATATTTATCTTCCCAAATTTGAGACAAAAATTGCTCCTCAGGGTAGGAGTTAAACTTCAGTAACCAGCAGATACCAGCAGTCACGATGTAGCCACTGAGTCACACTGGACCCCACACCTGTTTATAATTAATTTATAGTAATTTATAATCTTGCATTATCTTTCTTGGAGGAGACACATCAGGAGAGGTTTTACCTCAGCACTATAAGAGAATTACAGGCAGTAGAATTCTCTATTAAAACTCTGGAAACAGGGGAAATAATGTTCCACTACTTTTGCTAAACAGCCCCAAACCATTTCTTCACATGTGATTCAAGGGTGGAATATTTTAATACAGAATTTGGCACAAAAAATTCTCATAGGTGTTTCCCTAGTGCTGTTCATTCTTCTCAGCATGCTTAAAATGAAAATATCTTAAACCAAATTCTCTCAGCAATGCCATTTACTATACAGATAAATAATAAACAACTGTAGGGAACAGCTTGTGAGGGGACAGAATTTCTCCAAAACAAGACAAGAGAGCAGAGGAGCTGCCAGAGTTAAGTTTGTAAACTATAACTGGACAGGGTTTTAAATAGTGTTAGTGCCTACCCTGACAACACCCACATTGTTCATATTTAATAGTGTTACACACAAATTAATGAACAAAACCAAACCCCCAACACACATGGATGTAATTGGAACGGGGCAGAATCCTTGTGTGGACTGAGGTGCTTATTTCTCTGTGGAAAAAGCTCTTTTCATCAGAGGTGGGGGTGCTTTTCCAACATCAAACATCATTTCCAGAGGGGGGTTGTTGAGGCAGCACCAGTCGGGAATGCGGCCGGTCTGGCTGTAATATTCCTTGGACACAGAGCGACTCCCCAGGATGTCCTGCAGGGCTCCAAAAATGGCTCCTGCATTATTGGCAAAGCAAAAAAAAAACCAAAATTTGCATTAATTCCAATTTCTACTTCTTCCCATCAAGAATCTCAACTGGGTTTTTTTAGCTCTGTCCCTAAATTTAAAGGGATGAATGGATATTGCTGGTTTCCTTTTCAGTAGCCCGTTTAAATCCCAAACTGCTTCCATTTATATCCCTGAAAACAAGGAATGATCTGCTCTCTGCTGACAGCAAATCCAGCCTGATTGACCCACTTCTTACAACAAAGTTTGTATTTTAAGCACTTCAACGAAACCCCATTGTGCTCAGGGCAATTTTTACCCCCAGAAAGTTGCCTCAAATATTCACATAAGCTGTGAGAAGATTCAGCCCACAGCAGCTGGCCAGGATACAGAATTCAGTGCACAGAAATTCTGCTTGGCTAACCCTAAAAACACATGGTTTTATTCACTACAAATCCCACTTAGAAGGGCTTTTTTCCCCTACCTCTGCTTCCCAGCTATTCCCATTCTTACCTCCCAGCCAGGCCACGCAGTTGGATTTGGCAGGGGGAGTGTGAATCCTGAAGGTTTTGGTGGCAAGAGCTTCCTTGTACTTGGGTTTCTCCACCAGGTGTCTGATCTCGGCCATCAGGCGGTGCAGGAAGCCGGGCAGCATCGCCGTGCCCCCGATCACCACCAGGTTCTCTGCCAGCTGCTTCCTGGTGTCTATTGGGCACTAATGCAAACAGGCACACCACAAAAAAAAAAAACCCCAAATAAGCCAAGCTGCCTGAGATTGAAGCCATTCTCTCAGAAATTCTATGCCCTCCGACTGCTGTTTAAATGGAAAATAAACAATATAATGAGAGAAATGCCAGGGAAATGCCTGGAGGTGCAGAGGTGAAAGCTCCAGGCACAGAACTTCTTAAACAATTTGTTTTCATAAAGAATTCTAATTGAAATGTTTGTCATATCAGCCAAGTCCACGGCTCTCCAATAAATTGCATCTCAGCAAACTTATTTAAATGGCATCAATAGCTACATGGAGGCAACTTTAATTAACAGACACACACCACCACATAATGAAAATTTCCATTTATAGTGGTTTTCTAATACATTTTTTTCCTAAATATAATAAGAAGTGAAGCATTTGTATATGCCAAGAAAAAATTCTGCAATGAATTTAATATATTGCCTGCAATAAAGATGTCCAAATTAATTTTATTCCAGCAGAGGTAAACCAGCAGCCTGCAGAACTCAAAGTCTTGAGTCATTTTTAACTGCAGGTTCTCTAAGGCTGGAGGCATTCCCTAAATCCCAAACTGTTTCTAGTATAAAAATACCTGAACAAGTGAATCCAAGATCAAAGTGGCAACAGATGTCTCTTCATTATCCTGCTCAAACAGGATTTCCACCACGGAGTCTCTGTGGCACAGACAAGAAGTGAGTGTTAATGAGCAGCAAAACCACACTGAGCTGAACTCAGGCACAGCAGAGCTGGAGACAACTCCAGCCTTCCTGCTGCCAACACTTTGTCACTCCTGTCACACAGCCCAGCAGTGCCAGCAGGGAGGGGACAATCATGGGATCCTTGGGACAATCATGGAATCCTTGGAAAAGACCTTTAAGATCATCACATTCAGCCCTCAACCCAACACCAGCACCTTGTTCACCACCAACCCCAAGTCAACTTGAGGCCTTTTCCTCTTGTCTCCTGTTTCCTGGGAGCAGAGCCTGACTCCCACCTTGCTGCCCCCTCCTGTCAGGAGCTGCAGAGTGAGAAGATTTCCTCTGAGCCTCCTGTTGCTCAGGCTAAAGTGCCCTGCTCACATCACTAAACCTGTCCCATTAGCAGGCATTGATACTCATTTCTCTTCCCCCATCCCTCCAATCTCTCTGCTCTCATCTTCCTCCTGGGGCTCTGGAGAAGCCACCCCCTCCCATGATGGGCTTGCACTGTGCCCAGCACACAGCTTTCATTTTAGAGGCATTAAAAGCATATGCAAGTGTCTCATTAAAATCCAATTTTATGAAAATGTATGTGCTTTTAGAGTTGAAATATATCCTTGTAATGCCAAATACTGTCACCTGATGGGGCCAACTACATGGAGAATCTTTTCTCCATCCAAAGGATAATCCACATCTGGAGGCGGAGAGGGACGCTGGAAATAAAAACAGATTGGATTGTTATTTTAGAGCCCAAAAAGGCTGCAGCCACCTCAAAAGAGCAGGAAGAGCTCCATCCTCAGCTCACCTCAGCACTGCCATCAATGTTGAACTTGGCTGCCTGGATTTTCAGCCCCCTCTGGAGATCACTCACAAAACAAGTGCGGACTGCAGAGGGAAGAGAGGGGCACAGGTGAGGCCTTGGTGGATCCTTTCATCACCAGCACAAATAAACATTTTCCTTAATTTAGAGAAGAATACACACTCCAAGCCCTTGCTGGTCCAAGATGTTGTCAAATACATGCAAAGAGAAGCAGTCTCTACACTCCAGCAGAGTTCAGGTGCTCTCTAGACCCCAAGTTCAATGAAGCTGACACTAAAACTGGAAATCCTGCCTGTTCTTCCTCACACAAACCACACAAGATTTAAAGCCAGATGGATGCTCCTGATGGTGCCTCAAGGTGCCAGGGGCTTCACTGCAGGTCTTGCACCACAGCTTCAAATGAGGCATAGCTCATTTCCTACACAAGCTCCTACCCTGTAACACTTTACTCACTGCAACTCTTCAACACCCCAAGAATTCCAGAGGGTTTTTCTGCTTGCAGACAGCACTGACAGAGCACAGTCTCATTTGTATCCAGCTGCTACTGTTATTATACACTTATTTATTTGTATTTGGCACAGGTGAGCATCTTCTCTATAAAATGCTGTCACAAAGAAACAATGCTTCAACACACAGACAACAATCCCATGCCTAGCCTGTTGTCTCTGGTTCCAAAAGACTGCATAGAAAACAACTAGTCAGAAAAAGTGTGCAAGTCCAGGAATCAGAAAAGCATCTTCCACTTCACTAAGCACCAGCTGCATTTATTTTGCATTTGACTGATGGATTTCCTCCTGATTTGACCCAAGGGATGCATACTAGTTACTGTTTTCTAGGAAAACATCTTTTTCCATCTGTTGCACATGTAACAATTACAAAGCAATTCATCCAAGTTCTGCCCAAAGACTATTTTTTCTGTGTAGTAAATGTAGTTCCTGTCTCCTCTTGTCTAGCTTGATTAACACACCAAAATATCTTCTATAAATACTTTTTTAATTAACTTTAAAGCAAACTGAGCCTTTCTAGTTAATCTATAAATAAGACTACACAACAATGCAATCCTGTTCCTGTGCCCACCTACCAAATATATCTACAAGTTGCAACTCAACAACACAGAGCTTAAAGTGAAAGAGGAATTCAACACCTGGTTTTGGTTTTGCTTTCAAAGAGGAAGAACAACACAAGTTTATCCAAGAGGTAATAAATATGGCAGAGAAGAGAAATAAATTCCTGAATGCAAAATATTTCACACTTGTTATTATCACACTGTACTGCACAATTTCATACACTAGAATTTCACAAAGTAAACATATTTACCTTTTATGTCCTCTACTATGTCTTCTGGGACCGAGCCTGAAATTAAAAAAAAAAACAACTTAATTTCCTTCTTAAATTCTCTTTTTATTTAAAAAACCTCTTGTTCTTTTGTTCTAAGTTTGAATCACATTTAATATATTAGACTTTCAATCTGACAGCAGCTTTCAGAGATTTCCAAAGTAGAAAAGATATTAAGAACAGAATTAAGTTTGCCTTCGCTCAAAATTCGCTGAAAAATTACTACAGAACTTTTATCTCAGCCTTTATTCAAAACTCCTGTGAGAAGAGGCTTATCATAAAAACAATATATTTGTTAAATCACAGAATGACTGGGTTGGAAGAGACCTTCATGATCATCAAGTCCAACTCATGCTCTAACACCTCACCTGGACCATGGCACCAAGTGCCACATCCAGTCTTTTTTAAACACATCCAGGGATGGTGACTCCACCACCACCCTGGGCAGACCATTCCAGTACTTGATCACTCTTTCCATAAAAAACCTTTTCCTAATATCCAACCTATATTTCCCTTGGCACAGCCTAAGGCTGTGTCCTCTGGTTCTGTCAGTTGCTGCCTGGAGAAAGAGTCCAACCCCACCTGAGCACAGCCACCTTTCAGGGAGCTGTGGAGAGTGATCCGGTCACCCCTGAGTCTCCTTTTCTCCAGGCTGAACACCCCCAGCTCTCCCAGCTGTTCCTCACAGGGTTTGTGTTCCAAGCCCCTCACCAGCCTTGGTGCCTCCTCTGGACACACTCCAGGTCCTCAATGTCCTTCCTAAACTGAGGGAAGAACTGGACACAGCACTCAAGGTGTGGCCTCACCAGTGCTGAGAACAGGGCAAGAATGATCTCCCTGCTCCTGCTGGCCACACTGTTCCTGCTCCAGGCCAAGAAAGAACAGGCCACATGAGATGCAGTGAGTCCTAACCCCACTTTACTCACTGTTAGGATGAGCACCCTTTCCCCAGTGCAGCTCCCAGCACAGATGCCCCACCCCAGTCCTTACCCATCACCGAGGGCAGGCTCTGTCCCTTGGCCAGTCCTGTATCCACTGTGCACTGCTCCAGCAGCTGATACTCCAGCTCCCTAAAACAGGGCACAGGAGGGGGGAAACACAGCCATGAACTCAGCCTGGCTCTCTGGACTGCACTCCAGGGACAGGATTGATTCCTTTCAGTTATATCCTTCTAAACACAAACTTAACAAGACCCCATTTCCACAGCTTTTACCACATCAGCAACAGTCACACAGTTTTAACTCTACAAACTGGATCATGTTACAGCAAGTTAAGATTTAAAAGAGGAATTTTTGCTCATGGCCAAAGAGGAACTTTCACAAATAAATAACTTGTAACCTGGAATGGATAACTATGAACTTACTTGTGGATGGCCTTTCCTCCCAGGGGAAGGGAACCCCAGCAACTCAGGATTGGAATTCCCTCATAAATCTACAGGAAGATAAGGAAATTCTCCTCTTTTTCAGTATGAGTTTTCAGTCTGCTGGAACTAAATGCCTTTTCCCTTTTACAATCCCTTACATCAGCCACCTTTTAACTGCTTTCATCCAAAGATAATTTCTAGCAATAAAAATTCCATGTTTCACTACAGCCCCAGTGGTGAAAAGGCAAGGATACAGGCAGCACCAAGCTTTCTGCATATCCACAGTCCAGCACCATGGCAGAGTTGATCCCCAGTGTCAGGAGAGACATCAGGTGACTTGGAGCAAACAAAACAGAAGGTACCTACATGGAAACCAAAAGCAAAGTTGACAGAAGGGGGAAAAAAAGAAACAAAAAAGAAAAAAAAGCACTAGAGCCTTCCCTAAATGGCATTTTAAAACCCAAACAACTGTATCTTGCATTATTCCAGTACTAATCTAATGAACAAAATACAATAGGATTCTAAATTCTGTGCTTGTCTTCTTTGTGGTGCACACCAGGTACTTCAGAAATGATGGATGTTGGAATGGGCTTGTAAGAAAAGCAAGTGTTGGCTATAAAACTCAGGTGAAGTTTCTTATTGTTATTGAAAAGAAATGAAAGAAGCTGAAGTACAGCTCCTTGAAAAGCTGTAAAAACTAGAAGATGTGAATCAAAGTGTTAGAAAATCCATAAAAGTGTTCCTTATGACAAACACTGCTGCACCCAAACAGAAGAGGCTGTTTGAAACACTCTCACAAAAACAATGTGGAAACTCAAGTTAAAATTTACAAGAGAATTATTTCCTTCTCCCAGAATTCCATAAATCAAGTTTCCTACAAAGCAACAGTTCCTTTAAAGGAACACTTTGAAGTGTGAATTAAATGAAAAATTTCAATAAAATTTGCAATTACAGGAAATGTATTGATCCTTATAACCCAGAGACAGAAGGTAAAATATTGACCCTGGATTATTAAATCACTCTTTGCACCAAATAGAAAACAAGAAACCAGAGAGAATAAACCTTCCATCAGTATTAAGTGACTTCTTAGCAAGTTACAAAATCTCTTCATCAAAATATGACTGAATACATGAGCCATTTTCAACAAACCATTTTGCTTGGGATGTGCTTTAGCTGAGACATTTTATTGCTGTAAAGGGATTAGGAAAAAGACCTCAAAAAGCAAATCAAATCTTTCAGCAAGTTGAAGTCATCAGAAAATTTTACCAATATTAAGAAAGAATTATGCAGGAGTTTGAGATGAATTGGTAAACTGTGTTGTGAGGAAGTACTGCAGAGAAATTAGTTTCACTACTTTCTACAGAAAAACCTTAACCTTTGCTGTGTCTGAATTAAGGAAGATGGAGACACCTTCTAAAACATTTTCTGTTACAACTGAGCAAGAATTAGGTTCAGACTTCTCACAGAATCCTTGGCTGGTTGGGTTGGATGGAACCTTAAGGATCATCCAGTTCTACCCCCTGCCATGGGCAGGGACACCTTCCACTACCCCAGGCTGCTCCAAGCCCTGTCCAGCCTGGCCTTGGACACTGCCAGGGATGGGGCAGCCACAGGTGGTTTTTTTCCCCACAACTTTGCTTCAAAAAGACCAATTAAGCAGAGAAGGTATTTGATTTCAGCCAAGTTCTTCTCTAAATGAGCACAGCCATGTGCTAGGCAGATATTGACTGTGGCAGAAATCATGAGACTTGCTGACAGGGCACTAACAAGTGTTTAAATATAAATCTGGCTCCAGGCAGTGCTCAATGGGGATTATTGGATCTGTCTGGGACAGTGCACTGTGAGCTGTATTATCTACAAGGCAGGGAAATCTTGCAGAGTCTTGTTAATTGCTGCTCTTTGTGGCCTCATGAAGAGTCAGACTGGAACAAAAATGGTTTTAATCCAATTTCAACGCCCTACTTCCTCACAGCATCATCTGATTTTTCTTCCTCTTTATGCCTCTCACTCTTTTGCCACTATTTTCTTCTTTTGTGCTGTCCACATCTGGTACTGACTGTAAAAAGCAAAATTCCTCCTGGCAAGTGGAGCAAACACTTACCTCAAAATGCTTGAAAAGGACCCTGGTGAGGGTGTCCCTGAAGTGTGAAGGGCACAGGACTGACTCTATGATCACAACACGCCGGTCCCTGGGATTCACCAGCAGATGCCTGCAAAGAGACAAGATGTGTAAAATAAAACTGGGAAGTTCATGCACATATTATGAGATCTGTCCTACATTCATATTCCATTTTTCTCAAAAATCCTAAAGATTTGCATTTAGACAGCATTTGCTACAGCAGAGCCCAAAGTCTTTTTCACAAATCAAAAATCCCCAATGATATCCTAAAAAAAAGTCAGGAAACTGAAGCAGGGAAAACAAGCTACAGAGCTTTCAGCAGAGCCTGTAGCTCTGTATACTCATTATACATTTCTAAAGCAATACAAAAATAAGTCATCAATGGCTTGTCCAGTGTCATAAAGCACATAGGAATGATGACACTCAGATCTCTGATTTCAGTGGAAGAGGATGAAATTGTCCTGATTTCAATTGCAAAGTGATGTGCAGGACAGAAAACAACTCAAGCCACAACAAACCTGAGGCACAGCAATTAAATCCTGTTTCCCTGTGATGGCTTTCAGTGTGTAAAAACATGGATTGGAAGCAAAGAGAAAAGACCAAGTCCAATTTCATTATTCACTAAGGCTACTAAAAACAGAAAAAAGAGATGTATTGCTGAGGTAAAAAACATTCCACAGGTAAAGATTCCTCCTTCCAAACCTCTGTGGAGTCTGTACTGACAGGAGCTTCAGCCTTACCAAAATCAGTGCAACTCCTGAGGTAATGCCTTACCCTTCATAAATACTTCAGCTGAAAGGCAATTTATGGAAGACTTTCTGCTTTTACAGAGCAACTGCTGCTGCAGGACAGGAACTCTTTGTAAGATAACCTGGATCTCAGCTCTCCAAATTCCTCCTGCACCAACAGAGCCAGGCAGCCCCTTGCAAAGTCTTATCTCTGTTTTCTTCTCTAAGCAGGCAGTGTCCATCCCCTGCTCACACCCCTGGGAAGGCCTGGAGAGCTGGGAGGTGTCTCTCACCTGAAATACAGCATGTGGATAAATTCCTTCAGGTAGGAATACAGCTCCTCTGTATTGATGTTGTACTGAACCACCTTGACAGGCTGGGAAGGGAAAATACCCACAGCTCAAATGTTGGGCAGTGATTATTTATATATTTACATATGTTCACATATGATATGTAAAGAAATATATATGATACATAATATAACCTGACATTATATATAAACACTCACTCTTGTCTGATTTGCTCTTTGTCCTTAAAACATCTCATAAACTCACTCTATAATGAAATTTCAGAGTTAATTAAAGCTAATTTTTCATATAAGCAACTTAGAATTAGTTTTCCAAATCTGCCACCCTCTACTAAAGGAAAAGGAAAAAAGCATAACTAGGCAAAGCAATTTCTCAATAAATGCCCCAAAACACAAGTTCCATGGGGACTGAGCAGCAATTACCATCAGAACTGGCATCACACTTACCTGAACCCACTCACAGTTGTTAATAGCTGCAGTTAAAATAATGAAAAATACCATAATATTTTATTCAGGTAGTGAAAAACAGTTTGTGATGGACAGAAAAAGCAGCTGCAAATTCTTTCTATGCCATAACACACCAAACACCATAAGAACAGTTCACCTTTGAGACATCAGGTTTCTTGATTTCACTGGGGATGATGCATCTTGGTCCTGTTTCTCCTGCAAACCCACACCTGAAAGAAAATGTTGAAAACTTGATTATTTGAAATCATCATTTGACCCCCTGGGCCTAGAGACCATCACAGAGTAATGAATTAGGAATTCTCTTACTGCAGACAGGAGTTTTGCACACAGTTTTCCTATTCAGCTCTTGGAGATAAATTTAAGGACAGACTAAATGATAAAGATTTTGTATTTTTTTTAATTGACTCCCTCAACAAAAATAGAAGAACAATCCCAAATTAAACTCTTCCCAGACCCACCTGGTCTTTCTCAAACACACAAGAACCATGGACCAAAGTAAGGAAATTAAAAGCAAAATGAATTCAAGGTTAATTTTAGTCCCAGTGCCTGATATTTGTTTCACCCCAATAACTACAAATCTCAGAAGAAAAACTACAATTTTCTGTAAAGCTGCTGGATTTGGAGCACCTACAATGCAAAAAGTCAATTAATGCTGGATTTTGGTATTTGGCAACTGTCAAGGTGTTGCAACATTTCAGAAAAAACTTAAACAACTCAGAATTTAATTTTCTTCTTTTATCTCAAACAGATACTTGTGCAGTCCCAGTGTACACAGGCAGTTTTCCTTGAACTTTCAACTAATTTCAGCCTCATTTGAAAAAGAACAGGCATTTCTCACACAATTCAGTTGTTATTTCTTCTGTGAGAATGAAGGCTGGAAATAAAAAACACTATACAGCCTTTCCAAATTTTATGAGGTTAACAATGCCCAGGGAATAAAAGCTCACAGGAACCCCAAACTTGGGAAAAGCTTTCAGCTGGCCACAAGAATCCACAAAAAGCCACTCATGGGAATCACTTGTCCCCACCCATGAAGGCTCTGTTAAATCCCCCTATTTCCAGGTAACAAAGTTTTTGGACCACAAGGTGAAATACTAAATAAATAAAGAGTATTCCTGCTAAAGCACTCCAGCTAAACCTTGTTTTAATCTAAAATACAAGAGTAAAACAAGGCTGTTCATCACCAGCTCCACACTACACAGATCAACACAAAAAGGGGGAAAATCTCACATAATTACTTTTGGAATAATAGTTGGGATTGGAAGAGGACTTAAGAA
This sequence comes from Erithacus rubecula, assembly GCF_903797595.1. Taxonomy (NCBI): domain Eukaryota; kingdom Metazoa; phylum Chordata; class Aves; order Passeriformes; family Muscicapidae; genus Erithacus; species Erithacus rubecula. Next base: position 56,477,188 of record NC_136688.1, read on the forward strand.
CCATCTAATTCCACTGTCATGGGCAGGGACACCTCCCATTATCTCACGTTGCTCCAAGCCCCATCCAAACTGGACATTTCCAGGGATGGAGCAGCCACAGCTTCTCTGGGCACCCTGTGCCAGGACCTCCCAACCCTCACAGACAAGAATTTTCTGCCAATATCCCATTTAACCCTGTTCTCTGGCAATGGGAAGCCATTCCCCCAGTCCTGTCACTCCAGCTCCTTGTCCGAAATCCCACCCCAGCCCTCAGCGCCCTCCAGGCACTGGAAGGGGCTCGAACGGCTCCCGGTCCCTTCCCCACTCCGGGCAGCCCCGAATCCCGCCCGCATTGCGGGGCACTCACTTGGTGAAGGCCTGTCCCAGGTCGATCACCACGGCGGTTTTCTCCCCGCCGCTGCCGAGCCCCTCGTACAGCGGCATGGCGGCCCGGCCTCCCTTTCCTCCCTTTCCTCCTTCTCCTTCCCCCGGTCCCTTCCTCCCTTCCCTCCGCTTCCACCTCCCTCAGCCGCGGCTACACGGGGCCTTCCTGCTCCCCGGCGCGCCGGGCTGCCCTCGGCGCCTGCCCGCCCCGCCGCCGCCCCGCCGCCTCCCCACCGCTTCTCTCCGACCCGCGCCGCCGCTGCCGCCCCATCCTGCACAGCTCCAGAGCAGCGGGAGCGCGGCGGGGCCGGCGGCGGGCGCGGTGCGGCGCGGCGCCCCCTCAGCTCCGCTCCGGCGGCGGGCGGGGCAGCCGCGGGGACACGGGCGGCGGTGCCTGGAAGGGCCCGGGGGCGGGGCCTGTGTGAGGGCGGGAGGGGCGGGGTTTGCGTGAGGGGCGCGCGGCGGGGGCTGCTCTCGCTGGAGAAAAATCGTAAAAATCACAGATACATTTAGGGTGGAACAGCCCGCCAAGGTTTGGAGTCCAGCCATTCCACCATTAAACCGTGTTCCCAAGTACCACATCCACATTGCTTTTAAATCCGTGCAGGGATGGGGACTCCAGCGGTTGACTGGACTGCCTTTTCTGTGAAGAAATTTTACTGAATAATCAAACTAAACTGCCCGTGGGACAGCTTGAGGCCATTTCCTCTTTTATCCCTATTCCTAGGAGCAGAGTCCGATCTCCTCGGCTCTCCTCTCCTGTCAGGGAGTTGTGCAGAGCCAGAAATTCCCCCCGAGCCTCCTTTTCCCCAGGCTGAGCCCCTTCCCAGCTCCCTCAGCCCCTCCTGGTGCTCCAGACCCTTCCCCAGCTCCGTTCCCTTCTCTGGATGTGCTCCAGCCCCTCAGCGTCTTGTTCTGAGGGGTGCAAAAGTGCCCCAGGTCCTGCTGCCACAGAAACAGCCACATTTAGTACAAATAACCATTTCCACGAGGTTAAATGCACAGTGCCCTCAGGGTACTGCATCCTCTCTCTTGGACAGAAATAAAACAACTCAGGGATTGAAAAAAACCACATCGCTCTGTGATAATTGATAAAAGATTTGTGTTAATCATAAAAGTATTGGGGTTTGTATAAACCAGAATATTTAGGTCTGAAATGAAGCATGACATTAGAGAAAGGAAAATATATGATTAAGTCGTTCTGTTATAAACCCCCCTGTTATGAATATCGTGCTTTCTAAATAAGATGTATTTTGCAAAACAAGGCTTTCCCACAGCCTGACAGATTTTGCAAAATCAGACTTTCTGACTTTGTGTGATCAATTGCTGCCCACTATAGATCAGACTTCCCAACTTCTGCCATTCTTTATCTTCCAAGACTGGGTGGTTATCTATAAGATTTGACAAATTGCTCAGAGACTTCACAGATCAGCTGTGCTTAGTAGTAAGATCCTAATCAATAAAAGGTGTTCTGATGAATATTGTTTGTGGTATGTGTCTCCCCATGGCTGGATCTCCTGGCTGGGAAAAGGGAATTTCTAACAGAAAATTTGGAATCACTTGAGGGAGAGATTCTGAAGGTAGTGCTTGCCCCACTGCCAACAATCATCTTCTCCTTCCCCACAATAACCACACCTGTAAACCAGCTGCTCTTGAGGAATTTGTGATGCCCAGGGGTGTGACTGTGGCCCTGCTCACACCCCAAAAATATGAATCCTGGGTATTTATTTCAGCAAGTGCACGAGACCATTTCTTCTTCTGGGAAGCAAAATAAGCATTGAAAAAGCGATTAAGTGGGAAGTTGTGTCTAGACTCTTGTTCACTGCCAGACAGGCCAGGCTGAGAGCCTGAGGGTTTGTGCAGAGGAGGCAGAGGGTTCCAGGGAAGGCTGTGGTGACACTGCTGTGCTCAGTGTCACTGCACCCAACCCTGTGGGCTGTGAGCTCTTGAGGATGCTGTGCTTTTCACTGTGCTTTTCACTGTGTTTCCACTCTGCAGCAGGGCTGCTTGTCCCACAGCCCCTCTGTCTGTCTGCAGCCTCTGAAGGTGGAGGTGGGAGATGGGTGATGAGTGGGAGTGACGTGAGACGCCGAGAGCTGTCACTGCCACCATCTGCTGTGTCGCCTGGGCTGGCCCCCGCACTAGCCCATGGGCTAGCAGCTCTGCACAAACACTCTGCTGCTCCTGTCACAGCCTTCTCATATCACCCCCTTCTGGTCAGCCTAAAGTCACCAAGCTGACAAAGTGGGGTGAAGAGGCAGCACTGAGAAGGGGGATGCTGGAAGGGCTCTTGGGGGACACATGAGGAATCCAGGCAGTGCAGAGGGAATGCAGGAGGGCTGTGAGGAAGGGGAACTTTGCAGTGACAAACTTGGGGGAGACTCCTCTCAAAGCCATTTACATCCCTCATAAATCCCTGCTGTCCCTCTTCAGGCACCATCCCACAGCTCCATATGAGCCCAGGAACTCTTCAAACAGCCCATCACCAGCTTCCCACCTCTCCTAGGAGAACAAAACTGAGGAGCCAGGACAAGGCTGTAAAGGTGATGTGAGATACTGAAACAGTGATGGGACCAGCACACACCCAGTGAATTCTGGAGGAGGAGGGATCATTGCCAAGGCAGCAGTGGAAGGTGCCAACACATGGAAAAATAAACAAACAAAACTCTACAGCAATTAAACGTTGTGACACCGAGTTCAACTTTCCTTATGATTTCATATGGTTTTATGTTTTTAACGGCTTTTAAAATTATTTTTATGGATAGTATTTTATGGCCTTCCAGAACATGGAAATGCAGCTGAACTTTAAAGGATATGAAAACAACGAGGCATGAAAATATGCTCAAATGTCATTTCCACAACAGAACCTTAACTCTGCCATGTTTGAGCAATTCCCCAGTGCACCAAAAATATGCACTCAGTGGTACACCTGACTGAGACAGGAATTATATTCAATAAACTTTTCTGTATTTGGTTTTCCTGTCAGGGAAATGATCTCATTGCTCCTGGAGAGATTCTGTTCAGACACAAGGCAAATTTTTCACAATGAGAACGATCAGCTATTGGAATAATCTCCCCAGAGAAATGATGGGTCCCTCAATGTTGGACACTTTAGGATTCAGCTGCACAGGGTGCTGGACCATCTTGTTTCAGCCATGATTTTGCCAAGAAAAGTTGTGTCAGATAATCCTTGAGATCCTTTCCAAGCTGGTATTCCATGATTCTGAGAGAAGTTACTACCTGGAGTGCTGTCTGCCATTGCTGCTCAAGCACAGCACAGGGAAGCTGTGCAGTCACTGTGTCTGGTGAGAATGTGCTCCCACTGGAGTGTGAATATTCTTCCTCTCAAATTCTGTAAAATCCTCCTGAGTATCTCTGTGATAGGGCTCTTATAAAGACATAATATATTCTACTTATTTTGTTGCTCTTTAAATATTTTAGGTCTAAAAATTGAAGTAATTTAGATAATATATGATTAAAGTCAAAGCGTGATGTTTGTGTGATCTGTTTTCATCCCCAGATCTCACCCATTTATGATATCTTTCCGTGCTTTAATTACTAATTTACAGCACTATGCTTATATTTTTAATATAATGTTTTATGTAAAATGACTGCCTAGATATGTTTTGCAAAAATCAGGGCCCTACTTGAAATCCACAACCCACAGCTTCCTCCTGAACATATTATCCCTGGGTTAGGAATGATCAGAGTTCCCTGCTAATCACATCACAGTCTTTATAGTCCATTGGAAATCTCCTCTTAAATTACATTAATCAATCACAGTTAACATGAGTTCTGAAATACAAGCTGCAGCTTAAAAGTGGCTTAATTTAATGGATGGGCTTTTCAGAGTTATTGATAACAGGAGCCAGAGAGTTAGAGATGTGCCAGGGTTTCATAACAAAATCCATCCACGCTGGGCTGGTTTAATCAAGGAAGCTGCTTGCATAATGTGAAGAGCACTCGCTCTCCCCCGAATATGTGACTGTTGAGGAAACAGATGGTGATGCTAACCCAAAAGAATCGGGCTATAAATACATTCAGGATAACAATATAAGTGGAGATAATTATTCACAGTCTAAGGAGGTGCTGGGACAATTAAGCCAGCTCGTAAGCAGAATGTCCAGCAGAGTGAAAAGCAGGATTTCCATAACATAATAAGGAATTATTCCCTGAGTGCAGCAGGTTCATGCAATTCTTGGGAGTGGTGCTACCTCTGACAGGCAAGGAAGAGGTCACATAAGGACATAAAAATACAAGAAATTAACAGTAACTCATTGAAATCAGTGAAAACTCATATCATAAAATCATAGACTAGTCTGATTTGGAAGGGAGCTTAAAACTCATCCAGTTCCACTCCCTGCCATGGGCAGGGACACCTTCCACTATTCCAGGTTGCTCCAAGCTCCATCCAGTCCGGGAACACTTCCAGGGATGGGGCAGCCACAGTTTCTCTGGGCCACCTGTGCCAGGGCCTCCCCATCCTCATGGCCAGGAATTTTTTCCTAAGAACCAATCTAAACCTACTCTCTTTCAGTCTGAAGCAATTCCCCCTTGTCCTGTCACTCCAGGCCCTTGTAAAAAGCCCCTCTCCAACTTTCTCTCAGCTGCCTTGAAGTAGTGGAAGGCCACAATGAGGTCACCCCAAAGCTTTCTCCTTTCTGGCTGAGCAATCCCAATTATCTCAGCCCTTCCCCATCTCAGAGCTGCTCCATCCCTCTGCTCATCTCTGATCTCCTCTGAACTCGCTCCAACAAAATAAAATTTGTAGGACTACTTTTTTGCCTAATGCAGCTCTTTTTCTCTCCCCCTTTTCAGGATTCTGTTGGTATTCAAGCCACTGGCAGAAGAAAGCCACTCTCAGATGTCCTGCAGACACATTGTCATTGTCACAGCGCAGCGCTGCTGCCTCGAGGTGGCAGCTGCAGAACCCGCCCAGAGGGTTAAAAGGGAACGTTTTTCATAAAGAAAATCACTTTTCTGCACTCGCCCCGAAGCAGGCAGCTCTCAGCTGAATTAATCCCCGTGGAGCACTTGCAAACATTGCAAACATAGAGGAATGTGTCCTGCAGCACAAACTCTGCGTGGCTGCAGCAGAGAACAGCATGCCCAGCTAATTCTCTGCTCCCTTGAAAGCCAAAATGCCTGCCTGGACCCCTGCAGAGACTCAGATTTCAGCTGGACCCAGGCAGATTTCAACAGCAGAGCATTATTGGTTTTAATCAGTCATAAAATAAACACTCTTTTGTGTCCCTGCATTGGCTGTGTACTCATTTCCAGGTCTCCCTAATGTCTACAGGCTAAGTGAGGCACCCATCCCTTTGTCACAAAATCAGGGAATTGCATACTTAGGGCCAGCTTTAGACCTTCTGCAGATCACAGAGTGCTTTGTCACCTTTTCCCAGCACATGGATTCAAGGGAATCCACATATCAGCTCTCAGAAGGGAGAAAAATGAAACCCTCCTCCCTGAGGTTCTGCTAACAGCTGGATTGGGTTCCTGCTGCAGGATTTTGGCTTAATTGATTTGAATGTTTCCAAAACAAAATGCCTATTTCTCTGCTCTTAACCATACTCAAGGGGGAAAATGAAAACACTGGTGGTGTCTGGAGCATTGCTGTTTCACTCTAAAACACAGGGCTCCTCCCACCCAGGCATCCCAATTCCATGTGTTATCCATGGGAAACACCCCAAAAGTCTCTGTGGTGGGGGCTTGCAGCCCCTCTTTGCTATTTTAGAAAGGGAGGGATGGACTGGCAGTACCAACACTGCACTTCTTTAAAACCTGTGGGTTCAGTGGTTTAGTTTAAGTTTTGAAAAGCAAAAGAAAGCTGCAGTTTCTGAAGTCCCTCTGGGTATTATGTCTGTGAACAACTGTATTTCAGATGGTGCAGGTTGGTCTCAGTGACAGGAGATCTGTGTTTGATTCTCTGTTTCTGTGAATCTGTGAAGGTTTGATGTCAGAGCAGGGCTTAGGGTCAGCCTGCTCTGGGGTGGTGGGTCCAGTTCTTTTCTTATTACCTGCCTAATTTTGTAGTTGAGTTTGTAGGACAGGGGGAAAAACATCCAAGGGAATGACAGATGGTTGCTGTTTTAGCTGAGACTCCAATATGCAGGTGGAGGGCTTCCTCAGCACTTTGTCTCTGGTAAAACTGTAACATGTGGAGTATCTTGGCATTAACTGCATCGATTTTGTTGAAGGGCTGTGCCGTGGTTCCCTTATGGATGTGAGCACTGCTCCTCCCAGGCTCTATTCCCACAGCCACTGCAACAGATTCCTGTGACCTTGGGCCAGTCAGCAGAAGCCTGGTTCTGCTCTGAAGAGTGAGTGTGTAAAAATGGCATTTCCTACTCAGCAGATCTGGGCTCTGTGTGCTCTCCAAGTCACATCTGCTGACTTTAGTGACAAAAATAAGTTCCTATGGCTTTCCTGCTCTGTGAGCACTTCAGAAACACAAGAGCTGGGAAGCAGAAGCTGGATCCCATGCCTCCTTGTAGGATTGATTACTGTAAATCCCAGCCAGCAGTGAGACACGTGGAAGAAAGGAATCCAAGCTGATTCTCCTGATTGAGTTTTAATTGCAGCTGACATTTTTTGGGTTTGCAGTTGGAGGAAGAAAAAAATCTGTTCATTCATAATATGGTTACATTTAAAATAATTCATTGGTCACAAGCTTTTCCAAAGTGAAGTTATTTTAAACAAACTTCCCTCTCTGTGGCAGGGGATGCTGTTCTCACTTTCCCTGAATTACTCATGGCTACTCCATTCCAGTGACTGCTGTTTAGTAGGAAGGGAGGGCGCCCTTAAAACAGATGCTACCAGCTGGTGTAAAGGTGAGTCTTGTGATGGAGCAGTGCACTGATTTGTGTGCTGGATGTCCCCAATATTCAATTTGGGAAAGTCATTCAGCAGCAAAATTAATGGTAACTATTTTAAAATTGCCTTTACCTTCTGTGGCATGTCCTGACATACTTAGGATATTTGATACATCTCCTCACAGGTGCCAGGAGTAGCAGCATAAGGTGCAGCATTCTGCTGTCAGGACAATGATTTTCTTAGTTCATTTTATACAGGCAAAATATACCTTCATAAAATTTTTTTATGTGACCTAGTCTCTTAATTGGGATGTGCAATTGGTACTTTTGGGGTTCTGCAATAATGATGTGACAGGGATCTCCCCTGTGAAAGAAATCTGGTGTATCATTACTTTGTGTAACAGTTGGCTGCTATAATAATACACAGATTTTATAAGAGGCTCTTACAAGAATTAGGTATGGTTATTTTACAGAAGAAGTGGAGGCTGAGAGCAGTGAAATTCAGTTTTGAAAATCCCCTAAAAAGGCAGAGCTGGGGATGGGACTTGAGTCCCTCTCTTTCCCAGCTATACTACCTGCATGGAAGAATGAGAATTGCATCCAAATTTAGTCTCTGAATTCACCTCAGGTGAGAAGTTCTGAAGGACAAGGATAGAGGATTGTACTGAAATGTCTCAACCCAGAGCAAGATTAAAAGGGGAGAGGAATGGATGTTTCTTAACTTGCTGTGGAAGTGGGGCCTGTTTTGCTTGGTTACATGCATGCTCCATGGCATACTGATTTGAGTTAGAAATCAGTATTTCCAACTAATAAACCATAGAAAGGAATAACAAAAGAGTGCTCTCTGATGATTTCTGATTTCTGCCTCTTTCATCATGCCTCTTTCTTTCAGTCTGCAGATATTTTTGTTGATAAGGCAGAAGCCTCTGATTTTGGCAGGTTATGTGGGGTAGAGGAACTTGCAGCGTACAGGGAATGTGCAATTTTAGGCAGGGAAAAAAAAAAAACAAAGCACAGATAACCAGCTATTTTGGTTCCAGTGCTTAGAAGTGGAATATTTAACCTTGAGAGGACATGGTGCCAATCTGGGTTCAGAGTCAATGGCAAGGGGGAAGTGAAAACCTCTCCAGTCTATTAAGTGCTCTGCATCCTTGGAGAACACTGAATCATCCCTTACACATGCTTTACATTTTAAGTAACTTTTCCAGTAATTGTAATGGTTAGATAGAAATGGGGTTGAAATTATCATACAATCACAGAGTGGATTGTGTTAGAAGGAACCTTAAAAATCATCTTGTTCCAACACTTTCCACTGGAAGATCCCTTGTTCTGAATCCCAGGTCAGTTGTTAGGGGGGAATTGTGCAGCTGCTGAAGCCCAACCCTTGACTCATCCCTGAGGACTCTGATTTCTGCTGGAGTGTTTTTCTGCCCCTTTTCCCACACACAAACAGCTTGGGAATCAATCCCAGACCCACCACAAGGTGCAGTGTTGCTGCTGAGAATTGATTTTAGTCTCCTGGAAGTTCTAGCTGCACCATTAACTTGGGAGGTGGCACCTCCTGCATGGCTGAGCCACCCCCTCTTCTCAGCCAGAGCCCTTGGCCAAAATCAATTGGCCAGGGCAGAAGCTGAACCTGTGAAGAGTTTTGAGTCCCTAATCCAGGAGTTTTTGGTGTTTAAAAAATGGAATTAAAAATGCTGATCTTACCTCATCCTTCCCTCCCACCCCATCTCCCCTAGAGGAGAGAGGAAACATCCTTTCTTTTCATGTATTTGTATTTTATTTATGAAGATGCTCCAGCACTAGAAATATTGATTAATGAATCATTTCCCCAGATTTTACAGTTCAGAAGGGACTTTCCCCATCATTTTGAGTGATCATTTCCTACCCCAAGCCTAACTCTGAAGTTCTTAGTGATGCCTTTTGTCACTGGCTGTCTTTATTGCTGATACAGGCACTTTGACACTTTATTTTCAACTCATGCAGGGGTTAGCAATATTTCCCTGAAAAAACTGCCTTAACTTGCAACAAATCTGTTTTTTTAAATTTTTAAAAATTGGATGTACAGTGCTACAACCAAATCAAGTGGGTTGGATCCAGTTTGAAATCTAGTAGAAAACACACTGTTTCTCTAAAGTTAAACAGGTAAAACTTCTGCTGTGCTTAGAGGCACAAAGAGAGCAAATCACGAATATAGATGTTATTAACAGTAGCACAGCTAACAGATAAAATAATTAACAATTTGTTGATAAGGAATATCTCATTTTCCTCCACTAGTTATGTTGTTTTCTTAAAGAGCTGAGTGACCTGTGCCAGCAGGTTACATCTCACTTTTGTGTGTAAAAAAGAAAAGTTTATTTTGTAGTTTGTTACCAAAACTGGAAAATTCACTGATTTGCTTCGTGTGGCAGAGCTTGTGTTTAGAAAATCAAGATTTTAACTCACCTATCCCATAGCTTCCCTCTAGTCCTTCCTAGCAATTCCACCCCCCCAAATCCTCCCACCCCAATCATTGCCTCTGTGAGAGATCATTATTTCTGGTCTTTCCTCACCTGTCCTTGCCCAGCTCAAACACCTTGCACCTGCTGCAGCCCTGCTCTGCCTGGGAGGGAGGATAAAACCCTCAGTGTGCAGCAGAGACCTTGTGCTGCTCCTGGCATTGGCCTTGGGGGAGTGAGAGGAAGCTGAACCGTTCTCATATTTGGGGTTTGGAGTCAAGGTATGGGCTTCTGAATCCCTCTTGGGCAAAGGGAATTCATGGGTGAGCCAGGACTTGAGGGTCTAAAGGTTTTCTTCGTTTGTTAGTTATGGGGGGTTTATTGGAAAAAAAAAAATAAATAGGTGAGAGGAGGAATGCACAAGACTGGCCAAATAGGTGCTTAAAACAAAGCATCAAAAAAAGAGAAATTGAATAAAGCTCTTCTGATGTGGGTGCTGTTATTTAAGAAGTTGATGTCCTTTGCAGAGGGAGTATTAGGGAAGGTGACCTCTGCAGCTGAAAACGCTGGAGGAGAATCTGTAATAGATGGAAAACTACTAAAAGGTGCCGCAGGCCTTGTTGTCACAGCTCCTCGCCAGCCCAGAGCGGCAGCTCCCCGGGTCGGGCACCCAAGGAAGAGTTGGGCGCGGGGGGCGCCGAGCGCTTGGATGCTCAAACTTCCCTTTCGGAGAAGGAGCAAACCCGGCTGCGGGCGGCCTCTCCCGGGGGCTGGGGGTGCCGGGGAGCACCAAACCCACCGGGGGCCGGCGGTCGGGCGGAGCGGAGCGGCCCCGACACCGCCCGCCGGTGGGCGGCCCGCTCCGCTCCGCCCGTGCGGCCGCGGGGCTGGGGCAGCGCCGAGCGCCGGGCGTGCCAGCAGCGCGACAGCCAGGTGAGGCCGGGACACGCACGGGCACACAGAGCCGGGCATCGCGCCCCCCGTGCCGCCCTCGCCCCGCCGTTACGGTTTGGGATCGATTTGCGGCTGTTTTTCCCCGGTGATGCTCGGCTGCCCGCGGGGCAGCGCATCCTCGGCGCGGCTCTTTGTTCCCGGAGAGCGGCTGGTGCCTGCAGCCCCGGGGGATGGGGGAAGGACAGCGGGGTGAGCCCTGCCGGCATGGGGGGTCCCTCGGGAGAGATTTGGGGGTGGGGGTGTGTTTGTTCTGGGGGAGACCGCCGCTGTCCGTCTGTCCTGCTGCGGGCCTGGGCAGGAGGAGTCCCCGGGAGGTTGTTAGCACTTGATCCTCTGCTCGGTGGGGAGAGAAAGCACTTCTGGAGTGTAAAGTCACCCGTAAATATGGCTAAGGAGGACGGGGACATGGATGTGTGCCGGCAAGCAGGCGTGCTGGGTGTAATCAAGCCTTAAGCCCGCCCTAATCCCATTCTCTGGACCCCACTGCCCGCGGCAGAAGGGCCTGACAAAGTGCATTTAATCTGTTTTTAAACCTTCACCTGCAGGATCCTCCAGCTCTCCCGTGTGCTGTTGCTGTCAGCCTTAGGTGAGGCGCTGGAATTGCGGAGCGTTTCTCGCTGGTTGCAATCCGAGCGCTCCCCCTCCGCTCCCTGGGCAGCAGCGCTTCTGTCCTTGTGCTGCTTAAAAAAGCTGCTGCACCCTTTGGCCTCATTGTTAAACACCCCCCTCCTCCCTATCCTAATCCCTCAGGAATGTGCTAGACCTTAGACTTCTGTGGTGCCGGGGACCTGGCACGGGTCAGAAGCCACGGAGAACTATGCAGCTTTTACTTGCAAATGCCGGTAGGGATTTCCATAGGTGGTCCGTGTGCTGTTCCGAACAAAGCAAGGGATCGCGTGGTGGTTGGGGGAATAATGCCTAAAACATGTCGTGTCTCTGGCTCCTCAAAGAACTACAGCTGGAATGCCGAGGCTGGAAGTGGAGGTGATGTATTATGTATTAAGGTGCCTCAGTGGGACCGGTGGGAAGCTGGCCTCACAGAATATTAATACCTCATTTGTTTGCTTTTAAAGATGCATCCTCAAGGGTAGGAGAGGATGTGCCCCTCTGATCTGTGCTTGTCTCGACATAATTTTTCTCACCTGACTTTGTGTTGGTGGCTGGCGTAGAGTCGTGTCCCTGCTGGGATTTCACGGAGCTCTTGGAGGGGGTTGAGCTGGTCGAGGTCTGTTTACCCGAAGTGTGTGCTGGAAAGGCATCAGCTCCCTAATCTGCTCGGTTGAACTGGGCAAAGGACATAAAGCAAGATGAGATGAAGGAGTTTTTCTCGGCTTGTGCACAAAAGTAGGAATTGGAGCTCTGCAGTGTATTATCTGCTGCCTTTTGTATTCAGCACAAGTAATGAGGCTTGGATGGCATACATTAGCACCCTGAAACTGAGCACTTGATGGCTGCCAGTTGTTTGACTTGTGTGTTTTGGCTAAATCTTCGCATTAAAAGATTTGCAGGGTTTTTTTGTTTGTTGTGGGTTTGGTTTTTTTGTTGTGGGTTTTTTTTTTTTTTTTTTTTGCCGGTTCCCTTACGAATTGTCAGGTGAATTGCAGAGCTGAGCACACCCAGGACTGTTCAGCCAGCCCAGGCTGACACCAAGCTTGTGCTTGGAGGTGTGAGAAGCTCTTTTCAAAGGCAAGGCAGATTTGTCTGGGGCTGTTCATCTCCTGCTTTCTGCTTTATGATGCGTGCAGAGTGTGAGTGTCCTCCCTGTGTCAGAGGGATTGTTAGAGCAGAGTTACTAATTCAAGCGAGTTTAAAACTTGGTACTCTTTTTTCCTCACTGTTACAATTTGGGTAGAAACATAGCTGTAACTTGAAAGAGACAGAAAATAACAGCTTTTTTTTTTTTTTTTTTTTTTTTTTTTTGGGTAGGGGGGAGGCGATGGGGGAAAGAGTTGTTTTTTTAAGTAAGCTGGCTGGGTGAAACTCTTAAAAAAAAGCTCTGAGGGAGTAGCTGGGACAGAGGGGGAGCTTAATCCTTTGCAGCATGTCTCCACAAACCACTGGTCCATGCAAGGAGGAGCTATTGAAGGAGAGACATCTGCTCTGCTCTGTGCTGGTCCCCTGCAAGCCTGCCCTGCTGGAGTGACCATTACAGGCCAGGGCTCCTTCTGAGCTGGCTTTTGTTGGGCCCCCCAAGAGCTGATCTCAAACAGGTCTCTGGAATTCAGAGGGGGTTAATGGTTTAATAACTACTGCTAATTGTATGGAGCAGGCAAGCAGCCTGGCTCAGAAAGATCCAACTGAGTCTTGACACTGCTTCAGCTGGTGACCAATTTATATTTATTGTCCCTCAGCTTCCTGACTTCCCCACTGAAGTAGATGGTTCTTATTCTTGTGGGTAGCTCCTGGAGATGCCCAGTTCTGGCCCCTGTTTTCAGCCTAGCAGTCCTTTGTGTAATTTTCCAGCCTACCAGGTGTTCAAAGAAAAGTTATTATTTTCCATGCTGAAGATAAAGCTCCCTGGCTGCCTGCAGCCGTGCTGCCTTGCGGCTGGAGGAGCTGCACCTCCTGGGATTTGTTGTCATTAAGTGCAGGGGAAGTAGCTGGCACTGTCTCTTGCCCTCACTGTGTGCTTCCTATTGGAAGCAAGGATTAGTTTTCCACTGAGAGCCTGGCCAGTGCTTGGCAGCTGCCTCCAGGGCTTCAGCTCTGAGGATGCCAGGTGAAATCTGGGGACAAGGAGTTCCTGCAGCATGAAATATCGAGTTAGCACCTTGGAGCTGGTAACAGAAAAGCTCAGGCTTACTCCAGAGGAGCTGCTTGGTCAGGGCAGTGTGCTCCAGCCTGGCTGGAGAGCAGGCTGGCTATAAAAATAACCAGATGGGAGGATAAATGTGTAGCTCAGTGCAGTTTGAGGAACAGACTGCTCTGCAGCAGGTACCTGCAGCTCCTGCATTCAGTGGAAGTGCTTCAGCGAGGTGTCAAGCTCTGCTTAAGGAGATAGCCAGGTCACTGCTGTTCACACACTCTCTAATCCTGCCTCTTCCTAAAGCTAAGTGGATCTTAAGCCCTGACTAATCTTCTTTGAAGTGTGAACCTGTGCCATTATCCTGCAGCAAACTCCATGCCACAATCTCCTGCTTTCACTGAGAGTGAAGGTCTGGGTTAGCTTACATCTGCCTGTGTGGATTTCCTGAGCAAATAACTCTGTAGTATGACTTCTGCCCTATAGAAATGTAGGATTGTGACCAGCAGGGCTCTTCAGACTGGTAGAATCAATATGAAGCTGCCTGAAGGACCCCAGGAACTCTTTTTATCAGGCTGATATTGAGTGCCCAGGTTATCTACCACCCAGGAGGAAAGGTGGAGTGAGCTTGTTGGGAGGAGATGAGTATTTTACTACTTCTAACCACATCCTGAATGTCTTGGGCTATTTGAGAGTCTAGAGCTAGAAAGCTGCAAAATATCTGTACAGATGTGTATATACATATGTATAATGTATGTGACTGCAAGAGAAGGGCTTTTTCAAGTGCAGCTGGAATTCTGTTTATGTTTAAGCACTGCTGAAAGCATTTGTGCCACCTAAATGCTCCTGACTCCTTGAGAAGCTGTATTTAAAGCCAAACTATTTTTAAAAATAGAAAATAACTAACTTCTTGATGTTTCAATGTGCCTGCTCTTAACATTGCTAAAGGGGTGTTGAGGTACACATGATTTATCTCCAGCTGCATGGTAAGGCAGATGCATGTAGTTAGGCACTAACAATTTAACTTGCATAATATATTCTTAGTGCTTTTTAATTACAAAAGTGCATAAAGAATTAGCCTGAAAGAAGAGCTAAATGTTGTCAATTTTCAGCTATTTTTTGGGGAGGGGATAGAGAAAATAGATGAGTGGCCACCCATCCTTCAGATATAGAAGATGCTAAAAATATTTTAGTGGCTTCTGCTTGTCCCTGAGCACCTGGTGCATGTGTGTGGCCTGTGATGGGGAATTATTCTAGGAGCTCAAACTGCTGGGATGAGGCTTTAGGGAGAATGGAAAAAGTGACTCAGTGTGCCCTGAAGGCTCAGCCAGATGCTGGAGCCTGCAGTGGTTGGTTCTGAGCTTTGTGCCTCTGCTCTGTGGGTACAAATGCAAGTAACAGTTCTGGATGTGTTGTTTGGGTGGGGAAATGAGGAGTGTGGCACGTTTAGGGGTTTATTCTGTGTCTGTGAGCAGTGAGGGTGGCTCTTGCTGGTCTTTGGCAGACTAAGGGGTGGGTTCTGATAGCCCCAACCTCTTTCCTTGCTGATATTTGTTATTCCTGCAGCCCGAAGGGAAGAGCAGTTCACTTGGGAATGATAAAATCTCACCTCATTCCACCCCTTTCCTTGGGCAGGGGCATCTTCCACTATCCCAGGCTGCTCCAAGCCCCATCCAGGCTGGCCTTGGACATTTCCAGGGATGGGGCAGCCACAGCTTCTGTGGGTAACCTGTGCCAGGGTCTCACCACCCTCAGTAAAGAATCTATTCCTAATACCTAATCTAAACCTACTCCATCAGGTGAAAGCCATCCCTCCTTACTCTGTCCCTCCATTCCCTTGTCCAAAGTCCCTTTCCAACTCTCTTGGTGCCCCTTTAGGCACTGGAGGTGCTCCAGTGTGCCCCTGGAGCCTTCCCTTCTCCAAATTCCAGCTCTCCCAGCCTGTGTCCATAGCAGAGGTGCTCCAGCCCTGTGATCTACTTGGTAGCTCTTCTTTGGACTCATCCTAACAGCTCAAGGTCTTTGTCATGTTGGGGGCCCCACAACTGGAGGAACACATGAGATAAAGAGCTTGAAGCTGCTGCTGGCTGGGAGCTCTTGCAGTAGGGCTTGGCTGTGCCCCTGGCCAGCTTCTCCTGGAGCTGGGAGGAGGAGGAGCAGCACCCAGGTGTGCTGTGTGGCACAGGGATGTTTGTGGTGTGACCAGTGATCACACTGGATGGGATGTTCTGCTCTGGGGTGGTGGAGCAAGCCCGGGACTGAGGCACATGGCCAAGGGAGGTGCTGGGAGCTGGAGCTGTGTGCCTGGAGGCTGCAGAGCTTGCCAAGGGCAGGATCCAGCTGGCTGCATCACTGCTGGGCTCCAGGTTCAGTGCTCTCTTGGAAACTCTGGGCTCCCACAGTGATTCTGGGCATGAAACCTTCTGGGAGTGTCTCCGTGGTGCAGTGCAGCACGGGCACTGTGCTGATGCAGCAGTGCTGCTCTCTGGGCTGTCCCTCCTCTGTGGGGCCAAGCACCTCAGCCAGGACATGGTGCAGCCCTGGAGTGGCTCTGGTCTGTGTTGTCCCCCACAGACCCATCTTGCTCTCTGTGCAGCTTCCTTGGTCTCCCCCTGTGCCATTGCACAAACAGGGCTGGACAGAACAAACCTGAGGCTTCATGGCTCTGACAAACATCATTGTTTGGACTTGGTTCAGGACAAACAGGTTGATCCACACCATTGCTTGCAGGTCTGATGCTGCTGGGGTGAGAGCTGGGCAAGGTCTGTCCTGGGCTTCACTCAACATTTGGTTTTGTTTGGCATCTCCAGGTAGGGCAGGAAGAGAAGAGTAAAACAGGTGGGGGGATTCACTGCATGGAATGTGTGGGAGGGGTCGTTTAAGGCCCTGGCTCTGTGCTTGGTTATGGGTGTGTGTCATCTTTGGTTCCTTTTTCCCCTTCTAGGTCTCTGGATTTGCCAGCCTTGCAGGCTTCTGGACACATCTCCTCTCAGCCATGAGGAGATCAGGAGGATTTGATATCAGTGTGGTCACCTGCAGCATCCTGCTCTTGTCCTGCAGCCTGCCATGCCTCACTCAGCCTCTGCAGGACAGGGATGTCACCAAGGTCCAGCACGGCCCCTGGGCAGGGAATGGGCTGGAAGATGAAAGGACAGGCATGGTGGACTTGAAAAACAGCCTGGGCCCTTCTGAGCAGCCAGTTTCTGAAGAGCCATGTGCAGTGTCAGCAGAGCCATCTGGGACAGCCCTGGATGGAGTTGTCACTGCAGAAGGAGCAGCTGTCCCTGGCAGCCAGGGCCTGGGGGCTCTCCCCTCTGCTGGGACACTGCCTGCTGTGCCTGGGGAGCAGCTGGCTCCCACTGAGCCCCAGCTGGAGCAGGGTGAAGCACTGGGGGCCATGCTGACCACAGCTGTGACCACGCTGAGCCCCCCAGCCCAGGAGGAATCTGGTGGCCCCACTGGTGAGGCCACAACACAGGGTGGTGTGGCAGTGGAGCCCAGCTCTGCCAGCCCCTCAGCAAACCCCCTTTCTGGGAGCACTGAGGAGGAAGAGGAAGCAGAGAGCAGCTCCCAGCCCCCAGCTGTGCCCCAGCCCACGCTGAGCCCCAGCTCCCCCAGCTGGGAAGCAGCAAGTGGCCACCCTGCCATCCCAACTGGCCAGGCTGCAGCTGTGACCTCTGAGCTGGAGCTGCTGAGAGCCCACACAGGGAGCCCTCTGAAATCCATGGCTCCACCAACCTCTGTGGCTGACAAACATCCCCTCGTGGCCACTGAGGCCTCCCTTCAGCCAGAAGCAGGGACAGGTGTGACACAGCAAGAGCTGCCCACCACGGCTGGCACTGTCACCATCCCCCCTGTGGACACTGTGCCACCTGACTGGGATGACACAAAACTGGGGGACATCAGCCGAGGGGGAAGCATGCTTCATGAGAGGGTGACAGAGGAACTGGGGACAACAGAACTATCCCAGACCACCCAGCAAGGTGTGGAGGAGGAAGAGGAGGATGCCACAAGAGCAGTGTCCTCCCCAGTGTCCCCTCCAGCAGCACCTGAGCCTCCCCAGGAGAGCAACTGCACAGTGCCAGTGCAAGGAGAGGAGCTGCCAGCAGCTTCCACAGGCAGCAGTGATGCTTCCCACACTGGGAACCTGTCAGATGCAGACACAGCTGATCTTGGCTCGCTGGAAAACATAAGTGCAGTCACAGCAGAGGAGGAGAAGAGCATCCCTCCATCACAGCCAGAGGCTGCTGTGGTGACAGATACCCAGCCTGAGCTCTCTCCTACTCTGGAGAGTTCATGGAAAGGTAAAACTTGCTTCTTGCAGACACTTGCCTCTCATTGCTGGGATTTAAAGTGAGCTGTACCAGTGAGCCACTGATGTCCTGATTGGCTTTACAAGGGTCTGTGCAGAGACCTGCTGGCCCCTGTAACAAACTCCTGGTGGTGTCTCCTCACCCCTTAGTGCAGCTGTGGCTGTCCAGTGCTTGTCCCAGCTCTTACCTGCAGGCAGAACTCCTGGCCAGCCTGCCACAGGCTGATGGTGTCACCTTGCCCTGCACATACCTCCAGAGATGGCACCTTCAGCCTCATGGCAGTGTTCCTGTTTGTGCTTAGAATATAAAGGAAATGCTGGAAAAAAAAAAGGCTGGTCAGGTGTTGGGCAGTGACATGTTTCTAGGTTGATGAGGACTTTTTAATTGCTGGGTGTCTTTATTCTTCCCTCTTTGGCTGCAGATGCAAAAGGATGATTTCTCTTCACTGCATCCAAAAGACCTAATTTTTGCTGTAAAAGAAGGGAAGCTAATTGCAGGCTGGTGATGAAACCTGACTGATTAATTTCTAGATTAATTTATAAGCACTTGACTTCTCAGCAGGTTCCTTCTCTGCTGTTTCCCAGATGTTGGGGAAACAACACTGTCTGTAAGGCTTGTGCAACAAAAACAAACCTTTCAGCATAGCTGGGGGTTTAGTGGGAGCTGGTCACTGCAGGCTGGACCTGCTGCTGGCCCTGTGGCTCTGGAATTGTTAATGCATGGGGTTCTATTCCTTTTATCCAGCTGTGTGCTCTGCTGCTGCCAGCTGTCCTGTGACACTCGTTCTTGCTGTAGGTGTTACTCAGGAGGTGACAACAGCTGCCCAGGAGGCTGATGCTGCTCTGCCAGCTGTGGCAGAGGTGCCTGGTGCCACTCAGGGAGCAGGGGCTGCCAGCTTTCCTCAGGAGAACAGCGGGGAGGACACCCAGGTGCTGACAGCTCCCAGTGCCACCGAGGTGCTGGTGGCAGCTGGTGCCTCCTCCACAGTGAGCCCTGTGCATGCAGAAGGTAGGATTCTGCCTCAAGGGTTTCCACAGGATGGGATGGTGTCTGAAACCAGAGTCAGTGCCTGGGCACTGCAGTGTCAATGCAACACCCTCTTTTAAGTGACTTTTTTTGCTAACTTTCTGCCTTCTGCCTCTAACCCTGGGCTGCCCATGCCATGAGCTCTACCACGTTGGAATTTGCCAGTATGGATTCTTTGCACCAAGTGCACTTATTTGCCCCAAATAAGTGGAGTAGAGTTTAATAAGGTGCCCCAAATCATAGGACCCCCCAGTCTGCCTTTAGCTTTAGACACTTAAACATTTTTTCATTTATGGAGGGAGGGTTCTTGCTTTTGGAAGTAAAGGCAGTCACAGATTGCTGATGCTCTGTCCAGAGAATGAAAATTTCACCAGGATTATGTGGCAGTGGTGGGGGAAGGACACCCTCCTGCAAGAGCCTGGCAAGCCCTTGGGTGTGGAAACCTGCAGTGATTTTCATTTCTCTGAGGAAATGTTGTTCTCAGGTTGATGTAGCTCATACAGAATTGCTTTAAGCAGTCAGGTTCCTGCAGCTGCTGCCTGCTGGTTTGGTGTCACCTTGGCAGGTACATGCCTGTCTTCTGGCAGGAGTGTAGCAGGGTTCCCTCAGCATGAGGCTGGCTTTGAGCTGGAGTGTGTTTCTGCAGTAGTGGGGACCATTGTAGTAAAAATGCTGCTGGGCAGCTTTTCTGGTAATTCTTGTGTTGCAGGGCATCAAAAGGAAAAAGCTGTTTGCATTGTATCTCTAAATTTAGGGTCTGTTTGTAAGGGGGAGAAGGTTCTTCTGGCAGTTTCCACTAATTGAATTTGCTCTGGGATTTAATTATAAATTCAACAACTTTTATCTTTGTAATGAGCTATCAGATCTGTCACTTGTCTCAGTTCTCAACTGGTGTCTTGGTGTCTGAAACTGCAAGGGTGTGGTGATGAGTAGTCCTTAAAGCAATGGAATTAAAACCTTTAAGGGTTCTCCCCTCATTAAGGGGAGCATCCTTTGCTAGCTGCCCTTGAGGAGCAAGTTTCCTTACAGCAGAGTCTCAAAGGAAGCAAAAGTTGAGAAATTTTCATTAAGGAGTTTTTTAGTATTTTTCAAAAGTGCTGTTGGGCTGAGTGTCTGCTGTTCCCTGTCCCCTGCAGATCTCACAGATGGGATCCTGGTCACCAGTGAGAAGGCTGTCCCAGCCACTGGTGGGATGTCTTCTAGCCCAGCTGGACAGACAGAGGAGCCATCCAGCAGAACTGTGGTGCTGGTAACTCCATCATCAGTGGCCTCAGTCAGGAGAACAGCCCTTCCCTCTGGGAGGAGGAGCAGCACGGCCGTGACCTACGGGCTGGAGCGCCTGGAGTCAGAAGGTACCCCCGAGGGGAAGGGGGGCTCCTGTGCCCTGCCACGCCTGCCCTGACAGCCCCCAGCCTGCCTGGCTGCCTCTCACCTCTGTGCACACCTTACTGCTCCCAATAAAGCTCTTGGAGAACCTGGCCTCTCCCAGGAGGCACAGGAAGCAAGCAGTGAGCAGTGTCCTGGAGTATTCCTGGAATTCTGGTGGATGGGGTGGGTTTTTCAATGGGCAGGGAGCAGCAGTGGTGCTGCTGGTGCAGCAGGGACTGGCTCTGCACCCCTGGAATGTTGGTGTGTGTATACTGCAATATTGGCACTGCAGAGCTCTGTGCCAGGAGCACCCACCAAGGAGATCCCAGCAGATCCTGCCCTGGAGCTGCTCTGCAGCTCTGAGCTGCCTCCTCTTTACCTCACCCACTATTTTCCTGCAGAGAGCTGCTTCTTGCTCTTTTTATCCTGCTTGAACTCCTCTCTGCTTGCTCATCCATCCAGTTCTGTGCTCCAGTGTCTGGGCTGATACCACCTGGCAGGAATTAATCTTTCTGCCTGCTTTTGCTCCCCTTCCTTTATCTTGACCTTCTCTTGCCTTAGTATTTTACTGCAAAGGTTGGCAGCTCTCCAGGGGTGGCATTGCCAGATGGTATTTCTCCTCTGAGTAGAGGTGGGGTGCTGTAGACAGCAGCTCATCAGCATCTTCTCTCTGCAGGAAGCAATAACTCTCCCTCCTGTTAAATTTAGAGGGCAGCACAACTTGGGAGTCTTCCCCACTGCGTGTGCCTGGCTTGCTGCTGGCTTTGAAGCTTTCCCTGGGACTCCAACTGCAGCATGCTGCCCTTGCCAGGATGGATCTTGGATGTCTCTGGCAAGGCAGGGATGTGGTGCTAATGGGAGAGTGGCAGCAGGGCAAGGAAAGGTCGTGTGTGTAGGGAAAACCTCATGTTTCAGGCTGGGAAAGAAGGTCTCTGCTTAGCAGGAGCAGTGTGATTCAGGAGGCTAAAGTGTATTATAGCCCTCTGGGATCTCCTTTAGAAGTCTGGGTTTCTGCATGGAAAGATAAGAGGGATTTTAGTTTCAGCTGAGCTTTGGTCTCTCTCAGTTTAATGAGACCTTCTGCACAGGCATTAAAAAAAAAAAAAAGCCTTTCTGCTCCAGTACAGGATTGATGCAACTTTTGTGGATTCCTGCTGCACTCTTTTTCTGTCTGGGCTGCTCTAAAGACAAATGTGGGCTGTAGCTGGGACCAGGTGCCCTCAATGATGAGGGCTCAGGTGGAAATTTGGGTTCTTGGCTCTGCAGGTGCCTGTTCTCCAAGGGGACTCTTGGTGCACTGTGGATTTGACAACTGGCACAGCTTTTGTGTCTAAATCTCTTCAGCTCGGCCAGTGCAGGGAGCCAGGAGATTCCCTGGTGCTCACAAATCCACACCTTGTAAAATGGGACAAAATTCCAGTTACCATTTGGGGAAAGGCTTTCTGCCTGGGGATGGTGCTGCCCCAGTTAGGCACAAATGAAGGTTTTTGAGCTACTGCCAATGCTCTCAACATCTTTTTTTCTGCCTAATGGCAACTGGGTGGGTATCAGATCCTCATGGTGGAGTGGCATTTGGAAGCTTAGCTCCCAAAATTCCAGTTCCTGGTGTTTACCTTCAGAATATCTGGATGCTGCCAGATCCAAGATGCTTGGGGGTTCTTTCCTTTAAAGCTACATGGAGCAAGGAGCTGAGTGAGCTCTGCTGCCTTCAGTGGGGTCCTGCTGACTTGCCTCACTGAAGGCCTGGCTCATCATTAAATAGGAACCCCTGCTGCTCAGCTCCCTCTGTTTCTTGGGGACCATCTGTGCCAAACTGCCTGTGGTTAATTGCATCTGTGTATTCACCTGCCTGGCTTGGATGCAAAACTGTTTTTTTTAAAAAAATCAAATTGCACAGACAAAATGAAAATGTCTAGATGAGCTTATCCTCCTCTCTGGTGGACTCTGGAGAGATGAGCTGGGTAACAAATATCTTCCTGCCTTGACTCTGTGGTGAGCTTGGTTCTACTTGCCCTTCCCAGTCAGAGGAATCCTATAAAGGGATTTTAGGCTATGGGGACAGGACACAGCAGAGGATAAGGCTTGCTTGTCTGGAGGAATTGATTGTGTTTTCTCTCTGTGCCTAGAATTTGTATGTCTCCCTAGCAAGTTGAGCACTGCAGCTTTCTCTGTAGGGCTTCTGGCTCAAGGGGCTTTTACTGAGGACCACTGTGAGCCTCCCAACACCCTTCAGAAAGTGACTCTTGGGAAAGGAGCCACATGCCTTTTTGATTTGATTCCTGTGCTGTGGCATCTGCCACGGTGGTGCTGGCAGAGGTGACTGCACACCCCCACATGTCAGAGTTTGGCAGGTGGGACTTCCTGAAGTGTCAGGACACTGCCTCCCTTCCCCTTCTGCAAAATCCTTGCAGTTTTCAGCTGGAACCTGCTGGAGGGAGCACACCAGGCTCTAGTCCTGTTGCTGTGGGTGAGGGTGAGTCTGTACCTGACCCTGCAGAGCCAAGATTTGGTTCTCCAGTGTGCCACCACCCTGCCTGGGCAGCAGAGAATCGTGGCACCACAGGATGGGTTGGGGTGGAAATGACCTTAAAGACTTCATCCCACCCCCTGCCATGGGCAGGGACACCTGCCACTATCCCAGGGTGCTCCAAGCCCCATCCAACCTGGCTGGAACAATTCCAGGGGCAGCCTCAGCCTCTCTGGGCACCCTGAGCCAGGTCTCAGCCCCCTCCCAGGGAAGAATTCCTTCTTGCAGTCTGATGTCCCTGCTGGGAGTGAGCTCAGGGCTCAGGAGGATGCTCAGAGCTGTGATTGAAGCAGGAGCTGCTCTGCCTGTTGTGTGGTGTCAGGAACACCAACAGCTCTGAAAATGGGCAGCTTAAAATCATTTGCTCCAGAGGAGGAGACCTTAACTGAGCAGCTCTTGAGTGTGGAGTGTTCCCAATTAATTAGGAGGGCTCTCAGCTGGCAGAATTTGGAGTTTCATGTGCATTTGCAGCCTGCTGTGAATTATTTTGTGTACCCTAGAACAGCTTAGGTTGGAAAAGACCTTCAGGATTGAGTTCAACCTTTGACCAAGCACCTCTGTATCAAGCAGACCATGTCCGGCCTTTCCTTAAACACCTCCAGCTGTGGTGATTCCACCACCACCCTGAGCAGCCCCTTCCAATGTTTAATCACCCTTTCTGTGAAGAAGTTGCTCCTGAATACTTCAGAACTTGTAGCCATTTGTATAAATTTATACAAGATGCTTCAACTCCCCATTTTTCTTCTGAGCTGTGTCACAGGGAGGTACTTTTTTTGGGGGGGGAGGGGTGTGAAGGGTATTTTTCCCAGAAATTAAGACTCTGAAGGGGATTGCTATTTGGACCTTAATGAATTAAGATCTGCCTCATTACATTTCTACAACCCTGTTAAAAATTTAAATTAGGATGCAGAGGTGTAAATAAAACAGGCATTTAACCCAGCATGACTAACTAGCCTGATATTATAATTCCTCACCAGCTCTTTGGATATCAACTAAATTGGCAAGGAACAGGAGACTTAAAGCACATGCAGAATGAATTATTAAATGGTTTTGGTGCACACTTTTCTCTTGCTTCTTGTTTATTTCTACCACTGAAATGGGAACTGCTCTGTGTTGACCTCTATCTTTTTCCCAGCAGGTGGTGGCTCATCCCTCCTTCTCATTTGCAGTAGAAAATTATAAAAAAGTGAGATTTTTTTTGTATCAAACTGATTTTATTTTTTTTTGTCCTTCTGAAAGTGTTTGATACAGACATCCACAGTTTTTCTGTACAACCTCAACCAGGGCCTCCCTCCATTCCTGGGTAAGAATTCATTGTCAATCTCCAATCTAGCCCTGCCCTCTGCCAGGTTGTAGCCATCCCTCTTGTCCTGTCATGCACTGGTCCAAATTCCCTCTCCAGCTTTCTTGGGTCCCCTTTAGGCCCTGGAAGTGTCTCCAAGGTCTCTTTGGAGCCTTCCCTTCTCTAGGTTGAGCATCCCCAGCTCTTTCTGATGTCCTGCCTCCAGCAGGTTGGATGACATTTCTTAGTCTGACCCACCTTGGTTCCTGTTCTGACCAGGCTTTGTTTGAATTTTGAGCTGTATTGGATTTTTAATTTTCAAAAAAAATAAAAAGAGTTCACTTAAATACCACTTTAATGTTGTAGCTTTCCCATGCTTATCTCCAGGCTTGAATGAAAACAACAGATAAACCCCCACAGTTGCTTTTATTGAAATGTAATTGGGCTCTGTGAGTGAAAGTTTTTAATGAGTTTCTGTTTGCTTGAATCTGAGGATTAAGCAGTTTGCCCTGGTGGCTCAAGGGAGGTGAATTCAGACAAGCAGGGATGTGGCAGCAAGGCTCTGCAAGGAGCATTTTCTGCTGGAATTTCTCCTGGCTGGAGGTGTTCAGCAGGTGTTTTTTGGGAGCTTTGTTCAGTGGGACCAGAGGTGCTGCAGGAAGGGGATCAAGGATTTGGGAAGAAGCAGGAGCTCAGACTAGAAATGAGCTGGGTGGACTCAGTCATGTTCCCTTTGGCTCCTCTTAGTCCTCACTTGAGTTAAAACCTTGTGCCCTGGGGACTGTTGGCCATAATAACAGACCTGCTCCCCAATAAACATCATCTGTGATTATCCATGCTGAGTTTGTCTAGAAAATAAAGCTGAAATCAGTTGTTTTCTTAACTCTTGGCCTGTTGGTTCTGTTCCCAGGCAGTGGGGTTGAATTGAATGTTTCTGGAAAAAAACACCAACAGCCATTTCCAATGAAAATGGAATGAGTATCTCTGGTGGCTTTTTGTTGGTTGTGTTTTTGTTTTGTTGTTTGTTTGGGGTTTTTTTGTGGTTTGGACAACAAGTCCTATGCCGACAGACCTTTTCTGGGGGAAAGCATTTTGTTAAGAGATATTGTAAACTTTTTATCTGCCTTCCTCTGTCTTATTCTGCCCTGTCCACTCACAGGTCATGGTCATTAAATCTGGACTGATTTGGCTGCCCTCACTTGATAAATCACCCCTTTCTTGTCCTGACTTTTATGTTGGTTGGTTCCACACCTGTACACCCAGGGGCAGGAGAGCTGTTCTGCAGCAAGCCAGAGAGCAAACTTGCTACAGTACATGCAGTGTGTTCTGCAGCATTTAGAGTGTTTTTCCTCCTTTAAAATAGTCTTGTGTTGCTAAGCTGACTCTCCAGCCTGGCTCAGTGTGAGAGCAATTTTGAGATGAAACCTGCTGGAGATAGGATTTCTTCCTCAAACAAAAATGAACTTTAATTTGGACATGAGTAAACAACCTTAAGTTCCCCCAAGGGAGGTTTAAATTGGGTATTTGGGCCAAATTTAATCACTGAGAGGGTGGTCAGGTACTGGCACAGCTGCCCAGGACAGTGGTGGAGTCATCAGCCCTGGAGGGATTTGAGAGAGGGGTGGATGTGGCACTTGGGGACATGGGTTAGTGGTGGCCTTGGCAGTGCTGGGGAATGGTTGGACTTGGTGATTTGAGAGCTTTTCCAACCTGAATGATTCAGTAATGTGTAAATTCCTCTTCTCTTGAAACTTCAGTGCATTGGGGATGTTATCCTGCTTTGTGTGGTAGAATCTCACCCAACAATGCATTGTTCCAAGTGCCCCTTTCCCTGTCTCTGTGCAATTGCTTGGTGCTGAAACTTTGAGAGATTGATTTTTATTTATTTATTTTTTTCTCAGACCACAGCATTTAAAGCAACACCTCATCCTGCAAATCCCTCAGTGGCTTTGCAGTGCAGGTGCCTGTGCTCAGCAGAACCCATCCAGGGGGTTTTGCCCTGGGCTTTGGCAGTTTTTGGGTGTCCTTTGCCAGGAGCACTGCTTGCTGAGAGCATCTCCACCTTCTACAGCTCTCTCCTTCCAGGCTGTCCAAGGCTCTTGGCAGCATTTTGGAGCTGTGGGATGGTGACATTGACTGATCACGTGAAGGCAACACATTAATAATAAAAGTTGTCCTAGAAAGGCCTTCCTGCCTTGACAGTCAGCACAAAAGCTGTGCAGAAAGGGAACCTCAGTGAGAGAGAACACTTGGCAGAGGTTTCTTAATGCCTCTCCCTCCTGCTCTGCCATAGACCCCCCATCCCTAATCCTGTTGTTGTTTACACAGCATTATTTACATATTTACATGGTGTTATTAGCACATAAAGGTGACCCTGCAGCACTGAACACCACTCAAAACCACAGCTGAAACTGTCAGGGATCACAGCAATCCTCTGTGCTATCATTTAGACATCTTTATCCACTGAGTTTGGTGTGAAAGAGGCTGAGAAGGGAAAGGACAGAGCAAATGATAACTCCAGGTTTTGCCCTGCAACTTCTTTCCTTTTTAGTTTGTTTTTTAATTTTTTTATTTTTGGGTTGTTGTTGCACTTAGAATTCAGTTCATGCCTGTAAATCTGTCACCTTCCACTGGGAGCCTCTTGCTGTTCAGGGCACAGCAAGATATTCCTCCTGTGTGTTCAACCTGACAAATGCTGGTTTCCTGGCTCTCCTGAGGAACACAAGTGTTTGCAAACATTAATGGAAAATATCTAAATATAGAAACAGTGAAGAACCTTCTTCAGTGAAGGTTTCCTCAGCTGAAAACCTCCATTGCCTTCAGCAAGGTTATGAGCTCAGTGCCTTCAGCTAAAGCTCATCACACCCCCAAAAATTGAGGCTTTTACCTGCTGGATGCTGCTGGTTGTCCAGTTGTTTCAGATTCCACAGGTTCTGGGTTCCTGCTGTGCCAGGGAAATGCCTCACAGGGGAGAGGTGAGGTGGTCTCATTTCTCCTGCCTAAGCCACAGAAGTCAGCATGCAGTTTTGTGGTGAAAAATGTCACTTTTGGAGCAAGCACAAGGTGCTTTTGTCCCCCTGAAATAGCAAATCCCATCCTCTGGATCTCACCCTTGTCACTGATGGATCCAGAGTCCCATGGTAAAGCCCAGTGGCTCTTTTAATAAAGCTGTAAACCCCAAAAACTCTGCTTAAAATGTGTTCTTTTATCTGAGTCTTGTTTCCTACAAGATTCCCCAGCTGACAAATGACAGGACAAGAACAAACAGCCTTAAGCTGCAGGAAGGGAGGTTTAGTTTGGATATTAAAAACTTTTTTAACAAAAAGATGGTCAGGCATGGTGCCAGGCTGCCCAGTCCCCAGCCCTGGAGAGATTTAAAGGATGTGTGGATGTGGTTTAGTCCTGGATTAACAGCTGGACTCAGTAATCTGAGAAGGCTTTTCCAACCTAAACCATTCCACAATACACAAAAAATAGTTCACATTGAGCTGCAACTGCACATGGAACTCTGGATTTCTTCTTAATCTGCTGGGCTGTGCACTTTCACTCCTTGCTACATTCAACCTTCCCCAGCAGTTTCTTTCAATCTGCTGCTGAAGCCTTTTGAAGGCCATAAGGTGCCAATTTAGGAGGGGAAAATGTGACTTTTATAGACTGCTTGATCTTCATCTGTGTGCTGCTCACTTCCATTTCCCAATCTGCACAGCCTGCCCACGCTGCCTGTTGTGCCTCTGCTCCTGAAATCCCTCACATGGGAAGTTTGGGGGTTGTTTGTTTTTTTATTTATTTTTTTTTAGAAGTGCAGCTTCCTCCCTGTACCACCAAGTGGTGCTCTGTACTGCACCTTGCAGCAAGGCAAGCTGCTGGCATTTTGGGATGGGGGTTAAAAAGCTGTTTTTTGGATACAGGAACGAGCCAGAAAGGAGAGGGGAACAAGCTGAGAGCCTTTTCCTTCCCCCTTGCAGAGGCTGTGCTACCAACATCTCATTATTCCCAGCTTTCTGCTGGGGCTGAGTGGTGATTGATGAAGCTTGGTGATCATCAGATGTGATAAGTAGTCTCAGCACTTTCAATTTGGGTGTTCAGCTTGGCTGCCTGTGAGGCTTTGGAGGCAGGGAGATGGCTATCTGTGGCTGCAGCACTGGATCCTGGCAGGTGTGTGGCATTTGGGTTGCTAAAAATCACAAGAAGCTTCTCAAATCCTTGTCCCAGAGCAGTTTTTCAGAGATAAAAATCCAAAGCTTGTTCTTTCTTGGTTGGTTTTTCCACCCAGTCTGGGGAAAAACTCTGTTCATGTTCCTCTCCTCTGGTGTTCTGGCTGTTCAATCTCTGCTAAATTTTGGGATTGTTGATAGCTGTGTTGCTCTCAGCAGAGGGAAAAGACCTGCATTAACTTATCTTTGCAGGTTTCCTGTGAGCACTCTCCAGGTGCCACTCTCAGCTTCACAGCTGTGTGTTTTGTATGAAAAAACATGCATTTTGACAGAGAAAATTCTGATCTTGATTCTAAATGATGGGCACATTATAATACAGAAACTGCCTGTAAAATGCAGTGGGAATTTAAGGGGCTAACTACATCCCTGTGAGCTCCATTAGATGCTCTGTGTGGTGTCATTGTGGCAGGAATGGTTTTTCCAGGTACCAAAAGCCCTGCTGTGGCAGGATGATGCAGCTAAATCCCAACAGCAGCTCATTTGTATGGAATACAGAGCTGAAAGGCAGTGGTTGGGATTGTCTTGTCTGGTGAGCTGAGGAAAAAACTGCAGTGTTGGGAAGCAAATCCTTGAATTCCAGGGGAAGGAGATGCCATGGGTCAGCACAGTGGGTTTATAAGATGCACTGATTTCTCATATTCTCATATTTCTGATATTCTGATGTGATGTTCCAGTCTGTGGACACCATTCAGTCCAGGCTGGATTGCCACCAACCACAGCAGAAATTAAGGGATATTTGGGTGACAAGGGGTGATTTGGCTGGATTGTTAGTTTTTAATGCCTGGGTGCAGGGTGATGGGCTCTCCCAGCCTGCCTACACCAGGAGGGAATTTTTCTACAGAGTTGGTGTAAATTAGATAAAACTGCACAAATGCTGTGTTTTGATTCTCAGCCTTGAAAAATGAACTGTGAGAAATTCAGAGTATGCCATTGTTCCAGATATTATCTCTCCCTGGTGGGTGGCTCCATCAGTAGCTGTTAAATAGCTCCAATGCAAATTCTGGGATAGAATGTCCCTGAGACTTTGGTTACTATAACTTGGAAAAAAAACCTGTGGGAAGACTGGCTCTGTATTTGCCCTGCTCTGGACTTCCTTCAGCATCTGCAGCCAGTTGTGGTTGGAAATAGGATGTGGACAGAAAAAAACCTTTGTTTGATCCAGTACTATGGTTCCTGTGTTGCCATTAGATTCCAGTGATAAAATGTGGCTTAAATATTTATTTTTCCATGTGCTAACAGTTTTGGAATATATGAGTATCTGCTGTAGTAGAGAATTCATGGAGTCACAGAATGGTTTTGGCTGAAAGGGACCTTAAAGATCATCTTGTTTCAACCTCCCCCTTCCATGGGTAGGGAGACCTAGCACTAAATTCCCAGGAATTTCCTCAGCCACATTTGCCGTCTCTCCTGTGAAGTGTTGCTGCCTTTCTTCCAACACTTCCCAAGGCCAGGTGGGATGCTTGGAGCAACCTCATCTTGGAAGCTGTGCCCTTTCCAGAGTTGGGAAAGACTCAGAGTTAAACATAGAAGCAGTTATTGCTGCCTTCAAATGTGGAAATCAGGGGAAGAGCTGCTCTCACTTGAGCTGTAATTAGTCAAGCAAGGAACTCTGTACTTACAGGTGTTGGTACACATGCACATTTTTGTTTGCACCCTGCTGCTAGGAAGCAAAAAATTACTGTATTTCTCACTAATTTGAGAGTCTGAGACATCATCTCCTTGTTCCCCAGCTTGCAGTGGTGCTGAGCTCCTCCAGATGAGCCCCTGGGGGTGTCTCCTGTCAGAGAACAGGCACAAGTTGGTGCTTCTGGAGGAGCTCAGCCTGGTGCTCACCTTCATTTCTGCCTGTGAGATGTTTCCTGATGTTTCTTTTCTGTCTCCCTGTCCAGAGGGTGAGGAAGAGGAAGAGGAGGAAGAGGAGGAGGAGGAAGAAGAAGAGGAGGAAGAGGAAGATGAGGAGGACAAAGACATAGACCTGATGGATGAAAGCCTGGAGGGTGACACGGGGCTGCCAGGCTTCACACTCCCAGGAGAGACCTCCCAGGAGCCCCTGGCTGGTCTGGAAAACCCAGTGGCCCAGCTGGCTGGGGTGTCCTACCAGGTTCCTGACACCATTGAGTGGGAGCAGCAGAACCAGGGTCTGGGTAAGAGAAAAACCCCTTTTTCCTTTACCTTTCACATCTCCTGCTCCTCTCTCTGTGTGATTTGTGCAGTCATGGGCTGGCTCTCAAGCTAAGCACAAAGCAGCTTAATTCAGGGGGAAACCCAGCTCAGCACTGTCAGCTGGATGTGTCCCAGGCAGTGTGACCTGAGGTGTCATTTTGGGCAAAATGTGGACACTCCAAACCTCCTTCATTGCCAGAGCTTAGTGTTGTCTTGCTCCAAGGTTGGACAAAAAAACCCCAAAACTTCTTGGGTGAGATTCCTTTGGGAAATTTCAGTCTCCCTTGCCCAAGATGGGTTGGTGCAGGAATATTTGTCCTGTGGGGGCAGAGGAGTTGGGTATTTTCTCATCAGTCTGTTTGCTACTTCAGCAGCATTTTGGAGTTCCACTTTTCTGCCATTTTAAGAGGTGCATGATCCAGCCATGGGAGACTGTGCTGGGAGTGTGAAGACAAACCTGCAAAGCCTCTATAAAACTTTATACAATTTATTCCAACTGCACATAGAGGCTCTTTGTTTAATGACTGGACTGACTTACTCCACCTAGGACTGTGTTTATTATATGTGTGCAGTCCATGTGATGCAGGTCAAAGCTGGTGTGAGACAAGGGAGATCTTAGAAAGAAACTTGTCCAGTTTGGCAAAAGGCTCTGGAATAATTTTCCAGAATACTCAATTCCCAAGCCAAGCCCAGTCAAACACAGTGGGAACATTTCAGGTGAATTTGTGGGAGCTGAACCACATCTAGACAGAAGGTTTTTATGTCTGACTATTAGAGTTAGCTGTTTTGAACAGCTCATCAAAAAAAAAAAAAAAACCAACAAAAAAACCCCAAAAAAACCCCAAAACAGTCTTTTATATGTTATCACATATACCTGTGTGATTTCTATCACTTCTCAGAATGCATAATTCTGATTTAACCTGGAGGTTCTCTGTGATTCTATTTCCAGCCTGCTTTAGTGATGCTGGCTTCCTTAATTGAATCAAAGATTGTGTTTCAAGGACTGTGTGGGAGGGTTGGCCTTTGAGGGGAGATGGGATTTGCAGCAGGACTGATCCCTCCCTGTCACACTAAATGCTGCATGAAAAGCACAGTGTTGGGTGGTGGCTGTGCCAGGCCTGTTTCCATGTCCTCTGTCCCACCAGGCTGCACAGGAGCAGGAGGGGAATAATTCTGAATTTTTGAGGGTTTCTGGCTGTCTTTGGCAGACTGGGTGGAAGAGGTGTGTGGTGCTGTTGTGTGTGACAATGTTTGCCATGAACTTTGGGGTTACAGAGGAGGTTATTCTGTGTCAGACACAGCTCAGCTCGTGGTTTGTGCAGGTCTGGAGTGGAGTCACAGCTGCATTTCCAGCTGTGGAGGAAGAGGCTCAGGGTAGGTAGGGGTTGTGTATCTGGTTCAGCAGGCAGGTGAGCAGGGACCAGGGGCTGATGCTGCTCCTCAGACCCTGGAAAGGACATCTTACAAGTTTCAGACAAGGAATAAACAGACTATTTGGTAAAAGACAGCATTCATCTCCCATCTTCCATGCAGCTTGGAGGAGCCTCTGTGAAATGTGAGCTGTGTCAGCATCAGTGATGGTCTGAGCACCCAAAGGACTGGCAGGATTTTGGTGTTCTCTGGAAGCCACCAGATACAGGTGGTTTGTTTGGATTGCCTTTTGCTTTTTAGGCTGCTGCAGTCAGTGCAGACATCCCTGAGGGAGAGGATGAGGCTGTGGCTGAGCTGAGTTCATTTTTAGGAGTTAGATAGGACTTTGTGCAGTGCTGTGCTGGCAAAAAAAGAGTGGATGCAGTGGGATCATCCTCTCTGCTTGTGACTCACCCCTCTGATTCCAGCAGGCACACTCTTATGTAAAGAGCCATTTATTCTTCTACTGTCTAGATGCCCTCAGTGGCTCTCACTGCTCCTTCCCATCTGCAGGGTGCTGGTGCTCAGCACTGCTCCTAGGAGAAAGGGAAATTATTTCTGTTTTAGAGGCACAAACAAAATGGAACTACATGAGGAGATTGGAGCTAAATGATCATGAAGTTCCCTTCCAACCCAAGCCAGGATTCTGTGAAAAGCAAAGAGTTGCATGAGCTCACACTGATAACTAAGGAGCTGAACCCAGGGGATGAGAGATGATTTCTGGGAGTGAGTGGGGAATGGGAGATGCTTCTGCAGGAGTGGAGCCCTTCCCCTCTCCAGTTTGTGCCAGGTGAGGATTTCTGCCCTGGTTCCCAGCTCTGGATTCATGGACACACATCAGGGCTCTCTGTGTCCATACCTGGGCCTGGCTGTGTGCTTCCTTATGGAGAGGATTTGGGAGAACAGCAAAGGTGGGAAAAGCACAACAGCTTGAGCCAGCAGGACACAAGGTTGTTAAGAACAGAAATCCCCCAAACCTGGCAGGAAGCTGGAGGAGCTGCTCCCACTGTTCTTCTGGAGCACCTGGGGAGACCAGACTCAGTGTGAAAGATTTGTCCAGCTTTAGATCTGCTGCATGGATGCTCAGGGTATTTTTCTTTGAAACTCTTTTCCTCTAGGTGATTTTCATCTTTGAATATCCAGTTATTTTAATTTGGGGACTGCTTTGTAACTGCTGGACATCCCCAGAAGAGTTCTGTGTGTCACTTCCTACCCT
The DNA here is from genome assembly GCF_903797595.1 of Erithacus rubecula. Lineage (NCBI taxonomy): Eukaryota > Metazoa > Chordata > Aves > Passeriformes > Muscicapidae > Erithacus > Erithacus rubecula. Next base: position 56,510,023 of record NC_136688.1, read on the forward strand.
TAATAATGCTGAGATGTGAAGAATTTCCCTTATTGTGCAAATTAAGCAGAGTTTGGAAGGGGAACTTGTTCTGCTTCACCTGGGATGCAGCATTGGAAAAGGAGACCTGGTGGAAGGTGACAGTACCCAACAGAGAACAGGGTGAGGGGACAACATCCAAGCACCAAACTCTTTTACAGTTGGCATTTTCCATTTTTAAAATACTTTACACATGTGCCTTCCTCCTGGGGATGCTTCTGTCCTCTAGCCTCCAGAATTTTGACATTTAACACTAAAATCTATAGTGCAGAAGAGCCCAGGAGTGTTGGAATAGCTGTTCTCAGGTCAGTTATTATCGAGTTTGCTTGCTCAGATGCCTGACATGCTGCAAATCCCTGGAGAGCAAGGAACTTGATCCACAAAACAGCTTGGCAGAGCAAGAGACAGTTTGGATTTTTGTAGTGGTCAATGAGAAGGCACTGGAGGAACAGAATCATTAAAAATGTCAGTTCTGGGCAGTCAGATGGTCCTGCATTAAGTCCAGCTGAGCAAAAGCCATTTGTAAGCAGCAGTAACAAGGCTGACAGTTTTACAGCCCATCAACTGGCTCTCTAACCAGCCATATATAGACAAAGAGTAAAGCAGGAAATGAGAAAATCTGTGCATTTGTAACTTAGAATTTGACCCTCCAAAAGCCATCCTGGCAGCCTGCAGCTCTGGGGAAGCAAGGTGTGAATATGATTTGGGGTCTGGCTTGGTGTCCTGTTTTGGTGCCCTTTGCTTTCACAGGTTGCCACTGAAGGACAGAGCAGCACTTTTGGAGCTCTCTGCATTCTCTGTGAGGTGACTTTGGTGTCTCTACACTTGTTCCTTGATTTGTGTATAGCTGGTGTGTGGTAGGCAAACACTAAATGCCTGGAGAGTGCCAGAGGAGCACAAAGACCAGGTGTATAACTGGAATTTTCAGGGAATAAATAAAAATACCCAAATAAAAATTTTCCCCTGCTCCCTCTTTTGTGATGCATTGCCAGGAGACCTGCAGTTGGTTGAGGTGGGTTCAAACCTGGTGAGCAGTTTATGGTCCTTTGGTTATTCCTCATGCATCTTGGAGCAGCTGGTCTTTGCTGTGCAGCTCCAAGCAGATCAAACCCCTCTGCTTCTCTTGGTGGTGGCTTCTTCTCCCAGTCCTCAAGAATATAATTTTTGTTTGTTTGCTAACGTGGTTTTGCACCTTTGTGTTCATTAACCTGCAGTTCCACATTACACCTGAGTTTACTCTCTGTGGTGCTATTTTTTATTCTCTCTTTTAACCTAAATCCATTTTTGTCCAGGTCTGCCTTTCTTTAGCTGACCCATTGGTGAGTTTTTGCATCCACCTGTTTATGGCAGGACAGGGTTTTAGCTTGTGAGAAATCACCTGAGTTGCCTGGTTCCACAGCATTTGTTTTTGATTCCCATCTGCCCATGGAGGAATTGTACACAGAGGAGATTGGACCATCTCTGTAGGGTAGGATTTAAAGATAAAAAACCAAAACAAAACAAAACAAAAAAACCAAACAGCAATTTAGGAAAAAGTTATGAAGTGTGACAATATAATTCTCAACATGTAGTTTCCAAAATATAAACCATGTCTGTGTTTCATGTATTTTTGTGGGTAGGACTTTAGTTCTTACCATAATGGAAGGTCATAAAAACTCTCTCAGATAATGACAAGGCACTTGCATAATAAACACACTTTTGGAATGTGATTTTTTTTTTTTTTTTTAATGTAATGGATAAAAAATATTTGCAGCTCTGAGCAGCTACTTAGAGAGAAAATAGCTCTCATTGTATTGCAGATCTGTGGTCACAAATTACACTGCATAAACCATATAACAGATGCTCTGGTTAATGATGGTGAGGCACAGGAGCAGAAGGACAGTAGTGGAAGATGATGAATGTTTGAAATGTCATTTTTAGAGGAAGATAGGATTAATGCTTTTATGGGCAAAAATAACCAGCATTAGGAAGGCAGGAGCTGAGAGTCAGAAATTAGTAATATGTTCTTTAACTGCTGCCCCAAATGTATCTATTTTAAGTACTCTTACAGCTCATGGCAGTGGAACACTGGAGTGCCTTTTAATCTTTAATGCATTTATCTCCTTCATCACCCTGGAAAGGCTCATCTGTGCTTTAAAGGTGGTGAGCAAAACCACAGAGAGTTTTTGCACCAGTGACCCCTCTGGTTTCACGAGGGAGCCTTTGGCAGAGTGGGGATTTGAAGGAGGGGAATTAAATTAGTGCTTGGGCATTGCCCTGTTCCCTTCTGGAGGCAGGATGTGCACACCTGCATTTCTCCCTGGAAAGAAGCAAAGGAAAACTCAGAGAGTCACCATCCTAACAGTCCATAGGAATCCCAGGTGGGAAATTTTCCTTCCCTACCTGTTCCAGGTGCAGCAATCCTGCCCTCTGTGGCCTTGCCCCATCCCAGGAATTTGTGGGAGTTTTGTGGCACCAAGCACTGGCCATGCAAGGTTTGGGTTCCAGATGGCTGCAGACAGAAATGAGCAGTCTCAGGAGCAGAGCTGATTATTTCTCCTGTCTTTCTGGGTGCTCCAAATAATTTATACAGTTCCATATGTTCCTTGCTAGCTCCCCTTCCCTCTCCCAAGCAGCAGTGAAGCTCCCACCATCAATCTGTGCCTAACTCAGGTTTCTGTCCCTCCTGAGGGATGTGCACTCCCTTTGGAATTGCTTCTTTTTTACCTAAGAGATTGTTTGCAGTTTCATCTTGATCCTGGAGCAGGCTCATATTTAATCAGGTTTGTCTTGTCAAAGGGAATTCTGGATCCCATCTGTGAGCAGTGATGATCCTCTGTGCCAGCTCGGGGTGGCATTCACTGTTAAAACAGCAGAGCAGCTCCCAGGAGGGGACAGTGCACATCAGGGATGGCTTTTGCTCCTTGTCACATCTAATTCCAAGGTGGTTTGGGGAGTTTGTCTCTCTAATATTCCTTCTTTCTTCAACCTGCTCTCTCCCTGTGCTGGGACCTTCCAGGGGACACAAAACCTGGACAGGTCTGAGCCCTGTGGTCCTTTTGCCAGCCTTTTGTGCTCTTCCCTTTTTCCATCCAGCACAAGGCTGCTGAGCCCTTGGGAATGAGGCCAGTGTGTGTTTCAAAGGGAAGAAGGAACAGTGTGTCTGCTCTGTGAGCTGGGCTGAGGAGATTCCAACCATGGAGCATGAGCCCCTAATGAGTTGGAGCCACCTCCTTCCTCTTGGAAGAACCTCAGCTCCTGTCCTCAGAGCAAAAATCAAGGCTAAGGGAAGGGAACAGAGATGAGGGAAGTGGTGAAATCCCCATTCCTGGGGGATTTAAAAGCTGTATGGATGTGGCACTTGGGGACATGGCTTAGTGCTGGGGAATGGCTGGTCCTGATCTTTGGGGGGCTTTTCAAACTAAACAGTGCTGTGATCCTGAGAGTAAATCAGAGGATTGGAGAGTGTCTTGGTGGTTCCCAGCTCAGCTGTCAGAAGCAGGTGACACAAATCTGCTGCTCACAGTAATCAGGCTGATATTTTACCCTGACATTTTTGTTGGAGTGTATGGGGAAACAGCAGCACTAAAACATCCTTGGATACATTACTTTGAAATACCAGCCCTTCCACAATGTTTATGCATCCAGTTAAACCTGTGTCAGAGGAAGACTGAGCCCATTTGTTACCAGCCCTTAAGTGCTGTCTCCAGGGGCTGGGGGAGGATTTGGAGGCATTTTCTCAGTTTAGGCTCTGTTTTCCCTCTCCCTGCCCATGGCGAAGATGGAACCTCAATAGAGAATGTATTAAACTGAAGTTAGTGGCTACTGCAGGGAGAATTGAAGAGACCCTGTCCATCCATGGCATTTCTGCTTCTTTTTCTTCAGTTTGGAGAGAGCTGGCATGAAGGCATGGAAAAATTATGTGCCAGGTGTGGGAGGAGAGGGGGAATTTTGGTCAGCATGGCTGGTTGGTGTGAGAGGTCCCAGTGGCTGGGGAAAGTTTCTAATGGATGCTGGAATACATGGAGGAATCCAAGTCTGAGGGCTGCTGCCAATCCTGCCTGCCCTAATCCCCATTGCAAAAATCAGAAGAATTGCAAATTGCATTGTTCAAAACTCCCAAGCTTCAGGGTTCCAACAAATCCCCACTACCCTGCTAGGCAAGAAATGAAATACCTGCAAGGAGGATTCAGCAGCTTCTCTGGTGCAGCTGCACAGCTCAGGTAGGGGAGTGTGGGGTGATGTGCACAGAGAGTATTAGGGGAGGTTTACTGAAGGGAACCCCTCACCAAAAGTTGTCAAGCTTTGGAACAGACTGCCCAGGGAAATGATTGTGCCACCAGCCCTGGAAGTGTTCAAAAAACTTGTGGATATGGTTTGGTGATGGAAATGGTGGCTGGTGCTGGGTTGGTGGTTGGACTGGATGATCTTTGACACCTTTTACAGCATTAATGATTCTGTGAAATTCTCCCTCCTTGGCTTGCTGGGTAGCACAGAAGGGCAGCTGCAGCAGCACCAGGCTCCTGGGCTTTCCCAGCACAGGAAGACTCCTAAAAGGATTTCTGCTGCACCTCCAGCTGCTCTTGTCAGCCCAAGAAAGCAAAGTTGGAAAACTCAGGCACGTGTCTGAGTGTTTCTGACCTTCCCCAGCTGTCTGCCTCCATCCATCTGTTTGACACCTCCTTTAAAGTTAGGATGTGTCTGCCTTGTAGCATGACTTTGCATTTGCTGCTCCAGGTGATTTATCTTGGTTTTTTTTTTGCCTGGATTCAAGGATAGGGTCCATTAGCCTGCTCAGAGCTCCATGCTCTGAAGGCTGGGCTGCATCTGCTGCCCCAGCACTGTGGGGTTCTGCACACACAGGGAGGCAGGAATCCTTCTGGGCTGCCAGCTGTCTTGGATTGCCTGTCCCCCTGCCTGCCAGCCCCACTGCAATGTAAATCACAGTTTTTTGCTGTCTCTTTGATCTGCAGTAATCCTTGTCCCTTCCCATCCCTGCAGTTTCAGTACACACTTCTCAGTGTGCTTTGCCTCTTCTCCCACCTTTCAGTTTATACATGTCAGAAAACTTGGCTCTATTTAGACAGGGGAGCTGGTTTTGAGCTCCTTCCTCCCTTTGAATTTTAGCTTGATTGAAGAACAGGGCAGGGCTGTGCCTTCCCTGGGTGAGAGTTACTCATTTTTCCTTGTGTGCCTGTCTGGGTGGCCTTTGCCATGTAAAAAGAAGCTTGTCCTTATGTTGGAGAAATCACATTTATTTTCTAATAGTGATCTATGCTGCAGTGCAAAACTCTGTCTGTTTTCATGGCATTTAAAAAATAGAGAGAGGGGAATGTGAAGGTTCATCAGCCTTGAATTGTCTCTGTCTTTCTGGGGATTTACATCAGAGGTTGATCTTTGGGGTTAAAATCTTGGCCCCATGGCAGAGCTGCTGAGAGAAAAATGGAGGAAAAGAGCTTTTTGCAACTAGTAGCAGGGAGAGAGAGGATAATTTATTGAGAGGGCAATTTTAAAATGCTCCTTCCTAAAGAGAATGTAGGTGCACTTTCTGCTTGGACAATGCAAACCACAAGTGACTGATGCTAAACCTGTCTCCCCTCTGATGTTCACTCAGATTAACACCCCTTGAGAATCAAAGGAGATCCAAGCAATTTCCTGGAACGATGCTCTCTCTCTCTAAATATATATATATATATATATATGTAGAAGTTCTGCTCTGCCTCAGAGTTAGGAACATATATTGGAAATAAGCAAATTGCTCAGATTTTTGCCTGACAATAAAATAATTACCTCAAACATCCAGCAGTTGTTGTTTTGCAAAGATGCTGAGTATCAACACTAATCACAGACAGGGGTCGATGTGGTGAGAATTACTGGAGGTTTTTGCTTTCTTTTTTTCTTTTTTCCCTCCTTGTTTTTTGAGTAACTCTAATCACAGCCTCATCCAAGCCTGGGCTGTAATAAAGGGTTTCAGCCAGGCTGCTCCCTGATATCCTATCATTTATTTTGATATACCAGCAGCACCATCTGTGCTTGAGGCTTTATTAATGTGAGGTGAGGCCAAGAGGTTCTGCAGTCTGAGTCTCTTTTGAGGTGCTTTTCCCAAACCCCCTTTCCCCTGTGAGCACTCAGGCTGCCTGTCTCTCTCAGGTGAGTGGATGGATGTCCAGCAGTGTCACAGGCTGTGCTCTGTCCCTGTCCCCTTTAGCTGGGTGTGCTGCTGCACCCCTGTCCTGGGTTGGTGTTATCCCCAGATATTTTTTTAAAATAAAACTGAATATGCTTCAAGCTCCTGCCAGCAGTTCCCCTGGATATATTACACAGTGTGGGTGGGCAGGAGAGTTCCCCTGTCCTCATCTCCCTCCCATGAGCCAGGAGAGGTCTGCAGCTGCCTGGATTGCTCCTGAGGATGCTGCAGTCCCCTCTGATGGTCTGACAGCTCTGGTGCTTCCCTCCTCTGCTCTTCAGAGCATGGAAGTTAGATTGGATATTATGAAAAAATTATTCAACCAAAGTATTGTCCAGCCCTGGCACAGGCTGCCCAGGGAAAGGGTGGAGTCCCCATCCTTGGAGGGATTTAAAAGATCTGGATGTGGCACTTGGGGACAGGGTGTAGTGGTGGCCTTGGCAGTGCTAGGGCTGGACATGATAACCTTAGAGGGTTTTTCCAACCTGAACAATTCTACAGTTCTATGATTCTAAAAGCAGATTTCACTAACAGGGTGCCCAGGTGTTGAGTGCTGGACCCTCCTGCCCTGTCCCCAGCCCTGAGCAGGGATGTTCCCCATCTGAGAGGTTCCCCACAGTCCCTCTAGGCTTGGGATGGGTGGGTGTTAATGCTCAGGGTAAATACATGAGGAAAAATAGGGATTATTTATACCTGGGTAAGTAGGAGCTTAGACACTATTTCTGAAATCCTGGAGAAAATCCTAAGGACAGTCAAGTTCCAGGGGGAAATTTAAGCTGAGAGTTGTTTTTATTGTTAGTCCTGTAACCACAAGAGAGGGAATTTGAATGGCAAACTGGGGACTCTTGGCAAAGAGGAGAAATTAAAGCAAAACTTCTGTTCCAAATCCTTATGAGAGAGAGGGGAGGATGATACAGAAGGAGCACTGACCTGGAGGGATTTGGGTGGGATGAAGGAACAGAGAGAAAAAAAAAAGCAACCAGCATTTTAACTCTGAATCCACATTTCTGGTCACATCAACCCCACACACACGAGTTCCCCCTACAGCCCTTAACCACGTGCTGGGGACAGAAAACCCAAAAACTGTCTGGTTTTGCAGACTGGCAGGGAACTGTGACTCAGGAAGGGCAGGGACCTTCCAAAGCACTTTCAGTGTCTTTCAAATTCACCAGGCTCCATAAAACATTTTTATACTGAAATCAGAGATGAGACCTTGTCAGTGATTTAACTGAGGGACCAAAGACAGGCAGCTGGGTGCAGATTTCAGTGTGAGGCTGGGCCATTCCCTTCCCTGGATGAGGACTTGGCATGTTTTCTTTTGTGGTCAGGTAATTTCCCTCTTGCATGGTCTGTCTCAGGACTTCAAGGCAGAAAAGCTGCTGCAGTAGCACAGAAAGCCATGGCATTTCCAGCAAGGCACCAGCTCTGCTTTGCTCAGCTTCCAAAGGTCTTGTTTGCTCTTCCCAGGTACAAATGGAAATTTTCCTGTATGCACCAATTACCTGTGGATTCCCAAGGATGGTTATGGGTCCAACAGCTCACATGGAAATGAGTAGGTTGTTGCTCCTTTGGTTTTGGTAGATCTGTTTATATCTTTGAAATGGACTTTAAAAAATGAGACTCCAGCTCCTGTATCCGTTTGGGTTTGAGTAAATGTGGACTAATAGCAATTTCTCAGTCTGGAGGGATTGATGGATCAGGATGCTGTGATGAACTGGTTTGAGTCAACACTTCTTTGGGTCTGTCAATCAAACCTGTAACTAGGCTGGATCACTTATTGCCCAAATCTGTCAACTGATTCACAATATTACAGGGTAAGGCTGTAAACTGCTTTTCATGTTCAGGACTAAATTTCAGAGCTGCTCTGCAGTTTCATTGCTTTCTGTACCTATAGAGAATTTCAGATTTCAGGTGGCCCATAGAGGTTTTGTTTGTGTTGTGGAAAAGGCAGCTTTCCCCCTGGGAATGCTCTGTGCAGAATATTTGTAGTTTAAAAAAAAAAATGCAGCTACTTCTTTAGAAGTCTAAGGGGAGATTTTGTCAACCCCCAACCTCTTCCCTTACTAATATTTGTTAGTCTTGCAGCTAAGGGAAGAGCAGTTCACTGGTGAATCATAGAATCTCATCTCATTTCACCCCCTGCCATGGGCAGGGACACTTTCCATTATCCCAGGTTGTTCCAAGCCCCATCCAAGCTGGATTTGAACATTCCAGGAGTGGGGCAGTCACAACTTCTCTGGGCAAGCTCTATCATTTCTTTCTGTGATTTCTTTCTGTGTCTCTCTCTGTAGAATTTGTCTTCCTATAGGGCTGAGACCACCCTTGTCAAGCGAACAGAAAATTTTCTTTCTATTTTTAGGAAAGCAAGCAGAACCTCGTGGCCCTCAGCACTTAAAACATAAAGACTTGCTGCTGCTTTGAGAGCAGATTAACCTCTGAGGCTTTATCCACATAATGCTGTGAAGGTTCTCTTCCATCAAATTGTTTCTTCATTATTTGAACAGATGATGGCAGCAAAATCAGGAGTTCACTCAGAGATATTCAAAATATCTTCTTAGAGCCACATCATATCACTGTCCTAATCAGAGTGGGCTCTGGCCTGTTCCAATCAGGGTAATGCCCTTTCAGGGTAAGTAAATTGTTGCTGATTATCTTAATCTGCTTGGAGAGACTCCAGCCCTGTTCATTTCTGAGTGGAAGGACTGGAGTTACACAGGAGCAGTGCCATGTGTGATACAAATGGGAAGGATCTGAGCATAAATCAGCCTTTCCACTGCAGGGCTGTGCAGAGCTTGTCTGGGAGGTGATGGGGATTTTAGAAAGCTCAGTGTGTGGCAGCAAACTGCACCAAGATTTTGGGATATTAATTTGTCTGCAAACCCTCACCTGTAACTGCTCATAGGTGCTGCAGAGAAAAGAGAAGTTTTTCTTCACAGCAGCCCCTGGAACAGCCTCTCCACTGCAGTCAAATTTAATATATGAGAACCTAGGTTGGAGGTACAAGACCTGAGGGATTGTTTGCTCAGTTTGGTGTTTGCCCTCTCAAGCTAGGGCAGCTCTCTCAGGTGTGGATAAAATTAGATAAAATCTGAAGGGGAACCAGGAGCTGCAGACTCCAGGTGATGGGCAGACACTGCTCCAGGTTGCTGCTGGGTCCCCAGCACAGTTTTGCACCATCAGCCCCAAGAAACCAGTTTTGCTTCTCTGGGTGTTGAATTTTGCCTTGTGCTTTTTTGAAATGCAGATTAAGAGAGCCCAGGTCCTACCATAGCTCAGTAGCCAGTAATCAAAATTGCTCTTCTTCTTCAAAGCATTTCCCTTCAGAGTTTTTATAGAGAGTTTGAAATCAGCCAGTGTTCACCATGCAGGCTAAAGATGGAGCTGCCTTCTCCACCTTTTATCTGCCCAATGTATTTGTAACTCCTTCTTTTGGATAAACCAGCATAAGTCACATTCTGCCTCTTGCAAGAATTTTTGTCTGTCAAACTTGCTTTCTCCTCAGCCAGCATAGGCTCAGTGAAACCTTTTTGTTTGATTGCCATCCTCAGGTGTCTGGATTGTTATTATTGAGAAATACACACAGAGTTACACCTGTGCTGAAGATATTTGCAGGTTTTCCCTCTGTTTTCCTTGCTGGCTTTGGGTCTCCATTTGGCTGTAAATAGAATCAGAGAATCACAGAATGGTTTTGGGGGAAGGGACCCCAAAGCTCATCCAGTTCCACCCCCTGACATAGGCAGGAACATCTTCCATTATCCCAGGTTGTTCCAAGCCCCATCCAACCTGTCCTGGAACAATTCCAGGGATCCAGGGGCAGCCACAGCTCCTCTGGGCACCCTGTGCCAGGGCATCAGCACCTTCACTGTGCTGCTGTCAGCTTTGGATTCCCAGTCAGCAGATGAAGATGCTTGTTTATATTAGAGAACTGTTGTGAGTGCAATTAATAAAGCTGCCAAGCTGAAAAGTAGTTGAAGAGCTAAATATCATTATATAATGAGACCTCCTTCCCAGTAAATGATGTGAAAAATGATTTCTTGTGAAGAATAACAAATTGCCATGGCTTTTTACCCTAATTGTAGATGCTTGATTCTAATTTGTTGTTTGTCATTTCCATGTAAATGAAGAGTTTTAGCTATAATTACCACATTTATGGCAAACAAGATATTATCATTTTCCAATGATCACGAAGCACTGGCATGTTTAGAAAGAGAAGAACTGAATAATTATCCCCCTTGTGCAACTCTAGGGAGGGGTCTGCAAGTCACAGTATCCAGTCAGGTCTTGCACAAAGGCAGTGATGCCATTAACCCTCTTCTGCATTTGGGGAGCCAGCTCAGAGATGTAAAGTGACTTTCCCAGATCACTCAGCAGTGCTCCAGGTGCTGGACAGCATCTTCTTGTCATCACTCTCACAACCCAAAAAACAGCAGAGCTATTGTTTTGGTTGGCACTGAATTTCCTGGTTTGTCCCAGTTGTCCCAGTTCAGAGAAGCTGTGGCTGCCCCATCCCTGGAGTGTTCAAATCCTGCTTGGATGGGCTTGGAGCAACCTGGGGTAGTGGAATGTGTCCCTGCCCATGGCAGGGGCTAGAACAAGATGTCTTTAGGGTCCCTTCCAGCCCAAACCATTGTGTGTCTCTGTGATGATTATCTGCTCCACCAGAATCTGCCTTCTCCCTTGCCCAGTTTCCAGTGTCTGAGTTATAAATCAGAGTGCTGAGGTTTCTGACCTGATCCCACCACCACTGGCTTGGGATGGGCACACATCTCTGAGAAGGCCTCCTTGTGACAAAAACCCAGAGAGGGTAATGTCCCCTGGAAATGTCAGTCCCATGTCTGTCAGAAAGAGCTGCAGGATGTCACAGTGCCAAAACACAAGGACTTGCAGTGCTGGCTTCCATCCCAGCCCAGGCACTCTGCCCCTCTGGCACAGCACACAGTGTGGCCAAAGCCTGTGCCTGAGAGGTGACACCAAAATCACATCAAAATATTCCCCAACCTGAGCCCTTCTTCCCTGGGAATCACTTCAGGGCAGTGCCAGGTTCAGTGTGGCCCTGCCAGCAGCAGGGATAGAGCAGGGTCCCCTGGAGGGGCTGATTTCTCCTGGAATGCATCCATCACCCTGGAGCCTGTGGGAGGATGGCTGCCCACAGCCACTCTGGTTTGTCCCAGTTATCCCAGTTCAGAGCAGCTGTGGCGGCCCCAAATCCCTGGAAGTATCCAAGGCCAGGCTGGACAAGGCTTGGAGCCACTGGGATATGGAAGGTGTCCCTGCCCATGGCCAGGACATGATGTTTAAAGTAATTAATGGCATCCTAAAGAGCATTTGTGTCTAAAAAACCCCATTTTACTGTGATTTAATATTTGTACTGTCTTATCTCCCAGAACATCCCACACAGATGGAGGTGTTGCAGTAGGGGCTATTAAACTGTGAAGGAAGAGGCTCTGACACAAGGAAAAGAAACACAAGTGACAAGAAACACAAAATATGATCTATTATATATTTAATACCCCCATAGTAAGGATGGAAAAATGGAATGAGAGATCAATTTGCTTGCCTATAGTTACACAAGAAGTCAGGGACAAGGTGTCAGGAACAGGTGTCAGGAACTTGAAGTTAATTTTTGGTGTTTGATGACAAGAGAATGGAATCACAGTGGGAATTGCTGCTCAGTTCTGGATGCAGGAGGAATGTGGGATAAGGATTGTCCTGTTAGCAAACATAAGTTCATTTTCCTTTTGTGACTAACACTGGCCAATGCTCCTCTTCCCAAGGATTTGCAGGAAAATGAGTCTCTGTGATAATCAGATCTTATTTTTAGCATCTAATCGATGCTCAGGGCTTTGTGGTTTAATTAGTGGAATAATTGTTTGCTGAAAACACAGTCTAATACCTGTTTTTTCCTTCAAAGGTCACCTCCATCATTTTTGTTTCCAACCATTTAGTTCTTTATTGATCTTTATGTCATTTCATGGGGAGTGCTGCATCTTGACAGATGAAATAAAGGCCAAAACCTGAAATAAGAAAAATATATCCTTTCTCTTAAGCACAAAAATGGAAAATCCCCTATTTCAGCTCTTGCTGCTGGCAAATCCTTCATACACTGTCCCCTGGAAATAGGATTCTGAAAATTACTTTTGTTCTTTATGGAAGGAAAAAAGCAAACCCAGAATCTTTTCTGAGCCTGATTAATATCAGACATAAGCTGAAGCACAAGAAGAAATTTTGCAGTGTAGCTCTGCTGATGCTTTAAAGTAGATAAGGCCATGGGCTCTGTCAGGAGGGCAGGAAGATCTCTGTGGTTTGCATTTAGAGAGGGCTGAATGAGAAATGCCCTCTCCTCTCAGCCAGGGGAGTATCACATGGCTTCAGCTGGAGATTTGGAAGGTATTTAATCAAATAACAGCCACCACCATTTTGCTGCTGCCCTCCAGCTGAAATGAGATGCTTTTGGAGCAGAGGGATGTGTGAGGTGCTCTGCACCTGCAGCTTCTCCACCTTTTCCACTCCTCCCATCACTGCCACCTGATATTTAGTTTTAATTTGCAAAAATCTATTCAGACTTTGCCAGACCATGGGAGAGGCTGCTGGGCTGTGGAGCAGAAAGCAGGTTTAGTGAAAAATGGGCATTAAAAGGTAGCACTGAATTCCACCTGGTGCTATTTCCCTGTAAATATACAGGGAAATGATGCATTGGGGTTTAGCTTTTCTGTTCTAACTCAGACCTGTCTGTGATTCACTGAAAGCTGGTGGATGAACATTTTCAGGACACAAGAAGCCCCTGAGCTGAGTGAAGCAGGGGGGATTCTCCCTGCTGTGATCCCCGTGCTGCTCCAGGAGCTGATCCCAATGCAGAGGCATTGCCATTTCCATAAACAAAGTTTGCATTTCCTCTCCCAGAGCAGGCAGAGCTTTTGAACACAGTGTGATCCAGTAAATATTTAATCATACAACAAATTGTGACAGCCAGTTCACAGCCACGTCCTGCTGATGCCTTTTAGGATAATGGGAGCTTTTGTACCTTGGCTTGGTTTTAACATCTTGTGCCTGTCTGTGGCCACTGAGGGAGAAACAGAGAGTGTGGAAGTGTCAATATGTGCTGTGAAAGCCCCACAGAAGATCGGAGTGCACAGAGAAATGCCAAGGCACAAGGGCAGTGCCTTTGCCAGCCTCAGCAAGGGGCTACTCACTGTGGACAGATAAAGTGGAAAACAGCTTAAAAAGGGAAGGGAATAGGAAAAGGAGGAACCAGACCTCATGCCATGGGGAAAGGAGTGTCAAAGGGGTTGATAAGGTCAGGGAAGAGACTGGGAAGCCCATTTCAGTTCCTGCTTTCTGGGTGAGTGTGGTGAGTTGTGTCCCCATCTCCATTTCTTTTCCAAGAGATTTGGGCAGGTTGTGTCAGGTTTGGGTTGCAGCCAGGCTTGGGCTGCAGCTGGATAAGCAGGAAAAAGGGTGTAGATGGTTCAGTTCAGGCACCAGACTGTGCCATGGTAACTATTAAAGTTTGCTGGGTTAATTCAAAATTCACCCAAGCAAAATTTTTATCTGAAAACATAAATGGTAATTGTCAGTTTGACATTTGTTTGATTATCCAGCTGTTCAAGTCTTCTGGAGTTGGACAATTCATGCATCAACATTCCCATCAGGTAGGTGTAGTTGTTCTGGAATTAAAAATATGCTGCCTTCCAGGCAGATGCCATTTTCTTTATTATTTATTTGTGCTAGTAAGTAAATTGAAAATTGTGCTTTTTTAAGGGAAAGGAGCTGATGCACCCTTGTGCCATTAAGTTGTCAGAACTGAGCAGATGAAGCACGAAGCATTTCTGCAAAATTGTTCTCACAAGTCTCATTTGGGGGAAAAAAAGTTTAACCTGCAAAAGAAAGGGATGAAATCTGTAATGGAACAGGGCAGTTGCTTGGTGTATACAGACTGATTGAAAGTAATCAATCTTCTCCTTATTTTTTACACTTTAACCAGCTCTCCTTTGCTGAAAGAGTGCAGGTTTGGATTAGATAACAGGAAAAAATGTCTTGGCTGAGGGTGGTGAGGCCCTGGCACAGGAAGCTGTGGCTGCCCCTGCATCCCTGGCAGTGCCACATTTTCACCTCTGGTCTGAGGGTCTTAGTGGAGAGTTATCAAAAGGAAAGATGATGGATGAACCTTCACCAGTAGCAAGATGAAGTTCTGGAATGAAGCTGGATTTGAAAACCAGCCAACATCTGCAGGGATGAGTGATAACATGCCATGGAAAAACAGAATTGCTTTAACTGGTGATTAAAAAAGAGGATATGATTGAAACAAGCTGATTAGATGGAAGCAAAGTGACAAGACAGAGCAGCCAAGCAGGGCATCCAGGAGGGGAGGGGAGAGACACAACTGATGGCAGTAGGGCATGAATTATTGATTGAAATCTCCAGCAGAAGTCTTTGCATTTTCTTATCTGGAAAGGGAGAGAATGAAGGAGAAGCGAACAGAATTATTAAGCAGCTTTATCATTGCACTGGAGTGGATAATTAGGCAATTAAGATTACTAAAAGTTGGCAAAGCAAGAGGCCCTGAGGACTTGTGCTCCTGATTCCAGAGGAGGGTGGGGAGGGAAGCAGGAAAAGCCTCTGGTGAGAGATTTGGTGGTGAGGCTGGAAGGCAGAGCCAGGCTCTGGCACAGAGAGGGGCACAGGAGACCTGGGTAAGGAAAAAGAACAGGTCTGAAGAGGGACAGTCCTTGGAACAGCAGCAGGGAGGGAGATCAGGATAAAAAAAAAGGGATCTGGACCCAAGTGAGTGCAGAGGAAACCACAGAGATGCTCTGAGGGCTGGAGCCAGGCTGGGAGAGATGGGAGTGCTCAGCCTGGAGAAGAGAAGCTCTGGAGAGACCTCAGAACCCCTTCTGATTTTGGGCATCCCCTGCCATACACCCCCAGGTGTCACCTGCTGTCCCCTCCAGCCTCCATCTGCCAAAACCTGAACTCCAGAAGGGTTTTGCTCACAGGGATTTGTGACTGTCCCTTGGGGCCAGGCAGACACCACAGGCTGCTGCTTCCCTCTGCAAGTGAGCCTCACTCCTTCAGCTGGAACCAGAGCTTCTGAGAGCTGGCTGCACATTTTGAAGGGGAAAATTGGGTAAAACTGACTAAAAATAGCACATTGCATGTGTAGCTGTCTGAATTCATCCTGGGCTGCTCTGAGGCCAGTGCTCCTCCTCTGTGCTCCTGACTGGCTTAATCTTAAGCTATATGTTATTTGAAATTAATTTGCAGAGATGCAGACATTATATAAATCACTGAGGAAATTTCAGATTATGTATGCAATTTGCAGAAGTGCTCCACACTCATCTTACTTACTCCCCATGAAACCAAGGGATCAAAATTAAGCTGAGGCAGAGAGTTTGGATCAGTCACCATCCTGAAAGTGCCATGGAAGATGAGCCAGCACTGCAGACACTTGTTCGTAATTCACACAAGAGACTCTTGTAATTTCTTCAGGACATTCAGTAGCCAGAGAAAGGAGGAATAAAGGGGATGATGAAAAATACAGGGACTAGAGTATTTATTACTAATTATTTGCTTGACTTCACTGGCAAGTCACCTGGTGTTCCTGGAGAGTGCTGCATTTCCAGGGGAAGGTGCCAGCCACAATGTTCCTCTCCCGAGACCAAGCCAGAATATTAATTATGGATTCTGTTGCATAATTAGAGTCTGAAGCCCAGAACTAACTGATGGCAGCTGCTTAGCACAGATATCAATTCTACCTTGAAATAATGCTGTGTCTCCTTCCACACACGTGGTGTCCTCAGATGGGTAAATCATTGGAGCAGGATTTTAGTGTCACAGCAGCTTGTGATTTCCTCACAAGTGTGTTAGAGCAGTGCTGTGCACTGGTGACATGATAAATGTTTGTAATTCATGGTAATCTGATAGCAGCACCACTTTCTTAGTGGTTCTACATATTAGTGGCTGTAACAGTGGTGGGAGTTTTGCACCACTTATTTAGTGGTTTGTCTCAAGTCTCTTCTGCCTTCACTCAGAGCCAGGATTTAAAAAATACACAAAGGAAACTGATTTTCTCATGTTCAGGCTTGGTTGTTTATTACATCTTATTAAAAGTACAGAAAGTTCAGCAGCACTTCTAGCTACCTGCCAGAAGTGAGCAAAATGGAGCAGATCCAGCTGCTACAAGGTCTCTTAAACAGTCTAATAGAGAATTAATACCTATATTATTTATACTTTTAACCCAATAACTAAATTCTTGTGACCCTCAGTGTGACACTGACTGACCAACCAGAAACTACTGCCTGAAACCATGAAGAAGAAGAAAGATGAGCACCAAAAGAGACACCACCCAAAATCCTTAATCTTGTCCCACACCTATTATTATATTATAAAAACCTCAAATTCCAAACCCTTCACCATGTGAAATCACACACTTCTATTTAACTCCACACCAGTGATTTTAACTCCATCACTCAAATTTGGAAGCTTCTCCAAGTTCTCAGGTCAAAAGCAGTGTTCTCCAGGGGGTCAGTGCCAGAAAGGATGGAAAGCTCAAAAATCCCAGGTTTCTGGGATCCAACAAGTGGCTGTCTTTTTTTTTTCCTTTTGCCTACACTCAGAGTTAGGATGGAAACTCGAGAGACAGATTCTTTTATTTGGACTTGGTTGTTTATTAAATCCTATTTATAGTACAGAGAGTTCTGCAACACTAATAAGCTAAAAGTGAGAAAATGGGGGTGTATTTACCTAGTTACAAGGTCTTTTAAAGGCTAACTATCCAATTAAAAACTAACATCTATATTATTTACACTTTTGACTGAATAACCAAACACCTGTGAGCTGCACTGTGGGATTTCCTATCCAGTCAAAAACTACCTGAAATCATGAAGAACAAGAAGGAAGAAGAGGCACCACCCATGAACCTCCATCTTGTCCCATACCCATTACTATATTCTAAACCCCCAAATTCCAAACCTTTCACCATGTGATATTACACTCTTGTATTCAAACTACACACCAGTGATTCCAACTCCATCACTCAAATTTGGAAGCTTCTCCAAGGCCTCGGGTCAAAAGCAGTGTTCTTTTGAGAGTCAGTGCCAGAAAGCACAGAAAGTTCAGAACTCTCAGGCTTTAGGGTTCCAGCAGTAATCCAGTGCTCCTTGACCTGTCTGGCCCCAGCCTGGCAGCTCAGGGAATTTGGCTGGGACAGCTCCACACTCTCTGCTCCTTCCCAGTGCAGTCCTGCCAGAACACTGAAGGGTTTCTGACCTCCTACCTCAATCTTATTATTTTCCTCTAGCAGAGGTCAGAGGCTGCATTAGAGCATCCCCTGAGGAGGCACCTAGTGAAGGAGAAATCACCTTGGGTTGTTTTTCTTATGGCCTGGGTTGATTCCCAAAGGCACCTCTGCACAGCTGAAAACAAGGCTGGGTTTAATAACAAACAAATGTGTAATAGCAAATAAAATTTATGCTGTTGAGTTGTGGGCCCCAGTGGGTGTGCTGCTGTTGTTTTGTGGAGCAGAGGGGAGCAAAGCCAGAATCTGTGTTCATTAAAAATAGGCAATAGAATATTCTTAGCTCAGCCCCTGCCTCTGCCCTGGCAGAAATACCCTGGAAATAACTGGAGTTAATTGGAGCCGTTGTTCAGCTGCAGGAAAGTGGGTCGGCTATTGATGAGATCACTGATCCCATGTAATTGTTGTGAAAGATGTAAAAATAGGCTTTGTGCTCAGCTGGAGTTTGGGCTGGCTGAGCACAGCGTGCACACACTGCAGGTGCACGGGTGGCTGTCCTGGTGTGACAGGGGATGCTGTCCCCAAGCCCTCCTGGCACTGTCACACCTGGAAACCCATCCCAGGGGAGCCACGGGTTCCCTTCCTCTCTGGGATTCCACTGGAGTGGCATCCAGAGTGTGCAGGCTTGGCTGGCAGAGGATTGTGGTGGCACCTTATAAATTGAATTTTTTATGGCTTAGCCTGTGCCGGCCAGGACTCATGGTGGGAGGATGTCCTGGTTTGGAGGACAGGTGTCTGCCAATAAAAGCAGAAGCTTGTCTTTGAAATGGAGAATGTAAACCCCCTCCTTCCAAATTATTATAGTTTTGAAATTAAGGGGCTCTCAGGCAGATAGGGAATTAGGAATAGCAGTCCTTTACTAGGAAAATTAAAATAGAAATACAGCATTACACAGAACAATCCCAGCCCTGCCAGAGTCAGAATCCAAGCTGACACAGTCAGTCAGTCAGGGTGGTGGCACAGTCCCATTCCATGGTGCTGCATCCTCCTGCAGGGGCAGATGTGGCTCAGCTGGAGCAGTGCTCCTGGAGAAGGGGCAGTTTCCTCTGAAGCTCCAGGGATGATGTGGAAGGGTCTGGTTTTCCTCTGGAATCCAGTGGAAAGAAGGTGCCTTGGTGTCCCAAATCTCAGTTTTTCTCTGGGTAGGAAAGGCTTGGCTCCTGCCCTGGCTGGAGCATCTCCCAGTGGGATGATGGAATTTTATCAGCCATGCCCTGGGACTCAGTGGCCATGAACAGGAGATATCTCCTGGAGGGAGGATGGGCTGTGGGAAGATAAAGATGATTGCCCAGCTGGTTTAAAGATGGCCCATGAGCAGAGAATGTGTGCCAGGAGATCAGGGGCACTGCCACACCCAGTTCAGCAGATGGGGACAGAACACACATTGCTGGACACATCCTATATGGCAACCTAAGACAGAAGAGCTGATAAAAACAAGACCTTTTGTTCTCTTCCAGTGCTGTGTGTGTCCCTCTCCTGGATAATTAATCTTTTTCTCAGCTTTCATCAGAGATAAATGCACCTGTGCCTCTTTCACTCATGTTCACCTTCAGCTAATTTGGGATCCTTCTGTTTGGAAGATGTTATGTTGCTAACACTTCAAAGGGAGTATTCAAATTGCTTTGAACTTGTGTTATATCTGGTATAACATAAAACAGCCATTTGCTGCTGGCCCTGCTGTGTCCCTTCCCCACTCACAGAAAGGCTCCTTTCAAAAGGGTGCTCTCAGTGCTGCAGGTGCACATGCAGACACTGATATTGCTAATTCAAGCTTTGAAGGGATGTTTTGTAACAAAGCAGGCTTGGAAATCGGGTTTAATTCCATAAACTCTGTGCTACACTTGGCATTTAACACACCCTGGAGGGTGTGTCCAAGAGTGCCTGCAGCATTGTCCTCCTGGACAGATGAGAATCCTTGAACAAACACAGTTGCTGAGCCCTAAAAAAAAGAAAACCAAAACCATTTAAGTGTTAATTGTTTATTGAGCAGGAATTTATTGAAGTCCTAGTGGATCCCTGTGGGATTTTGCCATGGGTGCAGTGCAGACACACCCTGTGCCCTGTGCTGTTAATGACTCCTGCACCCACTGCTGAGCCCTTGCAGCTCTCTGAGATCAGTGAATATTTCACCCCAAAGCAGCTGCCATTACAGAATTTTAATTCTCAGATGTCATATTTCACAGGATTTATTTAACTGTTAGGAGAAGGAAGTTGCAGTGCTGGCAGTACAAATTTGCTTGGATTAGTGATTTAGCACCTCCAGTGCTATCCCAGCCCTCTGGAGGCTTCCCAGAGCAGGCAGTGGCTGCTCCAGAAAAGCAGGGCAATAAAGGCAGTGAATAATACATTTTTGGGCATCACTACAGGCCCAAATACATGGAAGAATATCCACACAGAGGAGGGCAGTGGAAGGGGATAACTGCACTGTAAGGTTTTCTCCTGGTCAGACACCCCAGTGTGTGTATGAGAAGTGATGGTCAAAAACCCACAACCTGAAATACTGGTATTTATCTTTGTTGTTAAATCACTCTGAAGATGTGAATTGCTCAGACAAAGGTGAGCTACTTGCTGCCAACTCACTCCAAGAGTTTCTTGTGTTGAATTGCTGCATTTGCTTTTTCTGATGAATGAGAAAAGAGGAAATCTAATGTTCAGCCTTATCAGCTTGTCAATTTATTTGCTCTCTATTTTAATGTTATCACTGTAGTTTGTTACTAATTAATAGAAGTAACATGATTACAGCTTTTATTCTTCCTTATTTTTCAGTGAGAAGCTGGATGGAGAAGCTGAAAGATAAGGTAGGAGGCTCAGTGTTTCAGTTCCTTTCGAAGCAAAACCACTTTTATTCTCAGGAATAAATAAATTCTTGTCATTGCAGTTCTTTATCTCTACACAGACAGTTGAGAAAGTGCTTAAAATTTTCTCTAGGAGGCAAATGAACCAGATGCTGCTGGTATAGAGTGGTGTGAATCCACAATAAATCCCTCATAGGTTGTAACTAAGGGGCAGGAGGGACAGAAGTGATTGATTAATTTCTCTGCACCAGGAGATGACCTTGTCAGATAACCTGAGTTACTTTTTAAATTTCCCCTTAACTTATCATGGGATAGTTTTGGTTGGAAAGGACCTTTGGTTAGAAGTCCATCTAGTCCAGCCCCTCTGCACTGAGCAGGAATATCTTCCACCAGATCATGATCAGGTTGCTTAGGACCCTATCCAGACTGACCTGAAAGGGACCCCAGGGTACAGAACTGAGTTCCACCTTTTTCCCTGAGTGCTAAGCTCAGTTCTGGATCCAAACCCAGAGGGTTTGGTGCTGCTCTCTGGTGAGAGGCTGCCAGTGCCTCTGGATGAGGCCTCTCCTCCCTCCATGTGCTGCAAACCCTGGGAGGAGAATGATCAAACACAGCAAAACTGACAAGATAACAGAGCCTGATCATTCCTGCCTGGCATCACAGGGGGCTGGTCCATGGGATCAGGAGCTGTGCCAACCACAGGCTGTGATGGCTTTTTAAGCTCTGCTGCCCTGGAGCAAATATTGACATTTCAGAATGGTTGTGAAGCCTTCCAAGTGTTGTGTTGCTGACAGCAGAGCCATGAAGCTGGAAATGAGGCGACAGAAAGAACATTTCACAACTCAATGGGTCTTGGAAATTCTTGAACAGGATCAGAAACAAAACAAAAGCCATCCCAAGGAGTGAGAGTGATCTCTGAAAACATCTCTAAGCTTAGGCAGACTCACTCAACCAGCCCAGCCTCCCCATGTGCTCCACACCAAATTTCAGCAGCTCTTTTACCACCAAGGCAAAGCAGAGAAACAGGGTGTGGTGTCAGTTTTCCAGGGGTGGGGAATGGGAGGGTTTAGGGTGGCTTCTGCCCAGCCCTTGTTGAGTTGCCTTTCTGCCTGCACTAGGAAGGAGGCAAGTCTAGAGCCAGCCCTGCTCACAGCAGAGCCCCTTGGCCTGGGATTCATCCAGAGCAGATGCTGGAAGGACAGAGAATGGTTTTCCCAGTGAAGGTAAAGAGCAGCCAGGGGCTGGCAGTGTGCCTGGAGGGATGGCAGCACACACAGGTCACCTGCTCATGCCAGCACATGGCACAGCACGAGCCTGGGACATCACTGAAACTCTCACATCTTTCCTCCTGTCACCTTGCTGGCCACCCCTGTCCTTCCCTGTGGCAGAGGGGCTGCATGTTCCTGTCTCCAGCAGAGCTCTGGAGAGTCTAAACTCGTGTGGCAGTGCCCAGCACAAGCACTGGTGTAACTGGAGATCCACTGGTGTCCACTCCTGAGCCACCTCCCTCCTTTGGGGAGCAGCAGATCCTTCACCTGGCTCACCTTTTTCCCCTAGAAAAGCCCAACAAAAAACACTCCCCACCTCCACTCCCAACCAGCAAATCACCTGCAAATACACCTGTTAAATCCCTCCTCTTGTACTTGAGTTTTTCAGCACCAGTCTTAGGTGCCTCTCTCATTTGCTCTGTGTTCTGTTTTATAATCCCCCTGCCCAGAAGAGGATTCCATGTGCCATCTCTGGGTGTGTCCTTCCCTGTCCCTCAGGTGTGGGGACTGTGGGGCCAGGAGAACTGGGTCAGGGACAGATTTATGTCTGGTCTCCAGCAATCACTGTGCAAATGCTGCATTTGGTGTCAAATAATAGACATGAAGTTCTTCTCAGGTTCTCATGGTATTATCTCAAAGCCCAGCAGGGCCAGGAAGGTCATGAACATGGATTGTGTGTATTAAAAGCATCCCTAAAGAAGCTACATCTTCCTCATAAAGGCATAAAATATGGCTTTGGCCTGTGAAAAATGGGGTTTTCTATCAGGAAAGTGCAGAAGCTCACAGAAGCTGGGCTGCAAGACACAGAAGGGCTGGATTTGCATCACATCACAGGTTTTTGGGGTACAAAACATTGATCTGGGGGCTGGGGAAAACCTCTGAAAGGCCATGTAATGGTTTTGAAAGCAAAACCAATGAGAGACTCCAAGTCAGAAATACAATTTAATAGAAAAAAAAAATAGAAAAATAAAATGCATGCAATAGTACAAAAGAAAAACCACTGACAGAGTCAGAATACAACCTGACACCCCACTAGTCAGGGTGGTGGTAGCAGTCCAGATGGAGTGGTCTTCTTGAAGCAGTGGTCCTGGTAACTCTTGGCCTCTGGAACCAGTGGGTAAGAGCAGCCTTGGTGTTCCAAATCTCAGTTTTTATCTAGGTAGGAAAGATTTGACTCCTCCCCCTGGGTGGGATGATGGAATTTTATGAGTCATGCACTGGGACTCAATGGCCATTAACAGGAGATATCTCCTGGAGGGAGGATGGTTTGTGGGAAAGAAAAAAAACCCACCTGGTTTTAACAGCTGGCCCATTAGCAGAGGATATCTCCACAGAGATAAGAATCACTGCCCCACCCAGTTTCAGCAGATGGTGATAAAATACAGACTTTTGGGCACATCTTTACATTGTATCTGTGAAAGGCCATGGGCTGGTCAGGCCTGATAAAGGCTCACAGACAGGCTGAGGAGCTCATTGTGGTTTCTGACATGGAAACTCAGCTGGGCAGCAGCTAAAAGCCATTTACAGCCTGCCCTCACTGCCCGTGCCGGCAGCAAAGTTCCAGAAATAGAAAACCCCATGCTGCACTAATTAGGTCACCCAATTAAGGCACCTTAATTACCTCACAGAGACACAGGCTTCAGCTGTGTCCTCACTAATCTCCTTTTTCTGGAGCTGGGCTCAGGGATGCAGCCCCTTCCCAGCACCTGAGCTGAACAGGGCTGGGTTTTCTGGGAGGGTGTTTAGGGAATCTGAACAGTGCAGCTGGAGATCCCCCAGCTTTGGGATCCAGACACAGAGCTGTTACTATTTCAAGCACTGAGCAGGATCTGGAGGGGCTTGGGGGAATAAACCAGCCCTCTTTGGTGCTTGGTGTTGTGCCTGCCAGATGAAAGCAGTCATTTCCATTCTCCAGGTAAGTGTACAAAGGCAGGGTAGTGCACCTGAATAGCTTTTTTTTTTTTTTTTAACTCCCACTCAGTGGATTATGGAAGAGAAGTAATTATGGTGTGTGTGCTGTGTTGTATTTTGAGAGCACAGATGAAGACAAGTGGTTGTAAGCAATGGGCTGAGTCTCACTAGGAGCTGTCTGATAACCCTCAGAATTGGTGCCTGTGCCCCTTGGCAGGTGTAAAATCTATTTTTGGGGGTGTAGCAGGCAAAGGGTGAAGCTGTAGTGGCACAGCAGAGGATTCTGGCTGCAGTGTGAGGAGAGGCAGAGCTACAGAGAGGGGAGCCAGGCTGTGCCTGCCTCCCTTGCAACACTGAGCCCAACCGCCCTGGCACTTTAAAACTGAGGTTTGTTTTCATTTAAAGCAGTAAAATATAAAATAACAAGCACTTGGGAAATTTTCCTAAGGATTTAAAGTGTTTAGATGTGTAATTTTAGATTAGTCATGCTGCCTGTATTTTTTTCTTTTTTAATGAGCAGTGCAAACACACAGATCACAGGGATTGAATTAGGGCTGGTTTAGTTTTGCTGGGCTCCCCTTAATGCCAGCTGAAGGTGTGTGTGCCTTCCCTTTATGTCACTGTCCTGCTGCCATGCAGGGGACCCCTTCCCATGCAAAGCCAAAGTGTTTGGCTCAAAGATTTTGAGTTCCAAGCTGAGGAATGGCTCGAGATCACCTTCCTTTGGCAGCCAAGGTTTTCCTTCACACCTGCATCCCTATTGAGACACTTCACCCAAATTATTCCCTCTCCTGAAGGCAGGCAAGCACTGCAGGGTCTGAGCTGTATTTCCTGATAGTAAATATCTGCCAGGAAAAGCTGAGTTGTGGTGCTGACCAGCTTGCTCCTGGAGTGGGGCTTCCTGGAAGCAGGAGTCACAGGTGATGGGGGCTCAAACCCAAAAAACTGAGGAAACCACCGTAGGGATGTACTGCAGTCCTTGTCTGGTGGAAATGACAGTGAAAGGATGGTTTGGGGAGTGCTGCTCTGCTCCTGTCTTCCATCAGGCAGGATACATGTCGGGGATGCTGGTTCCTGTGGGAGTTGGCATTGCTGGAGCCCTGTTCATCCTGGGAGCTCTTTACAGCATCAAGATCATGAACCGCCGCCGCAGAAATGGCTCCAAGAGGCACAAAAGGAAGGTATGGAAGCTGCCCAGGGAAGGTATGTGCAGCAGCAGCTCTGGGGGTTCTTTCTGACTCCTAACTCTGAGCTCTTAGGCTCTTATTTGTCGGGTAATCTTTTAAATAAGCAAAGCAGCTAATAGTTAAAAAGGTTATTTATTACAAAGCTCATCTTGTTACAAAGCACATCAGTCTCAACAGGCAATGGCTAAAGCAATGGCAAGCAATGGCAAAAGCAGTAGCAATAAGCAAATGGCTAGAAGCCAGAATGGCTAAAAGCAACAACTCTCTCAATACATACTGATATATAAGATTTTTCTAGCAAGCTAAGATGCAAACTCAGACCACACTCTTTAACCTATTAGAATTCTAGTTTCTTAGCTCACCAGGTCATAACACTACACATAGAATCGATTGTGTTCTATCTAAGAAATGTAAGCAATATTTTTACTATAACTCTGTTATGTCTAAGCACTGTCTACAACTGTGGGCTTGGAGCCTCTACTGAAGATATTACTATGTTTGCAACCTTCAGTAGAACACAAGCTACTGCTGTGGAATCCAGACATTTTACTCACTAGAAACATCAGAACTCACTCTAAGACTTATTCAATCCCTGCACTCTGATTTCTCTCTGAAGAATTCAGAGAGACCCTGAACTCACTGGCTCCAACAGGTATGGAAGCTGTGAGCCCTGCTGGCTGTAAAGCCAGCCCAGCCTGGTAGAGTCTGTCTGAGCTGGAGTGTTCAGGGCACTTTGGTTAGGGGATGGGGGCACCCAAATTCTCCTCATTTCGTTCCTTTTTGCACGTGGAGCTCTCTGATGTTTGTTTTCCTCCCCCAGCAGAGGGAATTTAACAGCATGCAGGACCGAGTCATGCTCTTGGCCGACAGCTCTGAAGATGAATTTTGAGTGGAACTGCAGTGCCCTTGGGAGACCTGGTGACTTTTCAGAGGAGAGAGAGAGAGGGGGAGAAGAAGAACAAGCGACTTTTCTGCTGCACTGCTGCTCCCTGGGCTGCCCCAGCAGGGGTGGTGTCCCCAGTGACAGTGACAATGACAATGCTATGCTCTACGTGTGCCACCCGTGATGTTTGTTTTGATACAGTAGTGGAGATCTGAGCCACAGCTGGAGCTGCTCCGTGTGGATGATTCTTTTCCTCTTGCCCTGGTGTACTGTTCTGGTCCTGGCTGGCAGTAATCTAATCATAACAATAGCTCTCACCCATCCCAGGAATGGAAATCTTTTACTGTGAATGACTTCTGTCCAATTCATTTTAAATGTTACATTACCTGAGCTAGAGTTCATTAGTGCTAAGATTAGCTGCTCTGCTTAATTAATGAGTTGTAAGCCTGAACTGTATCCCTGGCTGCCCGAGAAGTGCCCACGTACAGGGCTCTTGATACAGTTTGAAGAACATTTCTGCCCTTGGGTACCCCCATCTCACCCCTTTCTCCTTCAGCTCTGCTCCACACTGCTTGGAGACACACAGGAATGGCCTCAGCACTTGATTCCACCACGAAATTCCTTGTCCATTTTCAACCAGCACTGTCTGTTACAGCACAATAAATACCAGCGCTCACCTACTGCTGGGTGGTCTTGCTTTGGTCAGTGTGCAGGGAGGTGAGAGAAGAGGCAGGTCAGAGACTTTCCCAGCTCCAGGTTCACCTCTTCCCAAGGCTGCATTCCCATGGGGATGGCAGTGGAGCCTCTGTATCCCCTTACCCTGCTGGAAAATGAATTTTCAGCCCCTGGAAGCTGCATGAACAGCAGCACCTTTGGGGGATCTGGATGGGTCTTGTCTTACAGAATGGT
Source organism: Erithacus rubecula (assembly GCF_903797595.1). NCBI lineage: Eukaryota > Metazoa > Chordata > Aves > Passeriformes > Muscicapidae > Erithacus > Erithacus rubecula. Next base: position 56,536,453 of record NC_136688.1, read on the forward strand.
TTGGGTTGGAAGGGACCTGGTTCCAACCCTGACACCTTCCACTAGACCAGGTTGCTCCAAGCCTTGTCCAGTCTGGCCTGGAAAACTTCCAGGGATGGGGCAGCCACAGATTCCCTGGTCTGCAAACCATGGAATACAGAAAGGCATTAAAGGTTGAGTCACTATTGAGGGATTCGTGGCTGATAGTGGGAAAACAGCAGGAGCTGGAGAGATGTAGCTGTGAGGATGAGCTGGGCACACTGGGAACCCTTGGCTGTAGGGAGAGAGGTGAATTCATGGCACAGATGGATGCAGGGTGCTGTGGAGGTGCCTGTTAGTCCTGGGGGTGACAGTGCTTGAGGTGTCACAGGCACAGAGCAGGGGACAATAATGCAGCTTTGCCCAGGAATGTCATCAAAATATCCAGGAAAAGGGCTGCACTATTGATCTCTGCCTCCCACTGTGGAATTACTTCAATCTGACATGTAAAACATCCACATTTCTGAGGTGGGAAGTGCTGTTCTGTGGGGAATCATCCTTCCTGCAAGGCACAGAGGACATGCAGGGGCCCCTCCTGAGCTGAGCTGTCTCTTGACAGGGAGCCACCAGATGTGATGGCCAGCTCTGAAAAACCACTGCTCAGCAGAGCCCAGGCATCTCCTGTGAGCCTGGGCCACCCCCTGGGCAAGGACAGGTGCCACAACCTGTTTCAAAATGTGCTCTAAAGCTCAGTCTTCCAGCCCAGCAGCTGTGTGTGGTACCTCAGCCATCCATCCTGCAGGGTGCACGGGCAGCAGGCTGGGGAGAAAACATTTTGGGAAGGTCTTCCCACCCTAATCCCTCCAGGGCTCCACAGTGCATCTCTCCTTTTTTTTATTTTTTATTTTTTTTTCCTGAAATTTCAAGCAGGAGGATTTTGCCTTGCTAAAAGCAGCCCCACATCTTTAACAGGCACTGACTGGCAATAAATTATCAAATCCAAAATTAAGGCATCTTTCTCACACAGTAAATCATCACTCCAAGCCAAGATGAAGTTTTCCCTCCAGACCAATCTCTCCCTATTTCCTTCTAATTCCTTGGAGTTTGGAGGTGCTTGGGAGGTGTTCACAGTGCAGCTGATCATTCCTGCTGTCTTGGGAACTGGGAAATATTGTCCTTTGAGCTCTTTGATGGTTTATCCCTGGTAAGGCATGGTGGGGATTGCAAAGTGGATGAAATAAAATAAAATATCTGATAAAACACAGGGCTGCTGGGTCAGTGAGGAGGAGGAGGGATGGCTGAGGAAGGCTCCTGGTTTAGGTAGCCCAGCTCTGGCAGCTCAGGAGTTGGGATGGGTTGTCAATTCGGTGGATTGGGAAGGTGGGTGGGGAGGTGCTGTGGCCTTTTGTTGTGCTAATAAATCCCCAGTTTGGGAAACTCTGCCTTTCTGCAGGGGCAATCAGCTTCCCTGTCTCTCTTCTCCCTCTCCAGCATACTGAACTTGAGGAATTTAAGGCAACACTGACAGTCAGAATGATGAAAATGGGGTTTTACTGCATCCTTGGGGGCCCTGGTGTCTTCAGAACCAGAGTTCCCTCAGAGAGAATGAGGCAGGGATGCTGGAAGTTGACAAGAAGGGAGGCCAAGTTGCCTGCACAGTTCAGTGTGAGCTCTCTGGTCTGTGCTGGAGACAAGTTTAGGAGTTAGGTGGATTTCCCAAACATTTTTCTTGTGATCTGTCTCCACTGCCAGGCTGTGAAATCCTTCCCCCAAGGATGGGACCTGACCAGTGCAGAGATGCCAGCTGATGGAGTGGAGGTTTCTGTGGAATAACTGATTTTGGTCAGCCCTCCCATGTCTTCAGCTTTACCTGGAATCCAGGTGGACAGTCAGAACCAGCCTTGGCTGGAGGGAAGCTTGTGGGAGCCTTTGGAGCTGAGCCAGAGTTTCCTGCAGTGTCTGCAGGTCCTTACAGCACAAGCACCACTCAGCCTCTTCCCTTCTCATTCAGGGCCGGTAGACTTTGGGTTGGGCTCTTAAAAATACTCTGCACAGCTGCTGGAGTGGGATTCACTGCATTTAAATGCCCAGGTGGCAGCAGGAGCTCCAGTGGCCCAACAGTGCTGATTTAATCTCACCTCTGCCTGGCCACACCAGCAGGCTCCTCTGGAAGAGGGAGGGCAAGGAGAGCAGCCAAGAAGGGCCCTCCTCATCCTCAGTGCCCCTGATGCTGAGGGTGGTGACAGTGGCACAGCCATGTCACTGCAGCAGCCACCCCTGGGCTCCACACAGCACCAGCCACTCCCTCCCTTCTGCATTCTCCTGGTAGCAAAGCCAGAATTCAGACAGCAGCTTTGGCACCTCCAGCCCCATTTCTGACAGGAGGAACCAGCCTGCCCATGGAATGCACCTCCAGAACACAGCTGCTGATTCCTCAGGGTGTCTCAGGCCAGATGTTCACCCTGGAGAGGCTTCCCTGGACTGCTCTGCTTCCACAGGGTGCTGTGAGCAGCCCTCCTGCTTCCCTCTGGTTTTGTCTTGGACAGGAGCAGCTCCTCACCCTGTACCTATGGAATGCAGCACTTTGTTAAATGAAAACCCTGGGAAATAAAGAGCTGTCCATCATAGCTGGCTGGAAGTGCCTCATCTCCCTGATGTGTGTTCATCCAGTGTCTCAGGGCTGGGAAGTGATGCTTGGAAGATCTGAGTGCTGTTTCCTTCTCCAGGCTGCATGGTCAGTGCCAGGAGGAGCCCTGGGGAACCTCAGCCTGGCACTTTTTGGGTAGGATTTACCTGGATTAGGTGTTTGCCATAGGATGTGGCATAGTGATGAGGAACACCCCAAACTCCCTTGGTTTTGCAGGAATTAACCCAACAATGACATCTCTGTGCACACCAGGACCTATTTCTGTTTTGTCCTGTTTCTGATTTGTCTGTGCCCAACTCTTCCCACACCCCAGTAACAGAGTGTCTGCCTGCCTTTCTCCCATCTCCCTCCACTGACAAGAGCCAGCAAGAACTATTTGTCACCATGTGTATTTTCTGTAATGGAAAATGGCTTGTTCAAAACAAAAAAATTCCCAGGGAAATAGCTGCTTGGGGATTGCATGAACACATTCTTTGCTAATTGGTAGTTGCCAAAAACAATCTGTATATTCATGAAGCTGTTTGCTGCACTGCTGGCTTTTTCCAATGAGAAAACAAAACCTGCTGAAAGAAGATAAACAATGACAATGTTTTGGTTTTTTTCCCCCTAGGTCTATTTCCTTAGGAAATTACTCTCTGTGATCTCGCTGCCTCTGTCCCTGACTCTGGCAACCAAGCCAGGGGTTTGTGAAAATGGGGGAAAGAAGATATTATAATAAAAAAAAAAAAAAAAAACAAGAAAAGTGTGTGTGGAGCTGCTCTGAGGCTGCAGAAGTCCTGCATTTTCAGCATTTATGTGTGACTTGATGGAGAGGTCGAGCTGGATGTCCTGGAAATCACTGGGGTTCCTGCCCTGTGTGGGTTTTTTGGGGCTGAACAAAGCACAGGGCTGAGTCTGGCCCAGGGCTCAGCCTGTTTCAGTCAGCAGCAGGACACTGGCTGTGCAGAGCAGCACTGGCAGCCCAGCCTGGGGTTGTTTCCACCAGAGTATTTGGGAAGGACAAACCAAAGGCATTCCCTGCATGTTCTGGTGGTAAAGGCACACACCAGGATTTGTGCTCAGGGCACAAAAATCCTCCTTTACTTGGAGGCAAATCTCATCCTCCCTCCTGCACGTGTGGGGTCACAAGCACTTTGAGGCTGGGCAGAATTTCAGTGCACAGGGATCTTCACTCTCAGCTTCCTAAAGACTTTCAGAGGTTTCCCCTTTTTTTTTTTTTTCCCCAGTGGTGATGCCACCCCAAGGGAAGGGTTTGGGTCTCAGCCAGCAGCAGGGATTAACAGAGATGTTCCCAGCAGAAATGTTTCCTTTCTTAATGACAACTGCAGCCAGTGCTCCTCATGGTGTTTGCAACCCAAGTTTTCCACCTCCCAGGCACTATGGGTTTCTCTGATTTACTTTAAATTTTTTTGGCTTAGGTCTTAGTCTGATTTCCTATAAAAATCTCAGAGCAATGGAAATGTGCCACACACTTCTGTCCAGGAAAAGCTTCTGAGCATTGGCTGAAAGATCAGGGTCAGCAGAGCCTTGATGTCCAGGCAGGAATATTCATGGGTGAGAGGGACTTGTTCTGTTCTCCCAAGTAACAAACCATAGGGGAAATGACTTCATGTGGCACCAGGGCAGTTTTAGGTTGGATATTAGGAAAAATTCCTTCACAAAAAGGAATTGTTAAGTGTTTGAACCATGAATTTTATGGCACAGGATGCCCAGGGCAGTGGTGGAGTCCCCACCCCTGGAGGGAGTTTAAAGCCATGTGGATGTGGCACTTGGGGACAGGGGTCAGGGGTGGCCTTGGCAGTGCTGGGGAATGGTTGGGGTTGATCTCAGAGATATTTTCCAAACTTAATGACTCTGTGGTTGTCTGACACTAAAAGGTTGCCAAAGACCTGAGCAGCTCCTGGCAGTGCTGGGCTGCAGCTGGGCTGTGGAGGAGCACAAATGGAGATTAATGGCAGCTTTTCACTGTCCTTTTCCAAAAATATCCCCAGAAAACCCCTGCTCTGCACATCATGCATGAAAAGGAATGTTAACCTCTGTGTTGGGCCAGCACTGGGGAGTGGAGCTGTACTTTTACTGATTTTCCAAATCTTTAATAGAAAGTGACTGGAAAGGTAAACTACAGTCAATGAGGCTCTTCATTAAGGATTTCATTTCATCTGAGGTAGAGGAAATGGAACTGGGCAACAAAAGAGGCTGATGTTAACAGATATTTTTTTTCTTTAATGCAGGGAAAATTTATAGTGTATTAAAAAAAATTAAATCCCTGCAAAAAAAGTGACCATACTCATATAAAAAGAGATTTAGAATGAAATCAAGAGTGTCTGATGTAAATTTAAAACATCTTCTCTTATACAAGCAAAGTCTCAATAATGAAAATGTTTGCCAGGATCAGGGTATAACCTGACCTGGGATTTGCTGTCATAATGTTTAGATCTGGATTTAACTGTACTTTAGATCAAGTAGTTGAAAAATCTTTATTTTAAATAATTTGCCAGCTAGATATTTTTTCAATTTTAGCTCTTTTCCCAAGGTTCATTCTCTCTAGTCAATATGCCCTTTAAAAGTTACTGATTTGCCTCTGGAAATCATCTGTCCATGGAGTTGTACTTTATTCTTTCCATAACTTAATCTGCAATTATGGATGCAATTTCAGGCTTTCTGATTTAATTTTTTCCCCCCAGATTATTTATACTTTGCATTTTTAATATTAAAAAATAGCAAATAAGTCTTCCATTCCACTGACTTATTGCATTACATTCCTGTCTGGTTAAATCTAACTTGGATGCAGGCTGAAATTCAACTGAAAGAAATTGGATTTTTGTTACAAAATGGGAGCTGCAGTGTTGCATGAAAACCCAGGATGGGTTTGTGGGGACAAACAAGGTAATTTGGGCACAAGGAGCTGAGGAGGTTGCTGGGACAGGTTGTAGTTTGTGAGAATAAATAACACTCCAGCAATGTCAATCCTGCATCCCAGAGGGGTTTGGAGCTGGAGGAGGAGTGAAGAGTTAACTAGAAAAAAATTGATATTATATTCAAGACACAGCCATGGCCAAGGAGACCTGCATAAAAAAAAAAAAAAATCACCTGGGCTTGGGTTTAAAATGGAAAGGAGGGAAGCAGTAAAATGCATCACTGAGTCCAGGCTGGAATGAGGGACAGCTGAGCTGTGCCTCAGTGCTGGGCACGTGGAATTTATTTATGGGCAGGAGGTGTGCAGCTCCTCTGGACCATGGATTGCAGGAGAAATGGTGGCAGAGAGAGGTTTGTTGGGTGTTTTGTCCTTGCTGGAAGTGACAGAAAAATCTTCCTGAGCCACCAAGGCTCAGGGGCTCTGCATGTTGGGCACAAGGTCACTGCCAGGGCTGCAGGAGGGGGATGCACAGCCCAGGGAAGACTTTCCTCTAGAATTGAAAGTGAAAATTGTGGCTTAATAGCCTGAAAAACAAAAGGCTAATCAAGGGATGTGGCTGCATGCAAGCTGTACAGCATCTGTCAAAAATAAGTATTTAATTGGATATTTGTTTTGGTGCCAGCATGTTGGGCTTAAAAATATACAATTTATACAATATACTATTACTCTGAAATATCTGAGTGAGGGAAGGAGATGAGGCTGTGGAAATACTGAGACAGAAGATACAGATAGCAGAGTACAAACTTTGAGGAGACAGGAAATAGGAAAAACATCCTATAATTTCACATTTGCCTTGTAAGAAAGCAAAGTGCTGTGAGCCACACCAGGGCTTGTGCTGCTGAATAACACCCACATCATTAAAATCTGCACAAGAGTCTTCTGGACACCCCAGCCTGACAGAAACCTGGAGCTGAAATCTCAGTGTGGATTGCTTGTGAGTTTCCCTGCCATGGCAAACCCTGAGCCCTGACACTGGTGCTAGTGAGAAAAGCACAAATTGGGAATTTTCTGTGCAAGAGGGATCTCAGCTGACACTCTGGAAATAAAATGTTAGTGTGGTTTTATGGGCTGAGCATTGAATCTGAAGAATGGGGAAGGAAAGGCTCTTGCTTACCTGGCTGTTCTTGAGGATATAAACCCATGGCTGCTGCTTGTAACCCAAAGTTGAAGCAATATCTGTAATTTTGGGTCAAGTCAGCACCAAATCAGTGTGTAAGACAATAATTGATGCAGTGGAGAAGGGAAGTGGTGCAGTGATCAGCCTGGATTTAGCAAGTGAACCTGAGCACTGAAAACACTGCAGATTAATTAAAATCTGCATCCAGCAAACCCAGGGACATTGCCATGGAGCTGCCACGTCTCAGGCAGTGATGGAAGCATTTGCATGGCTGTGTAACTACAAGAGGCACTGCAAGTGTGGGGTGTCTGGGCATGGACACCTTCCACAGACTCTTTTAAATTGTTTTAAGAGATGGGGAGGGCATGCCCTGAATGGATAAAAGTACCTGACAGAGATTTGGTCATGGCTGAGCACCCTGGTCTTGTGCTACTTGGGAGGAGGGAAGCAGGAGACAAAAGGATGTTTCTGTTTCAGGAGAGCAGCAGGGCCTGAGAAGCCAAGCCCTGGCTGGGGTGTAGAGACTGAAGGTTCTGTGCCACAAGATTGCTGGGTGGTTCACTATCAAATTAATTTAATCAGCCTTGGTTTTTCCTTGTCTAAGAGGGGAAATGACTCCCCTGCCATGCTCATGTCCATCTGCCCAGGACATTCAGTGCTGCAGGGTGTTTTTCCTAAATGGAAGTGCAGTGTCAGAAGAACAAAACCCTTTTTCTCTAGTACATTGGAGTGTCCAAAGACCAAACTGAACACAGGTTAGTTTTTTTTTTTGTTTCCTGAAGCAAACAGCCAGCTCATCACAGGGTGGGTGAGGTGCAGAACCTTCAGCCCCACACCTTCCTGCTGTGCCTCCTCCTCTGAGGAAACAGCTGAGACCTGGGCACAGCAGAGCCACAATTGTTTCTCCAAGTTCTTTTGCCCATTTTCCTCCACCCTGCAGATCATTTAGCATAAAGAAAGCAATTTTTTGCCTTTGATAGAGAGAGCAGGGAGAGGGGTAATTGGAGCCTGGGAGGCTCAGTAGCCACGGAGCCACCTCAGCCATCAGGTCTCTGATGTGCTGTAAATGCAGAGAGGATTTACAATTACTACCCATTACTTGCCCTGGATGATGATTTATCTTGTAGCCACATGAAAGCAAAATCTCTCTGATCTGGTGCTTTTCTTCCCGCCTGCACCTGATCAGGTTGTGTCATATTTCAGATTAAAGGGATTTTCTTTGCCAGCTCTGAAGGAAAACCTGTGTGTGATGTTTGATTATTCTGTCCTTTAAAATAATATCCCAAAAGGAAGGGAATTGTTGCTGTGCTGGTGTCCTGAGAAACTGGATGCTGAAGGGGATACCTGGAGCTTCTCATGAAGGGCCACAGAGAAAATGGTTTAGTGGATTTTGTTAAACTCCTTTGGAGAGGGAATGATGATTTCTTTGTTGAGGAGTGACCTGGGATGCAGGAAATGAGGCCTGAGTTTATTCTGTTGCTGCAGATACAACAGAAAAATGAGTTACAGGCAGGACAACAAATTTGGTGGCTGCCCTGGGACTTGTGGCCTTTGGGATGCCAGAGTGTGGGAAATGTCCCACGAGGTCAGAGCCCTTCACCATCCCTCCCTGTGTGCCCTGATGGGTAAAAGGAGCTAAATGGGGACTTCTGCCTTATTCTGGGATTGGTTTTATTTTTACTCAGGTGACTCCTCCAGAGCTGGGTCCTGAATTGCTTCTTGGGAACAGGCAGCAGCCTGTACTGCCTGACATCTCAGAGCTGTAACAGCATTATACCTCTGCAAATAGCCACGATGTTCTAAACTTGACATTTTCCCTTCTTTTCAGGGACTATAATAGCACATCACAGGCGTGGGCTGCATGAGAAACCCTCCTGGCAGGCAGTGGCACTGATGGGGAGGATCGTGCCTCTGATGTCTCTTTGTCTGCTGCTCCCCTCCAACTCCTCTCTATTAACAGATGCTTTTCAAGGCAAAGAGAGAGGCTGCACATAGCCCCAGCTCCCACTGCTTCAAGGCAAATCAGGCTCTTTTCTTCCAGCAGCCTGTTGGCACTGCAAGGCTCAGAGTTGCCAAGTGTCACACACAGAGCAGGGAGAGCTGATCTGCCTCTTGCTTCTCCTCCTGGCTCATCCAGCATCCCCCACTCCACTGCAGGTTCAGCTGATTTGGGATCCACAGGGGTGTCCAGGCAGAGGGGAGGGGGGCACTGGGGGTTCCCTTCATGGAACAGCTTTGGGTGGTGACATGGTGTGGTGGTTTGAAAAGGTTTTCCTGAAATTTTTACCTGTTAAGACGTGTCTGCTCCTAGAAGAGGAGACATAATTTGGTCTTCTCCTCCTAGTAAATTAATAAAAGACTTTTTAAAATTATAAACCGAGTTGTTTTTTCTGTACGTTTTCAGTGTGAAAGAAAAAAAATGTGTATAAGAGAAGGAAAAGTGCTCTACAGTTTTATTCTAAGTTTTTTTTTCTTATATTTTCTAGAAATAAAGTTTCTCTTTGTGCCATTTAAAGTTAAGCCTGTTTTACCTTCCTCCTAATCCCATCTCACAACAAAAAAAATTCAAATTAATTAACCAAAACCACTATACATGGTGTCACAAAATCACAGAATGGTTTGGGTTGGAAGGGACTTTAAAGCCCATCCAGTTCCACCCTCTACCATGGCAGGGACACCTTCCACTGTCCCAGGGTGCTCCAAACCCTGTCCAACCTGCTGTCCTGGCCACAGAGGCTGTTCACACTGTCCTTGCAGCCCATCTGCAGTTTGTGGTGCTCCTGGTGAGGCTGGAGACTGAACCATGGTTTCAATGGTCTATTTAACAGCACACAAAAATGGTAATGGCTGCAAATGAAATAATTTGCTGGATGGAGACAAGAAGAGGCACCTAACTGCCCATAAAAGACATGATGTCCACCAGTAGCTCTAGAGCCCATAGATGAAATGCTGCTGTCACCTGCCCTGCTGTGACAGCTGAGCATTTTCCTGAGAGCATGAACATGGCATTTTTTAAAATAGATATGGCTGTGCCTGCTCAGAAGGCAACAGGATTTTTTTTGCTGCTCTTAAAAACCTGCCAGGTGCCAGGGGAGTCATCACTAGCTCTGAGCAGCAGCACAGCCTTTCTCCAAAGAGATTAAGCAGCAATGTTTCATGACTTCATTTAGCTGTATTTATGAAAGATCTTTGCAGAGAACAGGATCCACCCTGGGAGTATTTTTGTCACTCTCATATCACCTGCACAGCTTCCAGGATTTGGTTTCTCCCAAAAAGCTCTCCAGCCCTGGCAGCTAATGAGTGTTTGCTGGAGCAGCCCCCTGGACCCTCCACTGCTGTGCATTTGGATTAAGGAATTACCTGGTAAGAAATAAACCACCAGCCAACCTGAGAGCTTGTAGATTCTTCCCTTGATACTGGCAATCCTTGGATTGAGTGTTGGTGGTGAAGGCAGGGGGAGAAGTGGTGAAATAAAGAAAGATGGGGTTTGGTTCTGTTAATGGAAGCAAGCTCATGCCACCCTGAGCAGGGTAAAAGGGGAGAGAAAAGGTCAGCTCAAGCCCTTGGAGTGATCCAAAAGCACAATTCAGACTAATAAAGGCCACTCTGGGCTGTCCTGGAGGATGCTCTGCATTACCTGAGATGGTGCCTTGTCCTGTGGATTATGAAATATATTTCTTTTTCAAGGTCTGTGCCTCTCCTGCTCTCCCCACTGGTCTGTGCCACACTCCTGGTGCTGGGAGGGCTTTTTGGAGGGTCTCTGTGGGCCCTGGTTTGGGACACAAACAGCCCCTGCTTCCTGAGAGCTCAGTCAATATACGTGTTTTCCAATGCCATGGGAATGGAAACAATTTTATTTTTTCACCCTAGAGAGCAACTGTTGTGTGTTTTCCCCTTGAATAATGCTTTTGGAAAACCAATGGTTAGAGGGTTGTGGCATTTTTCTTTCTCTTTTTTTTTTTTTTTTTCTCCTTTCTGGGTGATTGTTGAGCAGAGCTAGAGAGGAAACTGCAGGAGGTGAGCCTTTGATTGGCATTTCCAAAGGAAACACAGTGCTGGGATCAAAACATCTCCAGCAAGAACTTTCACTGCTGCTCCTCAGATCCTCATCCTACAACTCTCCCAGGTCACCCTGCCTGCTGGGTGACAATTCCAGCTCCTCTCTGGAATTACCTTGGCTGGAGAGTGGAGTTTAAAATGCTCCCAACTGTGGGAATTTCACTGTAGCACTTTCCCTGATTTATGAATGGAGATGGATGTGAAAAGAAGCCCAAAACTCCTCTCCAAGACCATTTTCATCAGACCCTGGGCAGCATCAGGTCCTTCCCAGCCCCTGGGCAGAGTGAGGAGGAACTGGGAAGATGAGGAACTGGGAAGATGAGGAGCTGGGAAGATGAGGAACAGGAAAGATAAGGAACTGGGAAGATGAGGAGCTGGGAAGATGAGGAACAGGAAAGATGAGGAACTGGGAAGATGAGGAACTGGGACAATGAGGAGCTGGGAAGCTGCCAGGGAGAAGAAGGCAGAGTTGGCCTTGACCAAACTTGACCTCTCAAGTGCTTCTGCAGCTTTCCAAGACCTGGCTTGTAACAAATCTCCTTGTTTGAATTCCTAGGAACTGCAGTTTCTCCATGTTTCCTTGGGGCAAAGGAGCCAGCACAGGCTGGGGCTGCACATCCCTGGGGGGCTCTGGAAGTACAAGGTGAATTTAGGAATGGTCACAGAGCCTCAGGGTTTTTTGGAATTTGAGATTTCCACTTACTTCTGACTCCCTGGGATAAAGTGGTGTTGAACAGAAGGAATAGAGCATTATCTTTTCCAGGGGAGCACATGGAAAAATTCAGTTCAGGTGGGATTGTGAGGGGCTGAGCTGGCAGGAGCAGCAGAGGACTTAGATCAGAACTCAGTGCTGGGATTCACCCAAGGTGAGAGAAATGAAGTGATCCGTGGTTGTGAGGGCAGGTAAAGCAAGGAGCTTGTTTTGAGGGCAGCTCTCATGGCTGAAGGTGTGGAGCCTCACTCTAGGGCCAAGACAGGATGAGTTTCTCTGTCCTGTGGTGCAGAAGGGAATCTGTGGAGAATGAAAAGCTGCTGAGTGAACGTGTTGCAATTTCAAATCACCAATGTGGAGCCCAAACTGGATTATCATGGCAAAACAGAGCAGGCAGCAATTTTTTTTTTTTTTTTTTTTTTTTTTTACAGAATTGATTTCTGTAAGCTGCAATCTTATGGATATATTTTTTCTTCAGAATGATTGGAGATACATCTTCTCTCCTGCTGGGATTTTAGCATAAAAACTTCACCAAGTTTGTGGCATTACTCATGATTACTTTAGGTGAGGCAAAAGCACAGGTGGCTGCAGCACTACCAACACATTTTCATTAAGCAGCCTCAGGTCTCCAGTTGTTTATAATTAGAAGTCAAACCATTATCCAGATTTTTACATAGAGAAAGCAAGTCTCATTTTGGTGAAAACCTTGTCTAAGTTTATTTGGCAGAAGTGGAAATAGCCCAAATGGGTTTGCAACAACTCTGCAACAGTTCATATGTGTGAAAAGACCAAGAATATCCAAATGTGAAATTAAATCACTAGTGTGAAGAACTGAAATTCAAGGAGTCATAGCAGTAAAAATCAATCACAGATCAGCTTTATTCATACAGTAACTGGAACAGGCATAAAATTGCAAACAGGTTCTTAGAAATGTTGTCCAGGGGTGGTTACACGCTGTGATGATTGATGGGTTGAATTCTTAATACTCCCTTTGGGTTTACTATAAGCTGCTCACAGTTATTATAGATCTACTATATTTAATTTTGTTACCAAGTTAATTGTATTTTCCCTAAGAGCTCCAGTAGCCTGCTGTGTATTTCTGTGTCTCTGCCAATGAACTGCTCCACTTATCGCCTAATAACTGACTGTAAGAATTTTTCTTTATAAATGCAGTCCCCCTAAATGCTTCTGGTAACATGGTCTGCATAAGTATTCTTCTGGCTTCTCTTTCAGTTTGCCTTGCTCTGAGCACAGCAATACTTTGAGCTACTTAAAGGTTTAGTGCCCCTTTGTCATATTTACTATCAGGATCTGAACTGCAAATAGAAAAATGACTGGTTTGTAAAAGCCACTCTAATTGCTCCCAAGTCTCCCTTAGTGCAAGTGAATCTTGAAACAAAGGCTTAGAAAGACTGTTTTTTTTTGGTTTTTTTTTTTTTTTTCCAAGTGTAGCTTGGAAATATTAGGGAAATAGCTAGGGAAGCAAGGGAAAAACAGCTTTACAGCACCTGAAGGGGCTATGAGAGAGCTGAAGAGGGATTTTGAGAGGATCCTTGCTGGATCTGGACTGTGGATCCAGTGAATTATCCTCCCTTCACATCCCCTGTTCATGGAACCTCACCCTTTGCTGCCCAGGCTGCAGGTAATTAGATCTGAAATGAAAACCTATAATGGATATAAATCATCCTCTGCAGACCTACAAGGTACTTACAAAGGAGAATAAACTTTTAAGGGAGTCTATAAACTTAGGTTTATGTCCTGGTATTGGCTGGGATAATTTCTTCTTAGCCCCTGGCTCTGCTTTGGATTCAGTAGGAGAATAGAAGGTCGAATTCTTTGTTTCTCCATGGTGACAATAACTGTCCCTTTGGGAGAGTCACTTTGATTTCCTCCACCAGGAGAAATCTCAGGGAGGCAGGAGATGCATGAGCTCTGGCAGCCTGGGAGGCTGGACTTGGAAACAGCTGGACAAAGTTCTCTGGCCTCTGCCATGCACTATAAATGCATCTTTTGTTTCACAGCCTGAGGCAAGGGGAGGTGAAATTTGGCCTAAAGTCACACTGGCAGCCAGATATTTCCCATGAGTCACAAATAATGGAAATTATTGTGATGCTTTCTAAGACTTCTGAATTTTTTTTTTTTTTGTTTAATCTTCCTTGAAGTACCAGTTAGGCCATGATGCTGAATGACAGGCATCTATTCAGGGTGTCATCAAACACCCTTCCCTCAGGGTGATTAAAATGCAGAGGAAATGGTAAGTAAAGGATCTTTAGATGCTAATGAAATGGTAAAATGCAAGATGACATTCAAAGGTAATAAATACAGAGGAATATATTCTTACAATACATTTACAAAGAGAAGCTGCAAGTTGGCTGCTACAATCCAGAAAAGAAATCTTAAAAGCTGTGGCAATACTTCCAGAGGTGCACAAAAATGAAAACAGCATGGGAGGGTTATTAGAAAGAGCAGATAACAAATCAGAAACCATCCCTTGGCTTTTCCTGCACATCCCCAGTGTATCTGCATCAGGTTGTGTGCAGTGCTGCTCCCCCAGCTCAGAAAGGACATCTCAGATAAAACAAACTAGAGAAAGGCACAGTGAAGGGCATCAGAGATGGCCAAAGATATGAAACAACTTCTGTATGAGGGAAAGATCAGCCTGGAACAGAGATTAAAAGGAAGAGAATATGATGGAGTGATGGGAAAGTAGCAGGAGCATGGAGAAGATTTAAAGCAGAAGTTCAACACTGTTTCTCAGAATGAAAAGACAAAGGGGCACTATCAAATGGTTAAGTGGGAGATTTTAAAGCAGCAAAAGAAATTTCCTTTCACAGTATGCATTTTAATGTGAAAAACTTCTTGTTGTAAGTTCTGTGTTTATAGAAATACCTACAGACATTCAGAAAAATCAGGGAAGAAAAGTCCTTTAGATGCAGTTTAGCAATCTTAGAAAAACATCTTGCCACCTGTCTGAGGTATTTGAATTAGGATGGGATGAAGCACCCTATGGAGCTGGTTATCTTTCTCCCCTAATTGCAGCAGGAATGCTAAGATTCAGTTTAGACTTAACAAGGATGTTTGGAACAGCTAAACAAGGTGTGATAATTCTCCTCATCCTTTCTGACAAGCTCTCCTTGGAACAGATTTGCACAAGGCTTGTAGGAAGATAAATCCTTTCAGGTACAAGCTGAGGAGCCCAACTTGTGATCAAGTCAGCAAAAAGCTGGGTTCTCTGGCTCAGCATTGGAAAAGCACAGGAACAGCAGCTGGTGTCCTGGAAAGATAAGAAACAGATCCAGAAGGGAGCAGAGGAAGGTGGAGGGGCTCAGAGTGGAGATGGCACAGGAGGAGGGACAGCCCAGCCCTTTGCAACACAACTGGCATCAACTGCTGCTGACACTGAAAAGGAATTACAAGTGCTTGAAAGCCACGAGTGTTCCCTCAGCTTCCAGAATAATTCTGCATATTACAGATTCCTCTGGGTTTGGTTTGATGTTCTTGTAATCTCTTAAGTAGCATTTTGAGGCTATTTTTCAAAGTGGTTGCTTGTATTTCTGTTTGGTTTTGGTTGTTTGTTTTTGTTCGTTTGTTTGTTTTGTTTTCTTTTTAACACAGACACGATGTGTCTTTGTCTGCACTACATAATTTGGGTCTGGTTTCCCTCCTGTATCTCACTGAGTGATGCTGTCCCAGAGCTTTGGTCTCTCAGGTTCTGTTAAGGAGATTGATTTTTGCTCCAAGAAAGTAAAGTTTTGTCAGTGTTTCATTGCCAGGCAAGGCAATGCAGGAGGAGGGATGATAAGCAAGTTTCCTATCCCCTGTGGTCAGTGATTATCAGTGATTTTTTTTGTTGGTGAGGTCCATTCAGACACCCTGTAGGCTTGATTTAGGGATGGCTTGAGCCCTCCAAGATACCACTGAGTGCCTTGAACATAGAAAATGTTAAACCTCAGTTAAATATCTGCAAAATTGGTGCTTTTGTCTCTGCACCTACTTCTCTGTGTGTAAATTGAAGGCTTTCCATGCTGCTGACATGTAGTGAAGTCTAAAAGGTGATTTTCTTTGCAAAACTCCCAGTTTCTCATGGAAAAACCAGTGATGAGCAACACAGAAAGTCCCACAGGGAATAATTCGTGTTCAGTTCTGTGCAGAGGTTTGGTTGTGTGGGAAACAGGGGCTCAGCTCTCACACAGAGCATGGAAAAATAATAACTTGGTGTTTTGTCCCCACTGTGTCAGCAGCTCCAGGAGGTAAAAGACTTGCAGGAAAAATAGTGTGCAGTAATTTAATGGAATATGGACTTGGATTTGGGAGGATAAGTAAAAGCCAGTTTTGAGGTTGTGCTGCTTTTTAAACATTGGGGATGTGAGAGGGAATGTGTGTGGAAGGATGGGGATGGCTCTGTGTGCAAGACAAGGGGGGAGAAGGGGGTGAAGAGGAAGAACCATCCTTCAAATTGGGCATAAATAACTTTATCATAACATGACTTTAACATGAATAACACAGTTTTTGGAAGTGGGGCAGCTTCATAGGGCAGGGGGGGCTTGTCAGGGCTGCTTCAGAACAGCAGGGTGGGTACCAGGAATGATTTCACAGGTGGTAAAAGCCCACCCAGCACAGTCCTGATGGCACAGACAACCTAAAGTCTGGTGCTTCTGAACATTTGAGTGCTTGGACTTACAACCTAAACCTTAGTAGTCCCTGTTCTTGATGTAATAAATTGAAAGTATCAACAGAAGTTTCAGATACCCATGACATCTCCTTGAAACAGAACCATTGGATTTATACTACAATTGAATGGCACACAGGGAGGTCATTTATTAAAAACAAAGGAAAAGGAAACTAGCTATTTTTCACACCAAATGATAGGAAATTGTTATTATTTCTCCACATTTTAATAGCATAATAGTCACAGCCCTGAGTTTAGTAAATTTATTTCTTTTGGAGATTATACAAGCAAATGTGTCACCTCCAAGGTACACTTTAAATAGAAACCCAGCACTGTCCTGGCTGTCACAGTAGAAGGTTTCCTGCCCTAGAGTGTGACTTCTGCCAAGTATCATATTAAAAAATATAAAATAAAATAAAAAACCCTTCCACAGAACCAGTGCTTTGTGGTACCCTTTCACATAGATCTCATTGCCATCCCAAGTACCATTTTTGTCATTGAAAAATGATGCTGCCAGCAGTGTTTGGTATGAATTGAACATTTTTCTTTCCTAAGTAAAGAAAAATTCTGGAGTTTTTTTGTAAAGATAAAGATAAAGATTCACATATGGCAAGAGGGAGCAGCAGAAAATGAATCACCTCCAGACACTGAAAACATTGCTAAGTTGAATTACTCTGGAAGTCAGCAAGAAGTGTTACAATTTAAAAGTAATATATTTAGCTAAAAACAGTAACAGCTGGCTCTGTTCTTGATGAAAGGTTTCATAATTTATGTGATGAATAGCAATCAGTTTGGATGTTTTCTGGATATTTCAACATGACAGCTCATTCTGGCTGCAGAATACATTGGTCTGTGCTGGAATTTAACAGGTCCTGTTAGAAACACAAGCCAAACTCTGATCACTGTGAAGACCAAAGACCCCATTTAAATGATTTCAGTGTAATGTGTGTGATCACTACAGGAAGAGCCATATTGCAAATTTCCTCCTGGCAATTTAAATTTTTAAAAAAAAATATGTGGCATTTGCCAAACATGGGATAAGGAGCTTTGTTAAAAATAAGAATATCAGATGGAAAGGTTGCCCAGGGCTTGTTGGCAGTGTGGAAAGCTCTCTGAATAAAATATCAGTTAGAAGGAGAAAATGAGATATTTACACTGGGATCCTACCTCTGAGGGCTGAAGCACAGAAAAGAACCAAGCAGCAGACAAGGAGATCTTGAAGGAAGAAGTTTTTAAATGCTAATGGAAGCAGGAACAAATGCCATCAGAAAAGTTTGGGTAGCAGCAGGCATCTCTGTGACCACAGAAATAAATCTCCAAATACAAAAGCTCACACAGAAATTTCAGAGACAGCCAGAAAACCTGGATTTCATTAGAAAACAGTGTGCAAAAGAGAAGTGTTGCCCCTCCCAAGCTTTCTCCTGGACACAGAGAGAGATCTCCAAAGAGCAGATGTTGGAAACAGCACTGGAACAGCTCTGTCTTTGGTACAAGGCAAAGGCTGAAAAGTTGTACCAGCAGAGGGAGTGGGACACCAGATTTCTTTTCCTACACAAGTGTCTAATCCAAGGAGTTTCCAGAGAGAAACCAGGTTCTAAAACGCAGGCTTTACCCGTGGATCCTTTAGAGAAAGGGTCAGTGGATGCAGCTTTTCTCCCATGGCCATGGAGTAGCTGCAGAGGCAGAAGAAGTCTTTGCAAATTGGCAAAAGAAATGGGGAAAAAGCTCATGATTATTTTTTATTTTAGGGTACTGGTCAGACTCTTCCTGTTTTGCTTTTAATGTCCTGTCATGTAACATCTCATATTGGAGGCAGGTGAGATTCAGGAGTGAATACTCTGAGGCTGCAGTATGTGATGAGAGCTGGATAAGGACACTGGGTTGAGTTCTGGGGTTCTTTGGGGGAAGGGAACTGTGCTCCTTTGGCAGGACTTTGGGAGGGATGCAGAGCTGCTCTGGGGCTACATATGGAGCATCACAGCAGGCCACAAGTCCTACATGTCCATTTGTGAGGCAGAAGAGAGCTGACAGGGCTGGGCTGCAAACCTGGCAGGGCTCCAGCCAGATCTGTCACATGGCAAAGGTGCAAAGGTGACAAACCAGCCTGGAGCACGTGCAGGCAATCCGAATCCATGAGGCCCTTCTGCAGAGGGGTCAGGGATGTCAGAGCTGCTGGCACTATGACAGAGCCAGCAGGCTGGGGCTGGGCAGTGAGGGCTGATTGTGATCTGCTTGACTTAGCCCAGCACGGCAAACAGATGGAGAGCAAAGATAAACATCAACCTCACCTCCACAGACAGTTCATGCCATAAAAACCTCATTCCCAAGAGCAAAAAGGCTCAGCTTGCAGCTGTACTGCTCCAAAGGGTGATGTACCATCCTCCCAAGGCTGACAGGGAAAGCAGAGCACAGCTAAAGGCACCATCCCCAGCCTGGGAGCTTTTCTTTCTCCACACATTTATCTTCCTGACTGACCAGAGTGTTTTGAAAGGACGTATGCACACACACACCCCCAGCCTCTGTTGAGTTGTGCTGCCCTATCCCATTCCAGGTACAATTTGGATAATTCAGAACAGGCAATCACCAAATCCAGCCTTGGGATACAGCAACAATCTGCTCTTGTGCCTCCTGGAAGTGACTCAGGATGAGACATCCCAGCCTTCAGAATGTTTTTTCCCAAGCCAAGTCACTCAGGTATTTAGTGGTGACACTGAGGGCTTCATTCACACAAAACTTCAGAGCAATTTTGGATGTGCTCTGAATCAGTCTGGGACATCAGAAGGAGCTGAACCTCCATCCTTGTACAGGATGATCTGAAGGAGCTGTGAAGGGCAGGGGACTGGACTCATTTTATTGCTGGGGCCAAGTCCCATCACTTGTTTCAATCTCCATGTTTTGAGTGGATGTGGACAGATCACTTTCTCCAAAAGCATGATACTCCAAAAGGAAGGAGGCAGAAAGGGAGATCTTCCATCTTGGCTTTACAGTCCAGAGTGTGGAGCAGCTTGAAGAAATTGATCTGATGTAGGCAGGGAGAAATGTGGGAAGGGAAAGCTGAGGATAACTCCTTATGTATCACTGAGAATTTTGAGAAATTATAGAACAGATCTGAAGACACCAAAGCCTTTGCAGTGATGTGAAATGATCAGACCTCAGCCCATCAGCATCCCTCCTGTGTACACAGACAGGAAATCTCTGCCACCAGGAGGTGGTAGAGATTTTTGAGTTTTTCATGCTGATTTTCATGAACTCTTTATGTCCTCAAAACACCATCTGGGAAACTTCATAGGTGCAGATTGTATGTGCAGAAAGAGCCAAGAGTTTATCATCTGCAAGAAAACTGCCTTGTAAAAGTGCCCAATAGTGCAAATTTCTTGTGTTACATTATGGGTCCTGCTGATGTCAAAAGCCATTAAAAAACCATCACAATCTCAGAAGAGATTTCTGACACCTCATCATGAGCTCAGTACTGTCCTGACCACCAGCCATGCCAACCAGACACTTGCCTGGTCACTTCCAGCCTCTAGATCCAGGGGCAGGGATAAATACACAAAATCTTAGCAGGTGCTCAAGAAACTGGTGTGGGTCTCATCCCAGCTGAGCCACAGAGTAGAACTCCAGTTCCAAAGATTGTTCAGGGATCAATTCTGGTTTGACTGGGAAGGGCAGTTCCTTGGATATTTCAACCCAAATTTATTCCAAAAAGTACCCCATGTCCTGTACAAGTAAAGATTTCATTTTCCTATCCTTACCACTGCAGTCCCAATGGAATCTGGAAGTGCAGCAGACTTTGTCAGTCTGAATTCTCACTACTCCCAAGAAAGATCTGCTGGTACACATGGCCACAGCCCTGTTGAAAAGAGCAGAAGAATTCAGTTGTGGTGGTTTATCATTCTCAGACCCTGCTGAAGAAGTGGGAATTTAAAAAGTAGAGGAATGGATATTGCTGTGTATGTCCAGCTGCTAAAGGGAAAGGCACAAACATGATCAGTACTTTGTAAAAACAGGTCTCAGCCCATCTGAAGTGATGCAGAACACAGTGGCCATGGCTATTTGCATTTATATGGAGTTCTGTGACTGTTACTCTTATTTTGTCATTGAGACTGAGCAGACTTAGATGATCCTTAGGGAGCAAATACCTGCAGCAACCAGCTGCAATTTCAACTCTCTTCTCTGCTTCCTTCCCTTTGAAACAGGCATCAATACATTGACAGTGCTACTGCTAAATAAATGTTTCCAGGAAATGTTTGAGTGTGGGCTCAGAGGAATAACTACGTCCCCTTGCTATTTGCAAACAAAAATGATGAGTGTCCTGAGAGCTCCTTTCTTGCTGCCTTTAGCTGGAATGAATGCACTGAGCTGGGGGCTTTCATTTTTATACAGCACGGGGGCAATTGTTAATTGCCCCCGTCATTCCTGGTGTCCCAGGTGGATCAGAGCATGGATATATCCACACAAACTGCTCTGGAACATGCAGACTGCTCTGGCAGCTTTCTCCTCCATCCTTAGTGCCTGCTTTGTGTCATGGTTTTGGAAAGAATTGATTGTTTCTTGTTCTGCCTCCCATCAATGAAATCAACTGGCATTAAAAAAGCTGCCTTGCTCATTGCCAAATCGAATCCTTTTAATATCTGGTGATGCTCTGAATTATATTGGAACTGGGTTTCAAATTTTGGTCCAAGCTGGAATCTCCCCAGTGTTCAAACAGAGAGGCGAAAAGCTCTTAAAACTGAGCTGCCAACTTTACATCTTTACACTAAATAATTCCATATTGCCAATGAGTCCTTTCGACCTTGAGTCCATCCTTCATTCCTGGTGTGCACGAGGCAGATTAAGCAAGGACTGGCTTTGCTCCAGTGACTTTCATGGTGTCACTTCAGAGGACAATTAAAGGAACTTCAAACACTACAGATTTTTTTCCCCTATCTATGGGTCCAGCTTCTTCATGTTGGTGCTGGTTTTACACCAGTGTGACTTGTCTGAAAGGAGAACTGGATCCATAACACACAAAATAATTTTCTCCAAATGGCAGGAGAGAAGTCCTCTTGGCCATGACTTTTAAAGGTTCTTGTTTAGGTATAATCCAAGCCAAAATGACACATTCTTGTTTTTAAAATGTATATTGGAAGGATGAAAACAGCTAATTTGGAATGATCAACTCGTAATTAATTTTTCACTTAAAACTCTCACTTGGCATTAAGCAATCCTCTCTGTGCAAGTCCTTTTTTCCCTTTTCCACACATTCACAGGCTCACAGGTAAGCTGCATGACAGACTAGAGCTGCCTGTTTTTTTTTTTTTTTTTCTCTCAATCCTTGTAACAACACAGGGCAGAGAGTCCTCAAAGAGATGAGATGACAGGATTGGCAGCAACCTCAGCTCATGGTGGAAAATCTCCCTTTTCTCTCACCTCAGCTGCACTGGGGAGGTCTGTGAAGGATGGTGGAGCAGAGAAGGACATGGAATTGGCATGGGAAAGAGGAGAACTGGGTTGTGTTCCTCAAAGCCTGTGGTTGATCTGCTAAGGGATCTCAGGCAACCACTTCAACTCTAAGCATTTTTTGCCACCACTCTTGCTTTTCATCTTTCCCTAAATCCTGAAATGCTCATGATGCAGGGTGAATTTTTGAGGCTTTCAGTATCTAAAGGGACTCCAAGAGAGCTGGAGAGAGGCTTTGGATAAAGACTTGGAGTGGCAGACCAGGGGGAATGCTTCACACTGCCAGAGGGCAAGGTTAGGTTAAATTTTGGGGAGAAATTCTTCCCTGTGAGGCTCTGGCACAGGGTACCCAGAGAACTGTGGCTGCCCATCCCTGGCAGTGTCCAAGGCCAGGCTGGATGGAGCTTGGAGCAACCTGGCATAGTGGAAGATGTCCCTGCCCTTGGCAGAAGGTGGAACAGGATGATTTTTAGGTCTTTTTCAACCCAAACCATCCTCTGATTCTCTGCTGTCCGTGACCCTTTGGGCTCCAACACGGGGAGCTCTGAGCTAACACAATTGGGTCTTTAGGGTATCTTGCAGCACAAATAGGGAGCTGCAAAGGAGGAAATGATTCCTCTTACCTCACAGAGAGCAAACCAGAGGTGATGTGGTCAGAAAATGGGCAGAGGAGGAAAGATCTGCCTCCTCAGGCTCTGCTCACATGAGGACACTCACGGTTTCCCTTCCAGTGGGATTTGGAAAGCAGCTGTGAAGTACACCCAGACTCTTGTTCCTTTCTATTTGAGGCTATCTGGGAAAGCTGTGAGCAGCAAAAAAGACACTGGGACTGTCTGCAGAATCAGCAAGATGATCAGGAGACATTCACATTGTTCTCTCACTTGAGAAGATACTTCTGCAAACATATGGCCTGGGTTTTTTTTGAAAACACTCTGGCCAAATACTGTGGCCAGTAATGGTGAAAGGCTCTCTTTTCCTTTTAGAGAAAGGCACCTATTTGTGGAATCTGGGGGAAATTCACCCTGTACAATAAGCTACAGGTAAAATTGATGCTTTTAAAGCTCCTTTCTGGATCAACCCTCAAAGTTTAGTCACGGAACAGTAAATACACAAATCTCTCTGCAAAATCACTTCAGCATATTTATGCAAATAGTGACTTTGATGGCCCTGCTAACTTAAAGAGAGGAAAGAAATTCCCATGTGCCCCTCACTATGAGTCTTTTTCTTGGTAATAAATGTAGTTAATACATCTTGCTCAGCTCTGCACATCTTTAACTGTAACTTGCAAAAAGCCCAATTGCAGAGAAAGCAATTTGCTTGATCTTTCTGAAAAGAAAAATAGTCAGCATAGTAAGAATTCAGAAACAATACAGAGCTGCAATTCATTATAAGCTTTCAATAAAACAGAAAGTATCACTGTGCATCCATTGCAAAGGAAAGGAACCACAGGCAGGAGCAATTTCAAGAATGGCTTTGCTTGTATTATCATCTAGTGATGTTTAAACATGCACAGCATGTCCTTGAAAGCCTAGGGATAAGAGGAAGAGAGGAGATGAAAAATTAAGCCTGAACTAAGGTGTTTGGAAAGCTTGAAGCTTAGAGTTGTTTCTGGGTACATCAGTTTAACCTTCAAATGAACCAGTCATTTCTTCCCTTCTCTTCAAAGTAACACTTTTAAGTCCCAAAATTTGACTTTGAAGCTGAGATCAATGCTGGTAATGTTCTCATAACACCAACTCCCACTGGAGGTGAAATTGGGAAAGGGGGGGGACTGGTGGTTTGTTCAGAGATTCCACACAACACACCAGGCAAGTGATTTTTGCATCAACTGTGCTTCCCTAAGTAGGACAGGGAATTTTAATCCTGCAGTAGAGCTTAGAGCCTCACCAGCTCCTACTGACCCATGGTCTGGGAAATCCTGGAGGGGTGAGGGCTGCTTATGGCACTCCACAAATTAGAAGTAAAAACAAATGTCTTATGTTGGTGTAAATTTGCCATGCAGGAGTCTGTGCTACTGTTGGACAAATTAAAAAAAAAAAAAAAAAATATATATACACACACATTGAAAAGCATGAAAAGGCACTGATCTTGTTTCATAGCTAGCTTAAAATGGGATGGGGAAGCTGTGAAATGAGCTGTGCCTTGAATTCCTCAGTCATTTTGGTGGTTGGTGGTTGATTTATTGCTGATTTGTAACTGCCCTTAGTATTACCCAGCACCAGGGTAAGAGACAAGAAATCAAGATCAAAAGGGTATTTAATATTGCAAGTGCATTTTCATATGTGCATCCACACACCAGAAAACCTTGATCTTCAAAGCACTGTACAAACACTAACCAGCTAATGACTCCCTGAGCAAAGCCACAGCAACGGCTATTTTTAATACATCTATTATTTGTTTGTGCTCATGAAAGGCAGATTTGTGCCATCAGCTTATTTAGCCAAGCACAGAACTGAGAAAAACGAATGTGAGCAGAGGAAGAAGCAAAGGATATGGAATGAATGTCTTGACTGGGTTCTTCATGTGCCAGTTAATGAAAAAAGGAGTAAGTGAAGGTAAGGATGACACAGCCACCCTCCAAAAAAAAAAAAATTAAAAAAAAGTTGATTACCCGATAGAAACACATTTTGAAGGAAAAAAGTCTGGTTGCTAATGGTCCTTTCAGTCTAGCAGAGAGAAACGTGGCACGAAAAGTCAAGTAATTCAAAGCCTAATTGTTGCCAGAGACAGAATTAGCTTCTGGAGTGAGTAACAAAGCCAAATGGTGAATTTGTCACCTCTTTTTTATCCAAGTGCAGGCAAGGATTTTGTGGACATTGTACAAACGAGGGGTGTTAGAGCAGGTGCACAATCTGCTGACACAGAGGGACCGGGATCCTCGGGGCGATGAAGGTGCCGGGTCAGAGCTGGAGCTCCTCTGGCATGGGGACAGGTGGGAGAGAGGGAGCTGTCCAGCCTGGGGAAGAAAAGCCTCTGGAAAGACTTTAGA
Source organism: Erithacus rubecula (assembly GCF_903797595.1). NCBI lineage: Eukaryota > Metazoa > Chordata > Aves > Passeriformes > Muscicapidae > Erithacus > Erithacus rubecula. Next base: position 56,560,960 of record NC_136688.1, read on the forward strand.
GCCTCTGCCAGGACCTAAAGGGACTCCGAGAGAGCTTGGCTGGGATTTGGACAAGAGATGGAGTGGCAGGACAAGGGGGAATGGCCTCAGGCAGAGGGCAGGGATGGATGGGATACTGGGAAGAAATTGCTCCCTGTGAGTGTGGTGAGACCCTGGCACAGGGTGCCCAGAGAAGCTGTGGCTGCCCCTGGATCCCTGGAAGTGTCCCAGGATAGATCTTGGGATGGATTTTGGAGCAACCTGCTCTATGGAAGGTGTCCCTGCCCACGGCACAGGGTGGGACTGGATGAGCTTTGCGGTCCTTCCCAACCCAAACCATCCTGTGACACGCACAGCGTGGAGCGGTGAAACCTTGTCCCCTTGTCCGAATTCAAGGGCTCTCCCCTTCCTCTGACAGCGGCGGGGGCCAGATGGCAGCGCCTGAAGCTGCAGGACGAGCTGAGGACACGGCGCTGTCCCGGGCGGTGCGGGAGGCGGGCGAGCCCCGCTCAGCCCCGCGGCACGGCCGGTGACAGCGGCGCTCCCTCACACACGCACAGCGGCCGAGCCGAGGCACCAGAGCCCTCGGATCCCCCGCTCCGGCCGCGTCCCGGCCCGGCCGAGCCCGGCGCAGCCATCCCGGAGGGCGGGGGCCGCTGCGGAGCCCGTCCTGCAGCAGGCGGCGGAGGCCGAGCGAGCGCCCCGCCGGCTCCGCGAGCTGCGGCGGCCGCGCTCCTCCTCCCCCCTCTCCTCCTCCTCCTCCTCCTGCTGCTCCTGCTCCTCCTGCTGCTGCTGCTGCTCTCCTCCTCTCCTTCCTCCCCCTCCTCCTGCTCCCGCTCCCGCTGCTGCCCTCCCGGCTGCGCTCGCCGTCCCGCCCGGCCGCCCCGCGCGGCTCCTTCCCTCTATGGATGGGAAGGCAGCACCCAACGGCGTGGCCACCATCGAGGACAGGATCCTGCGCATCACCGGCTACTATGGATATTACCCGGGATACTCCAGCCAGAAAAGTAAGGCTGCTCCCGCCTCCGCCGGCGCTGCAGGGGTGTGTGTGTGTCGGCAGAGCCCTGAGGGTGCCCGTGCCCCCCGGGGTGAGTGCGGTGCCCGCCGTGCCCCGAGGGGACGCGGCGGCTCTGCGGCTGCAGACGGGGGCGGCGGCGCTTGGCCGCGGGACTTCGCGGCTCCGAGTCTCTCTCCCGGTGGCGTTTCGGGGTTTATTTTTCATTTCCAGCCCTCACACCTCCATCCTCGCCGGGCTGGGGGGTTTTTCTCGCCGCCTGCTCCGCGCTCGCCGCACCGGGAAAGTTTCGGTGCCTGTGGGTCCCCCCGGGCGGGCGCTCCAGCTCTTGAATTATTCATCTTCCTCTCGAAATTAAAGAGATTTTTCCAGAAAAGTGGGGAGTTACCGACGACGGGGTGTTTCTCTGTGCCGCTTTAATACCAGACACTTGTGGTTTAGGGGCTCGGTGTTGGCTCGGAGCATTTTTTTGTTTGTTTGTTTCTATTTGTTTATTTCCCTTCAGCGAAGAAGCAGAAAATAAAGCCGGTGGTCCTTGCAGAAATTATCTTTCTTTTTTTCTTTTGAAGTTTTGAATTAGGAACAGTGGGTTTCTAGCAGCTGAAGAGACTTAGTAGGTTTTTGGAATTCAGCCGGTCCCAGTACTCTGTTTGATGGGGAAAGTTTGGCTAATGAAAGAAATGATTCAGTTTTACCTCCAAGGAAATGTGTGCAATCAGGTTTTATTGTATTAGTAGTTGCTTTGCACTTGGCAAAGCTATGACATGCCACAGCTTAATGAACAGAAGAGGAATTGAGGCAAAGTGAGGGGCAAAATAAAGGAAAGGCAGGGATCCCACTTGGGTGAGGTGAGCACTAAGGAGCAGAGTTCCTTCTGCATATTCCCCTTGGAATATTCTGCTTTCCAGAACAGCCAGTGCAGTACTCTCCAGCTCCAACACAATAATAAACCAAAACACAATTAATAAACTGCTAATATCAGGAAAACACATCCATGGGCTTTTTATGGTGGAGGAAAGCCATGCATTGAAGCCACCTAATAAATAAGAATTCCTCTGTGTAATAGTCAGCTGAAAAATCCAAATCAAGCCCAGTGATTTTATCCAGCTGTTAGTTGTGGCAAGCTAACAGCATGACAGGTGTTATGGGTATTTATTTGGTGAGTTCAGTTGGTTTTTCTGGAGTCAGAGGAGTTGGGAAGAAGCTCTGAAGAATCTGGAGGTATGGCTATATGTCAGTCCAGGGATGAGTTAAGTCTGAGCCAGGTGGGACCTGTGTCCCAAATTCTGTAGTGGCTCCAGAGTATCTCTACAGTGTGATTTACCAGAGAAGGGTGAAGATTTGTTTGTTGCAAGTTTGCTTTGTTGGCAGAATGCAATTCTTCAGTCTGCAGCAACACTCCCACTCTGTATCAAGTTATAGATCTGACTCCAGTGTTGTCAATCCAAGTGCTCCGTGTGGTGCAGTGGGAATGTCAGGAGAACACTGCCCAGACAGAGAAAAGCTCTCTTAGACCAGGTCCTGCAGATGCTACAAACTGCATCTGCTTAAAAATGAGAAAAACCCCCCCCAAACATGCCAGGAGAGGCCAAGGCTTTCAGAAGTGCTGACTCTTAGGATTTTACTGCAAGTCTCCTGGTCTTTTGTACCTTTCTGGCTGGGTGCTGAGGCAAAACAAAATGATCAGTAGATCAGTTTTAGTGTTTGAAGAAAATATGCAAAATCTGTGATTGTCATGTTTAAAGAGGAAAATGCAAGTGTGTAAATCAGAGCTATTCCAATACTTGAGTGCCTTTGTGTCAATGAAAGACACGGACCTCTTCTAAGCTGTGAATGCTTTTTAAAGCAGTCTCCTAAGTTTTGGAACCATTATCATCATTTTTGGAGTGCTTGCAGTTGGCAGATGACTGCTTTATCCTCATGGCTGTGTGCTTTGGGTTTATAAAGTACTTGAATGCTTCCACAAAGATATTCTGGCCTTACCCAAATTAAAACCAGGCATCCTTCAGGCATCATGAGCATACATCCCCTTGGCACTCAGTGAGAGTCACTCTTGGGGATCCTGCCTTGGAATTCTAACTCTGTTCCTGTGTCTTGGCCACAGCATTGCCTTTGAGTGGTGCTGCTTCAAAGTTCTTGTTGTGGCTGATAGTGCACACAGATGCAGCACTGTAAATATACAAGGTGAGGAGTCTGTACCCCTGATTATTAATGGATTCGATATCTCAGTTTATTTTGGCGCGATTTTTGTCCCCGCTGTCCCAAGTCAGTTTTAGTTCAGGTGGACAATGCTGGTGGCACACAGTGTGCTCAGAATTCCAGGCAGGTTGTGTCCATACCCTCCCCAGGGCCAGAGGAGCCCTTTTCCTGTCACATACCCAAGCCTGTGGCACTTGCTGTCATCTGCTTGTGCTGTCACCTTGCTCCTGCCTGGCCCTGGAGGTGCCTGAGGATCAGCTCTGGTCCCCAGGATGCTTCAGAGCAGAGAGCTGGCCAGGCACCAGATGGGGGGACATGGTTTGGGGGGTGACATCCTGCTGATGGTCACCTTCCTTGAGGCTCCTCTTTGTCCCCAGGCTGCAGTGCCCAGCTAGGGACAGAAAGGGTCACGGGGGAGCTGAGGGCAGCAGGGGTGGCTGCTGTTCTGCTCACTCCTGAGGGGTGCCTGGAAGGTGGCAAGGAAAGCCCAAGGCTTTGTGAAATGTGCTGGTGATTTGCATCCCTCCTTCAGTGGATTGGCTTGTATTCCGTGGTCTAACAGGAGATCATGCTGTGTTTCTGTGTGGGAAGGCTGAGGACTGCTCACAGATAGCCATGAAATCTAATGTTAAAGCACTGTGGTGTTCCAAGAGCTGTTATCACAAAGAGCTGCAATATTTTCTAGTGACTTGTGCCTCATCATCTGTATTTGTGTGCATTAACCTACTTCAGACTTGGGGTGTGCATGTGATGATTCTTTTATTAATTTTAAGTCAGGCACTTTTATTCTTTTATTTATTCTTTAAAAAGTTGTTAAAGAAGGAAAATAGCTGTTTCATTTCTCTGTAAATCATCTGAATGAGCAGAAAAATGTATTTTGGTCTAGTATTTACATCCATGCCTATTGCAAAAATCCTATATCATGGCTTATAAGAAAAATATAGGATTTTATCCCCCATCCATTTGGGTTGAGATGGGAAGGGCTCTTCCTATCCCAGTGAACTTGCACTTGGGTTACATGGTTTGATCCCTCACTTCTTGCATTTTAAATATGCAGACTATGTGTGAGGTATCTGGCTTTTGTGGGAAGGGAGGGGGGCTGTGCCTCCCTTCCAGCCAGTTTCTTTGGAATTCATCATTTCCAGGGCATGGTGCTGTTGTAGATCAGATGCTCCATTCTCTGACTTGGGGCTGCACATGGAGCTCCCACGTAAGCTCCCCTTGTCTCCACGTTTTCACCTGTGCAATTTCACTTGGACTGTTGTAACTTTTTCATCTCCACAAACAATGGGACACTCTGTTTTTTCTCCTGACTTTTGCTGTAACTTCTCATTCTTCTCTGACTTTTCTGCTGGCAATACAATCACGTTTAGTGTCTCCAGGGTCAAGAGTATGTATGGGGTTTGTTTTTTCGTGGGTTTTGATTTTTTGTTTGTTTTTCTTCCCTTTTTCCCCCACTCTTTCCAAATGCCACCCCATCTGCCTTTCTTCTCAGCACTGAAACCTTTTTTGCTTTCATGCTGCAAAGTTCCTCTCCTTCAAGTCTGTCCTAACACCTCTTCTGTGCCTTCCACTGAATTAAAAGTGCTCCAGTCAAAGTTTCTCATCTCTGATCTTCATCAGCTTCACCAAGTCAAGTTTCTGCAGGTGTTGCCTTTCTGATGGAGCCATTCCCACTATCCCCAAAGCCTTTTGTCGTGCAGGATGCTCTCAGCATCTCAGATCTGCATTTCTGCAGTGCTGTTTGCTCAGGCCTGGATAAGCACAGCACAACTTTGCTGAAAATGCAGTGGTTCCTCACATGGGCCATCACCTTCTTTTCATTGTGCTTGGAGAGCTTCTTGTAGCAGGTTATGGACACCCATCTCCCTGAGTCCTTGCTAGACTTTTAAACGAGTTCTTTATGCCATCATCCCATGCTGATTCCATCTCCCTTTTTCCTCTCCTTCAGGTCTGACCTGAAACCATGGGGTTGTGTAAGCTGCTGGAAGCAGAAGGTGCTGTCACGTGTCTGTGCAGCAGCAGGACGGTGACATTGGGCTCTCAGTGGGACACTGGGTGACCATGCCTGGTGGTGTGAGCTGAGGAGCTCTTACAGCAGTGTGTGACCTTAGCAGTGCTTGGGGACATGCTGGAGCTGCCCTTGCCATGAGCACTGTGGCTGCCAGGAGCAAGCTGTGTGTTTTCCTGCTCCCCTGCAGAACAGCTCTAGCAAAGGTCTGTGGTTTAATTTGGCAAGTTCAGCCTCAAGTCAGCAATCTGAACTTAAGCACCTACTTAAGTCTGAACTTGCTCTAAGCCACCGGGCTTTGACAATGCATTCAAAGTTAAGCCTGTGCTTAATTGCTTTGTCTTAATAAGACCAGGATTAAGGCATGCTGAGCCAGCATCAGTGACTTGACAATTCAGCTCTTGCTCCCTGTGTGGAGGAAGAGGCTGTGGAGGGAAAAGCTACCCCTGGAACACTGGAGAGAATTTTCTCCTGGCTATCACAGCAGCTGTGCCAGCAGCTCTGCTGCAGTACAAATCACATGGCAAACCCAGATCATCTCGGTGCTCGCTGAGCACCCTGCCCTCCTGGTGGCTTGTCACTTCCAGCCCGAGGAGCAAAGTCTCCTCTGTTCCCTGGAGGCACCCAGCTGCTCCTGCAGCAGTTCCAGAGCCCTCCATGCACAGCAGGCACCTCGGGAGCCTGGCAAAGGGGCACTCCAGGAAAGGTGCTTTGGAATCTGTGGTGGATGAGGCTGGTTTTGTTGAGCTGTGTTTGAAGGGTCTGGGGGGAGGAAGCAGTGTCTGAATCTCTGTGTCTGAATCTCTGTGTTGAAGCCTCGGGGCTGTGTTGGTTTGCACCACCTGTGACAGTGTCCCTGTGCCACCTGGTAGCCTTTGGGTTGCAGGGACTCCAGATGCAAGGCTAACCTGGAATGAGCTTTATTTCAAAGCCTTCCCTTTCCCCACTGCACAGGGGTTTTCCATAGGAGGGCTGTGCTACAGTCAGGGCTGGATTGCAAATTGCCAATTTAACAATTCCCCCCCATCCCAGCTCTGGGACAAAAGTGTCATGGCACAGGATGCAGTTCTCATGGACTTGCCTCTCTGGGAGAAAAAAAAAGTATGGCTGTATATCAGCACTGGTAGCAGTAACTTATGAAGCAATTTCTTTCAGCCAAACAGATTTTATAAATACTCCTTTGCTGACTAACATTGGGAAGACCAGTTTGTTTTCTTTAGTGAAACAGGGCCAGGCTTTGTGTGGATTTCTGTGCACAGGTAGCTGCAGTATGGGACCTTCCCCTCACCTGGGGACACGAATTATTGAGGAATTCAAGGGATCTCATCAGCTGGAAGGAAAGGAAACTGCTTCAGTCCTTGGCCTTCCTTCTTGCCCTTGGGGTCAAATCCCTGAGGAGCTCAGCTGTGAAACTGTGGTACTGGGCATGGATACAGTTCTGTGGGCAGGAGGATGAACCCAAATTGGGAAGGACACCGTGATGAGCAGGGCAGTGAAGAGAACATCCTTGCAAGAGGGGGCTGATAGAGCTGGATCTGCCTAGGCCAGGATGGGAACAGGGCTGCTGCTCCAAACACATCTTGGGATGATGAACAAGGAAATGTACGAAGGAAGAGTTATTTAAACTGAAATTGCATGTTGGCACACAGGCAAATGGGTAGGAACAGGCCATGAATAAATTAGAGCTGGAAATTAGCAGAAGGCTGAGAGTAATGGCCAAAAATCTTGCACCGTCTCATGTATTTAACCAAGAATTATTTCCCAAGCTTTAAAGATGCCTCATAAAGATGTCTGCCAAGATTTTGAGAAAAATTACCCCTATTTGGCAGGGAAAATTGAGACAGTAAGATGAGGGGAGTGATGCTAATTTGCCAGAGGTTGTTCAGAACAAGCCTTAAGCTTGATGGAGCAATCTCTGCCTCCACTGGTGGCTGCTCAGCAAGGCTGGTGCTGTAGCTGGCCTGGTGCTGAAGGTGGAGGAGGTGCTCTCTGTAGCTTGGTATCTTTCCTCGTGTGCTCTCTGCCTGCTTTTGGGTTCCTCTGCCCTTCTGTGCTCATTCTGGGTCACCAGTGGTGACCCCAGGGCCCACTGCTATTTAATAGCTTTATTGATGATATGGTTGAGGGGTCAAGTGCCTCTTCTGTAAGTTTGTGGATGACACCAAATTGTGTGGGAGTGTGGATCTGCTGGAGGGCAGGAGGGCTCTGCAGAGGGATCTGGGCAGGCTGGATGGATGGGCTGAGGACAGTTGTGTGAGTTTCTGACCAGTTGCCAGTTTGTTTTGTTGCCACTTTGGCCACAACAACCCCATGCAAAGCTACAGGCTGGGGCACAGTGTTTGGAAAGCTGGAAAAGGAACTGGGAGTGCTGGTCAGCAGTGGCTGGACATGAGCCCAGATGTGCCCAGGTGGACAGGAGGCCAACACCTGGCCTGGGTCAGCAATAGTGTGTCCAGCAGGAGCAGGGCAGTGACCATTCCCTGTGCTGGGCACTGGTGATGCCACACCTCCAGTGCTGTGTCCAGTTCTGGGCCTCTCATGACAAGAAGGACATTGAGGGGCTGGAGATTGTCCAGAGAAGGGAACAGAGCTGGGGAAGGGTATAAAGTGTCATATAAAGAGTGGCTGAGAAAACTTGGGAGGCTTGGCTGGGATAAAAGGAGTCTCAGGGGAAACTTCTCATTCTCACAACTCCCTGACAGGAGGATGCAGCTGAGGGGGGTCAGACTCTGCTCCCAGGGAACAAGGGACAGGATGAGAGGAAATGGCCTGAAGCTGCACTGGGAGGGGTTCAGGTTGGACATCAGGAGGAATTTTTTCATGGAAATGGTTGTTAAGGAATGGGATGGGCTGCCCATGGAGGTGGTGAAGTTGTGTGTTCAGGAAACGGCTGGAGGTGACACTCAGTGCTCTGGTCTGGTTGACAAGGTGGTGATTGGTCTTGATGGAGTTGATCTCAGATGTCTTTTCCAACCTCAATGATTCTGTGATTGTCACAGAAAGTTTTCCTGGCTGCTGGCCCTCTGGGTATTGGCTGGGATGGTGGCAGAGCCCCTGGCCCCCTCCTGCCTCACCTCACCTGCACCTGGTTCACCTGAGGTGGCTTTAACCTTGCTCAACGTGACATCATCATGGAGCTGCACTTCCTTCTTTTCTTGTTTTGCCTAAAAGTGTGGCTGCTGCACACAGCCCATAGGAAAATCACCTGGATGTGCCATCAGCTCCTCTGTGCTCTTCTGGGGTACACAGAAGGGATACCCCTCATTTTCTCTGTCCTTCCAGCACTGTCTCCTTGTCATTGCCTTCCCCATCTACACAGGCAGGCTGCAGCATATCTGGTCCTGGTTGAATGTGGTAAAATGATATTGCAAAGTGACAGATGGTTCTGGCAGACTTGTATCCCTCCAGTGCTTGCATTCCTGTTTTTTAATGGTGATTTTAAAGGTTTACAATTATTTCTTCTGCACATTTGGAAATTGATGGGCTTTTGCTCAACTGCCTGCATGGGAATTCACCCATGAAAGTGAACTTACTGTTTGTGGAAGGATTGGTGGCAGGAGTTTTTTCACATAAACCTGCTGCTGAATGATCACAGCAATGAATAATGAAAATGCCTGCAAAAAAAAGTCAGTGTCTCTCTGTGGCAAATGTGAGAATAGGGTGGGGGGAACAAAAAGCAAAGTGCTTAAAGCGAGTGGTTAAATTATTTACCAAGCGGACCAGCTCTACTTAGTGAGACTGAAAATTGTTTTTTTTTCTTGTGGTGAGGTGAAGTGAGACTCCCTGGTGGCCAAAGGTTTGGGCTGGCCCTGTGCAGAGTGGCAGATTTCACTGCAGGGAGGTAGAAGCTGTAAGGCTGTGCAATGCCCAGGGTATGGCTTTCACAGAGCTGAAAGTGAGAGCAGCCCAGGCACTCCCAGTGCCAGCAGTGAATTTATTCCAAGGCATGCAGGATGTGCTCAAGGGACAGGCTTTTGGTGTGTCTGCCACACAAAGACCTTCCTGGTAGTCCTTTAAAAATGTATTGATTCTTCCTAGACTTCCCTTGCAAATAGTTGTGGTAAAATGGACTCACCCTTTGCTGAATTCAGCTGGGCTGGGTCAGGGGTTGCAGATGAGAAAGTGAGAAAGATGCTTGTGCTCTCCTTTTTGTGGAGGCAAGGAAGATTTGCTCCTGCTCTGGGTCCAGGGTGGAATATGATGTTTCCTGCTGTTTCTGGAAATCTGAAATCTGTTCCTTGTCTCAAAGCTGTCCAGTCTGTTTTGCCTGATACAAGAAGAGTTCCCATGCCTGTTTTGATTCTTGTTTGAGTTTCCAACTGTGTTTTGGGGGGAGAGGAAGGGAGAGGCAAGCACCAGCATGGCAGCTCATGAGTCAGTAAAACTCCACTAAAACAGGTCTCCCAGACCCACTATTAGACCAGTTTTAGTCCTGGCAGTGAACTCTCCATCCAGAGTGAGACAGACATTGCAGCTTGAGGTGGTGATTCTTCCAGTTTTATTCCTCCTTGCTGCTTGTGGCACTGAACTGCTTGAGCAATTTCCTGCTGAAGCAATATCCAGTACAGCTGCCCCTCTTCCTATGGAGGCTGAGTCTTCTGGGGAACTTCTAGGGCTGACACACCTCTATTATCAATGGGGTAGTTGGTGACTTCATGAAAAAAATACTGATTTTTCCTAGGATTCTTGGGAACACAACTTTTCAGGCCCTTTCCATACACCTGAATATTCTGAGGACAGCACTGGAATAATCTGCTTGTGTAAGATAAGCATGAAACAGGACTGGAACACATGTTCTCTGTCAGGGAGAGAAAATTAATCCTCATGGTGTGATTTATATCCTTCATCTTGAAGTGAGATGGCAGAGTTGTTATAAAGCAGTTGACAAATGCAGTCATTGCAAACCTTTTCTTTTGCATATCTGAATCCTGGAACTTTAAAATCCTTTCTTAGACAAAGCTTGGCATGTGGAGTGTTGCAGCCCTGGAATTGTGTGGGTGCAGATTGGGGTTTTTCTCTGCAGTGCCAGAAATAACCTGTTGTGTGATACATTTCAGGGGCTAGGATTTGTAGCAGCTTGTGTGCAAGAGGGATGCTTCAAAGTGCTTCACCAGAGGAAATTCTTCAGTGCTGACAGCATGGATAAGCAGCAAGGTGAACTTTCTGTGGTGTTTCTGCACCATGGGTTGGACTTCTACCTGAGGAGGGTTGGTTCTGTGTGTGAGAAAGTTTTTGCTCAATGCTCAGTGGGCTGCTAACACAAAGAACAGGTGGAAAATGATTGAACTCAGCATTTACCTGGGACATACTTGATGAAGTTTCCCAATTTCGTATCAATTTTTTCTTCTTTCCAAGTTGGGATGTAATGGGGGAAAAAAATAAGTGAGGAATTAGATAAAAAGAAAACAAATTATTTCAAGAACGTTTCTGCAGAGGTAAAAGAATCGAGGTCTGAAATGTAACTAAAGTGCCACATTTCACATGCATTGATAAACAAGCCTTGGAGGACGGAACAAAAGGCATTTTACAGCTGAAAGGCTGTGCTGAGCTGTTGTTGGTGTGCCAGGCCATATGTGCCCTGTCGAGGTGATTCATCCATACAAGCCCTGCCTTCTGTCCCTCTTCTTGGGGGGCCCTGTGGCAGCCCTGTGTGCTTGTGCTCCACAAAGCAGGGAGCACTGGGCTGATCTCAGGCTGCACAGCTGTCCCCTGAGCTCCTTGTGGAGCTGTGTGCCCAGGAATACTCATCCCCATGTCCATCTGCTCTGGGATGCAGCCCTGAGTGGTTGTTCAAAGTCATCCTTCACCCATAAATGCTCTGCAGCAGGGGAAAGTGGTGAGGACGCTGCTGAACTGGGTTTTCCAAGGCATCCTGTTTGTTTCAGTGCTGGAAAGGAGGTTAATTAGATCAAATTAGGGCAGCTCTATTTCTAGCTGGGGTCTGTGCAGTGTTTTTGTGCAGTTCTGCTTTGAAGTGAGTTCAGAGTGACTGTTTTGAGCATCCTGGTGGAGACAGGCAAGCCTGGCTGTGGGTTTAGAGAAGGCAGACAGAAGAAAAGGTGTCTGCATTTGGGCAGAATAAAGAGAACTTCTTTAAAATTTGCACATTGTGAATAGGTACAGCAGTAACTCCTCTGTGAGCCAAAGATTCTTGGGCAGACCTGGAAATATCACGGGAGAGTAAATGTGAAGCTGCAGTGCTCTCAGATTTTGTGTGCCTGACTTTTAGAGGCACTGCCTCGAAAATGTGCACCTTAATTATTATTGGTGTGAAATATTTATGCAGGTTAGTGAAGTTTCACAGCACTTTGTGGAGATAAGAGATTCATTATAGTTTATTGCTTTAAGAAGGCAAAAAAAAGTGGGTGGTGCAGCTCCCAGATTTGCCCTGTGTAGGGGAATGGAGGGTAGAAGAAACCTGTCACTGTTGTTTTGCACATTATCAACAGATGTTGGCTTTGGTCTCTGATTTTAGCTGGAATTTCAAATTTGCTGCAGGAACAGTAACTCAATTGGCTGGGTTCAGATTTACTTTAGTTCCAAAGCTGCTCCAGGACATGGGAGGGTGTTTTTGGTTTAATTGCAGACAAAATTTAAACTTTTAAACATGATTTTCTGACAAACATGGCTTTGGAGAACAAGCTTATGATAATTTTTAACGTCTTTTTTTCTTCCTGTCCATGTTGAAGCAGTGTGATACCCGGCAAATGATCACCTTAGGGCAGGAGAATCCTCTGGTGCTGTAATGACTCCTGCCCTTTACATCCTCCCTGTGGATGATGGATGGTGTGGGGCTGCCTAAAGCAAGTGATCTCATTCCCTTCATGATCCCCAAATTTTTCTGTTTCCTTACTTGGTAGTGTGGACAGAAACTGTAGTTTACAGCAGTCTAAGTTGTCAAATATCTTCCTTGCACACAAAGACAAGATTCATAGGACTTAATTTGAGTGCTACAGACATTTTCTGTCACGTTCAGGTGTCTCTCAAAGCCAGCTGGAATTACACAGTGCAGTTTGAAGTGACTGTGGAGACACTGGGTCTTCTGCTGTATTTTGTGTACTTTGGTGACTTTAGCCACTCTCCATGGTCCTGACTTTCCTTTTCATCCTATCAGCCTCCCTTCCCTCCCTGTCTGTGGTGTTAGACTGGGCTGGTTGAAGGGATGATCTGAAATAAAGTGTATTGGGTGCCTTTGATGTGCAGAGCCTTTATAGGTTATGAACAAAAATTGGGTCTGTGTATTCCCAAACTGGAGAATACATGATTGCTGTTCCCAGCCTTCCTCTGAGAACAGGCTTTGACATCATCCATACTCTATAATTCATGGTATTTTTGTAGCAGTCTTTTAAGGTCTGCAGGAGAGTGAAAGGAATGATTTGGAAAGGCAAGAATTGTCCTGTGCCCTCTGGTAGGTCTGTGACCGAGCAGGTTCTTGCTCTTTGGAGTTGTTACTGGATCTCTTTTATCATGCAATAATTTTGCTTTCTCTTTGGAGTGCTACTGGGTCTCTCTTTTATCACACAATGTTTTTTTTTTAAGGATGATGTTGTGTTCCTTAATGTAAGCACTTGCTCCTTGTCAAACACATCCTCGAATGCCCCGCTAGGACTTGGCGCCTCGCTCCGGGGTGTGTCAAAAGCAGATTACAGAACGTCTTGTAACTCCTCAGCTCTTGGGTTTTTTAACCTGGTTTCTTAAGGAAACAAGGCTTATGTGAGCACCATCTCTCTCCCCCTTCTCCCTCCACATGCAACTTTTGAGTCTGTTGGCCAAATCCAAGTAAAATTAGCAGGGATTAGAGAGCACAAAAGGTGTGAAGCCCTGATGGACCTTATAAAAACACAGCTAAAAACAGGGGGCTCTTTGTTCTCCCACAGTGGAAAAGCTGCAAAATTACTTCACTCCTGGAGATGAGATGTGCTGGATACAATTTTTGGGGATCTTGTCAAAGACACATCTAGTTAACACCCATTATCAGACAGTGAGCTACAGGAGATGTGCAGGGAAGGGAATAATGAAGCTTCCTGGTGTGTTTCCATCCACGTTTGATCTGTGCTTTGGGAAGTTCTTGGTGTTTGTCTATTTTAGCAGCTTTTGATAGCTGTTTCATCCAAGATTTTGTGGGGAGGTGACTTTGTCCATTTTGCTGTTGTAGGATTTCTTTTCTTTGTTGCTGCTGGCTCTTTGGGTGTGGCTCTTCTGCTGAGGAATGAGAATAATTCCCATGAAATCTTGGAGGCAGATCCTTCCCACCCCCTGATTTTGTGGAGAGAGGAGAGGAGAAAGAGAACAAAGTGTTGTCCTGTTAACTGTGAATAAACATCCTGTGGAGCTAACACATGTTTTATTTCATATTTCCTTCCAGCATGGGGATAAGATACTATCCTGGGAGGAGAGGAATTGGCTTTGGACTGTTTGGCTGCTTCCTCAGGCTGTAGTGGGATGCCAGGAGCCTCACTGGGCACACCTGCCTTTGTTTGGGACTTGGAGATGATGCAGTGAAAAAAACATAAAATGATGCCACAGGAGAGTTTCAGGTTTTGGTCAGAAATTCAATGAATAAAAGATAACTTTGCAGAACCACAGCTATTGGTAAAGATCTGTGGAGCAGTGCAGGCGATGGTGTGAACACTCTGCAGATTTAAAAAATGGAGAGAACGGAGTTGTTTTATTATGGCTACAGAAAATGTTATCAAATATTCATGATGATCATCTCCTCTTATTTGAAATAATAAATCCGAGGTCAATTTTGTACTTGTAGAAAACTGGTGCCTGACTATTGGCCCCTTATTTCATCACTGGTGTAATGTAATGATAATATTTATCTACTTTGCAAGGATATTATTATGCTTACAAGTATATCATGGTGTGCAGAGAAGGAAAAGTGAGATTCTCCCTCTTTTTCCTGCAGGTTAGGGAGAGGCTTCTACAGACATTTCTGAGTCCAGGGAAAGAAAATATTGTGCTCAAGAGGGTTTATATAAGGCATAAAAGTTGATGAATTTGATGCTCAGTGTAACTATGATGTTAAGAAACGCCACCAGTTCTGTTTATTTTAAAGGCTAAACCTTAAAAATTATTTTTATCACTCATGCCATCCATCGTGTTGCCAGTTGTGACATTTGTGACCTGTGTTGCAAATTAGAATTTGACATTGTGGTGACTGCACTAAGCAATGAAATATGCCCCAGGGGTTTATAAATAGGATTTAAATTACCCATCCCATGACTTCATATTATTATTCTGCTGTATGTGTTTTTGTTATTTATTTTTTTCCCCCTAAAAGGAATGCAAGTTTCTAATGTCACCATGTGGCAACAACACGAAGCCTTTTTAGTCACTGCTGCTGCACCAAGTATTGTAAAGTCTGACATCCCTTTGAAGAACTGTTCTTAGCCACTGCTGCTATTTTTATTTTTCAGTTGTTCTCCGTGGAATATTTTTTATTTTGTCCTCGCGTGCCCTGAATTTTCACAACATTTTCAAATCAATCGAGGTCTTTCCCTCTCCTGTGTTTTCCCCACTCTTATTAACTTTTACTGGACTGTGCCTTCGAAAATCTAGTTGAAACTGTTTTTCCCTTGAACTCCAAGGAGTCTTTAGAGAAACATCTGCCAGAAGCACTGACCTACAAAAATCTATTAGTCTCTTCCCACTGGTGTGAGGCTCGTTTATGTAATGCTGCTGGATGGGACAGCTCTGCTCTGGAGGTGAAATACAAAATCCAGTTTTGCTTTCATAAGCATAGGTGTAAAGAAGTGGCTGATACTGAGAGGATGTTAAAGTGTTAAAAGTTGGATGTTAATTGTGATCATGTGTAACTTATCAGTTGTAATGTGGCAGAGAAGGGTGGCAAAAACAGGGGAATTAATTGTCCAAGAGAGAAATATTTCTTTCTTTTCTGAGCAAAGCAATAATTTAACCTCAAATTAGTCAGGTTGATTACTCTTATTATAAACACAGATATATGAACAGGTGGTGAGGAGCATATCACTAGATAACTTTATAGATTTTCATAAATTATTTTATGAACTTTTGAGTTTGATGGTTACAGATATAACTGGCAACTTACACACACTATGTATATTCCTTATAAATGTGCTGATAGCAGGAAGTACCAGACAAAGTAACAGAAGTTTATCCCTGTGCTCTCTGAAAGATCTTCCAGGGCTGGAGATGCAAAGGCATCTGCTCCATCAGAACATAAAAGTGGAAGCAACAGGAGAATTAAATGTCATGTGCATGAAGTGCATCAGAGGAAAAGGGCAACTAGCCCATGGATTTGAACTTGCACTTTCTTACTGTGGGCCTGGGAGATGAGCTGAGAAAGTTCTGAAATTTTCCTCTTCAATTTTGGGGATTTTTGGTGACATTTCACTCAAACTTTATCTCCACTGGATGAATGAAGTTAAAGCACAGCAGAGCCCATAATCTTCACTGCATTAGGAGTAATATCTGGAGTGGCTGGTGTTATATCCAGCCCCTTGGATCTGTGTGAACAAGGAGCTGCTCAGAGCTGGAATAATTTGGAATGCAATGTTTGGTGCAAATCTGGGCCAAGTTTGACCTTTGCCTCAAGGCTGGTGAAAGGATGCCTTAATCCTACTGCTCCTGCACCTATTTTTAATGCTATGTGTGCCCCCATTTGATTTTGGAAGAAAACTTTCTAATTCCCTTTGAATTCTTGGACAGTCATCACCTTTTTCTTTTTGGAGAGACATTGGAAAGCTGTGAATACCTTCAGTGCCACCCCCCAGGGAGCCTTGGCTTTTCTGAAGTGGGCTGGGGGATGTGTCCCAGACACATTAATGAAGCTCCCCATCATGAATTATAAGGAGGAGCTAACAGAATATTTATACCTGCTCCTTCCCTGACCTTCCATAATTGCCTCTGATTATTCTATTACTGCAGAACATTTTAAAGTAATTGTGGAGATAGGATGCAAGTGTGAAGCCACAGAGGCTGTCCTGAAACTTGGCAAAATCATGGACAGGCATCCAAATTGTGAGTCAGTCTGCCCTGATCTGCTTTCTCGAGTGGGATGTTACCCAGGCTGAATAATGATTTGTCCCTCCAGTGAAGTTACATGGTGACAAGGGGCAGAAGCTGACTTGGTTCTTTGATATTTTTGCCATTGATGAAGATTCCAGAGTTGGGAGTTTTGGCTGCCTACAAGGTTTGGGATTTGGCCAGTTTTACAAATATTGTCATTGGTGAGCTCTGTGGTTTGAGCAGTGATCATCTGGTGAGCAGATTGCAGAGCTGGCAGAGGTGTGGAGAAATAACTTGTGTCTCAGTGGGCAGGTGACCCGGATCATTCTCAGTGGATACATGTCTGATCCATCTGGAAAACATCTGTGATGGAGATTGCTCACCTTCAGTGCTTCATTTACTGTGGTTTTCTCATCACTAAATATTTCTTCCTCTAGTTCAGACCCAGTTCTTGTCCTACTACTTTGTGACTGGTCTCCTCCTCTGCAGAATATCTTATAGATATCGGAACCCTTTTTTTTCTTATTTTCCTTCATCTTTACTAAACAAACCAAATTCTTCCACTCATTCTGTGTAGTCATTCTTTCTGGAAACGTTTTTCTTGCCTTTATCTTCTGAAGTCTGTGCAGTAGCACCTTACTTAAAATTTTGTTCCTCAAGTTGGACCCAGGTCTTGAGTTGAGTTCTCACCTGTGCAGCGTGGTGGAGAAGAATGACTTCATATCCTTGATGTACAATGGATTATTCGTCTCACTTCTCTGTCTGAATTTTTTGGCAACTGTATAAAAGTGATGTAGCTTCAGCTTGGGGTTTCCTCTTAAAACCCCAGTGCTCTTCTAGAAAACTGCATTTGTTCCCTGAACTGTGTCTGTACAGCTGATTCTCCACTTAGTTGGGAATAACCTTTCATTTTTAAAAATAATTTTTTATCCAGGTGATTTCTCCATGTTGTTAAAATTGTTCCAGTCTTTATTCAATGTCCTTGGAGCATTCTTGTTTAATATCACTTTAAGCATAAGCTCCCTATTATGGAAATAACAAGTACTAAAAGGACCCTCAGTTAAAATCCTTTTTCCTACAGGGACCTACTGATGGAAAGCCTAAGCTGGCTCTTGAGCACTTTTCCTCCCAGTTAAATTGTTCCCTGTCACATCTTGCTGGGCAGTGTCAGGAGCTCTCCTGGCATCAAGATCTGTAATGTTTCCTGTCCTTCACTATTCACCAACCTGTTATTCTGTCATGGCAAGAAATGACATTACTCTGATGGGACTGAGTCTCAAGGAAGCTCTGACTGACATTTCCCTGGTTTCCTTTACATGTATCCTGTTTGATTATTTGATCTGGTATTTTGATGGAACAGAGGACAGGGGCTGCTGGTTACATCCGACTGCTCCTATTTATTTTCTGTTCAAGTTTGTATTTCTCCTCTCTTTTCCAATTCCTTTCTCCAACCTAGCACTGTCAAAGATGTTTTGGCAGCCTGCTCTAGTGGAAGGTGTCCCTGCCCATGGCAGGGGGCTGGAACAATGTGATCCTTAAGGTCCCTTCCAAACCCCTTCTTTGTGTCCATGAAGCTCCCTGTAACATTTGAAAGATAAGTTTAAAAATTCCATTGATTTCCCAAAACTGAGACTGGTGTTTTTTTTTGCCAGACCAAATTGTTGATGTGAAATGCATCCTGGAGCTCCAGACAGGCCTTGGTTTGGTGCCACCTCTCTACTCTTCAGGATTTACTGCTTCACAGAACAGTGGCTGCAGAGAACATTAAAGATACAGCATTTCACTGCTCCATTAAGAATTTAAAACACACATGTTAAGATAAAATTGTGCTTTCCCCTTACATTTGTGAGGAGATCAAGGCAAAAGCTGGGCAGAAAATGAGGCAAAATTTTTGGCCAAGTTGTCGGTGACTTTGAAATGAATGATCTTTGCAAGTTTATCTTTCTCTCCAGCATTTTGCCAGCGCTTGGGGAGTGAAGTGGTGTCAGCATATTGCTCACAGATGGTGACATTGTTAGATGTGGAATATGGCAAGGAAAGGCTCAGGTACCATTTGGAGATAGATTTAAATGCATTGTAAACACTAAGCTGACCTTGGCACAGGTTGAGAAATTCACATACACAACAAATTACAGGGGACAAAAGGAATCAAGAAGGAGAAACTGTTTAAATACCAGAAGAAATTTATTTAGTGGTCCTGATAAAAAAGTACTGTGTATTATTGTGAGTGTTCAGGAGATTGTTTGAGATTGTCTAATCCCTTGAGATTGCCTATTCCCTTTTGGCCTGAAGCCTTGGAAATTCAAGAATATCCATTAAACAGCAGATTCCAGCCAAACATCTCCCACTTCATCATGGAATTTTCATGCTGCTGAGTTGGACCAAGAGTTGTAGCTGTGTCCATGGGAGGGGGTGGAATTCAGAACTAACACCTAGCCCATGGCTGAAAATTCTGAATGATCTGTGATTGGGCTGTAAAGAACAGGGAGCAGTGACTCCTGGGGTTGGGCTAGATCAGGCTGATGGCAAATCTGCCTAGAAATGGTGTCTAGGAGGAAATGTCTCCCCATGGCCACCCAAGGAAAGGACCCAACAAGCTCAACTCTTCATCCTTTGCCACATTCCAAGCCCCAGCTGCATAGGTCATATCACATTCCATTCTGAAATTCATGAGGATTATTTTTTTAAGCTCATAATCATCAGTGTGTCTCTTTTTAGTGTGACTCACCAATATTTTAAGGGTTTTTTTTCTCCTCCTAGTTCCCTGTAAATGAAGTGCAGCATTCTTGGTGGCCTAACTTTGGTTTAAAAACCCTTTCACAAACTTGGAGGGGGATCACAACTCCTCTGTGCCCCAGTCTCATTTTGCATGGTGTGGAGAAGCTGATCACATAAGCTGACTTCTCTCTTCTCTAGAACCATCTATTTTTTTTTTTTTTTGGCTGAGTCCCAAAGCTTGAGTTTTGCCTGTTGGTGACAAACCCTTTGTGACTTTGGTGTCTTGGGAGATGGAGCAGCTGATGAAAAGCAGAGTCCTGCTGTCTGCTACATGATTTAGAGAGAGGCTCTGGTTCTGGCAGAGTTGTCTGTGGGTTGGATATCCAGCTGTATCTAGAGCTGGGATTCCTGGCTCAGGCAAAACCACTGAAAAGAATGGGAATGTTGCCTGGTGTCAGGCCTGCAGAAGTAGCCCTTGGTCTATTTTTTCCTCTCTGATGCATTTTATCTCATTTAAATCTGCTTGCAAATCGACTGCACTTACTGGTGCATGAAGTGAGTTAATTTTGATCTTGGCCTGTGTTTATTTGCAGATATTCATCCATCATCCTGTGTTTGTTTCTTTTGCCCTGTTCAATGGCCATTTCTGCAGACCTAACTTGCAGACTAAAAAGACTCAAGCTGGGAGAGCAGATCACTTGGGTGTGCTCAGGTTTTGTCTGCTGCTTTGTGGAGTGTGTTATTTGAGTTCTTTGTAGGAAAGCAAACAGCTGACTAATAACTTTCAATGTTATATACTGTTTCAAAGTGATGGCAGCACTGTTAATTTAGTGATCACAGGAAGACAGGACTGTTGTGTGAAATTAGAGAGGATTGTATCTTTGTTAGTTTCTTTCATCTGAGAAAACAGGAAAGCCTATTCTATTAGTTTCTGTAGAGCAGCAATATGTTCTTATCTTAAACATGCCATGTAACATAAATAATTAACCACAAGGATTAAAAATAGAAATAAATATAGGTTAGTAATCTTGTGTCTAGATGAATCCTGTCTCCATTTAAAAAAAATACAGCATTACACCAGTGTATAGCTTCTGTGAGTGAGATCAAAATTAGATCACTGAATATTTAGGTGCTCTGTCTGTATTTGACAATTCTCATGTCTCCATGCTTTTCAGAAGACTGCTGGAGTCTATTTATAGCACAGATTTTGAGCATCTGACACATAAGCTCCTGTGGACAGTCGGGTTGGTTTTTAGGTGCAGAATACACAGAGTTGGCTCAAGTTGAAAATGCTTTTTTTAATGTTGCCTTGTTAAGGTGTCACCTTTTCCTCCAAGCTGGGAAATGTGGCCATTTGTGATCTTGGGATCAGTCTGAAGTTGCTGTTTATGAATAACTCCTTTGCAGCATGGGAATTTATTTCAGATTCACACTGATGTAACTGGGATCAGAGCCTTGGGATACAATAGCACTTCAGAAACAGAGATCGCTTCTAGAATGCTTTGTGGCAACTTGGAACTTAAACTGGCTTTGAACAAAAATATTGTCTGCTGTCTGTGCAGGACAAGGGGGAATGGTTTTTAAACCTAAGACTGGAAAGATTTGTATTAGATTTTAGGAAGAAATTCTTTACTCAGAGAGTGCTGAGGCTCTGGCACAGGATGCCCACAGAAGCTGTGACTGCCCCATCCCTGGCAGTGTTCAAAACCAGGTTGGATGGAGCTTGGAGCAGCCTGGGACAGCAGAAGGTATCCATGCCCATGGCACAGGGACTGGAGCAAATCTTTAAAGTCCCTTCCAACCAAACCATTCTGTGATTCTGTGAACTCTTGAATTCTTGAGGAGTTGCAGATGAATCTCCTGGGATGGCTAGTAGGGGAAATGGAATGTATTCTGCATTCTTCCAGCTCTGTGGAATCATCTGTTAATGATTTTACTTCTCCTTAAAGAAAACATGATATCTAAATAAAAGCAAGCTCTGCATTTTCTCCTCTATGAGATTTCCCTACTTGCCTATTCAGATCTAATTCATGCCAGTCTAATGCATCCAAATTTCCAAGTGTGTCTGCTTGGAAAGCATGTGGGAAAAGAAGTTTTGATGATTCCTGAAATGAGTCTCCTAACTATCACTGAGCTTCAGAGGTCTTTCTGAATTTTCATGAGGACAACTCTGCCTTGAAACTACTGCTCAAGTAATTATCCTCTCTGGTAGTTTGGCTCCAGAGGTCTCCTTCACATCTGAGCTTTGTGATGTGCTAAGATGAGACAGGAAAGTCAAAGTGTAAAATGCCTCTGGTGTAAGCTCTGCCCAGCCTTTACCACTTTTGGTGCTCACCTGCACCAGTGGAAAAGAATCCTACCTGGACTGGAATTTTCCTAGCAGAGAAACCAGAGCTGCAGGGCTCTGTTACCACCAGTGCCATGTTTAGATTCCAATGATTTGTGATCCAGGGAACTCTTATCTTGTCAGGATTCCTTGACTGGCTTTGTCTGGCAAACAGCTGGGTCTGTGTCAGTGTTCCTAAAGCCTTGTGACTTACAAATGTTTTTTAAGGCCAGAAGGGACAATTAAGGTTAATCTGACCTCTTTTATTTTTGTATTACCTTATATACAAATACCCATTATTATATAGTCTAACGTTTGCTGTATAAACCAAGACATACATTGCAATATAATTTTAATGAAAATGTATTAAAACCATAATACATCAGTCAATTTTTCTTGAAGCTATGAGAAATCCCCAGAGAATCTCTGGGTGTAGTTGGACTCAGTCTCTGGATCTTAGCAAGGGAAACATGAAATTTTTAGCCTTGCTGTGAACTTGGACACCATGCTTAGCTCCCACCCTCCCATGCTTGGGCAGGAATTGGTCAGTTCCTGCTCTGGGGAAAGTCATTGCAAGCTCAGAGGGAATATTTACAGATAGTAATCAATGGGAAAGGGAGTGCAATTATTTTTAGTCATGTGATTAAATGCAAAGTGTTTCATATTGTCCAGGCTTGTTCCAGCACCTCATCCTTGGTGTGTTCCTGAATCAAACAGAGCCTGCCCACAACTCACTTTCTTTTAGCACTTATTTTTGATAGTTATGTGGTTTGGTTGGCAGACTCTATCCTGAATGAAGTTTTGATTTCATATTCCAAATATAAAAAAGGACCAGCCTTCATGAGAAATTCTGGTTATTTTTTTCACTGTAATTCATGAATAACAGTGGCAGTCACTGGAGATCTTCCCCCTGGATTTACCCCAGTGAATTCCACGGATTTTGATGGAATTGTTGGGGATTTGTCCTGATGCAATTGAGAGAATCTGGCCCATGTGTTGCCTGTTTTTGCCTAAACACATCTTGTGTTTCAGTCAATGCATCTTGTCCCAGAGCACGAAATCTTTTAAAACAGAAACTTAAAATCCTACAAGGCAATGCAGGTTGGCTAATTTTAATTTCTAATTTCATTGACCTTGACCAATACAAGTTTTTCTGTTATCCTTGTTTACTTCAGCTTTTCTTGCCCTTAATCCTCTCCAGGATTTGTAGGAGGGATGATTATGGATGCTCAGGAGGTGTGGGCCTTCAGCTAAAGCTGGGATGGTGATGGATGTCTGGCCATGGGAATGGAAAATCTCTGTCCACTGGGATTTATACTAAAGTCTGATCACGGTGAATAAAAAAATCCAATAAAACCATACCAAAGATGAGAAGTTTTGAAGTTTTTCTTTGGCTGTTTTGCCTTTGATCAGTCTAAATCTAGCCTTGTAAGAGTATTTCATCATACATTTTTGTCTGTTTTGCATACTGCATTGCACACCCATCCAGGATAAGAATAATGCAAGGATAACTGCAAGGATCCAGCTGTTTGTTTGTAATAGAAATTATTCTTTGATATTGAATTAATTAGTTCTTAATGCGGATCTGACTGCTTTATATAAACACTTGGGAAGAAAGGACAGAGTGATGACAAAAAAATTAGCTGGTTGTGAAAGAATTGAAAAACAACAAGACAAAAAATGCTTTATAATTTTGCAACACAGCAAGCTTTTTCCCCAGCAAATATGAATTGTTTAGAAATGTTATAAAGAGAACTGCATTTACTTCATGCTGTCTGATTAGAAGTTTTGGCCTTTTATGTATTTCAGCTTGGTATGTTTGCCAAGCACTCTTATTACTTCAATCAATTTAAATTTGCAAGACTGATGATCCTGACAGAATCCATTGGCACATCATGTGATCCTGGAAGCTAAAAATACCATTCTCTATGGGGCTTGCTTATTTCATGCTTCAAAGCCTAAGAAATGTTCGTTTTAGGAGGGGAAAAAAAAAAAAAAAAAAAAAAAAAAAGGAAGAAGTTTGCACTTTGTGTGATACCAGTAATTTCTTGAAGGAAAAATACCCTTTTCATGGAATCTTGGAGGTGTTTTGTTTCTTTGGAGCCTCACATCTCTATTAACTAAATGATGTTTCCCTGCCCCAGATGTGATGGCTAAGAGAGAATTGCACTGAGTCTGCCCTGAACTGTGACTTTTCCTTGTAGAGAGGGTGTTTGAGTCTCTGTGGGTCTATCCATTGTTTGCTTTGTCCTGTTTTTGGGCTGATCTGGCTCCACCTTCACTCTGTGTGTGTGTGTGTCTGTGTGTCTGTGTGTACAAGCCAATACTAGCGGGATGCTTGAATTGTCTGTTGACATCTCTGTAAATTGCCTCTAAATCTCTGACTTGCCTTCCTGTGCATGATACAAAATGCTGCTGAGGGCTTTCAAACCTCTCCTGTGTCTCTCAGCACTCACTCAGAGCTGAGGAACCTGAAGAAACTCAGTGCTCTGTGGGCTTGCTCTGTTAGTTGCATTGGCATTAACCTTTGCAGTAACTACAAGCTGCAATTACATCTCCTGAGAACCTCTGAAGTTGTTCCTCAGCTGTAGCTGAAAATAACAGGGCACCCCTACAGGTGATTTAAAAGGGTGAGAAAGGTCAAAGCCCCTGTCCTTCAAGTTGCTGCTTGGGAGGTTTGCTTGGGGAATTTTTGTATTTTCTGTTGAAGCAGGCTGTTCCTGGGAATGGCAGAAACTCCATCCTTGGCTTTCAGGGTTCAGCTGGGTAAAGCCATGGCTGACCTGATCTGATGCTGGCCTTGGTACCACTTTGAGTAAGAGATGGGTGGGAAAGGAGGAAATGTCTCCAACATTTCTATGCCCATACAGCAGAACAGCTGCTTTTTATCCATGCCTGATTAACAAGCAGTGTTTAATTAATGCCCAGCACTCTGTGGGTTTCAAGCAATATCTCAGCTGTTGAGAGACAGTGTTATTGCGTTGTGCTGTTTTTTTTCTTTTCTCATTTTCACCTGCTTCTCTCCACACAGGGAGTTGGACAGCAGAGCAGGAGAGATGTCATTTTAACCAGAATATATTCTGGAGGTTTAGCTTTGGACCTGACTTTGTGTGAGCAGTGCCTGCAGAATAGCAAGATCTATAACACTTTTTTCCTCTGTTCACCCTTCAAATTCACAGAGCTGAGCTTGAGTTGATTCTTCATGCTTGGAGTATTTTCTTTACTTGTGCTATTCCTTATTCCACAAGTATTTGTGCCATGTCCTGAGATGAGAAGTTTGAGCTATTATGAGCTGTCATCTTTTCAGCTTCACAATCTCTCAGAGCTGTGTAATGTGGGAAAATTTGGGTTCTCATAACAAAGCATAACAAACTTCTTGTAGCTTTTGATGGGCATTTCCATTTTGTCATTCCAGGCTGTTTTGTGAAACTTGAGTGTTAACTTACTTCTGATAGAGCTGGCAGAACTTAAAGCTGGTGTGATAAAGCTGAGAATGCTGGAGTTAAAGTCTGATGCAAGTATCTGGAAGGGTACTTAGAGAATTGCCTTGTATAGTGAAGCATTTGACTCAGCATTGTCCTGGCAGGGAACTTAAATTATTTGCAAGTGGTAAGAGTTCTCTAATGGGATGAACAAACACTCAAAGGAAGAGCTAAACAAAAAATTGCAGTTAGGGCAACAGCAGGTTCTGGTCTCTTTGCTTTCAGAGGATTTTCTCTGCAAGCAGCATCTCAGGGTTGCTGCAAAATCTGGGGATCATTTGCTCTTTGTATGTAAATGTGTTCTTGTCCTCCAAACAGCATCAGAATGAAAAAAGAATATTTTTGATGGTCTGGGGAAAATCTTCCTTGAAAAGTTTAATAAGGATCAAATTAGTGCAAATAAAATTTGATTAACTACAGAAAGGGCAGTTTCATAGGACTAATCCTTGGCTTTTTTTTTTTCCTTCTCCCTTGAACTACTTAGTCATCAGGCAAGGGTAGGATTCCTTTCATCTGCTGGAGGCAGGAGACAAACAGATTGATGTACTGAGCAATACATTGTTATCCTTCCTTCCATGTTCATACCTTTGGTGTGGAACAAAACTTAAAACTTCATAACATTTGTTTAGATGAAGAATCCTGCTACAATAGGTGCAAAAGGTGCCAATTAAATTAAATGTCCAACCTCCAGTGGAGCTTATTGACTCTCCATCTAAATATAAACACTTGTCAAATCTGTACTGTGGAGCTAAATATAAGCCTGAGCTTGCTCAAGAGACCGTGTCCACTGCTCCTGTTGGAAATGTGCAAGCTGGGCTGAGGAGAAGGATGCTGCTTGATCCCCAGGGGTGGAACAGGAATGTGCAGTGTGTGGGTGGGTAATTCAAGGCTGACATTCCTAAACTGTCCAGTTCCAAGGAGTCTGGGATAACCTAGAAAGGGTTTTAGGTCAGCTGAATAAGGAATGTGGAGTGCTGGAGTTAGGTGTGTGTGTGTGTGGTGGTGTGTTATTTTTTGTTTGCTGCTCTGAAGTGAGTTTGGTACCTTTGATAATGATCTGTGCCTTGAAATCCTGTGTAGGATGAAATTGGACAAAGATAAGTGGATGGATTTTTAACTCCTTTTGCTCAGCTTTTTTTGCAGAGCTTTGGCTTAGTTTATCAGTAAAGGGAGCTTTTCCTGTCTCTCTGGAGTCTGTCATTACGTTTGCAAGGAGTCTTTGATGGGGGAAGGAAGTATTGAGTGAAAGTAAACCATTCCTAATCCCAGCAGCAGAGCCTGCTCCTTCCTCCATAACCCAGACACAGCAACTGGCTGAGAGAACCTGATAGAAATTCATGGGCTCAAATAACATTCTGGCAATTTGAAGCAGACCGAGTTCATCTTAAATTTACTTTGTCCCCTAAAAGATCAGCTTGGTGAGACATGCCCTTCAGGGATAAGTTCCTCTAATCATAAATAAAACATGTGCTTTCCAAGGAAGGCAAGGAAAGGAAACAGAACTGAAAGATTCAGCAGTAAATTAAGACTATTGCTTTGCTTTACTGTGGTGCTTTTCTTAATAGTGTTGCTGTCAATTGTGCTTGATGCAGACAAAGGCTCTGTTTTGATCTCTTCTCAGTCCCTTGAATTTTGCTTTATACCAGCCTGAAATCATTCAGGGTGTATTAAGTAGATTTATTTCAGCCCCTAGTATTTAATTATGCTTTTGAAAGAAAGAAAAATTCCAATTTGGGATCAGATTGTCTGCTAGTTATAGTAAGTTCTCTTCCATCTATTACTGCAGCTGCTGAATTTCTGGCTCTCAAACATCTTTATTATAGAGTGAAAAAATGTGTGAGGCAGGAGTCAATGCCTTACATAATCAATCCAGCTTCTGCAGTGAACTTCTTATGCTTTGACTGGAATGCTAACAGAGTGTTTGTCTATCAAAGACGAGGTTTTTCTGTCTTTAGGAAGATTCTTTAACTGCTGGAGCAGATAATCTCCTGTAGGCTGTAGAAGAGATACTGAGGTCAGCACAAAGTGCTGTGATTGCCCAGCTAGCTGGTAAAAACCAGGCACATTTTCTAGAAAAAGCACATTTGGAGAAGCTGTTCTTGTCTTGTGATTAATGAAATAAAAAGTGGTATAAAAGCATTGCTGTGCTTGACCTTTTAGTGGGAACTTTGTGGAACTCTTCATAAGGAGATGACTTGGATGTGCAGAAACGTGTTGATGCAAGAAGACTTCTTCCATCGAGTTTGATTTGGTGTTGAACATTTGGAAAACGGGAAGAAGATCTGAGCATCAGTGAACAGTGGTGACAAACACACCCTCATGTCCTGGCATTAATTTCAGGGACCATTTTCTGGCTGCTTTCCTCTGACCTGCTGTCCTGTTCTATTGAATAGCAATAGCACAGGTTGAAAACAATTTCCTCTTACTCTGTTCCATGGCCTTTGGCAGATTTTTCCTATCAATGCCAGCAGAGAATTGCCCCCAGGATCTCAGTCCTCAGGCTGTGTAGACCAATTCCAGCTGATGAGAGCTTCCCAGTCTCTGCATCCCATTCTTTGGGTCTCACATTTCCTAGGAAACACAGAGCAGTGCTGAGCCTTTTGTGGAACTGCATGTCTAAATCAGCAATGCCTGGTGAATTGGATTGCTTAATGGAATGAGCACTGCTATAATCCTAAGTAATCACCAATATGCTGGTGTCTCAGGGGAGGAAGAAAAAAAAAAGAATCCATGAAATCATTTTTATTGAAACAGTAATGAAGTAAGATTGCCTGGTGTGTGCATCCCTGGGTTTGTCACGTTGGAGCAGAAGCCATTATTTTGTGCTTGTGTGTTTCATTTTAAGGAACAGCAAAATTATATCCATGTTTGATTACTTGTAGTTATAGTAATGGGGCAGGTGAGAGCACAATCCTCCTTTTACTCTAAGAAGGGTGTTTTTCCTCATTCTTTAATTCTCTGTCTTGTTGACACAGCACCACAGCACAATAATCCAGGATCTTCACGGAACATTTAGTAATTTTGATCCTCAGATAATTCCACTAAATGTATTGCTGAAGCATGGCTAATTTTGCAGAGGGTGCCAGTGTTTTCCAGGGATGCATTCAGCAGGCTTTGCCCTGAGTGTGATTTGTACCTTCCTGCTTTTAAATGATGATAAACCAGATGCATTTCCCATTTTTCTTGGGGAAAGTTGTATGATGAAGGGCCCAATGCTGCTGCCTGTGGAGAGTGAGATGTGCTGGTTTTAATGGACTGAAGGGCTCTGGTGCACTCCAGAATGTCTGAGGTGACATCAGGACCTTTCCATGCTCAGGGGTCATTCTTGTGTCAGACCTGCTGCTCTTCTGGACCAGCTCAGTTTCTGATAAAATTTCCTGCAGTGGCTGCTCAAGTCCAATTCTGTGATTGCGGTTTTTCTAGAGCAAATCAGAGCATCTCAACTTGAGGCCGACACCAACCTTTTAGCTCTTCTTCTCTGCATTGAGGAGGAAGGAGCACAGGGCCAGCACCTTGCATAATTCAAAGAGAAAGAAGTGTCAGACAAAGACTGCAGATGTGTCTGCCCTCCAGCAGGAGGAGTATCTAAAGGTGCACACTGTTGAATGCTCTTGGACCCCAGCTTGGCACTTTATTAAGTATCTGGAGTCAGCCTAAGGGGATTTAAAAATGTTTGTGCTCTTGGTAGGCTTTTTTCCACACCACCTAAATGCTTCAGAGTTCCTCAGCTGATCTTGAGAATGAAATATTTCAATTTCAGTTTCAGGTGTATGGTTGTGTTTGGAAAACTCAGCTCATCAGAAATAGGCTTACATCTCCTATTGTTTGGATTGGCAATCTTAACCCCAAGTCCCTCTGTGTGCTTTGTGCCTGATCCCATAGGGAATGTGAGGGTACAGTGAATTTTGCTGTGAAACTCAGGAATGTGTTTTAGATGAGCTACTTATAGTGGTCACAACCTACTTTTAGGTGGTAAAAACGTTAAAACTTCTTTCAGCCTTAACTTACAGATGTGCTATCTCAATTTACCTGGATGTGTTTTCCTTTTTTTTTTTTTTTTTTTTTTTTTTTTTTTTTTTTTTGCCTGCATGTCTGTGTAAGACACATGGCCTAAACCAAGTCCAAATTATTACCTTTATTTTTCTTCCTATTTTTACTGGTACTGTTTCCTTAGTCAGTGCAAGAGCAATCAGGAGCTGGCTCTACTTGCTTGTGATCCATCACTGTTTGAAGGCTTTGGTTTGCTGCTGGATGGTGTCCATGCTGTTGGCTGAGTGCTCCAACTTTCCCTCCTTTCCCAGTCTGTGTCAGACATGCATTTTTATCAAAATGTCCTGGGCAGCAGCAGTGCAGTGTGAAGGGCAGCCAGCTAGGCAGGGCAGATCTCTGATGGGAGCAGTGGATTTATCACATAAAACACAGCTGGGAGTGTTCCAGCTGACAGATGCCAGGAGATGGCAGTTTATAGGAGGGATGGCATTCCTGTGGGAATGCTCCATCTCAACTGGCAAATGAGGAACATCTTTCAGAGCAAAGGGAATAGCCAGTACCATGGTGGTACTGGAGCTCAAGACTTGTCATTTTTAGGAATTTAGGATGGAATCCACCATGAGAGCAGGTCAGTGCTGAAGTGGGGATCACAGGAGTTGAGGAGAATCCATCTTTGGAGACATTAAAAACTCAGCTGGGTGAGGTCCTGGGCAGATTGGACAAGCACATGGGGATCTCTCCAGCCTCAGTTACTCTGTCATTGACACACAGTCATCACCTGGACAGCTTGGAGGGCCCAGAGGGGAGGGCAGGAGCCTTGTCATAAAGTTGTGATGCTCTGAGACATTCTGTGAGTTCAAAGGAATAAATTTGATGCTCACACTGGGCCTGAAATAGGGATGAATCCTTCCAAGAGCTGTTCTGTTGTGGGAAAGCACAGTGTCCTGGAGGGGATGGAGTGTCCTGGAGGGGATGGAGTGTCCCTCCCAGACTGGCAGCCTTTGGCAAGGCTTGTCTTCAGCAAATACTGCAGTCTTTTTCTGGCTCAGCACGTGAGAATCACATCCCAGCTGCTGCAGAATAAAATTTAAACAGTTTGGGCCAGTCACTTAGACTCAGTATTAATTTCTGTGTTCTGTCAAGGTCACTCCAATGCCTTTTGCTGAGAGGAGAGTGAAGATGCCCTTTGTGTCTGAGCCAGGTATGGGATATACCTGACACCAAGAGAGGGCAAACTGACACCAGCCACATTTCTGTGCATGTTTTGGTTATTTCCCATTGACACATTGGCAGCAGTGATTACCATACTGCTAGCACACATCAGTAGTGTTCCCTAAAATCCATGGAGCTGATTCACCTGCTTAGAGGACTCTGATTTTCAGGGTTATAGAGGCTCAGAAGGGATGTCTGAGTGCTGCTGCCTTTATGGCACAAGGTGGAAGTGGGCACAGGCACAGCCACTCCTTCTTGCATCATCCCTTCTCCAGGTGTGCAGCTGTCCTGGTGAGCACAGCCTGGCTCTGCTGTCCTCCAGAGAGGGGTGTTGGACACCAGGCCATCCAGCCCAGCCCAGCCTGGCAGCTCCTGAGGCTGCACTCTTGTGAAAATCCACGGACAGGAGAACAAGCTGTTCCACTTCGGGTCTCTGAAGTGGATTTGTGATGTTGGCACAAAAGCCAGCTCTGTCCTGGAAACAAGCTGCTGCTTCTCAGCAAGGGGAGGTGCCAGAGCTGCCTTCTGCCACAGGGATGTTCAGGACAGCTGTTCTTTGTCTGCCCTCAGCAGTGCTTCATCCAGGTGCCCTTTCTGACCAGGAGCCTCTGTCCCTTTTCCTGCCACTGGGCCCTGCTTGTAGCATTACTTGAATAGTTTTGCTTTTCTGTCTGAGGACTTTCCTCTGTAATGATGCTTGTCTTTGCATCATTTCCCCTCCCCACCACGAATGGGGTAAAGTCAGGAGAAGCTTTTTCCCTGCTTCCCTTGGAGTCGATGCTGGTGCTGTGAGGAGCCCAGGGGATGCTGAGGAAAACGAGACAAGATATAAAAAACCTGCACTTTTATGTAACATATCCCTCTTTGCCTTTCTGAGAGATCACTGGTGTGCCTGATCTGAGGGGGAGAGGTTATCCATGTTCTGCTCAGCAATGCTCTCTCCCCTTTTCCTTTACTCTGTATTTTCAGCACACTCCCATTGGGGGTGATGCCAACTTGTCTTGTGTCATTCAGCACCATTTTACTGCCTCACACAACATACAAACCTCACAGATGAATTAGTGTCAGCAGGAAGCAAAACCAGCTGATACTTTTGTTTGGAAACTGCTATTTCTGTCCTTTAACCATCAAGACTTTGAATTCTGAAATACTGATCCTCTCCTAGGAGCTGTAAGTAAGGCAGCTCTGGGTTTTCTAGGCTCTGCCTCTTTGGGGTACGGCACTCAGAGGGTGATGCATTCATGTAAAAGGGTATCTCACCTCTGGTTTGCTGTGACTTATTTATGGTTGACTTTGCAAGCCAAGTTCTACCTGGGTTATAAATGCATGCAGTGGAAATTCATGGTGAAATCAGCCTTTTGGAGCAGCTTCGAAATAAATGTCTTACAAATTGTAACGTCAGTTCCTACCTCAGTTATAAAATCAGTGCCATAATTTAAAGGTATTGAAATTAAATAGGCTTATAAAGATGCATCTCTGTAGCACAGAGCTTGCTTGCAGCTGCAGCAAGCAGTGAAGGGTTTTTGTGGAGCCTCTGGAGCTGAATTCACTGGGCACACAGGTTGAACATGAAGGAATATACACACAGATCTCTCAGGCTGATCTCAGTTGAAATCTGTGCCGTGTCAGACAGGTTCCTTTAGAATAAAAATGTGCTCTTTGATTCTGTGAGTAGTTTGGTGAAAAGGGCACAGACTAACAGGCCAAAGGATAAATTGTGGTAGCAGCATACCTGACAAATCAGTTTGTGGAGATGTGGAGTGGCTTTATGGCTCAGAGCAGGGCAAGGCAGCTCTCTGAATCACTGTCAAGTTGCTGGAATAAAGTATCTACTTACGTGGGCAAAATAGCTCATTGTAATGCTTGAATAGACTGTTATTTAAAGGCCCGTGAGTCTCATTCTATATAGAGCAACATTTCAAGGGGTAAAAAGACTAAATTTATATTGGTATTTTATTAAAATTTATGCTGGCACAGCAGCACTGGAGCTCCAGTGGAAGCTGAGTTGGCTCTTTCATTCAAAGTCGCCGTTCTGCCTGCTTTATAACTTAGTGAAAAATTACCTGTGGAGATGAGGTTTCTCATCCTGATCTCAGCCCACCAGGGTGTTTGGTCTTCTAAGTGCTTCACAACCACTCTCTGCTGCTGTGGGTGTTGAAATGATGGGGCTGAAGAAGGTGAGGCTTTCTCTGTATTTAGGGCTTGATGCTTTATTATCTTACTTAATTATTTCTTTGCTGTTACCATGGCTGGGGACATGGCTTCAGTGCTTCCTGTGGAAGAGCAAGGGAGCTCCTCAGCCTTTATCCCACATGGGAAGGGGCAGGAAGGCACAAGGACAAGAAAAGGATTTGGCTTCCCTGCACAGGCCAGACAGCAAGAGGCAAGGGCAGCTTGGCCAGTTTTATGCCCTGGCCCACACTCCATCCTCAGTTAATTAGCCCCAGCTTGTAGCCACAGGAAAGGCTGAAGTCATCCCTGTCATCTCCTGGCTCCAAAGCTGTCACCTGGCCTCTTGCCTTTGTGCTGGTGTCCCCTGTGACCTGCAGAGCTCACAGAACAGGAACCCTTTTTACACTCATCCCACATTGCTGAGGAAAAGGAAAAATAATACTAAACCCTCTCTGTACCTGGAAATAAAGCTGACCTCTGTGTGCTTCCATACAACACATTCTGGGTGGCTTTGCATCTGCTGTGCATCCTCCTTCCTGGAGCCTCTGTGCTCAGGGGATTGGATTTATGGCTGTAAGAGCCTCACTGAGGAACTGTTGTTGGAGTATTTTGAACAGACTGGGAGGAAATTTCAGAGGATTTGGGGTTTTTTTTAAGGGTATGGTGTGTTCTCCTTTGAAATTTATTTCCATTTTTTTCTTATTCTCATGTGTTTGGACAAACTGAGCCCTGTGCCATTCCCTGAGGTGTTTTTGTTAAAATGCTGGGATGATTTGTCCATGGCAGCCTTGGCCCAGGTGATGTCAGAGTTGGCTCAGTGAGGTGTCCTCAGAGACAGGAGCCACCTGTCTTCATTGCTTTTTGATGTTGGAGCCTGGCAAATTCCTGCTAGGGATGGCTGGCTGTGAATCCCTATTGAAATTCTGGCCCAGTGCTGCCTTGAAAACCCTGCAGCAAGTGTTCATGTTGGAAGAGCTGTAGCCTGAAACCACCACCTGACTTCTGGTTCCAGAGCAAAGTCATTCCACAGGAACTATAGAGTTGTCCCTCACAAATTTAGTGCTTCAGGAGGATTTTGTTTCCCATCTTATGACTTCCTCATGTGGTTTCTTCCTAATGGATGCCAAAGTCATCACTGAAGTCCTTGTCCTGTATAATATTCCTTGCTAGATAGTTACAACCTGCCTGTCCAAAGGCCTTCTTGTATTTTAATCAGTGTAAATCCTCCTGCTTTGCATCTTGGAGTCACCTTTCTGGGGCCAGTCACATGTGGCTGATTGGCTTCACCTAAGAAATGTGGGATGTGGATGAGTAATTCTCAAATCTGAAGTGCCTCAGGACTCTTCATCAAAGGAGTGAAGCTGCTGCTGGTCAGTGGTGGGTAGGAAGAAGGACTTGTGTGGGGTGAAAATACCTTGGAAGCTCTTGAAAGATGAAGGCAGGAAAAGCAAAGCTTCAGTTCTGCCTTTCTTTGAGAGCTAGAATCTAGGTGTCCTCATTTTTTTTTAAACTTGTGACTTTGTCATCCAGGATATGGCCAAGAAGAGAGACTAAAATGAGCATCCTGTTCTCTTTTTTCCTCTGCTCCCTCGATGAACA
Organism: Erithacus rubecula; assembly: GCF_903797595.1. Taxonomy (NCBI): domain Eukaryota; kingdom Metazoa; phylum Chordata; class Aves; order Passeriformes; family Muscicapidae; genus Erithacus; species Erithacus rubecula. The sequence goes on from NC_136688.1 coordinate 56,594,655, forward strand.
TATCAGCAAGGATGGTGACCTGAGAGTGGAAAACATCTGGCTTCTTTCACTTGTTCTGTCCTTGCTTCTCAGTAGCAGAGGGAGGGTCTCTTGCAGGGTGTTTTTGTGATGCTGAGCTCAGGTGAATCCCCCAGCCAGGGCTGGTGTGCTGTGCTCCCAGCACTCCTCATCCCATGTTCTTGACTCTTTTATTCCACCACTGTCCTGCTCTGCTGCGGTTTTTATGATTTGATTGAGAATGTGTCAAGGTGGTTACATTTGGATTCCCTGGCTTTTCTCTGTTCATGCAAAGTCTCCCTTATCTTCTCCCAGTGCTGTAGGAGCTGTGGACTCTGTTTCCTTCTCACCATTATTTAGGGCTTGGTACAGCAAAGCTCTTAAGCCCATAGTTTATTCTGAGCCTGCAGATGATTTCACTGAGAGCAGAGTTTGGGCCTCTGTTCCAATTTTTGTTGTGGTTATTTCAATGACAATCAGAGAGCCAAGATAAGACAGGGAGAACAGCAGACATGAGCTTGAGGTTTTTTTTAATTGCTCTCATCTCTGCAGCAAAGAAACCGGTGGAAAGATCCTGTGAAGTGATGCAAATACAGAGCAGATGCTCCAGCTGGGCTGGACTGGTTCCAGATCTGTGTCTTGATGAGAAATGTGCTCCTTGGATTTCACTGCCATCAGAGGGAGAGGTGGGGAAAGGCTGGGGGATGCTGGTGGTTCCACAGAGGGACAATGTCTCTGCTGGTGAAACACCCAAAAGTGTCCCTGCCAGTGAGCAGCTCCTCCTGTCAGTGCCCAGCTGAAGCACCTGGCTCTACCCAAGGCCTGTCTGATTTGATGACTAAGCCATTGCAAAGTGTGTGGCAGAGAAATGCTGAGGAGTTTTCTGCTTTGGAAGGGAATATTGTTGCTCCTTGATTTGAAAGCCCATTTATGGCATCAGGTCAAAAGCAGTTGCTTCTGCTGCTTCCCAGTTAGAAGATTTATTTATTGATGGATGGCTGAGGTGAGGAAGTGAAAATTCTTGATGTATTTTTCTTCCTGGAAGAGTTGGCTTGCTGTCACAGTGGTCATTTCTCTTCTCCTCTGATTAGGTCCTTGTTTATCTTAGGAATTTGATGGCATTGCTAGTCATTGTGGCTGTTTCCATGCTGTGGACATACCATCTATCAAAACTGGCCTCTGCTCCTTCGGTGACTCATTTTCCTTCTGGAATGTTCTGAGGATATGCCATGGAACAAGTTCTGTCTTTCTGACATAACAGATGAGGAACTGCACTAAACTTTTCTTCCTTTTCCATGTCTCCCCCTTACAGACACTTCCCATTAGGTTAATTGGACAAATCTGTGCAGCAAAAAATGTGTGAGTACCCCATGTCAGCCCTGTGGTGGGAATGCTGTGGAGGGATGCATTGGGCTCATTTTTTTTTTTCTTGGCATCAATGTCCAGGAGTATCAAGGGGTTCAAGAGTTCAGGGTTTTTAAGTCCTGGTGAGTCAGCACTAAGGAACAAATTTCAAATGTGTGAAAGAAAGACAGGACAAATTGTTCTCTGGGATTGTTGTGGATAGGGCAAGAGGTATTTTGCCTCAGGGTGATAATAGGGAGCTTGGCTTTTTATCAGGAGATACTTTCCCATGACTTGGTAGGGAAAAACATGTGGAGTAGTGGGACTGATTGAGGAGGAGCTGTGGAGTAGCCAGTGGCTGTGTGAGCAGGATGGATCCTTTCTGGGAAGGCAGAGAGGGAAGGGAATGTCATGGTGCATGTGGTACCAGCCAGGCCAGGCTCTGCACTGCCCAGGTTTGGTGGTGAAGCATTGAGGTGTCCTTGAACGGCAGAGGATGGAATGGGCACTGCTGTCTCCAGGTGAATTTTAATAGATTTGGTACACAGGGTGCTCAGAGAGACCCTGAACTCAACAGCTGGGCTTAAAGGAATAGTTCTCATCATTAGAATGTTCTTGTGGGGAAAAAAAAAAAAAAACAACCCAAAATTAAAAAATCCTGGGATGACTTTTGCTGCATTATCAGCCTGTGGCACTGAAGCACTGTGAGTCAGGCTGCAGGAGCTGAGCTGTGCTCCCACCTCACCCCACACAGGCTCTGGGTGCTGGCTGAGCTCCTCAAACAGCACAAAACAAACACTGGAAGAGGGGGCGGGGGGAAGGCAACACTAATATTCTCTTCATTTCTGTCATCTTTCCAAACTTGTGATTTTAAACACTGTGAGAGGTGTGCAGGGAGTCCAGAGGGGGTGATTGGAGGCAAAAGCAGGATTGGAGTGGAAAGTAAGAGCAGGAGCAGGTAGTGGAGTATGGAGAGACCTTTCCCAGAAACAGGCACAGTGCAAAATTCACCTGGAACTGTGCAAGGCAAGGGGGTCTCACGAGCACCTTGGAGCACAATCTCAGCCTTCCAGAAACATGACAGCTGCAAAGTTTTAATAAAAGTGCTGGCAGCAGTGTGGGGAGCAGGATTTACCTTCCTGCCCTAAGGACAGCCATGAGGTGAGGCTGGGAGGTGTGATTCACCCTGAAGCTGGTCACCAGAAATTCCTTGGAAGCAGCAGAGCTGAAGGAGGGAGGGATGTGTCTCTTTGGGATGGTGCCATCATCACCTCAACCTCCCTACAGCCAAGGTTTGATGGCAAAAAGAAAACAACAAAACCTCGAGTTAAAATCCATAAGAAGCCCCTTGAGCATCAGGGGGAAGGGATTGAGGTGGTTTGATCTCTTTGTTGATGGGAATGTGCCAGCAGCTGTTCTGTGCTCACTCTCCCCTTCCTCTTGTACAGATAATATCTCACTGCCCCATCTTTGCTGTACATTTTTGGCACTCTTGTGCTTGCACCCTGCCAGGCAGAGGATTTCTGTGCTTGACTAACAAGACAAAGCTGCCAGCCTCGATGTTCAGCAAATGACCCCAGTTCTTAATCTTCTTTCTTGGAAATACCAGTTTGCTGTAGGAAATGTTACAGAGAAAATGCACCATGTTCCCAATAGATCCTGGCTTCAGATGCATGAAAAATGTAAGAATTTCTCCTCTTGCTGTATTTTAGCATGATTTCTTGGGAGGCAGTTGACATTTGTGTTGGTGAGGGTCTTTTTTCTTAGCAACTTTTGAACCCCGTTGCTCCATTTGAAGCAAATTATACAGATCTTGACATTATTTGCATTCACAAAATATTCAAACTGAAGTAACAGTTAAAAAATTATTGGTATTAAGATCCTAAAAATTCCATTACAATGCTGACTAATTTCCATGTCAATACCAACTAATTCTGTTATTTAGTACTGGAATTCAGAGAAGTGATGCAAGAGGCCAGTGTGGAGTGAGAGATCCTCAAGAGCCAGGCTTTTCTGGCTCTGCTCTTCTGGATTTGGTTATCTCCATGTGAGACAGAGCCAGGAGGACTCCAGCATGTCCAGCAGTGAGAAAGTCAATAGTTTAAAAAAAACCAACAAACCCAAAAACCCAACAAAACAAACAAACAAACTCCCAAAAATAACAAAAAAACCCTCAAAAATCAAGGAAGGTTTTCAAGTGGATTTTTTGTTTTGTGTCACCTTTTTGGGTTTTTTTGGGATTCACCACACTTTTTCTTTCTATTATTTTCAAATGAGGCTATATCCACCTATTTTTTAGATTATGCCATAAACTGAAAGAAAAGTAGTTTTTCATGCAATTCCATGTTTCATCTGTGACTTGCTGGATGTCCCACAGGAGATTTCTGAGCAATTGTTGATGCTGATTAAACAAAATCCCTGATTTGGTTGACAACTAAACAATGAAGATTTGGCCAAACTTTCCTTTGCAATGGGCCCCTCTGGGGCTACAGATGAAATTGCAGATATTAATTTTTTATCTCACGTGCCCTGGCACCCATCAGATGCTGGGGTGGAAGCATCTTTCAGACAGACATGCACAGACATCCAGAGGGGTATCCAGGCTGTGGGGCATTGTTCCAAGAGAATGAGTGGGGGTTTAAAATAGTCACAGCTCATCCTCAGGTTTAGTTTCCTTGCAAATCTTGCAAAATCTTGCAAATGCACTGCTGCAGCCCAGCTTGTACCATACCCAGGTAGAGAGAACTGATGTTCCATCAGCTTACAGCCTTAGCTCTGTGTCCACAATGCTTCACTTATCTGCTTCTCCTTCCTGTGATCCTTGCCTAAGAGGGACTTGTGACCGTGGTGATAATTATATCTCTCTATATATGCCTTCATATTCTGCTCCTTGAAGTGTCTGAAAGCTTCCTCTTTGATGTGATTCTGCTCCCCAGAATACATTATACTTTCCCAAAACAAGTACTGTGCTTGTTATAATTATTGCAGAAGTGCTGAGCATTTTCAAGTGCTTTTCATCATCCCCAAATGTGGAAATAGATGACTTGGCACTTTCTTTTTACTGCCAGCTGCTAAAGAGGCCAGTTCTGGATTAGGAGAACACAGTGAATCCATTGCAGAGGAATGTGGTGGTTGCACAAGGCTGGATTTGTGTCAGGAATGTGTAGGGCTGGAGGTTGGGGTTTATCTTCTACCTTGTATTAGACTGGGATTTTAATCCTTGACTTGGTTTCCAATTGTATTCAGTTTTCAAGGGCAGGGACTGGCACAGGGCCTCAAGTGTCTGATGGAAGAAATGGTCCTTTATGCTGTCAGTCCTAGAATCAGAATCACAGACTGTTTTGGGCTGGAAGGGTCTCCTCCCTACCATGAGCAGGGACATTTTCCACTATCCCAGATTGCTCCAAGTCCTGTCCAACCTGGCCTTGAACATTCCAGGGATGTGGCACAGCTTTTCTGGGCAACCTGTGCCAGTGCCTCACTGGCCTCATTTCTTCCTAATATCCAGTGTGAATCAACCTGGTTTTGGTGTAAAACTTCACTAATTGTTTGCTGGACCAAGCAAACCCCACTGTGAGGTGGGACTTGTGTGCTTTGTGCTGTATTAATAAAGGGCAGACTTTGTTTGATTGATGTTCTCTTAGTACTCCAAGTCTGTGTTAGTAATCCAAGAATAACACTTGTTGTCATCTTCATTGTGGAGGAATTCCCACATTCTTATAGCAGATATTTGCTTATTAATAATTTTTATACCAGTAGGAACTAGCTCTAGTAATGATCATGGAATCACTTAGGTTGAAACTCCCTCCAAGATCATTGAATCCAACAATTCCCCCAGCACTGCCCAGGCCACCACTGACCCATGTCCCCAAGTGCCACATGGCTTTGAGATCCCTCCAGGGATGGGGACTCCACCACTGCCCTGGACAGCCTGTGCCAGTGCCCTTTCAGTGAAGAAATTTACCCCAAAATCCAGTCTGGTCCTCTCCTGGTGAAATTTGATGTCCTGTTCCTGTTCCCTGGGAGCAGAGTCTGATCCCCCCGTCTGTCCCCTCCTGTCAGGGGAGTTGTGCAGAGCCACAAGGTCCATCCTGAGCCTCCTTTTCTCCAGGTGAGCCCCTTTCCAGCTCCCTCAGCCCCTCCCCATGATCTGTCTTGAAGATCCATCTCCAGAATGTGTCTTCTCTCCTCAGTTTCTAACAAAAGCATTGAGAGCTCCTTGCAAAAAACTGATATTTCAAATTAAATCCCCAATGAAAATTCTCAAGAGAATGCAGTTCCTCAGACAGTTTAATTCAATTTGTTATCCTTAGAAAGAAAGCATACAACCTGTTATTTTAGGGACTAGGACATAGGCTTTGTTGAGCTGCACAAACATGTTATGAACGCAATAAAGCCAGATAATTCTTTGCATACAATTTTAAAAAATAAAATTTCACTAAGCCTTCAATAAACTAATTAATCACTGAGAAAGACTCCTACTCTGAAACACAGAAATTTCTCCAGCTGAATTTGGACTTTGCAGTTGAGCCCCTTTACCTGAAGACATTTGTGGTTTGCTGGAGAAACTTCTCCTTCTGGATTAATACTAGTTTTTAAAAATAACCCTGGCCCTTTGTAGCTGGAATTGCTCAAGTGTCAGATTTAATGAGGATATATCAGTTTGGCTAATGCAAACCAGTAGCTCTCCCTAAAAGCAAGCTTTGCCTGCAGAAGGTTTGCAGCTTCCTACAAGTGAATTTATCTCCAGTGAGGAATGCTGTGGAATGAGTGTGATGTTGTTGCCTGCTGTGGGATTCTCCAGGGGACAGAAAATCCTCTTTCACTTGCCAGCTTCAGCTTCTCTCCTGGGAAAAATGGATGTTTTTACTACAGGATCAGTGGTGTGGCATCAGTTGTGTCAGTCCCTTTTCCTTCTTTCATTTCACTGCTGCTGGATGAGAAGGTGGAGGTCAATTCTGTCACATTCCTGCAGGGATTACAGGTGGGGGGATCTACTTGGAGTTGATTCATTTTGCTGTTAATTTCTGACAAGTTCAAAACAAATCCATTTTGTTAATAAGTACTGGTTTGGCCTCTAACCCTTCCATTTCCTTCTTTACATTGCTGGCTGTTCATTCACAGATTTCAAACACCAGTTCCTATAATCCTCCCTCTGAACTCATTTTCTCAGGATACCAGGCAGTCAGTGAGGGTTGTTGTCTTTTTGTGTACGTGATGTTCATCTTGTCCTCTTCTGAGTTTTGAACCTTGTGAACCATCCAGAAGGTTAAAGAGATCCAAACTCTTTCAATCTCATTTGAATTAAAATTAAAAGGTAGTCTTTGCTAGTCCTGGGCATGCAGCAGGCAGGGTAAGGAAATAATTCCTCAGAAACTCTGGGAAAGTCTGTAGTATGAGCTCAAACCTTACTAGAAGAAGGAGAACAAGAAGTAGAAGAAAAGAACAATAAGAAGAAAAACAAAAGGAAGCAGCAGATGGTCCTTATACACTGCAGAAATTCTAAAGTCTGAGTTTGCATTATCTTGGATACCAAAGCTAAGTCATTGCAGGAGACAATACTGAGGAAACCAGGATTTCTAATGGAATCATCTCTGGTTTTCCCAAATCGTTTGTTTTATTCTGTCGCAGTTATTTCCTGTGCTTTAGCTTGTAGTGGGTTGTATGCATGTGTACTGAGGAAATAAGGAAAATCAGATGGGTCATACCCTGCTTTCCTCTCCCTCTGTAAACCCATAAAATGAATATGTAGACCAAGCATTCTTTTCATTTTTTCTTTACCTCTTCAGCCGTGTTTTATACTTTCAAGGTTGTGGTCATCTGGATCAAGTAGCTTTGCAAGAGCTGTTGTTGAGCTGGAGAAGAGCTCAGCCTGGAGCTGCTGAGGGCTCAGGAGTTCTGTATTACAGAGCCTGGGATGGCTGAGGGTCCAGGCACTCAAAATAGGTCTCCTCCCAGCTGGGAACCAAGAGATGGAACTTCTGTCATGACTGGAGAGTAGAGAGTATCTGTATCGTGTGAACATCACTCAGCACCTCAGAAATGGATTTTGGTGACTCAGAGGAAACAGCAGCACCACAGTTCTCAGATGTTCCCAGCAGGTGCTTTGTTTTATATAAAATTTATTTGGTTCTCAGGCAGGGAGCTTGCTGCCCTGCCAGCTGCAGCAGGGAGCAGCTCTGTGGGGGGAGTTCCATTGCTCTCCAAGTGCTTCTCCTTCAGCACTGAATCCAAACTGCTTTATTGAGCCTTTGGGTGTGATTGCTATGTGTGGTTCAAAAAATGTGCCCCACCTGACCAAAGTAGGGTAAAAGTGTGGAGAATCTAATTTGGAAGAAAATTGCAATGTGGGTTTGTGAGGGTATGGGTGACCATGGCAAATCCAAAGCCCTGCAGGGTTGAGCTTGTTGTCTGTCAGTGTTCCTAAGAAGGTGAGCACACAGGTGTGATAGAAAGAGTGGGTTAAGCACATGTGCTGAGATTTATCTGCATTTAAACAGTGTCTGCTGCCCTGCTGAGGTCTGAAGTGCTTTGCATGTCACCTCAGCAATGCAGGACCTGCTGCCTTCATGCTGCAGAAATCTGCTCCAATTTCATGCTCAGTGTATGAGCTGTGGCAGTTCTGAAAGAATAATGCAACTCCCTTGATGCTAAACACTTGTGGTTTGTGCAGAGAGACTGGATAAAGTGAAAATAATGTGAATTTAGAGTGGTTTTACCTTATACTGCTTTCCTTCTAGGAAGTCCAGCTGCAAATGCTCAAATGCTCCCTACTGGTGCTTGCCAGCCAAGTATTTTTTGAGTGTAGCAATGAGCAGTGACTTACTCCTGACTCCCCAAGTAAAACTGGTAGGGGTCAGTAAAAAACACCACTGAAATTTCATATAGGCTTAACTGGAACCCTAAAAATACCCTGGTCATGTGGGCTAAAAGAACATGAGACTACAAAGGCACAACTGCAGCCCTCCAGCATCCTCCTGCTCCTGGGACATGGCTGCACTGCTCCAAGGCAGCTCCTACAAGATGTCACTACTGATCACAGGCTGTTCAGCAGGGCAGAGCCTCAGCTTAATCAAATAATCTTTGTTATATCTTGTATGATTGTCTATATCTGACTATTTATAGCCTGGCTCCATGCGTGCCAGACACGTGTCCCAGATTGTGTCTGAGAGTGTATTTGATAATGGATTTGCAATTGCTGGAAAGAAGTGTGGTGATGGGCACAGAATTTTGATGGCTCTCCCTCTGCTGAGCTGTGGATCAGATCCCTGTTCCTTAAGGATGCTGTGCAAGTTGCAGAGGTGCTGCAGCAGCAGTGAGAGCTGTGTCTGGGGGCCCAATGCATTTACTTCCAGGTGACCCTGGTGTGTTAGCACCCTTTACTGGAAGTGAGGAATGGGCTATCAGTCATTTGAAGGGATTTTTGGGAGGGTTTTTGTACAGAGGAAAAGAATCTGGCTGGTAGATAAGGCTGTATAGGATGTGGGGATACCAGATGAGTCTGGATGCTGTATCACACAGACATTCCTGCCTGGTGTGCAGTTCTTCATCACTTGCAATCATATCAGGGCTGTGTGTTCTCACTTTGGCAACACAAAACCAAAGCTGGACTAAAGCAGGTCCTGAATGAGATTCTGCTTTGTGTGAAAATCCACTCTGCAGAGGATTGTAAACACTGTTAAAAATCTCAAGTTTATTTCTGCCCTTTCAGCTGTGAGGTTTGGAGTGGTGCCTCGTGACCCTCCTGCCTCCAGGCTCTGGGGCTTTTTGCTTAATGCAAACCTGGCAGAAATATTGGCAGTTCATAAATTGTCATCTTTTCTTGTCATCTCAGTTGGGACAGCTATCATCACAACAGATGTGGACAACTGGTGAGACTGCAGGCAAGTGCTCCATGCTCACTGCATCTGAGTTGAGAGAGGGAGGATCTACCTATGGAGAAGGAATAAATGATACATGGATTAATTGTTACCCCACTGCTTTCTGCTATTCTCAGCCACAGCTGGAAAATTCAGCTGCAGCTCGTGTATGACCACTTGAGCTCCTTCAGCTTGAAATGACAGGGAAAGAGATGTACAAGAGGAATCAGAGAACCATAGAATCCCAGAATATCCTGAGTTGGAAGGGATCCACAAGGATCAGAGTCCAACTCCTGACTGCACAGACACCCCAGCAATCTCACCCTGTGTCTGAGAGCATTGTCCAAACACTGCTGGAGCTGTGGCAGCCTCAGAGCTGTGCCCATTCCCTGGGGAGCCTGGGCAGTGCCCAGCCCTCCTGATCTTTCCTGGAGAGATGGAACTGTGGCAGGAATGGAAGCAGTGTTTCTGCACTTGTGTGGAAAAGGGATAAATCTGTAGAAGAACAAGGTATCATCTGTTGTCTTGCCCTGAGAACAGCTTGTTTTTACAGAGATGTGTCCCTTCACATGGTAGAGCTTTGTCAACAACAAACCAAAAAAGGGAAGAAAAGTTAAAACTTCCTGCATAACCTACAATTCCCACTGGTCCCAAATAAAATGAGATGTAAGCACCTCTCTGACTTTCAATAGCACATGGGTGATCATTCCTCAGAGTCTGGTGATAGCATTAGTTAAACTGATTAGATTCAGGGAATTAAACAAAAGAATCAAATCTGTGCTGCTTTCATCTGCATTGGAGTGGCTGAGGAAGAAATCAATACTTGTTAGCTAAATAGGGACAATATTGTCAGTGCTGGAAGTTGTTTTCCATTCTCTGTACTCTGTTTAGAGCTTGGGAATGATCTCGAGTCCATCCAGCCAAGTTTTTGCAGAGGAGACATGGGCTGATTTGGGGGGTTAAGCCTGAAAATGGGTCCAGGGTTTAGTTTCAGTTCTCTGCAGTTCCACAAGCTCCTTATGTGACCTTGGGAATATTCTTAAGCTTTCTGTAAATGTTAGGCACCGTTTCTCCTCCCTGCTTTAGATGGGGAGTGATTGTGGGCTGGCTCTGCTGATGACCACGTTCAGCTAAGTCTGTCCTTTGGGTTCCTGGTGGGCTTGGATCTTTCTCAGTTCTGTTTGGAGTGACTGAAGCTGCTCTAAGAGTTTACCATCTTTTATTCCCCCAGGTTAAGCTGGGAAAAGCCTTTTGTGGCTCTCTGCTCATGGCCAAGGTGTCCCTGCTTGTCCCTTTCTGTGACTATTCCATATAAACTCAACTCTGCTGGCAGCCAGGAAAGGTCTCTGCTGTTTCTCTGTGCCACCTTAACTGGCTGAACACTTTTCACTGATTTATGATAGAGACACTTTCAAGGGTTTGTGGCTTTTCTTCCCAGGTCCTGCCTGTGCTGACAGTGACCTTATCTACATTTAACTTTGCCTTCTGGATTCTTGAAGACAAGCATAGATTTAAGCAGTTCAAAATGAAAGATTAAGCCATGGTTTTAGCTAATCTTCATGCAGAGGAGGCTGCCTGCTCTTCCTATCTGGGGTTTGAGAAATTCTATTATGCTGCAGCATATCTCCAAGGAAGGATTTGAGTGATGATGTTAGCAGCCTATCTTACACTAATTTTTACACTTAATAGCACATGATAAGGCTGTTGTCTGCAGAGTAGCATTTTCTTCTTGAAAAACGACTCCTGTCATTTGTTGTGCTGCAGCATGAAAACATTTTGCATTTGTCTCTCTGAGGATTTTTAACTATCCCGTGTCTGCTGCTTGGTGATTGTTTCCACCTTGAGCCCAACATACACCTGAGCCAGAGCTGTTGTTAGGAGGTTTACAGGAAATTCATGGTCACTGAATTCTCCATGGACTTCTTGCTGTGCACCTGATAGAGCTGTGAGGTCTCTGATCACCTGTCAGTTTTTTAGGACATTCTTTTGGGTCTTCAATTTGTCCCTTCTTACAAAGCATCCTGCCAAAATAGTGCCCTTCAAAGACCCCTTATTTGGAAGCCTCTTGAGGGCTTAGAGCTCCTAAAAGCTTTCAAACTGTGGCATTTCTGTACCTGCAGAGTAATCTCATGCATTTCCCAAAAGACAGTCACAGATAATCTCCTCTGAGACCTCATTAGAGAATGCAAAAATTTTCCACTGTGGATTTCTGTCTTGGCCCTCCATCCTGGCAGCAAGGGGGTCCCTGTTCAGTGTCATTTATCTTTCTGTCCTTCTCTTCTCTTGCAGTAATAGAATCACTGAATTGTTTAGGTTGGAAAAGACTTCTCAAATAGAGTCCAGCTAATCCTCAGCACTGCCAAGGCCACCAGTGACCCTTGTCCCCAAGTGCCACATCCATATGGCTTCTGTGCACTTCCAGGCAGGGTGGCTCCACTGCTTCTCTGGGCACTCTTCCACCCTTCTGGCATTTTCCCTCCTTTCCAGTTTCCCTCTTTTATCGTGTATTCTTCTTCCACATCATTTCCCACTGTTTCTCACCTGCCTTTGAGTGACCTTTTGTGGTATCTCTGCTTTTTCCTCCTCTTAAACTGTGATATCTTCTCCCTTCCTCACCAAGTACTTTGAGCCCTTTGTGCTGACTTTTGCAGTAAGTCCCTGCTACATCCACAGTCATTGAGGCAGGCTTTGTAAAGCTGTCTTTTCCTTAAAGCCATTCCTGAGCCTGAAGTCTGCCACATGGTACACTTAAAACTTCTAAAAATCATTGCAAGAAAGCTCAGGACCATCTGCTCTGTTTTTACAGACAGATTGTAGGCAGACTGCTGTGTTGGCCAAAATGATGTGGTCATTAAATCACTGTGATGTTGCTCATTGGCAAGTTGAAGTTCTACCACTCCAGCCTAAAACCAAAGTCCTTTCAATTCTGCATGTGCAGGCAAACCATCACTTGGCATTAAATGAATTGATTAAATGTTCTGCTAAAGTAGACTCAGTGGAGCAAAGGCTACCCAAACTGGATCACCTTCTCTGCTGGAACATCTTTTCCATGCCTGAGACTGCTGTTAACAAATTAGAGAGCTCTGGAGGAGAGAAGGGTTTGGGGTGACCTAAATGTGGCCTTGCAGTACCTGAAAGGAACTGGCAAGAAAGATGAAGAGAGACTTTTTACAAGGGCCTGGAGTGATGGGGGGAATGGTTTCAAACTGAGAGGAGTTTTAGATTAGATATTAGGATGAAATTCTTCCCTGTGAGGGTGGTGATGGCCTGGCACAGGGTGCCCAGAGAAGCTGTGGCTGCCCCTGGATCCCTGGCAGTGTCCAAGGCCAGGCTGGACAGGGCTTGGAGCAGTCTGGGACAGTGGAAGGTGTCCCTGCCATGGCAGGGGGTTAGGACTGGATGACCTTTGAGGTTTCTTACAACCCAAACCATTCTGTGATTCTGTGATTTTTGTGATACGATATTTTAGCTCAGTTTTGAGCATTCAAAACCATCTGAATTTTTCCAAATTTGAACCTTTTCACGAATCTTCCATTTGCCTTCCAGTGTTGCATAAATTTAGTAGTAGCCAAACCCAAGTGACATCAGGTACCTGGTGGAGCCTTTGCAGGAAGTTTGCTCTCTTCCTTTGAAAGTTTGTGATCCCTACTACACCATGGAGCCCTATTTGTAGGCAAGACAAGAACTGGGCAGGTGTTTCCATGTTGGGCAGACAGCCTGGCAGCCAGAGATGGTTTGTGATAGTGTCAGGAGGGCTGACAGCTTCCCCAGCAGCTCAAGCTGCTGCAGAGCTCCTGTTCAATTGTTTATCCAGAAATTGCACCCTTGAATTGAAATGTCTTCAGGAGAAGGTGGCTGCAGGCACTGCTGCTCTGGGAATGGGTTCTGCTCTACTGAGCCCAGGTGTGCACTTAACATCAGAGCCATGGAGAGCTCCTTTAACCTGGTGATTGAAAACCTGGCCAGAAACAATATGTTCTGTAGTCACAGCCCAAGCCTTTGCTTCTTTTAGCCTGGTCTTGAAGCCTTGACTGGTATCTTAACACTCCAACAGAACTGGTTTCTAGGAAGTTTGCTATTGCCTTCCTCATTCTTTGCTGCTTTAGGTAAAACAGATGGATTTCAATGGCTCTGTGTAAAGCATTTGCTCTAGATTCTCCCTTCCTACAGACATTTCCACTTTGTCTCAGAGGAGGTAGATGAGTGATCAGAAAACCTCAGACAGTTGCCAGAGGCCCTGCAGAACCCCCTTGGCCCTTTCCTCCTGCTCAGAGCAGTGCTGGGGGTCTCAGAGGTGATGGGTTAGGGCAGGGTACATACCCAGGCACATATCCAGCTGTTTCCCAGCTGAGATGGGCATTATGAGCTGCTCTCTCACTGAAGATGGGCACATTCATCTATTGTTTAAGGGCAGAATTTCAAACAGACTTGATTGTCATGCTGGCATCTAAGTGAAAGGTGTGTGTTTGAAACTGAAGGGCTTTGGAGAAGTTCTTGCTCTAATATTTATGGCTGTATCCAGATACCCAGATAACATAGGCTGCATTGGTGTGATAGTTTTTCTTACTGACTGAATAGGTCTTGTGGTCTTTTAGCAATTTAGGTGGAGCTTGAGCCACATTTGGCTTTACTTGTGCTGTTCAGATAGGTTAAAAACATTCAGGTGCATCTTTAGAGTGGCAGCTGAGGAGCTTCTGGTCCCAGTGGATTTTCCTGCAATCCTTGTCACAACTGGAATGGAGAAGCTGGTCAGGAAACTCCTTTGCTTTGCCAGGTAAGTTATAGCTCTGGGCATCATCAGCTGCCCACAGCTCCCAGGAGTGCTCCCCAGAAAGTGCTGGAGCACTGGGAGTCCCTGGAATCTCCTGTTCACTAATGCTCAGGGAGGTCAGCATCCTGCCTTCTGCTTCCACAGTTTGCTTGTGCCATGTGTAAGGAATTACACTCCAGGCTGCCTTTTCAGGTGGATTTGTCCAAGTGTGTTGTATTTTTCTCTTTCCAGATGGAACTATTCTTTCTCTCTGAAAATTTGAGTTTTCCACACCATTACAGGCTGTTGGTTAAAGGCTGGAAGAGGTGAAACACTCTGGGCTGCTTGGGTAGGACCTGCAGGATGTCTGTTGGCTGGTGGGTGCTCCCTGAAGAACCACACCAGGTCACATAAATTAGAGCAGCCATTTAACTGCTGCTAATTGCTCTGGCTTAGGTCAGCCTGAGAGCAGCTGTGACTAGAGAGCTGTGGAGCTGAGAACAGCTCTGATTTATGTTAAGAAGATTCTTCTGGAAGCAAAATTTGAATTTTATATTTTTAATGGATTTCTGAGACAGAACCATCTATGTGAGGGCTCATTTCCTAACAGTTTGTATTAAATCTGTTGTTGATGTTCTGGAGCTTAAGTATGTTTCTATAAGTGCAAAAAAAAAAGAATAGTCCCTGGGTACTTTACAGATATGCTGAATATCAGCTGTGATGTGACAGCAATAAGCACATCAAACTCTGGGTTACTGGCATCATTGATATGCTGTGTGTGCAGAGGCTTTGTATATCACTAGGCTTTGTGCCTGACAACTGCAAGGATGTTAATTATTATGCTATAATTCATCAGCTGAAGGACCTTGCAGCACTGTTATTAAGCCATATTCTGAGGCCTTTGCTGGGTCATTAAGCAAAAACTAAGTAAAGACTAATTTACTCCGTTATTAATCAATGAATTAAATATATTCTGAAGTCCTGTTTTAAAAAGGAAGGTACTGCTTGGGTGGAAAATGAGGAAATTACATAAAAATTTAAACAGGAAAATAAATTACTCTTCACATTTTAAATAATTTTGGAAAATAATTCTTTCTGCAGAGTCTTGTAAGTCCAGGTCAGTTGCTGATTTGAGGAACTACAGGGCTTAGAAGAAACAATGAGAATGGAGTGGAATTTTGCCCAGTGAGGCAGATCCTGTTCACAACCTGTGATCTGTCCCCTTCATCCTGTTCCCTGGCTCTGCTGTGGTTTGTGACTGGGGACCCTCTTTACTGCACCAGTGTAGTTAAGTCATCAGGTTTTCAGATTTCCCCATCCTTAGCCTTGAGGAATGGCCTTGACCATCTGGACCTTCCCTGGTCCTGGGTATATGAGTGACCTTTTTGCCAGCACTCACTGGGTCATTTCTCACATCTCTGGATTTGTGTTTTCCTAGAGTCCCTCAGCTCTCCCTGGCTCTGGGGATAGCTTTTTCTTCCTTGGCACATGACTGAGCAGGGACAGGAGTGATTTTCAGGATTTTCCTGACCAGTGTTGTGGCAGCAGCACGGTGTGACCCTTCAGCAGGTGCCAGATCTCCTGACTGGAAGCACTGGGCAGCTCCCAGTTTAGCTCCCCAGAGCTCACACTCACCTGCTGAACCAAACCCAGCCCTGGCTTCTCCTGCTTGGCCCATCCCTGCTGCCAGAGCTGTTTCCAGCTGTTTCCAGCTGCCTGGCCCCCTCTGGGTTTGATTGCCTTTTGGAAGTGCCAGCTCTGTGGCTTCCCACAGGGACAGGAGATCAAATCTGGGAGCCTATCAGCTAAACAGCCTGTGAGGCTTCCAGGTTGTTTTTTTCACTTGCTTTTGCATCAGTATCTGACAGGCTCAAATCCCAGGGTGCTGAAGAATTGCAGCAAATATTTACTCTCCTTTCTGTTGTGGTAGCACCTGGGAGGACTCTGAAATGTGAGGTGTGTTGTGCTGGAGCACCGTGCCTTGTGCTTGAATTTTAGACACAGCTCCTGCCCCAGGAGCATTCAATCCAGCAGACAAGGAAGTTGCAGAGAGGTGAATATATTTAGGATAAAGTTGTGAGGGCAGAGGCAGACACTGAACAAAACCCTCACCAGCTCCCTTCAGCTGCAGCCTGTGGTTTGTGCTGGTTTGGCTGCCAGCTCCTCAGACTGGGCTGTGTTCTGTAGGCAATCCACGTCTTCATCACCCCACCAAATGAAGGCAGAGTTGGAGAAGGCTTTTGTTGCTTTCTGATTTTTTTTTTCTCCACATTGCATAAGTACCTAAGCTGCTAGGATCATTAGAATGAACTTCTGCCCGTGTTTCAAAACCAGTCTCTTGTTTTGACGTTTGCAATCTGGCTCTTCCCTGGTGTGCTCCTGGTGCTGGTGTGGAAACCAGCAGCCTGCATTCCCTCCTTCTCCTGACGTGACTGGAAAAGAGAACTTCAGGCTGCTGTTAAATTCCCATGGAGAGATGAGTGCTGAAGTGTGAGCTGGCTAAGCTTCCCTGCATCTTTCCTAATGCTTACAGCTCAGTGATTTAAAACATATAATCAAGTTTGTTGGGTGAGAAACACACCCCAGCCCATCCCCACTGCCATGGGACAGCCAAGGAGGGACAGCCAAGCACTGGTGGGTGAGCAGAGAAGTGCTAAGAGGAGATGGAGCAAGGGACTGACAGCAGCTGGCTGGCACTGGAGGCAGTTTCTTTTCTCCTGGAGTGTCTATTTTTGGCTCATGCATATTATGGCACAGATATTTCCCAGAAGATGATGTGGCTTTTATTTGAAGGCAGCTGTTTCTGCTGACTCCAGGTGGAAAGGCAGGGTATTTGGGTTATGGCCTATATGTGCACATCACCTTCTGTGTGCCAGGGAAAAGGGGCTCAGTCCATGGAGCCACAGAATATCCTGAACTGAAACAGACCCACAAGGATCATCAAATGTCAAATCCAGCTCCTAGTCCTTCACAGACACCCCAACAATCCCACCCTGTGCCTGGGAGCAGTGTCAAACACTCCTGGAGCTCTGGCAGCCTTTGGGCTGTGCCCATTCCCTGGGGAGCCTGGGCAGTGCCAGCACCCTCTGGGGAAGAACCTTTTCCCTGGGCTTTCTGCAAGGCTGAGTCCTGTGATCAGGGAATGGTTTTAAACTGTAAGAGGAGAGATTTAGATAAGATGTAAGGAAGAAACTCCTGACTGTGAGAAATTCCTAACTGTGAGGTTAGATGGAGCTTGGAGCAGCCTGGTTTGTGTGAAGGTGTCCCTGCCCTTGACAGGATGGGTGCAACTGGATGGTCTTTAAAGTCCCTTCCAACCAAGCCAATTCTATGATTTTATGATTGTATGATATGGAGGTCACCTTGTCTTTTGCTCTCTCAAGCTGGATCTCAGCTAAATGGATGTTTGGGTTTTGCTGCCAACAACTCTGGCCTCCCTGTGTTAATTCACTGCTGTTTAATTACAGTGGAGCTGTTCTGCCTTGGCTCTACAAAGCTGTGTGCAGGCTGGTCAAATGCCATCATCTCTAGGGCTGCATGGTACAAAGCTGCCCCATCAAATAGGTGCTTTTTGCAAGACCCAGAGCTGTCCCAGGGCTGATCCCTTTTATCCCTGGGCAGCACAGCAAGGCTGGGACACGCTGGCTGTGCTGAAGGCAGGGAGGTTGGTGCTGCAGGAGGCTCTCAGCTGCCTCAGGATGCTGTGAGATGCTCTCAGGTACCTCGTCTGCCACTCTGTGGCTGCTGTGTGACAGCAGAGATGCACCAAGCAGCCAGAAACAGGGGCAGAGCCTGCACAGGGGCTCTGCTCAGCAGTGTCAGAGCTGTCACTGTTTTATCCTCAGAGTCACAGTCAGAGAGCAGAACAAGCTTTAACCTCTGTACAGACAGGAGGCACACTGTGTCAGCTCTGAGATTTGTCTTCAGCTGGCTTCAGCTTCAGATTTTTCAGGAAAAAAACGTTTGGAAGCTCATCATTGTAGTATTTTGTCCATCATGAACAAATAGGCTGCAAGAAGCTGGGGGATACACAGGGAGGAGTGTAGGAGTGTGGTGCAGAAAGGTCATGTTCTGCCACTGTGAGCAGCACAGGGGAAGGGAAAAAAAATAGTAGGGAACATGGCTAACTTTGGTCAGCAATGATGTGCCTAAAGCTGAAATCCATCACTGTTTCAGCTCTGCAAGAGGACAGGGAGAGACAGAGGAAATGCAACAACTGTGTGAGTAAGAAAGTCAAGTTGCAGCAGCAAGGCTCAGTGCCCTGGTGCAAGTGCTGTATCTTTGTTCTTTTTAGCTCCTTTTTCCCCAGTGCCTCAGTGTGCCTGCCTTTGTAAGGGCCCTGCTGACCTCTCCATGTGCCCCCTTGGCTGTGTCTGCTCTTCACTGCCTGCTCAAGACAGCTTGTCACAGAGGATCCTCACACTGTCACCTCCACTGCTCTTTGCACCAGGACACATCCTCTGAGCAGCCTCATCCTTTCTGCTCGTTTCTCACATCTCTGCTCAAAAACCTTGTCTCCTGTTGAGCCTCCAAACCTCTATAGCAAGCCTTAATACCCAAAGACAAACTCTTGAGATTATTTCTCAGGGCTGAGCTGATGCTCTGCTTTGTGTCTCTGTTTTTACTGAAGTGCTAGGTTGGGCGACTTCCACAGCAAGCAGCAATGTTTAAAAAAAAGAAAAAAAAGTGAGTTTTCCTGAATGTTTTCACTCTCTATTTTCACTCCATTTCATAAGAAGTGACCTGAAACTCCTGCTTTTCATCAGGCACCCTGGGGGGAAGCCTTGCTATGAAATATTCCTTCTTCTTTGATGCAAAACACTTTGAAAGTGTTTCCAGTTGGGTTTTTTTGACCATGGCTATCCCAGTGGGGTGCTGGCTTGTCAGACATGTGATGTGTGATCATACAGTCTGTTTGTTTTGGACTCTGGAGTTCACCTGGAGCAGCACTAAAGTCCTGTCCTGGGATGCTCTTGACTGTGCTGTACATGAGAGGTGTTGAAACAGAGACCTGGTGGGTTTGGTCAGTTGTGGTGTTAGATACAGATCCAAATGGAGCTCATTGCCATAATGAAAAAAAGAACAAATCCCACTAGAGAGTCTTTTTTCTTTTTCAAACTGAAGCTGTATTTTTTTTGCCAGGATGCACAAGAAGAAGGCCTGTACAGCACAGGGACACCCACATGGAGCTAAGACAGGTCTAATTCCTGCTAAATGCAAACTCACACATCTCTCAGCTGCATCAAGATCCCTTGTTTCCAGGATAACCACCCTAAACTCTTCTTTCTTTTACCCACTGGAGTGAATGTTGTGATAGGTCCCCCAGCAAGGAGAGGAGTGCCTGGTGCTGTTTGTCAGCCTGCTTAGCTGTGCTTCCACAGATAGAAAAGCAGGGAGAAAATACCAAAACAACTGGAAATATTTCACATTTGTTCAGCTCAGATACCTCACTTGAGTCTCTGGGACTGTAAATAGGTGCTGAAGTCAAAGCACTCAGAGCCTGTTGTTATTTTCCTGCTGTGAGAGGCTCTGGCCAGTGCCTTGGACTGCTGGAGGAACAGGGCTCAGAGCTGTGCAGCTCTTGAAAACATTGCCATCAAATCCTGCCAAAGAGGAAACTTCGTTCAGTGAAGAGGGAAAAGAGAGGAGGAAGACAGGGAAATGAGCTGTGACTGTACAGTGTGGATATCCTGGGACTGCTCCTGCCAGTCACCTCTCTCTGACCCACCTACTCCATCCCTTCCTTCCCCAAATCCAGCTGGGTGATCCTCCTCTCCCTATCTCTCCTCCCTTCAAGCACTGCAAACCTTAAATCCTGCACTTCCCTGTCAGTTGTTGTTCAACTCCAAATATCTGCAAACAGCCAAACATGGAGCTCCTCCCTTCTGGTTCCCATCCACCCTGGCATGAGGAGCTAAAAACTGGGAAACTCCCAAATCAGCTGTTCTTTTTTTTTTCTTTTTTTTTTTCTTTTTTTTTCTTGAACAAAGCCTGGCTTAAGAAATGTCCCTTGAGACAACTGTGAAAGATTCTTGCTTGCAAAGCTACCTACTGATGTGCTTCTAATTACTGCTATCACATTATTTCAATGATGCCTCCAGTACAGAAGATTTTATCTTATCTTTTCCTGTACAGGGTGTTCGTATTTGGATTTTCTTTGGGATTGGAAGTTGTGAGTAGAGTTTCTGGAGTTTTCTAGCAGGGTGTACCCCTGTTGCTTTAATAAAGGGTGTATGGCCAAGGGAGAGGCAGTTTTTCTCTCTTACCTGTCATGATACACACTGGAGAGCAGTGCTGAGGGTCAGGATGGGATTTTTTCAAGCCTTTACAGGGTTCACTTGGGTAATTGTCTTGTTCTTCTGGCAGTTTTAAATTTTAAGGCACATTGACCTTTCAACTGTAAGTGGTTTTTTTGGGACTGACTAGAATAGTTTTGGGAGTGTTTTTGGTGTGGTTTGTTTGGTTTGTTTTCCCTTTTGAGACATTGGGGCAGGAGGAGGAAGAGAGGACAGGCTTGTGATGAAGTCACTGGGCAGCAGCTGAGGCCTCAGTTCAGTTCTGGTTGCCTGGCATTAAACCCAGATATTTGAGGCCAAGTTGTAAATCCAGCAAGGTGAATATTACAATGGTCATTGTTTTCAGTGGGAAAATGTTTTATTGTTTTTTTTTTTTTTTCCAAGGGAAGAAAACGTAAATAATTTAAAGCATCCCAGACTGTGGTCTCATTTCCCATTCCCTGTTAGCTTCTATTTCTGATGCCTGTTTAAAAACATGTGAAGCATCACAGTTTCCCAACCTGGCACTGCTGATGCTTGCCTTGCTTGGAGATCAGTGAAGCAAAAGAATCCAGAAGCTGAAAGGCTTCTGAGCCAGGGCCCTGGAGCAGAACAGGTCAGGACTGCCAGGGATGGTGGCTTTTAGAGGGCTTGAAGGCACCAGAGCTGCTTACTCTGGAGAACTGGAAGGAAAACAAGAAACTCTGGTTTCCCAAATGCCAGAAAAGCCAGCAAAAAACTGTTAACTTTGGCTTTAGTTTAGATTGCTTGGAGCAGTGATAAATAGAGGGTCAGTGTGCACATTAGTGGATTGGTGTAGGTGGTTAACATTGTTCAGGAGCTGTATTTTCTAAAAACAGCATCTCTGTGATGCTTTGTAACTTTACTGGTACCTTGATCTGCTGATGCTCAGTTCCTTCCTCAGGGATTGAGCTGTGGCAGTGTTGGATTGGTTTTGGCTTTGTTCACTGGTGGATCTCAGCAGTTCTCAGTTGTCTGATTTTTTCCTAGGCCCCCTGTGAAACAGATAAATGCCATGTGTCCCTCTGCCAGCTGAACTGTCCCAGTGATGTGGCTGTCAGAGGGTCTGTGCATAAGACAATGAGTGGTTTGAACACTGTCCTACCCAGGGATCTGTTTTCCTGTGAGGACAGAGGAAAATCTTTCCATAATGAGATATCCCTGTCAGTGCTGCAGCCCCACAAGGTTCCTTCAGACCTCAGTGATGAAAGGCAGAGTGAAGCACCAGCCTCTGGTAACAAGCAGAGTGCTGCACTTTGATGTTTTCTGAAGAGATCAAATGGGGAGTTGTGGAGACTCCTGGGATCTGTTTGCTAAGCACACACAAATCATGGATGTGGGGAGAGGGGGAGGTTTAGAATGGATATCAGGCCAGGTTCTATCCCCAGAGAGTGCTGGCACTGCCCAGGCTCCCCAGGGAATGGGCACAGCCCCAAGGCTGCCAGAGCTCCAGGAGGGTTTGGACACTGCTCCAGGGACAGGGTGAGGTTATTGGGGTGTCTGTGCAGAGCCTGGATTTGGATTCACTGATCCTTGTGGGTCTTTTCCAGCTCTGGATATTCTGGGATTCTCTGCTGGAGACTATTAGGATAATCTAATGGCTTTGCAGAAGCCACAGGGGCCAGGAAATGCAGTCTCTGGGAGCTGGCTGTGCACAGGAGGGGAGTCTCTGTGCTGTTAATCAGGCACATAAAAATGGGTGAGGGCAGGATTCCCTTCCAGACCTGATCCCAAAGGGGCTGCCCAGTCCCTCCACAGGCTGAGGGTGCCTCAGCAAGACAGTGGGAGCTGTCCTGGGTGGCCCTTGTGACCCTTTCCACAGACATTCCCTGTCCAGAGAAGTTTGGATGAGCATAGCCAGGAGAAGGAGAATCACTGGGAAGAGAGTCTTGCTGCCAGACTGGACTGAGCACTGCTTGCAGGGATGTCTTACCTGCAGGAAAATCTGTCTTCAGGGTGTGCAAGTATTGCTCAATATGTATCCCTCCCTCACTAATTTAATTTACATGGAAACACTTTTTGAGATCAGCTGAGCTACATTTGCCAAACTTTACCAGCCTGTTTTCTCATGTAAGGGTGCCAGTTTCCCAGCTGGATTTTGCCCCAAAATCCACAGTGTGACCACTGCACTCATCCACTTCAGTGCTCCTGGCAGCACAGCTGGAAATCCCTGCCTTGCTGCTGTTGGGAGCAGCTACATCCTGTAAGGAGCATTAGCCACATCATGTGAGAGAATCAGCTCTGATCTCATCATGCTCACCTGGAGAGGAGCTTGGAGCACAGAGGGATCCTGGAGCAGTCAGTAAAGCCTGGAAATCCTGCTTGGTGATAGATTTTCGGGGTCAATTTGCACTGGTTGTGGTGGCCCCTGGGAGCAATACAGGAAGCAAAAGGCTTAAGCTGCAGTCAAGGCAGAGTGAGGTTATCTCTGCAGGGCAGTGACTCTCTCAAGCAGATTGTGAAGTTGCTCCAGGAGGGTTTAAATAGCAGGTCAGGCTCACATCATCCTCCTGCAGGGCTGAGTGCATCCTCTGCTGCACCAGAGAAATGGATGGAGTGACCTCTGGAGGTGTCTGGTTAGCCCTGTTTCATCATTCAAAGCTGTAGCTTTGAAGAATAACTTTCTTTTGGGGGGGTCCAATTAAATAAAATTATATTGCAGACATGGCCCTCAGGACCCCTTAAAGGTTTTATCTGAAAGAGGAGAGAATTACAAAGGTGGTTCAGTGGCTGAGCCTTTTAGCTCCATACCCTCAGCATTGGTGGCACCACCAGGGTTGACTTGGAGAGCTGGCAGGCAGCAGACCTGAGGTGAAATGTGTTTTTCACACTTTTAGGGTGATTTGTAGGATTTGAGATCTTCTCTTGAAGTGTCACACTTGAAGTCTGTCACACTGGTATCATCACCACTGAAATATTTAATATCCATAAAATGCTTGTTTACTTTGGGGTTTTGGCCACATATCCACACTCAGGTCTGGATTTAAGTGCTATGTAAGTTTGCTAAAATCATCCCATTAAATATTTCCCCAGAGCTGGCTCTCAGCCTTCTGGTCTAGGTGAGCCTTAGTTTTGTTGTTCCACTCTTTAAGTGCAAATTCAATGTTTATTACAAGTTCTGGCTCACAGAGTCTGTATCTGTGATTAGCCTCAGAGCCAGACAACTTCCTTGCAGTATTTTTAGTGGGTAAGTGACCAGTGAAAAACCCTAAATCTGGAAATAATTAAACTTCTGCTTTAATTTTCAATGTCAGCTGAATACTCGAGGGAATTTCAACATGATGTATGAATAATTAACGAGCAGTTTAAAGCAGCTTTCTTGCTAAGACTAAGTACTGTGCAAAGGAAGTAAAATAAAAACACCCTTTAACATTTCTAAAGGGAAAGGTAAATAATTACTTAACCTCCTGAGACTCTGGTGAAGTCAGAAACTTCCATTTAAATTACTCTGTCAATAATTTAATGTCTTAATTGTCACAAAATCATCAAATTCAGTTACAATTCCCAGAGCAAATTGTGGCTGTGTCCCCCTAGTTGTGCTCCTCATGTCCTTTCATGATTATACATTTTAAAAGCAGTGGCCCAACATGTGGCACATGTGCCTAAAAAATTCTGGTTTAAAAATAAAATCACAGTTTAAAGGTAAAATTTCATTTAAAAGCTGAAAGTGATATCCAGCTTTCCTGGAGGAGGAATGTTGTCCCATTCTAGTATTTTTCTGAGCATGCATCACTTTTTTCTGTTGTGCCATAGGGATTAAATAGAAGGGAGAGAGTTGGAGCTGGTGCTGCAGCTTTCCAGCTTTGCCTCTTGATTTTTTTTATTTTTTTTTTATGTTTTTACAATTCAGAGTCTTGATTTTGCTCTCACCAGAACTCCTACTTGTCTTCTGTGCTCGAGTTCCTTGCAAAGCAAAACAGAAATCATAGTTCTGCATTAACCACGTCACCAGGAGATGGTACTGCTATTCATGCTGCTGATCATAAAGAAAATACTGAACAGATTTACTTTAACTCTCTCAAGAAATTCACTTTCAGGCTGAATGCCAGTGTGAGAAATATTGGCTTAAAAAGGAGCAGTTTTGGAAGGTGATAAAGCCCTGGAAATAGGATGAAATTTCCAAATGCTCCAGAGCTATAACAAACAGCTTGTGGTAATAAAGAGCTGGCAAGGATAATCCCTGTTTGAGAAGAGATTCTGGAGGATGGAGCAAAATAAAGTCACTTAATATCAGTTTAAAGTCTGGCCTTTTTTCATGGAGTCGTAGAATAGTTTGTGTTCAAAGGGATCTTAAAGCCCATCCCATTCCACCCCCTGCCATGGGCAGGGACACCTTCTACTGGACCAGGATGCTCCAGAGGAATTCCTGCTGCAGCTTTCTCACCTGTGTGGCCAGGTGACTCAAAGAGTTTCATTTGATGGTGACTCACACCTGGTTAATACCCATCAGAGTCAGTCTGCTCAGTGAAGAACAGCTCCACCTATAAATCTCTTTTCTTTCTGTTGCTGCCTTTCAACAACAAGGTAATTCCATTTAATGCATTCTGGTAACACTTGGTTAGTGCTCTAAACTGAGAGGAGATGGGCAAAATGGATATAAATGCATCTTGGCAATGATTCAGCTGGATCTGAAGAGGAATATTAGAAAGGATAGTGTGTGTCTGTGTGTGTGAAAAGCCTCACTGAAGGAGAGCCAGTGAAAATAAACTCTTGCTGTGTAGCTGTGGTCAGGCAATCTGACAGCTCTGTGCTGCAAAAAGCAAGATAATTAGCACTTTTTCCTTCAAATAAGGGTGTTTTGGGAAGCTTTGATTTCTCTCTCTCTCTGAATTTGTTGCTAGCTCTTAATATGTTATTTTTAATTGCTCTTTTCTTTGGAATAATGAATAATTTAGGCTCATAACACGTAAGAAATGCTGTTCTTCCAGACTGGTTTCAAATGTACTTTGCAAACCCAAACCCAACTGCTTCATCAGGTGCTGAATTAAAGCAATATGTCACTGCAGACTCTTCCTGTCTTCCTGCAAATACATCCAGATACAAATATATCCAGTGTGTGCCCCAGAGCACGCCCTGGGAAGCTGAATTTATCCCAGCTCCATTTGGCACTGCCTGGAGATGCTGATCCACGACCTTGCAGCTTGGAAAAGCACCCTGTGCAAGCAGGAGGCAAGAAAAAGAGCTGGAGCTGGAGGTATACAGGTTTCAAGGGAATTTGTGGTGCAGGAGGGGTGTTTGTGCTCAGAGGGGAGGTCTCCAGGTGTCCAAGTGTCCAGGTGTCCAGGTGCAGAGGGTGGCCAGAGAGCACACAGGCACAGCCTGGGTGACACAAGAGGGAGCTGTGGACTCTCCTGAGGTGCTGCAGGGTTCCCCCAGGCATGGAAACACCTGTGGATGGGCAGCAGAAGGAACCACAGGAGCCTCTGGAAGGGCAGACCAGGCATCTGCTGAGCTTGCACTCCCAGGGTGGCTTTGCTGCTGGTGAATCCCAAGGGATCTGAAGGGGAAAACATCTTCCCCAGGGAATACAGATTAAAAATAATAGATGGTTAACACCTGGACTTGATGATTTAGAGTTGAAATGATTCTGTGGTTGTTGCTGAATCTGATGCCATTGTGGGGATACGAGTGAGATGTGTGGGATTACACCTGCTGTTCTAGTGTTGAGCATCACTGCTTATTCCTTCCTGTTTATTTTGAATTACACCTGGCTCTAATTCCATGGCATAAATAGGCAGTCCTTTAAATTTTGCTTTATGTGGAGCTCTGTAAACATCAGCTCCATCAGCAGAGCTTCCTGGAGGCTCAGATCAGCTGCTGGGTGAGCCCAGGGCTATCACCAGTGCTTGGAGCTGCAGATACCCAGTTTCCATATTCCCTGTCACAACCTCATTTTTTGGATAACAGCATTGCTCACATTATCAGGTGGTCTGGAGCTCTGCATCCCTTAACCATTGTTCCATTCCCTGCTCTGTGTGTTCAACTGTGCTTCTCAAATATCCAGTGTATTTTCACTTGAACAAAATTGCTGCCTTCCCTCCCCCTCTCTTCTTTCAAGCTCTTTTAAACACCTCTTGCATTTTTGTCCTCATTCTTGCCTTTCACCCCAGTTCCTGGGTGGATACTACATGCTATACTTGATACAGTCTGAGCTATAAATAAGAAGCAGTTTGTTGGAAAGTAAAATTAGCAGGCCAGATTTTCAGCCACGCTTCTAAATCTGTGCACAGGCACCTCAGAGTGTGCCTGTCCTCGTTTCCCAAGGTGCTGAATCCTGTTGTTGTCCCTGATTTCAGTGGGGATTGGTGATGCTCAGGGCTCCTGGAAATCAGGTCACTTTTATATTTGGGTCCTGGCCATGGATGGAAGAGGCTGATCTCCACAAGTGTGTTGTCAGTGGAGAGATGAAGGCATGGACAGGTTGGGAGTTTGTTCCAGGTCAGTGCCTTACCAGGCAGCAGAGTGAAGTGGGGGATTTGGGGAGGGAGGTTCCTGTGTATAAAGAATAACATGAAATTCTCAATGGGTGACTGTGGACTCACTCAGGTCCCCGTGGTGACAAATTGCAAGTTCTTGAATTCAAAAATCCATTCAAAAGCCATCATTTCACTTTGAAGTGTGATCACAGCGATGCCTAAAGAGGCTGCCTAGAACAGAGGTTAGACAGGGTTAAAGGAATAAAGTGAGTATTTATTAAAAGGCCTTCAAAGGATACACTTTGGGCAGTACAAGAGCCCAGCCATGGCTACACTCAAGTTGGACTCCAAATCACAAGTTTTCACACTTTTATGAGTTTTGGTCCATTTCCATACTGGGGTTAATTGTCTAATTACAGCCCCAGGTTATGCAGTCCCATCCTCCCAGATTGCTCTCCTCAATTTGCTGTTTTTTTACCTTTTGGGCCTGAAGCTACAACAGTGTCCTTGGTTCTTGGGCTGCAGAAGGATTGTTTTGTCAAACTAAACTGTGAAGATAACTTGCTAACACTTCATATGAAGTTCAGAGTTACATACTAGTGCAGTACATAATCTGGAAAATATGAAAGCTAAAACTGAAGGCATAAACAGGCTGGAATTGTTACCCTGATCTAAACTTTGCTGAAAGAGAATCATCTGCAGATCACTGCAGGAATATTCCTGGTATGTTATGTCTGGAGGTAACCACAGAACTTTGTCTCCCTGCAATGGTCCTGAAGGGGTGCCAGCTCCATTCTCTTGCACTCATTGAAAGTGTTGCTGTCCATGGGAATATAACAAGGATTCAGTCAGAAGCCTAAGTGAGAATTTTTTAAAATAAGAATCTGGAATTTAGGCAAATGGAAAAATAAAGCTGTGAGTATATCCTGGTGACTCCTGGGTCAGTCTTCGGCTCAAATCAAATTGTCCAGCTGAGTGTGTAGCACTGAGTTACCACACTAATGAGCACAACTAGAAATGCCCACAGAGGGAGTTCCTGGTCTTTGATTTTTGACAAGCAATGAACTGATGCAAATCAGAACAGGGACAGCTTGGTTGTACTTCTGAAAATGCACTCAGCTGAGGGGTGTTGCTGCTTGTGTTTCAGAAGTGTGCAACACCTGGGCATTACCCTAGTGATTAAACTGAATGAAATCACAATTTCCATGCAGCACTGCAAAGGTAAATTCTTTAGAGATGCAGATTTTTATATGGATTGTTTCCTTTACCAGGGAGCTGCTCCCATGCTGCAAAATAACCAAAATACAGCCGGTAGTGGTGGGGGAAACAGCAGCTCTGTTGTTTTCCTTCCTGGGGTGGAGTAATTAATGAATGCCACCTAAACCCCTGCTGCTGGCCTGGCTGGGGACACAGGGAGTGTGTGCCATCCTGCTGTGGCCAGTGCCATGTGTTAAAGCTCACAGTGTCTGGGTTGGTCTGGGAACCCTGCCTGGTGCTTTGCAGCCTGGTTTTGAGCCCTGAGCACACACTGCTGAGCACCAGAGGATGGATTGCTCAGCAGCTCCTCAACCTGCCCTCACCTTGATGCTTCCAAGGCTGCTGAACCAGGCAGGCCTTGGGAAATGGGCCAGGAAACAATTCATCTTCTCTAGTTCAGGAATTTCTAGACACACAGTAGGAAGATCATCAAAGAGTGGCCCCTGTGGCAGCTTTACCCATGCTATGGCAGCTCATGCAACAGAGCATCATCAGGGGAGGTGGTGGATTTGTTCTGCTGAGTCTCCTTATGGGCTCATCTTGCTCTGGGGCAAGTTGGGAAAAGGGCTCTGCAAGTGGAAGAAGTGGCCAAATCTCACCAGAGTGCTGGCATCACTTACGTCTTTCAGTTTGCTTTGTGCTTTAGGAAAAAACCCATGTGTGGATTGCCTGGGAGCAGAATAAGAGGGAGCTGCAGCTGGAGCTGGAAGGGAAGGAATGACAGAAGAGGGGCCAGTTTGATAGATGCTTGTTGACACTGCAAAGAGAAATACTTGCTTTACCTGCCACCACAAAAAATAGTTCTGGGCTTTTGACTGTGCTTTTGGCAGCTGTGCTTTTGTAATTAAATTGTGCCCCTGGTTAGGAAGGCACAGTGGAGGATGATTAAAAGCCTCAGAGGATGTGGTTGCTGCATTTCTCCATCTACAGCTGTGTAACCCAGGGCTCTGCTCTACAAAACCTGAACATGCACAGAGCATCAAGCAGAAAGAGTATCCAAAACAGGTTTTCTTTGTTAGCTCAAGAGCCTCCAACTTCTCCTTCCAAGCCTCCTGTGTGCTCATGTGCCAAGACAAGTACTTGGCATCCTGTTCCACTGCTCTGAGCTCTGCTGGAGGAAGAGCAGCTGCCTCAGTCTGCATTTCCCAAACCCTCTCCCAGCACAGCTTTTCCCTCTTTGGGAGGAGTGTTTGCAAAGCTACTTTAAGCAAGTAGGGATTACAGAAAGAGGAGGTTAAAGCTGAATTTGGCTTATGGGATTTCTGAAAGCTTCCTCTGTTGCAGCCCCCTCCTGGGGATCCTTCAGGGTGGATCTGGTCTGGTGGGGACAGGGGTTCCTGAGCCTGGAGCTCAGCAGCTTGTGCTCCTCTGGAAGGAATGGGGGCTGTGTTTCATGATCAGTTTCCAAACTTAGTCCATGATGCCAAAGGGCTGCACTGTGCATGCTCAGCCATTTGATCTTGTCCTGTTTTTCAGCTCCTCTCTTACCCCAACAGAGTCACAAGGTCGTTTGGAAATCAATTTCAAAACATTTTTCCTTTTGCCCATATCAGAGCCCAGCTCAGCACCACTCCTCAGTTTGAGGTTACCTGATCCAGGCAGGGGAATCTCACACAGTTTAACAAGACCAAGTGCAAGATGCTGCACCTGGGTCAGAGCAATCCCCAGATTCTTCTGTACTTTTATATATTGCTTTTGTCATCATGTTAAACACCCCAGATCCCACAATGGAAAGGACAGGGAACAGGGGAATGCATGTAAAAGAAAAAGAATTGGTGAGAGAACAAGTGGAAGGAAACCCTCTGCAAAATCCTTTTACAGTAATGAGGGAAGTTAATGCTGAGTTGCTTCAAACCCCAGGAGAGGAGAGCTGGAGGAGCTCTCCTGGAATAGGATTCCTGGGAGCAGGGCAAACCATCCTGGGTAGGATATCATGGAGTAAAACCAGTTCAAAATACCACTGGTGGGACAAGCCCTGAGGGAAAAGCTGCTGTTCAAAGCAGAGCATGGTGTGAGGGAATCAGCCAGCTCCACTTGCAGCAGAGCTCCAGCAGAGCAGGGTGACTTGGAGGTCCTCAGGGTAAGTTCAGGGTGCTCTGAATCACTGGAGTAGTTTATGTACCCATTAAATACAGACCTGAGTCTGGGTGAGCTGCATGCCTGCAAGCTGGGCAGGCTCAGGTGAGCATGACACATGGAGATTTATTTTTCCCTTTTTACATTTTTTTTTCCTTCTTTATGCTCTTGAAGTCTTGATGGAGAGAGCAAAAAGTGTGTTCAGTCCTGAGCCTGCACCATATTGCTGCATCATTCCCATTATCCCTGGAGTGCTGCTTCCTGACACGAGGGTGTAGCCAGGGCTGGGTTCCTTCTCCCACAAAACAAGTGGCAGGACCAGAGGAAATGGCCTCAAGTTGTCCCAAGGGATATTTAGATTGGGTATTAGGAAAATAATTCTTCACTGAAGGGGTGGTCAGCTGTAACAGCCTAAAATGAGGGATGCAGAACTCCAGGCAGGCTCTTTAAAATGCTGTTTATTGTATCCAAATGATGCAGCAATTCACGGGTTGTGGGTGACAGAGCCCAGCCCACAGCCTGACAGCCACAGCTGTGGTTTGTCTGAAAGCTCCTTCTAGTTCTGGTTGCAATGCATTTTATACTTTTTATTACAGAGAATCTTAATAATGACAATCAATCAATACCTTTACTATTACCTATAGCCTGTCATACCTACTGACATTACCATATTCATGTTACTATTTTCCAATCACTAGAAGTTTAGTATGTTACAGCTTAAGTTAGAAGTTGTTTTTCAGTTTTCTTGCAGTGGAAAATTCTGACATCTTTTCTCTACTTGCAACATGGCATTTTTGTTAGTCTGTGAAAATCTTTTTGCTTGGTAAAAACATCTTTTGTTCAAGGTGGATTTATCCTTTGCTCTAAGTCATAAAAGCCCCTTCCAATTAATTTGCTTTTTGCCTTCTTAGGTACCAGTAAAACTGGCTCAGCAATTCTTTTCTTCTACATCAAAACTTGCTATCATTTCCATTCCTTCTTCAGATTCTACATTCAAAGACCTTTCTGTTATATATACACATCTGTGGGACCTTCCTGTCAAATCCTTATCCTTCCCAACAGTCAGGATTTGGAACAGCAGTGGAATCACCATCCCTGAAAATGTTCAAAATCACATGTGGAGGTGGCACCTGTGGACAGGGCTTAGTGGTGAGCACAGTGGTTCTGGGTTAATGGTTGGACTCCATCAGAGTTCTTTTCCAATCTCAGTGACTTTATGATTGTTATTCTGTGATTATTCATGGTCCCTCTGTCCCCCAAAGGCACTTACTGGTGGTACTGGCCCTTTTCTGCCCTGGTGCAGAGAGCAGGATGTGGTACTAACTGAGAAATGCTGGAAATCAGCTGTGGTGCTCTGATTTATTACAAGGCTGAGGCAAAACATTGCCAGGCATAAGGGATAAGAAAAAAGGTATTAAAAAAACCTGTTTTTTCATTGACATGGATTCCAGGTGATGAAAGGTTTTGGAAAAAAAGGTAAACTCTTCCTTAGCTATTTAGAAGTAAGAGCTGAGTGGGCAACTCTGCCCCACAGGCTGTGGAAAGCTGTGTTTGCCCTGCTGAATCTCTCAGAGAATGTGTATTTGATACTAAATAATAAAAAATAAATATAATAATTTAAGCCTAATAATTTATTTATCCCAGATAATCTCTGATAATCCATGACAGTCAGGTACTGTGAGCAAAGGGGCATTTGGGGTTTGAAGGTGCCAATAATTAGCAGGGGATATAAGGGAGTGCTTGGGGACACATTAATTGTTGGGGGCTGAGTCCTGATAGCACAGCTCATTCCCTAATGAGAGATGGGCTTTTCAATAACTTCCCAGAGTCCTGATACAGACTCTGATTCACCTCTGACAAGTTCAACCAGGGCCAGATCAATACTGTGCTCTGTGGCAGTAAATAAGCTTGATTTTAAGTGCTGAGTAACAATTTATTTCAGATTCAGGGTGGATTTTTAGCAGGGCAGAGCACACTGGCCCTTCAAGCCTGTGGATGGCTGCTGGTCAAATCTCAGCTCCTGCAAAGGGGGTCAGTGAAAGCAGGGGTGCATCACTGGGAGCTGGGATCCCCTTATGGCAGCAGTTTCACTCAGAACCACCTTGTTGGGAAGCTCCACTCAATTCTGTGAGTGACCTGAGGAGACTTTTTAGAAAAATCCAGCAGGTAAAGCTGGTGTGGCAGGACCTCCACTGTCACTGCTGAGCTGTTCCTGCTTCCCCAGCCCAAGATGGGATGTCTGTGGGGAGGGTGAATTGTCCAAGCATTGGAATTTAGAAGTTTGGGAGTTTTAAATTTTTTGAGTTTTTTGATACTGATTTTTAAGGGATTTTTTTTTATTTGAGATTTTAAAGAAAGCTTTTAAATTTGAGTAATAAAGTTAAAATTATTAGTGTGTAGTTAGAAGAAAAGAGTGTGGCATTATATGGTGAAGGGTTTGGAATTTAGGGTTTTTATAGTATAGTAATAGGGATAAGATGATAAGATAATAAGATAAGATAGAGGTTTTTAGGTGTTGTGTCTTTCTTATTCATGATTTCAGGCATTGGTTGAATAATTTTTGGTTGAATAGTTAATGCTGCACTGTGGGTCACAGAGGTTTGGTTATTGGGTCAAAAGTATAAATAATATAAGTGTTGGTTTTTAATTGGACTGTTTAGCTTTAAAAGACCTTGTAATTAACTAGATTCACCTCCATTTTCTTGCTTTTGTCTTAATGGGTAAAAGTGCTAAAGAACTCTCTGTACTTTAGGTAAGATTTAATAAACAACCAGCTCTGAACGAGAAATTCGTCTCTGTGTTTAATCCTGACTCTGAGTGAAGGCAGAAGAAAATGGAAACAAGCCACTGATCAGGTGGTGCAACAAACCTTTTACATTCCAAGTACCCCTGGAAGAGTTTTGTTGTGCATGGGGCTGCAAGTTCCTCTCTGGGAGACATTTCAGGTACCCATTAAACCACATTACTGAGAGGTGTAATCAGCCTTGAGAAATGCAGGATCTCTCCAGGAAAAGCTGTTTCACTTTTACTACCCATTTTCTGATATATATCAGAATGGTTTGGGGTGGAATTAACTTTCTGAGACCATCAAGTTCCAGCTCCTGCCACCAGCAGGGACGCCTTCCACTGTCCCAGGCTGCTCCAAGCTCCATCCAACCTGGCCTGGACACCACCAGGGATGGGGCAGCCACAGCTGCTCTGGGCACCCTGTGCCTCACCACCCTCACAGGGAAGAATTTCTTCTTCAACTCCAATCTAATTCCCCCTCCCCACTCAGCAGGTGTGTTCAGAGCAGAGTCCATGTCCCTCTGTCACACTGGAGCACCTTCACCATGAGACCATGTCTGGGTCCTGCTGCTCTCACCACACCCAGCATAGTCCAGCAGAGACTGGAGTAACTCACCCAGGGAGACTGTGAGGAACCAGACTAATCATGGTGAATACTCAGCTTGGACAATTTCTTTGTGTCACGACTGTTTAATCCTCCCTTAATCCCCTAATGCTGCTCAGTGACTTTTCTTGTGTTATCTTCATTGTCTTGCTAATAAGATGTTGCACATAGCAGAGATTTACACTGAAAGGTATTAAGGAGGCTTATGTGAAGATTAGACAAGAAAAATTCACAATAAGTTGGAGATTCCTGAGTACCCAAATTTTTAATTTTTATAGTGCAAGGATTTTACTGTTTTTAAAAATAATTCATAGAGAATTTCTCCTAGAAAATTCAAGAAGTTGCTGCTGTTCAAAAGAATTCTCTTGAATTGCAGCACTGGTTATGCTCAGGCTGTATTTATCATATGGCTTTATTTTTTAATTTTTTTATTTTTTTAAAGAGGATCTAAATTATGAGGGGCAAAAAAAAGAGAGGGAATTAAACTCACACAGGATCTCTCTGCTTGACCAGGTACACATGAGCATCCTCCCTGCTGATGAGTGCAGATCACTCAGATCACAGATTTCAGAGGGCTCTGTGGGTGCTGGGAAATGTTTTGTTCT
Organism: Erithacus rubecula; assembly: GCF_903797595.1. Classification (NCBI taxonomy): domain Eukaryota; kingdom Metazoa; phylum Chordata; class Aves; order Passeriformes; family Muscicapidae; genus Erithacus; species Erithacus rubecula. The sequence continues at coordinate 56,628,646 of NC_136688.1, forward strand.
GAGCCTTTATAACCACAATTATATAACTCTAAGGCCTGGCTGTGGAAGAGGAGGGCTGATGCCTTGCAGCTGAGATTTTGGGCTGTTACTTTGTCAGTAAATTGAAATTTTGCAGGAGCAAAGGCACCTTTCAATTAGATCAGCACTTAAAGTGGAAAATTAAAACACTTTAAAATAAAATAGCATAAACCAAGGAGAGGTAGATTTGATGTTTAACTCTCAAGAGCTACTGGATATTAATTTACTGTAGGGCTTTAACAGAACCAGCCACTGAATTGGGATTTGGTCACTGTTTTCCTTCAAAAGCAACAGCTCTGTGTGTTCAGTGTCAGGCTGGGACACAGTGCTTGTGTCCTGGCTGTGAATCCCTGGTGCTCTGCCATAAGAGCCTTTCCCAAGGCTTCACATTTGCCTCAGGAATCTTCTGTAATCGAGTGTCTAGTGGGTGTGAGGCTCTTTTGACTTTCAGGTATCCACTCCTTCCAAAGCAGACACAAATAATGAATAATAAATGGTACTTGCTGACAGTTTTTCTGACATTTCCTGCCTGTCCTTAACAGTGGTCTTGCATTCCCTGTTCTACAGAGACTGGAAAACACCACCTGCAGTGATTGGAATGCAGTGGTGGGATGCCTCTCTGGGGATTCTACAGAACATCCTACTTCAGACACCCATTCTGAGTGTTCAGCAGGTTCCCTTCACCCTAGTTTTTCTTGTCAGCCCAGCTAATAATAGCTGGTGTTTATTATTAGCACCTCTTTGTTACTAGCTCCATGAATAGGGGTTGAGTCACAGAGTCACTGAGTGGTTTAGGTTGGAAAATACCTCCAAGATCCTCCAGTCCAGCACTAACCCCTGTCCCCAAGTGCCACACTGCTTTTAAATCCCTCCAGGGATGGTGATTGCACCAATTCTCTGAGCAGGTCTCCATGGTTGACCCCACCTTGGACTGCTCTGTTCCCATGCTCTGAGCTGTTCAACTCCATCCATCCTGGCCTGAAAATCTTCCAGCAGTGGGGATTTTCTGCCTGATATCATCTCATTTAGTGGTTCACTGTGCTCCTTGTGGAGCAGTTGACCTGCTGTCCCACTGAACTTCCCATTAATGCAGTTAAAGGCTCTTGGTCCTGGCCATGTCTGCATGGCCCTGCCTAATGAATCCCTTCTTTTGGGCAGGAAAATGCACATGAAGATGACTGGAACCAGATGATGTTTAAGGTCCATTTCAACCCAAACCATTCTCTAATTTTCTGTCTCCCCTCTGCCTTGTTGAAGTTGTTTGACCCCACAAAAAGATGTGGGTTTGGTTTGTTGTTTTTTTTTTTTTTTTTTTTTTTTTTTTTTTCTTTTAAGACTTCTGATTGCTCTCATCCATTTTCACATCTTTGCTAAGTTTCAGATCCTCCTTCAAAAGCTCTGGGAATTCTGCACCCAACCTTTAAAATCAAAAGGGCTGGGAAATGTAATGCAGCACCACTAACATGGCAGCAAACTTTATCTTACATTGTAATTTTCCTTTAAAATTATTTATATTTCTTCATCTAAGCAACTTTCTGATGCCATCTGGAGTGGTAGAGGTTGGATGATGCAAGTTCCTACCCCTACCACAGAACCTGTCTAGACAGGAACATGCTGGTGGCTAAATTTTGGGGCTGGCCAGCCCTGGATTTCCAGCTTGCTATGCAATTCTGATTTATGGTATTGAAAGAAGCCCTAAGCCATCTAATTAACTGCTGGCTACCCAAAATACAGCAAATATGAGGAGTGATTTACTGTCACACTGACATGCTCTACACTCACAATGACAAGCACAAAATGGAAGTTTTCTCAACTCAAATGCTCTCTTGTGGTAAAGAAGAGGCACTTCATAATTGCAGAACCAGAAAGTGGAGACAGCTTATTTCACTCCTGGCAGCTTTGTTAATAAAACATTGGGAAGGCAAATAATTATCTGACATGCAATTACATCTAAGCTGTTTTCCTTGGGAAAAAAAACCCCACAGTAGAAGTGTTGGGCATCTGGTTTTATTATCCTGTCTGGAAAGGCTCTATTGGATATTTGGAATGGATTCTCAATTTATGGTTTGTTATTGAGCAGACTGAGTGCTGGTTGTCTACTTGGGCTGTATTTTACTGCCAGGGAGTTTCAGAGTGGCTGGGGTGAAGGAGGAACCTTTCTCCTAAGCTCTTAAATGTGGAAAGAATTTGAAATGCAGGTTGGGGAATGCCCAGATTGGAGTTTTTCAGAAGCTGGTGGCCTTGCCATTTTGGCAGCACTGCTTCTCAAATGATCAGATCACACACCCAGAGAATGGTTTAGATTGGAAGGGACCTTAAAGGTCACCTAAATCCTTCCACCTCCAGCAGGAGGGGTGAGCTGCAGGTGAGCTCTGCTTTCTCAAATGAGCTCTGTGCATGCTCCAGGTGAGATTTCTGTGTGATCCCCATGAGTTTCTTGCTCTTCACCATGACTGGCTGCTGGTAAAGCCCCTAAGCTGAAATTTGTGAGGGGGTACTAAACACATTTTGTTTTGGTGTGTCTGGGTTAGGACAGCAGGATCCACCCAGCCAGGCAGAGGCTCTGAGGCCAATAACAATGTGTGCATGAAATAAAGTTCCTCTTGGAGGAAAAATTTCCTTTTTGGTTTTCCACTGAGCTATTTTCCTTTCCTACTGATTCTTTTGTAAATATGAATGAGTTTCTAATGGTTTTTGTCAACCTAAAATTACAGAATCACAGAATGGTTTGGGTTGGAAGGGACATTAAAGCTCACCAAATTCCTGCCCTCTGCCATGGACAGGGACACCTTCCACTGTCACAGGTTGCTTGGGGTCCTTCCATTTTTTTTTTTTTTCTCACAACAGCAAAATATTGAAGATGCATCAAAGTTGATACATTTGCTGTTTCCACGGAACACTGGATGACTTTTATTAAAATTGAAGAATCGCTCTCCATGCCTACAATTAATATTTTTTCCTCCCATCTTTAATTGCATTAGTATTTCTTGCTGTAATATTTCAATATTCCAGCAGAATAAAAAGCCTAAGAAGCTGCTTTTCCAGCTCTGGAGACATCAGTGTGTACCTCCTGATCCTTGTGGGTGGGTGATTTATGTTTCAAAATTTGTGTGATTAAGGAAAACCTGAGGTTTATTTTAATTGAAAATTTAATCCTCGTGCTTCCCAGGGACAGTCTGGTTGTCAGGTCTATGAAATCACTTAGTAAATAAAAAATCTTCCTGAGAGCACTGTAGCAGAAGATGTTGCTGCTTCCAAGTCAGTTGAGTGCTAGTGGAGGAAGGGGGTGGGGGAATAATCTGATATTTTTGGGTTTTAGGTGCATGTTCATGCTTTCAGGTTCCTGTTCTTATGCCCAGAGGCAGAGGGGAAGGAGCTGGACAAAGCAGGGTCAAGGCAGGACTTCCATTAGGCTGAGACACCAACATGTGATGTGCTTGATGCAGCTGAAGATGTCTCTGCTCTTTGCAGGGTGTTGGAATAAATGAGATTTAAAGGTCCCTCCCAACCCAAAGCATTCTGTGACAGAGGACCTGGCCACTGCTAGTGATGCCTTAGGATTTTAGCTTTTATATTTTTCAAATGCTGTACTGCACCAGTGCATAACTCCAAACTCCATTTTAAGTGTTAGATAACTGTCTTCACATTTTGGTCAGACAAAAATCCAAGGACACCCTACTGCATCAGGCCCCAAAAAAGTATAAAAAAATGTGAGTTGGGGGGAGCAAACTGTTGGTATAGGACTTAATTACCTGAAATTTTGATTGGAGGATTAACCCCTGATATGGAAATGGACCAAACTTAAAATTGTCTGAAAAACTCATGACCATTGTCCAACTTGGGTGTATCCTCTGGAAGGCTTCTGACTGCCCCAGGTGTACCTGTTGGAAGGCATTTAATAAATATTTTTATTAAAAATTCTCTTAATCTTGTCTGGCTCTATTCTAGGTAGCCACTCCAAGGTATCAGTAGCCAAGAGTCCACTGGCTGTGGGTGATCTGAGTATTTTGGGCTGGTTTCAGTGGTGAGACACTGCTGCATATCTTCACATTGTTATCTTGGACTGGATGTTTAGCTGGTGCTGTTTATCTTATTTCCAGGACTTGCCTGCTAGGGAAGGTAAAAATAGATCAAATGGTGTTTTTCTGTTAGAAAATCAGGGTGAGTATTAAAGAGTGAGTTCTTGAGCTGATTTACTGAAAATAACAACTCATGGTAACGTGAACCAGAGATCAGTGTACAAACATGAAACCCCCAAGGGTATTAAAATTGCTTCAGGTTTAGTAAGTATTTCTTGCAGTCATTAGGTGAGATTGTAGAGAGTTACTCTATTTCTTGGCATTTGCAAAATATAGGAAATTCTGGTTAAAATTCATTTTTGCCTCAGTGAACAAAAGAATGTGTTCAATGTGAGCATTCTCAATTAAATCACCTGCTTATGAGGGGTGAGATTTGGATCTGGTTTAGCATCTTTGGTGACAATGGGCAGTGGTGACAAGGTGACAAGTCCTGCCCACCCCATGGGATTGTGGCACACACTGGTGGGGCTGGAGCACCAATTCTTAATTGCTGAGCAGGGATATCCAACAGTTTTTAACCCAGTGAGAGTTCAGACAGAGTAAGAACTTCAGAATTTTATTCTTTAAAACCATATTAACTGGGCACAGGAGTGAGGTGAAGGGTTCTTTTCTCTGCAAGCTTTGGAAGTTGTTTTGGAAGTAGCATTTGCTGCATGTTTCTCATTTTGCTACAAGCAAGTAAAAGTTCAAAATGAAGACTTGACTTCGCTGTACATAAAAAATCCTTTGTAGGATACATCTGTTTTGATCTCAGTTTGACTGTTTGTCTCTTCTGCATCTTGCATCTAATTTGTATTCCAGCTGGATGAAATGAACTTGATAATGGCCTTTTAGCTTGTCATCTTAAAACACATGCTCAGGCTGGAAGAGCCAATAAAAGTCATGTTTATGAGAGTCTTACAGTCTAGTGCTTGGGAATGGGCTGATGTGCTGGCTGCAGGGACACATGCAAAGTGGATTTTAGATGGATCTTGTAGCTAGTGGTGTTCACAACTAGGAAACAGCACAGTTTTGGATCTGAGCACTGTTTCAAAACGAGATAAAGCTGAAGAAGCACTTTCATGTCTTTATCAGGCATTCACACACTGTGTTTCCCATTGGGAGCATCTGCCCTACCCAGGGTATCTAAAAGCCACATGACCAGGTGGGGCAAGGACATTACTGTCATCACAGCCAGGGGGACAAAGTGGGTGTGCTCAGAGTCACTGATATCAGGTTATAATACACCTGTAAAAGAGCAGGCTCTGAGTTGTCTTCTAACATTACCAGCTTCTTACCACTCACTTTATAAAGATGTTGATGTGGCTGGTTCAAGCTTAGACATCCAAAGTGAGATGGATCCCATTATCAACATGGAAATTCATTGTTCCACGTACTCGTGCAGCTGTTTCCCTTTAGCAGGTGACACCACACCTGCCACCCTCTCTGCATCCAAAAAACCTGTGATTGCCTGGAGTTCAGCTCCAGCTGTGACTGCAGCTTCAGTGAGAGGAGTAAATAACTTTTACTTGTGTAGGAGGTGCCTGAAATATGTATGAGTAGCTGGTGCCAGCAGAGCTGGGTGAGCCGAGGAGCAGAGCGTGTTTGACGGCATCAGCCCCTCTGCGCTGGGAGCGTGCAGGGCTTGTTAGTGGATGTGATTCAGCACTCCCCAGTCCTGACTCTGCTGCCAGGGCTGGTTTGCTGTCTGGTTAGTGAGTCAGCAAGCTTGCAGCTTCACCCTGCCCTCGTCTGGATGAATATCCAGGGACAGAGAGTGCTGCAGGGAGGGCGGTGGGAGGCGAGCGGGATGTGGCGCAGAGGGGACTCGGGGCTGGCATGGGGAATGTCCTGAGACACACCTTAGTGATTGCCTTTTATAACAATGCTGGTGCTGCTCTGTCTCCAGAGCTTTGGTGAGTGTCCCATCAGTTTTTGCCTTAACTGGGAGCAGGTGTGGAGGGTGTAAGCCTGCAGCCTGGCTTGTGGTTTACACAGCGTGGTTACACTGCTGTGATTCACACTGTAGGATTACTTGACTGCTGAGGGAAAATAATTGGATATGTAGATTGATGATAGAATCATTTAGATTGGAAAACACCTCTAAGGTCATCGAGTCCAACCATACCCCCAGTACTGCTGAGCTTGTCATTGACCCATGTCCCCAAGTATCAGATCCACACATCTTTTAAATCCCTCCAGGAATGGGGACTCAATCATTGTCCTGGTCCAGGGCTTGACAAGTCTTTCTATGAAGAAATCTTCCCTTTTATCCAGTTTAAAATTCCCCTGGCTTAACTTGAGGTCATCTCCTCTTGTCCTGTCCATTGTTCTCTGGGAGCAGAGCCCAGCCTCCCCTGGCTGCACCCTCCTGTCAGGGAGTTGTGCAGAGCCAGAACATCCCCCTGAGTCTCCTTTTCTCCAGACTGATCCCTCCCAGCTCCCTCAGCTGCTTCTCATCAGACTTGTGTTCCAGAGCCTGTTACTATTTATTATTTATTATGAGGAGCATCACCCTGAGAATAAGAAAACTTCAAACGTTCCAGGCTGAAAGCACAGAACTTGAAGCAATCAACAACATACAAAGAGCTGTTGTAAAGGAAACTTGGTTTAGTCTTGACTTTTAGAGTATTTTTAGAATATTTTCCCACTCTGGTGCCTTGGAGGAGTATGAGGTGAGTAAGGTGGGACAGGCCTGCTGATTTTACATTGACTTGTAGTCTTGCAGTAGTTACTTGGGGTAGCTATTATGCCATCCTGGTAAGTCAGTCATCACATTGCACTTGTGGATAGATTGGACAGAGCTTCCTTCTCTCTCTTCCACTCCACATTATTTTACTCTTTTCTTCAGCACACACAGAACAAAGATAGAGAGCACAGAGGAAGGATCAGAAATGCAGGAGCAGAACAGATGGCCAAAGCTCTTCCTCGTGGAGCCAGAGAAGCTGATGCTTTTCAAACTGCAGTCTTTGATGGAAGTTCTAAGTACCAATTCCACACAGGTTTAAGAGTTTTGTATCTTCTTCATTTCTTATGTAGCTGTTTTAGGAGGCAGAGATGGCTGGGGGAAAGATCTGCAAGATTGCTTTGAGGAGTTGAATTTGGCTTCTGACTTAGTGTTGAAACAATGGCTGATTCTCCTTTGAAGAAAAAAAGGCAGCAACTCTTAGATTCAGTCACGTTCTGTTGTTAGTGCTGAAATTGTCTGGAAGAAATGTCTGGAATTGCCTGACACTGTCTCTTGCATTTCATCCTCACCATTGTTAAGGTTCGTTAATGATTCCATTATAAACCCCTATTTGCAGAAATGGTTTTCTAAAAGCAATCTCTGTGTTATATTATTATGTTGTTTATGTTATATAAATGCTCAAGGACTAGACATGTATTAATAGGGAGCCTTGTGATTGTGGAGCCAGCAATTACTTGACTGGTGATTACTCTATCACAAACTCTGCTGACTCTCAGCACTTTGGACAGGAGAATAAAATTCCTTCTGCAAATTGGGAAGATAATTTCCTTTGGAACAGTGATTATTACACAGTGCTGGAAATCCTCTGAATGCAGATAAGCAGTAAAAGCCAGTTAGCTCCAGGCAATGCAGTTGATGCTTTGGAATAGACTGCCATGGTGGAGAGCTTTGTGAGTCACCAGGGATATAATGAAGAAGCTAAAGGAGATCTGGGTGGAAAACCAGGCAGCTGTAACCATTCCTCTTCCCTGTGCTCCTTCCATGATGTGTCCCACTGGGTGGGATGGCTGTGGGATGAGGTGCTTTGTCCCTCCTTTCCATAGGGTTAGTCACTGTCTCTTCCCTGCTGTGTACCTCAACCCTTGATCCTTACACAGCATTATTGTGTGAATCCTGTGAGATTCCAGCACTGTGCCTGAGGAAGCCCAAGATGGAACATTGTAGCCCAGCAATTCTTCATCCTTTTCAAACCACTTTGGCCTTGCCTAGAGCCAGTGGGTTTTCCCTCTTTGGTGGGATAGTGGGGAAAGGAGGACCAAGCCCTGAGCCAAAAGTCTCCACTCTCAGCTGCTGTCCAAAGCACAGACTATAGATAAAGGGTCTATGCTAGTGCCCTTAAAAATTCAGCAACTTTGCCAGCAGATTCTGGTAGAGCTAAGCTGCCTTTCTGGTCGTTCCCTTTTTATTTCTCATTGTTTCTACAGCTAACACTGGAATATAAATGGTAAAGCTTTCTCCCTAAAAATTCTTGGATAAGACCTGATAGTTGATCTCTTGGTGAAGAGCTCTGGAGCCAGGGCTCTTCAGAGGTGTCAGCAGCCACTTTCTGGCAAAGGAAGCTCCCAGCAGAGTGCTGGTTACAAAAGGGGATGGGATCTTCTAAGAGTTCCAGAAATTGTGTGGGTTGACACCGGTTCACTCAGTGAAACTTTTCCATTGCTCCAACTGAACAATTTGCAAAAATATTAATAGTAATAATAAGGGAGTAGAAGAGAGAGAAGGTGTCAGGGAAAGAGGGACAAAACATGTCCTGGCTGTCTCAAGGGAAGTGAGGAAGAAATGTAGACCAGCCATAGCCTATATATATGTGTATATATATCTATTTCTATATCTATCTTGGTTGTGACAATTTTTGCAGGGTGTTAGAAGAGCCTCCTGCAATACCACTGCTTTATTATCAGACCTGAAGCCACCTGTTCTTTTGCCCAAGGCATTCCTGATTTAGCAGCTCTACAGGAGTCCCATCATTCAAAGTTTACTTAAAATAATTACTATATTCATCTGTATATTGTCACCGTGTAAGGAGCCAGAAAATTGCATTGCATAATCACAGTTTTCTGAGAAATCTCCCGTCTGCCTTGCCAGCACAGCGCAGAGATTTGATGTGAAATCCCAATTTCCTGCAAAGGGGCTGCCGTGGTCCCGACTTCTGATATATTTATATTTGATCTGCCGCGCTCAACAATTGAATGAAAGAGAAGTGTTGGCAGAGGTCAAGCATTGTTTGAACGTGTTGCAAACGGTTTCCCGGGGAAACAGCAAATCAGTGCTCGTAGCTCCTGCAGCATCTCCAGAGCAGCATCCAGCCCCGTGCTGCTGGAGTCCTGGGGAGCAGGGGCGATGCAGACCAAAGCCAGAGTGAGCCCCTGAGCAGGAGAAATTCCAGAGGATGAAGAAACACTCGGCAAGAGTGGCACCGCTGCCATCTTACAATGTTTCTGAGTTAAATTCGCCTGTGCCAGACGGTAAATGCTTTTTTTTTTTTTTGTCCCCTGTGTATTTCCTCCTAGGCAGGAGTTGGCTCCTGCTCCGTTCCGTGCAGAGTAACAGGAATGTTTTGTGTGTGTGTGTATTTTTAAAGTAATGCTCTGATAGTGTTTTAGCACTTTAATATCATTTGGGATAAGTGGCAGTTAAATTTCTGTTGCCTGTTTTCAACTGCTGTATGAACGATTCCTGGTGAAGAAACTGATGTTGAAACGTGAACAATGGATAAAGTTGTTGTACTTCAATTCTGGTTTTTAAAATTATATGAAATTAGGTCTGTGTAATGTTGTTGGCTTTTCTGGACTGTTTTACTGTGGTGCTCTAGATTTATTGTTTTTGCAGTGAAGACAGAGACACTAACTTTTTTTGTGCTTGCTGTCCCTCAGCTCAGTGTAGCAGTTGTCCCCTTAAACTGCTTTTTTCCCCCACTCATTTTCAGAAGTGTCAGGTCTTGAGCAATTCTTTAATACAGAAAAATCACGAGATAGAAATTGGAAATTCTTTTGTATGCTCTTCATCAGACATGAGAGCATTGCTCCTGTAAGAGTGCCATCAACTTCACATCACTCTTCAGAGTTGCTGGGAATGTGGTGATGTTGTTTTGACTGCCCTGATAGTGAAACAAATAAAAGTCAGTGTGCCGAAAATTTACAGGAGGTGTAAATAAGAGGTCAAAAGGGAAAGCTTTCTTAAAAATACTCCTGATGTTCAGGTTTGAGTTTTTGACTTAAGTGTCTGTAGAAATCTCAGGCTTTAACTTTATTTGAGTTTATAATCCTTGGTGTCAGGTGTTTTAAAGAGATGTGTGGTACTCCCCAAAGTTGCTTGTTGTGCCAGAAATAATCTGTTCTCCCACCAGGTGTGTGTGGTGAGGACACTGGAGCTGTAAAACTGCAAGGTGTGTGTGCTGCCTCTGGTTTGAGCCAACCAGCAGTGAAAATATAATTCCTTTTTGTGAGCTGAATCCATCCAGGAGCAAAACAAAGCAAAGCCACGGTCCAGTGCTGGTCAGCAGAGCATGACTCCAGTTCTTCGATCTACCTGGCTCAGCTGCCTTCAATTATAAACAGGGCTGGGCTTTCAGACACCAGGCAGCAGTTTGTGTTGTTTTTCTCAGAATTGTGTGTGTGATATTTAGAATTCTGCAGGTTTGGTGGTTGCCTGGTGTTTCTTCCTTGAGGGGCAAACGCCTTAAGGGAAGTTGGAGGAGCTGACTGCTTGTTGCTGGTGCACAGCACCAGGCTTTAGGATGTGTGATATTTTAATTCATACCCTCACCTGCTTTTTTAGGAGCAGCCTTAGGGCCAGGTGAGCTGGCTGTGCTGGTGAAATGGGGTGATTTGCTGCTCTTTTTTTTCCTGAGGGCTCAGACCAGGCTCGTGTCACGCCTGGTGGGGAATGCAGAAGAGGATTAAAGATTGTTCCTGCCTCACTGGGGTCTAGGACAGGCTGTGGTTGCCTTCAGCTTCACCAGTCCAGCTGCTCCAGGTGTCTCTGTTAGACCTGTCTGAACCTTCTGCCCATGCTGGGCTGCAGCAGCAGTGTCAAAACTGCTCCTGAGGGAGGGAAAATCCAGTCTGCATAGGAGGAAAGGGCAATAGACTGGAAATGACTACATGACAGCACTTGTCATACCCAACTGCAAATGGAAAGGTTCTTGCTGGGGATGGACCTGGCCAAGCTGAATTAATACTGGACCCATACATTAAATGTGTGTGCAGCTGTTTTTTACAGATCAGCAAATATTTTAGCATGAATTCCCATAGAATCCTAATGGGATAGGGCAACCAGCTTCCCAAACACTGCATCTGCTCCCCCTTTCTTTCCCAAGCATGGGAGGGCACATGGAAGAGATTCCAGAGCAACTTGGGCTGTGGGCCTGTGTGCTGGGAGGAGAGCAGGGGAGCAGTGGGCTCAGTTTTCACACATTTGGGGTTTGTGGCTCCTGATAAAACCACAGGAGCTGCTGATTCCTGGAGTGAAATCCAGACAGAGGACTCCTTTGGCAGGGAAGGTACACCCAGTGCTTGGAGATAAGTGGTCAAAAGTGCTGCTCATGTGGAAGGAAATGGAGCAGAGAGCTGCCCAGAAGGGCTGGCTGGTGGGTGAGTGGGAGGATGTGAGGTGTGTGCCAAGCTGGCACCAAGCCACCAAATCCTTCTGAGAACGTGTCTTCAGCTCAGCCTGGCCAGCATCAGCCAGGTGTGTGGCATGGACACTGCACAGAGGAGAGCTATCCCAAAAATGCCATTGTGGAAAGGCAGGGATGAGTCCTGTCAGAGCTATTACCTCAAGGGCAGTGGAGAAAACAAATGGAAGTGTCTCCTGGGATTGCAAAATGCAGCAATACAGTGAAAAAACCCTACTGCTGCCCCAGCTGCTTACCTGGAAAATGTTCCTTTAACCCCCTTCCCTCAAATGGGCTTAATTAGGCTTTAAGTCAGGCAAGGAAATTAAAGCATGTGCTCAATGCACTGCAGTGCTGCCTCTGAGTCTGAGTACTCATCCACAGCCATCTAAATACAAGCCTGGGTAAGTACTGAGGAATCTGGGAGGGCTGGGCACCTGCAGCAGGTGATTCACCTCCCAAGGTTGGTGTCTGAGGGAGCTGGGATGAATCACTCCCTGGAGGCACCCATCAGCCAGCAGAGGCAATGGTTGGTGTTGGGAAATAAATAAATACAAATCCAAAGTGTTGCTGAGCTGCCTGTCAGTGTGACAGCTGCTTTTTTGGATCTTGGGAGATCCATGAACCAGCCTGGATTTATTGCAATGTTTCTTGAAAGGAGAAGATATCTTGTAATTATTTATTAACGAGATACATATGAGTAATACCTGGACTGTCCTGGGTATAAATTCCTTTCACAACAACTTCATGCCAAAGCTGCCTCGTGGCTTTCATTGAAGCTACTCTTGAGTTATTGCAGTGAGAGTAAATGTGAGAGTTTAACTGGGAATATCTATTTTGGAAATGTCACCAAATTCTAGCAATGACAAGATTAATTTTCAGAGGATTTTTTTAAAAATAGATTGTTAATCTTTTGGTTTGGAGTAGAGTGTATGAATTATGAAACAATTGGAAGCACATCTGATATAATTCATTACAAAATTTATAGCAGCGGGTTTTTTCAATGGGGTGGTGTGCAGCTTTGAATCAAATAATTTATCTTAGTGCTGGAATGGTGGGATGATGGTGTGATGCTGAGATTGGCTTGAACTGGTGTTGGATCAGATATATCTGGGGGAAAAAAGTCCTGTAGTCCTGGAAGGAGATAAATGGTCTTAAATTCCAGTGTTGTTCCCTCTTTGCCTGGGAAAAGAAGGAGATGTCCATCCCCTCCCCAGGGGAGGTCAGTGTGTTCTGACTCCATGGTTAATTCTAAGATTTCAACACAGCATTTATTTTTCAGTGGAGAGCCCATCCATGTTTTCTGACAGCAGAATTCAGTCCCAAACATTCCACTCCAAATGGATGCTCTAAATTCTTTTTTTGGTAGGTCATTTTGTGTTGTAGAAGTTTTGATTTCAACATATAAAAATCATTCTTCATTTGCAGCACTGCCTCCTACATTCCTTCATGCTGTCATGCCCAGTGACTTTCAAATATGAGTAGCCACTCTATTTCAAAATGCATATTCCAGCTGCCAGTTCCACCACAGATGTTCTCAAATAAGCCTCTTTCCCAGGATCTGTTCTGACACTCCCACACTGGTGCTGGTGTGTTATTTTTGGTGTCAGATCAGTGAAATTCCTTGTCCATGCTTTAAAAAAGGCAGCAATACATTTGTTCAAATTACTCTGAAATGAGAAAAAAAAAATTAAATGTTTTTAACTATACTTTCAATAAAATGTAGATAGAACAAAGATTTGAACAGGAATTTGGGGTTTTTCTAGTGATTGTTTTTATATGTTTTGAGGAAAGGCCTTGATCCAGAGCAATACAAACAGGAGCCACTTACTTTAGAAAAATAGAATTTGAGAAGTCCTCTAGAGTGGCCATTTCCCACTTATAAAAGCCAAGGAGATACAGGTCTGGGGGGATTTATATATTTTTTTATTTTTATTGTATTGCTTAGATTCTCTCCCTTACAAATAGGCTGGAACTGCCTCTCTGGAAGGGTTATTAGTGCAAGGATGTAGAGTGGCACATCCCTTGATCAGGCACTGAGTGAATTACAGGCTGTGAAATTTAAGTTCTCTCTGTTAGTTTTATTGCAAGGATGGGAGGACACGTGGAAGTTGTTGAGATTCCTAGTTGTAAGCAGAGTTGCTGTCTGCTGATCTGGAGTGAAGGCTGTGTACAGACACTGAAGAGATAATTGGCAGAAATTGCTGATGGATGTCACTAGTAAACCACAACAAAAAAAATCTACTTTTTCTGCTTTCTGCTCTTGACAATAGTTAATCATAGTACAAGAGAAATGCTGTACGCCATCACTGAGTCATTTGTTTTTCATTTTAATCTGAAAACCTTTTCCCTTAGGACAAAAAAAAATAAAAATAAAACAAACCTAAAAAAATGTAACCTTCTCATCCCCTTCAAACATGAAAACTTCCAGAACAAGCAAATAATAGATGAACAAGGCATCACTCTGAAGGAGACATCTGTGCATTACTAATACACAGAGACCATTGCAGTGTTTAAATGGAGAACATTATCTCCAGATGCCTGAGACATGCTGAAAGGATCTTCTTCACTGAACAAGAGATGTTTATTCCTCAGACCTGCATGCTGCCAGCAAAGTGTGTGTGCTTGTTTTCTTGATTTTGCTTGGCTTTAGTAAAATGTAATCCTGACTTCACATCCCTGGTCAAATTGCTGGTGCTGAACACATGAAAAGTTGGGGAGTTTGTCAGTGTGTGTGTGCCCAGACCACTGGGCTGGTTGAACTGCTGGCAAATTTTACACCAGTGCAGAATTTGATTTTACAGGCAGTGGCTGGGGTGAAATAAGCTATGGACCCAAGTCACTGAGAATTGATGGTGTTGCACACCCTGCTCCCAGCTGTGTGCTAACAGTAGCAAACAATCTAATTAAAACCTTTTCTAATCTAACCTAATGAAGTTTTGTTGTAAAATGGACAGAACCAGCTCTCTTCACCTCTGCCAACAGCAGCACCACTCAACCCCCTTTCCATGTGCAATATTTCCCTGGGCTGCAACACTCACACCATCTTCTCCTTGCTGTGCATCAGTGAGAGCAGAATTTCACTGTGAGAGCTTCCAGCCCTGTGGTGGGGCTGTGGCTGCTCAAGGGGAGCTGGTGCACAGGCTGTGGGAATGCTGAGCTCCTGGGGTGTGAGCCAGCCCATCCCAGGTGCTCTCTCCTGCAGGTACCACTGCAGGGTGAAAAGATCATTGGCAGCTCTTCCTCCAGGGCCCAAATTGAGCAGGAATGTTCTACTGATGTATTTCCCACACCACACCAGACCTGCTCCTACCTCCATCCATCTGTCAGAGCCCAGCAATTGTTTCTGTGGCAGTGCAATGGAGGCATCCATTTGTCATGATAGATAGGAGCTGGGATGTTGAGGATGCAGTAAAAGAAGTTATTTTAATACTGAATGAGTAAAAGGCAGATTGTAGGTGCCCTGAGTTGCCTTTTGGCAAAGCTGCTCTCTCTCCTGGCTGTGGTGGTAGCCAGAGGTGACCAGTGCTCTGCAGGGCTTTGGGAATGTAACATAGAAATTGTTCAGCTCGTTTCCATCACCTATTTAACCATTGATTTCATTGTGTAATCAAATAAACAGAATGTGTTTTGGCACATCCCATCAAGCCAGATGTTGCTGCCTCTAAATGAGCCAGCACTTGGTGTCAGTACTGCAGGGTCGTGAATGCACAGATGGTTTTTGGAAGGGAGTTCAGTTACCTGCTTGAGAGGTTCTCAATTTCCATCAGGCCAGTTGGATAAAAAAGAAAAGGGCACAATCAATCCTAAGATGATCTGGCCATAGAATTTAGTTCCAGGACTGCATTTTTGTGTGGCATGGATTATTTAACTGGCAATCCATTTGATCCAGGAGCAGAGGAACAGTGTGAAGCTGTGTCAGGGGAGGTTCAGGCTGGATGTTAGGAAAAGGTTCTTCATGCAGGGCATGGTTGAGAAGTGGTCACAGCACCAAGCCTGACAGAGCTCAAGGAGCATGGGGACAGTGGTGGGATTCCTGGGGCTGCCCTGTGCAAGGCCAGGACTTGGACTCCATGATCCTTGCAGGTCCCTCCAGCTCAGGATGTTCCATGATTTACTTCTATAGCAACTGTGAGACCAGAAACATTGTCCAGATGAAATTGCACAGCTTGGTTCTTTTTATTCCAAGCACTGCTGTCACATGCTAAAGATGTCATAGACTTGAAGATGATTGGTTTTGTACCTCAGAGTGTAATCCTTCTCTCCAAGCCCCCTGGAAAACAACAAAGGGATTTTTCTAGCCAAAGCAAGGACACATTTTCTCACTGTGTGAGCTTCATCTGGAAACCTGTCCATGAGCAGAAAGCCACAAGTCATGTATTGCATCTTTCAGAGGGGCAGGGAGCTGTGCATTGTTTACAGGGGGGGTTGGTGAAAATGTTCTGAGAACCAGCATGTTCCTGGCTTGAGTGGACACAGCAGCTGGCTTGGATGGCAGCAGCAGATGGGGTCACCTCCTTCCCCAGCTGGGACTCAGAATGGTGTTAATGTAGGAATTCTGGACTTGAGTGATATTAATCACATGGTTTAGGGTAGTGTCAAGCATAATTACCTTGCTAAATCAAACTACACTGGGATATGTATATAATAATTAATGCAAGATGGGGACAGACTTTGTTGGAGTCATGTGGAAAGCCACATGTTCCCTTTGCTGGTTTCCCTTTGATCTCCATGAGCAGAGAAATGGCCTTAATTCTTAAGCTATAAAGCATCTATGTCTGCAGGGTGAGGAAATAGATTTGCTGAAACAGATTAAGAAAGTAAAATTATGGGAAAAGTTAAAAAAAATGGGAAAAAGCATGGGTTTGTTTTTCTCCAATAATGAAAAACAATCCAGGTTGATTTGGCACATTAAGATGTGCTGGAAACAATAATGTGAGGTAGTTTCCATTTCTCCCTTTCCTCTTTGGCCAATCCCATGGCAGTCTTGCTTTGACACTCAGTTACAACCTCCAGGGAGCACTTCTAGCAGCAAGATCTGACAGTCTGGCAAAGGTTTTTCTTACTTGTTTTTTCCCAGTCTCTTCCAGTAGCATTCTCTTAAGGTAGCAAATGATGCCTGAAATGTAGTTTCATTCTCAGGCTGTGATTCATCCCTGCTGAAGCCACAAACTGTGTGAGAAGTCCCACCCCATGTTGGCATTTCTGCTCAGGGTGGTTGTTCAGGGCTGGGTTGGATGAGGCTTTGAGCACCCTGCTCAGGTGGAAGATGTTCCTGTCCATGGCAGGGGGTTGGAACTGGATGATCTTAAGTTCCTTTCCAACCCAAACCATTCTCTTATTCCCTGTATGGATGTTCAGTGGAAAATGCTGCTCTTGATCCCTACAAATTTTGGTGGGACTTGGCAGATCCCTGCTCCATAGCTGAGAGATGTGGAGTGAGACAAGAGCCAGAATTCATGATCTCTGCCTTCCCTTCCTCTGCCATGGGACAGCACTGCCCATTTTGGGGGTTTCACTGCTCTGCTGTGCAAATGGTGATTTCTGGTCCTTGCTGCTGGCTCCAGGTTTGGAAAGGGAGCCCAGCATTTATCTCTTCACCTCTCCTATCAACAGATAGCCTTAAAACTTGTTCAGATGGATCAGCATTACGTGTCCCAGGCTTTCTAGCTGTAACAATGAAATATTGATAAATGGCTGTGCTGTCTGATTGCTTCAGGTGTAAGGGAAGAAGAGTTCAGTAAATCAAGCAGTGACTTTGGATTTAATGCAATCTCTTGAATTACAGTTTTTGTCTCACCTGCTGGGTTTGTCAATGCACAGGGGAAGATTCATGATTCTCTGTTTTATCAGATACAAATAACTCAGAGCTCTTTTTGCACGTGAGGAAAAAGAGGCTTCCATCAAATTTTGGTTGCACAGACTTCTGCTGAGTATAATGTGAATCTTGTTCTGAAATTAATCTGAACTGAGACATAACATGTGTCTTTCAACATAATGAAATCTCTTTAAATGATGAACATCAAAATGAGGAGTGATTTGGAGCCAGCCACCTTGCTGGCTTCTTCTCCAAGGACAGACAGCTGGCAAACATTTCCTGAAAATAAACCTCTTTAAGTTGTGCACCTGAAAAATTAAAAATGCCTTTATGAACATTTCACTCCAAGAGCAGTGATTGGCTTAACCTTGTGGAGGCTGGGACTAATTTTCAAATGACAAATGAAGGTGTAACTTGCAAGAGTAACTTGTAAGATGTTTACTAAGTTTTAGGAAATAGGTGATGTTATTCTTGTTTGATCAGTGGGACACAGATCAAGTAAAGTCATGCAGGGAGTTGTGTGGCTGCTAGATTATTATTTTCTCCATTAAAAAGTAATTTGTGAAGGCTTCTTAAAGGTCTGAAAATATCCAGTAGGCTCTAGAAAGCTCTTTAGAAAATATTGCTCAGCAAAAATTGAGGAGAGGCAACACACAGTCATTGTTAGATGTGGCGAACCCAACACACCTTTAAATCCATGGAAGATTGCATGAACCCACTGGCAAGAGTCCTGTCTCAGTTCTTGAATCTTGGATACAGCCCTTGCTTTGGAATATACTTCCAAGTAGAGGTTGGCTTTGATGTGTTTTGCTCAAAGTGCACTGGAATGGCCCGTGCTGCAACAAAGAATGTTCCCTCTGGGATTTCTGCCACAGTAGTTGCACATGTGGCACTTTACACCTGGGCTTTGTGTCTGTTTTTCTATTCTTTTCATTATGAAGTAGTTGGGATTATCATATTAAATCCTTCCAAGTCACAGCAAGGCCAGTGGCTGCTCTGGGTATGGGTGTCTTCCACAAGTTTAGGTGAGATGCTTACCAGCTGAAGCAACAGCTGCAAAACAAGCAGTGGTGATCTCAGCTGGTCATGAACACACATTTATACCTGCCAGAATGGCCTGCCATGCTGACTTACTGCTGGAGAAGACTCTCTTGTGCTGCTCCTGTGTTGACCTCTTACAGAGACACCTTCAGTAAATTTGGAAGTCCAAGCACAGTTGATCACCAGTTGCCCTGATGGATTCCAGCACTGCACTCCTTCCTGTTGATTCCTGATTCTTAATCCAGCCCTTCATGCTCTTACTCATTAAATACAGTGTCCTACTCACTGGAAAATGTTTCATCTGGTACCACTGGTATTTCTGGGACCTGGTTCTTCTCTTCCACCTCGTGCCTCTGTCCATCCTCCGTGTGAAATGTCTCATCTTGGAGCTGTCTGCATGTAGCAGGAACAGAAATCAACTTCTCTGAAGACATGGAGATTCTGATTTGGTGTTTGTAAATGCTTAAAATTGGCATCTTCAATCCAGTAGCAGAAATCTTCATCCAAAAGACCTGTGGGTGACCGTGGCTTCATTCTGTACAAGAGTCTCAAGGATCATTCTGGAGGATGGAAAAAGGAAGCTCTCCTCTAGAGAGGCTCCCAGCACTGGGGGAGGCAGTGATTCCTCAGCCCTCCTTCCCAAGCTGAGGGGGAATGGTGCCTCTCCTGTGGCCTGGTTCAGTGTCAGTGCTCAGGAGGGCCCACGTGAGTACAAATGCCTTGGTGCACACCCTGTGCACGGAGCCTGGGGCTGAGAATACTCTGCAGCACGGGGCTCTCCTTTCTCCAGGGGGAAGAGACTGGTTTTCATGCAGCACCTTTTTACCTATAAGGGGGGAGAGAGTTAAGTATTTGTTTACTCACTTATTGCTTTATCCTGAGCAGAGCTGAAAGCTGCATTTTCGCCGTGCGCTTCCTTTTGTGTGCGTTTCGCTGCCAGCCCCGCGTTCCTCCGGGGGCTTTCCAGACAAAACTGATGCAAACTCTTTCTTCTCAGGTGCCTCACGATCATCTGTCATCCAATGCAAGCCAGGAGGCAACTGCCCCAGCAGACACAGAGGCATGACTAGGCAGCTCTCCCCTCTATCTGTTGCTGAAGATTCTGCTGCTCCCATTCTTGAGCTGCAGAATCGAAGTCCTTCGGGAATCTGTCGGCACAGCAGAGTCGAGAGGCAGAGCAGATCAGGTAGGAACCACAGCCACGCTCCCGTGCAGAGATGGGGCAGGGCCCAGCATGCTGAGCTTTGGTTTGCCTGAGCAGGTCTCTGCTGAGGCTGGGGAGAGGCGGGAAGGTGGCAGGACGGGAGGAGAAGCCCGGGAGCCGCCGGTTCATGGTTCAAGATCTCAGAGCTGGCTGAGCCTGGCACACGGGTAGATTTCACACAGTGGTTGTGTTTCCTCAGCTTCAGCCTGGCCACACTCCAGGGCCTTTAGGAGTTGCTTCTCAAAGGCAATGAGGACATCAGCTCGTGCCACGGATGGTCTGATGAAGAGGAAGAGGAGGAGCAGCAGGTGGAAGGATTTCTAGGGAAGACAACTCAGATCATCAGTCAACTTCACATCAGGGCTTCCATCACCCACTTCACTGCAGAATTTAGCTCCAATGAGCCTGTAGGTGTGGTGAACACTGACCTCTTCACCATGGTGTCCATCCAGGGATGGGATGGGAGCAGTTACAATGTGCAGCCACAGGCCTGTGGGTCTGCTAAACCACAGTGTTGAGGAGAGACTTTAAATGAGTGAAATAATTTATCTGTCCAAGCTTTTTGGAAGGAAATTATTTAATTGCCCAAGTTCTTTGGAAGACTGCCTGTGTAGATACTGTGAGCAAAAAGGGGAGGAAGAGCAGGTTGGATCTCCCTTGCACACTGGACTGGGGGTGCTGAACCTTCCTCTTGTCACTTGACCACCGATGGCATCAAGAGTCACCCATTTCCTCCTTGTGTTGCAAAACAGAGGGATCTCGTACTCCAGGAGTACTGTCTTGATGGAAAGCCTCAGAAGAGTGTTGGAGGTGATCATTGCTGCAAGGAGTGGATGCAGCATCTTGCTGTTAAGATCATAGTTAAGGTACCAGAGAACCAAATCTCATTTTCACACCAGGCTGAAATAACTGCATGGTGGCACTAAGGTCCATCCAAAATCCGAATCCATCTTGTCCAAGAAAGGGCTCTAGGCCACTTGAGTAGTGTCTGGACATCATACTCTGCTAAACACTTTGCATTTATTAATTTCCCTTTTGATCCTGATCTTCCTGTCCTCATCAGAGAAGTCTAATAGGACTGACCCAAAAGGTAAACTAACACAAAGGATATAATTTTCTAGGGTCTAGTTGCCAAATAGCCAAAAGAGTTCCAATGAAAAGCTGTAGGTGTTGATTTTCCTCATCTCACTCTTCTGAACACTGCAAGCAAAGGGCTCTCCTGTGAGCATCTTGTCAGAATTGCACTGTGCACCAAAGGACATGCAGGGATGTTTCTGCTCACTGCCTGCCATGCAGTTTGCCACTGGCCAGTGCCATCTCCCTGTGTCACCTGCAGTGTGCTCTGCATTCTGACCTGTCCTTTCAACCTTCTTCTGTGCTCTTCCCAGCATAAATTTGGTTTGTTCCAGTCCCATCTGAATGCAGATCCCAAGGATTTCTGCTATCTTGCCAGTTGTAAAATGCTGTCTCCCAGACACTTTGACTGATGAATTTGTTTTCTCTTCAATATAATTTGGTGTCTAAACCCAAATGCTTGCTCCAGCCCCAGCTTCATGACTTGGAAATCCCTAAACCTTTTTAACAGGAACCATGTGCCTGCTCACCCTGTGCCTTCAAGTTCAAGCCCTCTCATTATTTTGAAATATATTTCTTACCTTGTCCTTTTGATTCTTTGTCCAGGAATTAGGTGTGCACATCCCATGGATTTTGAAAGCAGCTGTCAAGCTACTCTGTCACTGGGATCAATCACAATTTCACTTAAGTTAATTGCAAATACCTGGTCTAGAGTTAAGTGTTTCCAGTGAGCTTAGATGTAGACAGATGTAGATACATGAGGATAGAACCAGCTCCCCTCTCACCCTGCCTTTCCATTATCATTAAATATAAAGGGGCCCCAGACAACATTTTTATCCTGAATACACAATTATTTGCTAACTACATCACACAGGATAAATCCCACCAATTAAACTCTTCCAGCAACTCCCCACTGTGCATTTTTTTCTGGCTAAAACTTACACAGGTCTTTAAATCCAAGGTAGGTCTTGCAGCAATGTGTGTTTCTGTGCCTTTCCCTGACATTCAGTCCTGGGACTGTAACACCCAAATCAAATGCTGATGGTGGTTTCATGCATAGTGACACCCACTGCATCATTACTTTGTAATTGAAAAATAGAAATCGTGGCTAAAAGTGCTTTATTCTTCTATCATTGTGTGATTATTTTAAGTAGTAGCTGAAAAAGGACTAATTGCATGGTAGTTTTACTTAGCAGGAAGGCCTGCAAGTTGATACTACTATAATATATTATTTTTAAGCCATTCTAATTTGCAAATAAACTGTAATTTACCTTTTAACAGATGTCAGTCATTATTAGTACCATAAAAATATCTACTTTCTCTCAGCGGCCAAGGAGAATGCTAAAAGGATGCTGCCTTTTCAGACCCATGGCTGATTATCCTCTGCATGTTTTTAATAAACCTGTAATTTTATTTAAATCCTTGATTCACCACTAAACAATGGAGCCACTGAATAGAGATTATTTTAGGAAAAAAAACACATCACACAATTACAACTACAAAAAGTTCCATGTCCTAGTTAGGAAAATTCTTGATTGCAAATGCACTCCCTGCTATGATGAATCTTTTTTTTATGTGTAATGTTGGTTTACAATAATAGCTTGGAACCCCAGTCTGAAATTTCTTTATGGCTAATGCAGCAAAAGCAATAATATAAAAGGAAACTAAACCTGAGTGTGAAAGGATATCTGTGTCACATAAAAGTTGAATACAGGACAGTGTATGCTCTCACTCAGTGCTTCTATGACTTCCCTCAAAATCATATTGTTTCCTCTGTACATCCCATAATGTATTAATGTGGCTGATAATTGATAGCAGTAGTTAAGAACAGCTTCAGGCCATAATTTTTAGAAGATTTTCCTGTTTCTTCTACCAAGCTGGTGTGATGTGGTCAAGCAGGGTGGCAGCTCAGTGGGCTCCTGGCACAGCAGTGGCAGTGTCAGCTCCTTGTTTTCAGCTGGGACCTTGGAAACCAAAACTGGGACCATGGGCTGCAGCTCTGGGAGATCTGTCTGGAGAGAAGTCACCAGTGAGATTAAACTCTCCCACTGGTGTTAGGAAATGTGCACTTAGTCTGAGAGCCACTGTGCTAAGGTGGGAAATGGCAACTCTCTGGTTGCTCCTTGTTTATGTGCACAGGTTTATTTCCAGGCATGCCAAGATTCACTTTTGTCCAGTTTCCTTTGTTAACTTCAAAAATGTAAGTACACCAACCTGACTGCAAAAAGCCTTTCTCTGCTTGGCTACAGAAAGCCAAAGTGTCTCTTTCTTCCCCATCCCAGCTTGCAGATAAAAGAAGTGATTCTGGAATTAAAGTGTTGAGGGATAAGAACTTGTTCCTGTCTCCAGATCTGCAGGCTCAGAGAGCTCTTCTGTTTCCAAGGGATGTATTTTTATTCTGGAGGTTTGCTGGCAGAGAGAATGAAGAGCTGATAAAGCAAATAGTGACAACAGCTTATTTGTAATGTTCTTACTTCAGCCCTCAGTGTTGTGTTTGTGTTTGGTTCTGCCTCCTTGAAGTGATAGAGCTTGTACTATTAAAATACTTTTCTGCAGGATTTCAGTATTTATGGGACATGGAGGAGTTATAGGGAGAAGGCAAGGGATGATTTGTGACTTGGACCAGAAGGAGAGCTTTTGCCAAGAATTATTTTGAATGCATTCATTACATGTACAACTCTTTTTCTATTCTTCCTTTTGTTTTTTTTCTTTTTCAGGAGAAGAAGGAACACAAACGCACACAGAGAGCAGCAGCCAAGAAGCTGAAGGACAGACACGATGCCAGTCTTGCACATCCACATTTCTCAAGATAATCTGGAGATTCCTGATCATTTTGTCCGTCTCTTCCTCCTGGGTTGGGACCACACAATTTGTCAAAATCTCTTTTGAGACCTTTGACTGTCCCTTTTTCATGACTTGGTTCTCAACAAACTGGAACATTATGATTTTTCCCATTTATTATTCTGGGCACCTTGCAACGGCACAGGAGAAGCAGTCTCCAATCAAAAAATTCAGGTAGGCTTTATCCTGGCAGTATCCCTTTAAAAAACCTAATTCCTGAGGGCTGAGATCACTGCTGTGCTCAGTTCCACCTGTGGTGTCAGAATAAAGGTCATGCTGCAGAAAACTTCATTCATAAATAGCTCACAGGAGGCTGACAAATGAGTGATGGGTGCTGAATAAACAGATGGTGGTTAAAGGGTTTTTTAATGAGTTGAAAACATCAATAATCTGCTTATAATTGTTATTTTGTCTAGTATTTCTATATTTTGTGTTGTTGTCTGGATCAGGCCATTGGTGAATCTGTCCTGCTCCATTTATGATGGAATAGCAGTGCTGGGTACAACCAAAGCAACTCCTAGAGGGGGAGAAGGATGCTCAGAGCTGAGGAGGTTTCCATGTGAAAGACCATGGCTTGCTGTCTGTGCTGAGCAAGTATAGCAGGGTGCAAATTGCCCTTTCCTCCTACTGGAAATTCATAAATCCCTTTTCAGTAGCCCCTGAGAAATCAGAGAAATACAAGGTTAAGGGGGAAGCCAAAGAAATCATGCAGTCCAACCACCAGTGCTGCAGCTTAGCTTCTCCTTAGCCACTTCTGAAGAAAACCACATCTGATCTGTCTCCAGGGCTTGGAAGTACCTCACATTCTGTGACAATTGATTTCACAGTTCCTCCTCCATGTTTATTATTCCACTGATCTGACAGTGCTGTGAGAGCTGCTCTAAAGGACAGGGCAGAATCCAGATCCACACCTTGCCCAGGGAGGGGAGAGATTCACAGGGTCACTTTGAGCTGGCACCCACTTCTGTTATTCCAGTGCAGACTTGCTTGGAAAACAACCTGCCTGGCTCCAGCAGAATTGTCTGTTCCACCAGGAATTGCCCAGCATGGGGCCCATCCCTGGCTCCTGCTGTCACTGAGCACACAGGGAATCCCATTTGTGACTGTCAGGCTGGAGTGCAGCAGGGCCAAACTCTTCCCTCAGCTGCTTTTTGCCAGGATCTGGGATGTAATTTGGCCCTAAATTATCGTTTCTGTCAAATCAGCATGACTGAAATTGAGCAGTTGCACTTAATTAAGTGCTTCTCTGCAAACCCTGGTGCTTTGTCTGTTAATGATGCTTCATTCAGATTTCTGCTGGAGTGTTTGTGAGAACATTAACAGTGTCAGCTTGCCTTCTGCACGTGGGGTGAAGGAATAACAATTGCAGATAAGGAAGAAGGTGAGAACAAATATCCCTGCAGATAAATCCCCTGCAGTTGGTTCATTGATTATATCTCTGTCAGAGCAAAATTTTGAGGCAATGCATATAAAAAAATCCTGTGCTTAAATGATTGATGTATCTCCCTAGCTGTTTAGAATCCAGCTTTTAAAGTTGAGTACACTGTGTTAAATGCCACAGGAATTTCTGCAGTGGGTCAGTGAATGTGTGGACTCGGGACATCCTGATGGAAATCTTCCCAGAGTGTTTCTTACTCCAGATATGTCAGGAATTCATGTCCCAGGAAGAAAGTAACTGCTGGTAAATAATGATTTCATCAGGGGGAGCAACTGCTTGGTCTGTGCTGTGCTACAGCTTGACTGTCCAAATTCCTACTTTGGATATGGGATGGACATCTCCTCAGGATGAGCTCTGGACTTTTTGGTGACTTTAAGGATGTAGTTTTAACTTGGAGACAGGTTTAATTTGGGAAGGATCTTTGGAGGTCATTCCACCCAGCCTCCTCCCCAGAACAGGGGCGTTTTCAAACCTTGGTTGATTGATTGTGTATTTTCTTGATCTGCACTCTTGATTCTGTTCCTGCTACAAGGCTTTTTATTACATTTTGTAAGATTTCTTGCTGCTTCATTTGCCTGCTTTATTCCTGTGCAGCAGCTAATTCTTGTCAATAAACCCATTTGCAGCAGTTCCAGGCTTTCCTTGGAGACCAGAGGTGATTTATCTTTGTGTTTCTGGAGGATGTAGTTACTCTCTAGGAGCTTTGAAGACATCAGACATTTTGTCCAGCAGATATTCCCAGTGGATCTGAACAAACAATGTCTGTGACATCTTGGCAGAGATCAGTGATCCTGGGAGTGACTTGCAGAGTGCTGCCCCAGGCTGGCAAAGCTGCAGGGAGCCACTTTAATAAATCCCACCTGGTAGGACAGGAGTCTTCAGTCCTCAACTTCAGATTGGCTTTCTGGCAAGTTTATTCTGCTCAGCATCTAAAGGAGGTGCAAGAGAGATGGATTTTTGACAAGGACATGGAAGGGGAATGGCTTCAGACTGAGGGAGGGCAGGTTTAGAGTGAATATTGAAAATAAATTCTTGACTGTGAGGGTGGTGATCCCCTGGCACAGGGTGCCCAGAGAAGCTGTGGCTGCCCCTGGATCCCTGGCAGTGTCCAAGGCCAGGCTGGACAGGGATTGGAACAACCTGGGATAGTAGAACCCCATGGCAGGGGGTGGAACTGGATGGGCTTTAAGGTCTCTTCAACCCAAACCCCTCTAGCAGTCACTTATAATATTTGAGATTGTAAATTGTGTAAATTTGAGGTTACAAATTTCACACTTGACCTTAGAGATTCAATCTTGTGGTCTGAGAAAATAACTGATGGTTATGAACTCACTGCTGAGTTTAGAAGTGTCTTGGTTGTCTTGAGGCAGAAGACTGTTCTTGTTATCCCCTCAGTATTGTAAATAAAAGCTGTGTCCCTCATAAAGAGCTTGAAACTCCTTCCATTAGTACTGGATAAAATTACCAGGAAGCTCAGAAACAAGAAATCTAACCCTGGCAGCATTTACCACAGCAGAAGACTCTGCACAGACCTGGCTTAGGAGCCTGATGCAGTTGTGGTTGGAATAGGTGGGTGAAATTTTCAATGTCAGTACATTTTGCCTCCTCATTTGTTGCCTTGGCTTCTCAAGGACAAGCACTGTGACACTGAGCAGCTTCCTGCCAGGATTCACCACAGTGTAAGAGCTGAGATTGGTGCTGCAGGCTCTTCCCAGCCTGGCCCTGGCCAGGGAAAGCCTTGGTAGGCGCAGCTTTAATGTGAGCAAAACACACTGGGAGGAGTTGGGTTTCTTGGATAAGAAGTGAGCATCACCTGGAGTGCACGCTGAGCCATAAGTAGCTGGTGTTTGTATATGAAGCTGTCACTGCAGGTTTCTCACCCCCAAATCTCTCCCTCCTGCTGCAGCAGTAGCTCAGTTCAGCTCCCTCAGCCACCTCTGGAATGTCACTGCAAATCCAAGGCTGCTCTGCAAAAGGCTTTCAGGGGAGATGTGAGGAGCAGCATCAGCACAAAGCTGGGCTTCCCATGGGCCATTCCTGGGGGACAGAGCATTCCTGGGGGACAGAGCATTCCTGGGGGACACAGCATTCCTGGGTGCTGTCCCTGAGCCAGGCTCTGTGTGTGTGTGTGAGAGCTTCATGCAGAATTCCCTTTCCTTTGGCTGCAGTGGGGCTGGGAGGTATTTTAGTGCTGCAGATGCCATCATTCAGGCAGAAGCACTGAATTTGTGCTCACAGAAGGTGAAGGTGCTGCTGTGCTGTGTGCTGCCCTGCTGTCCCTGTGGCCTTGCCAAGTTCCAGTCCAGGTGATGTCACTGCATTGTCTGTGTTCCTGTACCCCAGGCTCTGCCTGTTTGCTGTTTGTTACTGTGAGCTGCTCAAAACCAGCTGCTGGATTTCACCAGGAGGGCACAAACCCATTCCTGTGCAGGGCCTGGCATCAGAATTACTGAGAGGGCACACGAGCTATTTAGTGGGTGCCAGAGGCAAAGCTGCACAAGTGGCTGAGGTGCTGTAATTCCTGAGAGCGTGGCACACTGCCCACAGCTGATGGCTGAGGGCTACCTGCAAGTGAAATGAGTTATTTGTGTCAGAGGGCAGGTTTTAAATAGAGCTCTGGAGCATTTGGAAACAGTTTGTGTGGTAGTTTCAGGGTCAGCTGCCCTTAGATAGGTCAGTGCCTCTAAGTCAGCAGCCTGCAGCATTATTTGGGGAGGGTTCCAGGGAGCCCTCTCTCCTGAGCCCAGGGTTTTAATCACTGTCATGTCTGATGACTCCTGCAAGTTTAATTTTAGTTGCATGTCAAAGAGGCTGAGTTAACCACTGAGCCACCAGCCCTCCAAAGCCTCAGGCAATCTGACTGGGAAAATAAAGCATTCTCCTGTCTCCTCATTGACTGAGCATTATTCATGGAGCTCTCCTAGGCACAGGGGTGAGTTCATCAAGGCTCTGCCTCACTCAGCACCACCCTGTCAGAGACTTTGCTGTATTTTCTTCACTGAGAGTTGAGGAACCATCAGTCCCTGTTCTGTGTGGACACTGCTCTGTGCTCTGCCCTACAACCTGCTTAAACCCCATTGCCTGGGTCTGTGAAGCATTTCCAGATTCTTTTCCTGGCTGTGCATCTCTGCCCAGCCCTCCCACTGCTTCTGGGAACTCAGAGATCAGTGGCATTGCTGGGGCAGCCGCAGCAGCCTCTCCCAAATCACTGACCCGAAGAATGTGATAACCACTGAGCCTTCCTCCTTGGAGGATTCACTTGGAACTGTCCTCCTGGCTCTGCTCTGGGTTTGTCTGTGTGCAGGACAGCCAAACCTGGCCCATTTTGTCTGGGTCCAGCATTTCTGGAGGCAGCCCAGGCACCTTTCTGCTTCTTTCCTCATGGAGCAGCCTGGCTGTGGTGCCATGGAACAGTGACACAGCCACACTGCACCCACCTGTCTCCAGGTGAGATCAGTCTGAGCCCACAGTCATGCTCTGCACCCACCTAAATCTCAAGGGGAAGCATCTTTTGAAGGTGAACTGCTGTGTCTGCCTGTCAAGGAATGCTGAAATTCTACCAGTGAGTCCCTTCTCACACAGGGAAGCTTGTCCCCTCTAACTCCTATTGAAATCAGAGTTACAAAAGCCTGCAATCAAAGTTAGGCAATAATTTGTTCACTTCACTGAGTGTTTGCTTTGCATCTCAGATAAATGATGCACACCAGTAGCTGTTCTTTTTTATATTTTAAACATTTTTTATCCTGATCTTTGGTAAACAGGACTCCTGAGAGCGTTGAGGTCAACTGGAGTGAAGGAGATAATTAGCAGATCCACCAGCCTGAGTGTTAACTTGTTACACAGAGTTTGAGAATGGAATTTATTATTACCAGAAATGACTGCTTTGTACACCAGGCATCAGGAAACAAGTGGTTATTAAGTAAAATCATAAAACCATTTAGGTTAAGATGTAGATGACCTCAGTTATTACACAGATGTTATTATTCTACTTTCCTTAAAATGAGAGTGATGGTTTCCAACCTTTAGAGTAAAAAACTGCAATGTCTTTAACAGCAAAATTCCCAAGAATTAGTAAAAATAGTTAAGAGGCCCTGAAAACAATTTTGTTTTCCAAATCAGGATAATTATCAAACCACCCCCACCACCCCCAAATAACAAACATTTCTGCAGTGCAATCTTTGAAGTTGCTAATTAGTTCTACATAATGAGTGTTCTAGCAATCTTCCCAACACCGCCAGGTTTGGCTGTGAGCACTTTGGAGCCCCAGGGAATTTGGATTGTTCCCTCCATGTCCCTTTCCCTAAGGATGTGCTGCATGTTGAGGGTGCCTTGGTTCACTCTCCTGATTTTTGGGGTCACCTGTGGGACCTCCCAAGTTTTAAGCAGTGTTTTAAGCCTGCCATGCCAAGAAATGAAGCACACTGGGAATATATTCAGGAATACCTTCAACCAGGAGTGCAGGCAGTGGGGTTGCTCAAAAACATCCTTCCCAGTTTGGAAAAGGCAGAGATTCCTGAAATCCTGAGAAGCAAACAGCTCACTTGAGCTGTGTGTGACAGTGTTTGGGAAGGTGGGGGTTTTGTTCACAATTTAATCCTCGAGGAAATGCCTCCTAGAAAACACAGCTTTTCACTGTACAATAAAATGAAGCTGTTAAATACCTTTCCCTCCCTTTCCCTCCCTTTCCCTCCCTCCTTCTCACACTTCTGTTTGCCTGGCTCACTCCCACTGCCTGGTGGCTCCCTTCCCCACCACTCTGATGTGTCTGGCACTCTTTTTGAGTATCTTTAAGCAATTCTTAAAGCTTCCTTGGCCATACATAAAAAATATATTTCAATATGAATGAAAACAGGGCTTGGAGCAATGCAGAAAAAAAAAGAATATTGGCAAGCTGCAGAGAAAAATTGGTGATTCTCTTGCCTGTGCTCATGGCCTTGAAGGCAGAGTCTGGGAGCTGTCAGAACATTACAGATAACCTTCATTTCTGTGTGTGAGTCCCTGGGATTATTGTTGCACAGAGTGATTATTCCAGGTAAGTTACGTCTTTTCTCCTTGCCAAATTGCTGTTTTAAGAAGACTGTGGGTCGTTTTCCCTATGTGAATTAAAGAATGGATTCTCTTGGGCGTGTGGAATAGTTAGGAAAAGCACCATAAATGTCAAATGAATGTTTGTTGCGCTCAGGAGAACCCTGGCTGAGACTGAAACTCTTTTCTTTCCCTAGGGAATGCAGTCGGATTTTTGGTGAAGATGGTCTGACGCTGAAACTCTTTCTTAAAAGGACTGCTCCCTTTTCTATTCTGTGGACTTTGACTAACTACCTGTATTTACTGGCTTTAAAGAAGCTCACAGCCACAGACGTCTCTGCCCTGTTCTGTTGTAACAAAGCTTTTGTCTTCTTGCTTTCTTGGATTGTGCTCAAAGACAGGTTCATGGGAGCCAGGGTAATGAACGTGCCTCCTTCTCCACCCTCTCATCTTTCCATCATTGCACTGAGACCCATCAGCCATGGAGCTGCCATAGCACTGCTGCACTGGGCTGCAGACATGAAAACCATGAAAACCTTCCCCATTTAGCTTCATGGTGCAGCCTCACAACAGTTAGAGACCTCACAACTTCAGAGGGAATTCAGTGTGGGGATTTCAAGGAGCTATTACAGCCCAGTGTAACTTGAAGAACTTCCAGTTTCATATAAACCTGTTCTGTCTTGGCTTATTGTGCTGAGGTTTAGTTAATTTTGTTTAAAACTTTATGATGAATGCTTCTAACCAAAGTAGTTGTATTCCTTGTTTGGGTAGACAGATGTTTTCAATGTATGATGTATTTTTCTTGTGCTACCCAATCACTTTTCACACACATTTACATGTGTATGTGCCAAAATTGCTTTAAAATTAACACAGCTCTCTTGTGTGGAGGTGCATTTTGCACTGAGGTCTTACAGGACTCACTGGCAGTAAAATGGACCCTGCAAAAATTTAAAACAGAACTCAAACACAATGATGTGCCCCTGGACCTGGGGGTAGCAAACTTGTGTAATTTTCCATACACATATCTCCCAACATGCAGCAATTTAAAGTGTTGGCTTCACCTGGGATGAGGAGCAGTGAGGATTTGATTTCTGCTAGTTCAGTGATGTAAATTCCCTTCTGGAATGGCTCAAGGTCGTGTTGGGCACAATCCTGACTGAATCATTGAAAACCTTGAATTTCATTGGGCACTGGTTGGGGCCAGGTGTGCTGGCTGTGATTCGAAGGGAGCAGCAGCAGCTGGATTTAAATTCCATGGAAAACATGATGGATCAGGACACTCATCCAAGTCAGTTTGTTTTCTGAAAATGGGCACAGCAGCCTTTTTAAAATTATTATTAACAGTGTGATAGAAGGGTTCAGAAATGAAAGGAAAAGCCATCCTGTTGTACAGGTATCTCATCTGGCTTTTGGAGCAGCCACCAGGACACTGATCCAGTGTCACCAGGAGGTGAGCCAGTGCTTGAAGGTAAAGCCAGCTGGGTATCTGTTACATGCACAGCTGAAAATACAGAAATATCAGGTGAATGTGACCCACCCTCAGCCCACTGGCTGACTCAAAAAATAAACAGGGTGTAAGCCCTCAGTTCTCTGCAGAAATAGCAGAAACAATACCCCTCTCTGCCCTTTGATCATCTGAAAAATTTTGTACCCTTTAAGCTAATTTTCATCTCAAAGCAATTCTTACTGAAAGAGCAAGCCTAGCTCTTGTGTTGTCCTAGCCTGCTCTGTTAAAGAAACCTAGAAATAAAAGCTATTTTCAGTTATTATTTATTTTTCACTGACTAGAAAAGGTTGCCATAAATATGCATTAGTAGGAATGCTGTAGACACCGTGGGGTTCTCACAGGAAAAACTTCTCCTGGAGAGAAAATATTCCTGGATTTTGCTGCTCTCTGGCAGAGCCTGGGTGCCCATTGCTGGAGAGGTAATTCACAGCAGCTCTCCTGGCAGATTAACACTTCATGATGTTAAGAACCAGGCAGGAGAGTGTTTGAGAGCTTTTTTATTTGGCTTTTTGCAGCACAGCCCCAGCTTTTTGTGCTCTGGATGCCTGAGCTGCTCCTGGAGGGCAGCAGCAATTTGGTTATTTGGACAGCAAAGACGTGGAAAGATAAAAAGTTTAATCCTATACCCTGAGCCATGTTTTTGTGGAAAAACCCTGCACCAGAAGCTCATCCAGCTTTTCCAAGGAGCTCAGCTCCCTGCAGCTCTTCCAGAGCTCTGTGGGTGCATCCAGGCAGGGATGCTCCAGTGCCTGGGACAGCAGTGGCTCTGCAGCACATTCCCAGCTCCCTGTCTGCCCAGGTGGCTGCAGCAGTCCCCAAACTGCCCATGGGCATGTGGGAGCTGCCTGGCACCCCTCTGACCCCCTGGCACCCCTCTGACCCCCTGGCACCCCTCTGACCCCCTGGCATCCCTCTGACCCCCTGGCATCCTCTGACCCCCTGGCATCCCTCTGACCCCCTGGCACCCCTCTGACCCCCTGGCATCCCTCTGTCCCCCTGGCATCCCTCTGTTCCCCTGGCATCCCTCTGACCCCCTGGCATCCCTCTGATTCCCTGGCATCCCTCTGACCCCCTGGCACCCCTCTGACCCCCTGGCATCCCTCTGTTCCCCTGGCATCCCTCTGACCCCCTGGCATCCCTCTGACCCCCTGGCATCCCTCTGTTCCCCTGGCATCCCTCTGACCCCCTGGCATCCCTCTGATTCCCTGGCATCCCTCTGACCCCCTGGCACCCCTCTGACCCCCTGGCATCCTCTGACCCCCTGGCACCCTCTGTTCCCCTGGCATCCCTCTGATTCCCTGGCACCCCTCTGACCCCCTGGCATCCCTCTGTTCCCCTGGCATCCCTCTGACCCCCTGGCATCTTTCTGACCCCCTGGCATCCTCTGACCCCCTGGCATCCCTCTGCCCCCCTGGCACCCCTCTGACCCCCTGGCACCCTCTGACCCCCTGGCACCCTCTGTTCCCCTGGCATCCCTCTGTTCCCCTGGCACCCTCCCTGCACACCTGAAAGCAGCTGCCAGCCAGGCTGCAGGGCTGGATTTGTAGATGCCATGTCTTAAAGACAAACCTGCCTTGCTGGCCACCCTGTGGAATGGCACAGTCCCACCTGTGGGAGCACTGAATGACTGCAGAAGGGCTGCACACAAAGTTGGAGCTGCTGTGGCTGTGTTTGAGGCACCAGAGTGTGTGTCCTGCAGTGGTGAAGCTGTAGCACCAACCAAAGAGAGAAAACACCAGGGGAGGTTTAGGTTGGGTATAGAAAATATTTCTTTATAGAAAGGGTGATCAGGCACTGGAACAGGCTGCCCAGGGAAGTGGTGGAGTCACCACTTCAGAAAATGTGTGGATGTGGTGCTTGGGGATGTGGTTCAGTAGTGGATCTGGCAGTGTTAGGTGAAGGGTTGGACTCACTGAGGTTTTTTCCTTAGCAATTCTCTGGTTCTCTTTACCTATAAAAGTAATGCAGGTGGAGCTCAGGTACCTTGAAGTGCCTCCTGCCCTGGGCAAGGACACACAGAAGCATCCCTGCCTGCACCCTAACCTTTGCCTGGACACTTCTGAACATCTCTCAGATTAATAACACACCCATGTTGCACTTTGGGAAGTCCAGACAGCTTTGGTTCAAAGCAAGCACAAATATTTTAAAAGACTTTACATATTTGAGTAGTTCTGGCTTGTTCTGCTTAAATTTAGACATGTGGTTATGTGTTTGCATATTTAAGCCCATGGTTCAGCTTCTCGTGTGAAGTTGAAACAGTGTTTTTAGGTAGGTACAGAGTCGTTTGGGGACATTATTCTTCCCTGAAAATGTTGACTTTAGACTGGAGAGAGGATTCTTCCCTGTCCTTGAAGGTGTTCAGTGCCAGGTTGGACAGGGCTTGGAGCAGCCTGGGATAGTGGAAGGTGTCCCTGCCATGGCAGGGGGTTGGAACTGGATGATCTTTAAGTTCCCTTCCAGCCTAAACCATTCTTTATACCTCATTTCCTGCTGTGCTCCACATAGAAAAATGATAAACTGTTAGTTTGCCTTGCTCTCTTTTAGGGAAAAAAGAAAAAAAAAAAGAGACAAGCTAATTTAATTCCTCACCTAGGAGGCTCCAAAAGTCACTATGCTCTTCCATTAATTAAAAGCCTCATTTAATGAACTGACAGCCACCTTTGCTTCCCTGTGATCTTGTAGAGCAGCCTGCAGATGTGAGCTCAGGTTTCTAAAGCCAACACCTGAGGCACAGGTCAGCTGTGCTGATGCCCTGGCATGTAACATGCAGGATGAGTCTTCAGCATGAAATTTAAATAATGTTTTTGCTGTTTTCAGTCTCAGGTCTTACATCTCAAGAGATGGTGTTGTTCCACATGTGCCCATCATTTTAGTTGTTTCAGGGGGAAAAAAAGTGCTTGGCTTTATAAATATTTGATTGAATTAGGAATCTGGGTCTCTAAATTTGGTTTAGACAGACTGGGAGTGAGTTTTTCACAACAGGAAGAAAGGGGATGATAGATCTACTAATTTTCACTGACACAAGGAAAGGACTGAGCAGTGAGGGCACCCAGAGTTAACTCTCCATCCTTGCCCTTGGAGGGAGGGCATTACTACACTGGACTCTTCTGTTTTCCTTCTGGGACAGACACATTGCTGGAAATACTCCAGCTGAAATCCTGAATTTGTGTGCAGGGCAGGATGTGTGGTGCAGGCTGAGCATGGCAGGGCAGGGGGGGTCTGAGCACTCAGAGGAGAGGCTGTGGATGTCTGAGGGGTCCTGGCTGACATTTGGCAAGGCTGTTATGTGTTATCCTGGGAAGGAAAAGGGGGGAAATCCTGGTTCCCTCTTGCTAAAACCCTCCCAGATCTCATCACATCCCTGAGAGACTGAGATTGCCCAGGGGACTGCAGCCCACAGCACTGGCTCCAGCTGCCATGTCCTGGTGAATTTGGAGGTGTCAGTGATGCTTTCAGCTTTTGCTGAGCTGCATCCTGGATTGGGGTGGGGTTTTTTTTGTGGGTAAGGTGGGATGCAGGCTGCAGTGGGGTTTGTGGCTTTGGCACAGCCCTGCCATGTGGTTGGGCTCCTGTGTGCCTCAAGGACTGGTGAAATAGGGCTGATGGTGAGGGGAAGGACTTAAAGCTGCACCCAGGAAATGAGTTTTTCTGGGAAGATGTTGGCCTGGAAGCCTGTGGGATTTAGGAGCATTTTTACCTGGAGTGTCAGAAACTGGCCCTGCTCTGGGAGGTGATTTTGGGTTCCCCATTGTCCCCTGTGTGGGAGCATCTTCACTGAGTCAGTGTGTGTCCCTCTCCTGTGTGTCCCTTGAAACAGGGCTTTGCTCTCCTGACTGGCCCTGCTGAAGTTAATTTGTGGGAATTTTTGTGCTTACTGCCTCAGCCTGGCTCACATCTGCTAGGGATGTATTTCTGGGACTCTTGGTAAAACTGAGAGCTCTGAAAAGCTGTTTTACAGGAAGGCACATGTTTTAATCAAGATGAAGTCTTTGAAGTCTGTGGAGTGAAACTTGGGTTTATCCAGGACTAAATATTTCTTAAATGAGGTTCAGTGATATTTTCAAGAGGCAAAGTGCCCATATCACATTGGTGTAAGGTCAGGAGTTGGCACTGGCTCAGGAAACACTCCATGGAGGTTGGGTATTTAGAAATTCACACTCCACATTTACCTGCTGAGGGCAATCAGGTGGAGAGGGGAGATTTTTAAGAATGAAACACTTGGGTTTCTCCACCAATTCCTTAAGGTTCTTGGAGTCTTGACTCCAAGAATTTCAGATATGGTGTAGTTAATAATTCCTGTTCTTTTTCTTTGAAGCTCCTTAGATGCTCTCTCTGGGATTTTCAAATGAGGCCAAAAACCTAAGCACAAAGGTAAAGGCTTCATGAAGAAATTTGATCATGTCTGTCCAAAAAAGCTGTCAGGGCACAGCCAAAACAGCTGGAAGAGCTCCCTGTGGTACCCTGGTATTCCAAAATACAGGGCTCATTCCCCTGGACTAAATTTCCAGGATGTTTGGCCATCTAATGTTTGTATTTCAAGTCAGATTGGTGGCATTGATAAATATTTCTCCTGTTGTACAGTAGAACACGATATCTTAAAATTTCTTGATCTTGCAGTTGCCTCTCCAAAGTGAATGTTTAGCTGACAAAATACATAATGATGGATGTTCTGTCAGTGGGCCCCAGCAGAATTTGCAGTGCTGTAGATACTCATCCCTGTCAGTGCACACACTTTCATCATGCTTTACATCTCTCCCACCATCTTTCCTATTTAAGGGAAAACAAGAAAACTCCAGGTCAGAGCAAGTGGGTCATGAGAAGCCCCTGCCAGTGATGATCTCAGCTTTACACTGCTTTGCTTTGTCTGTGCAGATAGTGGCAGCAATAATGGCAATCACAGGCATTGTGATGATGGCATATGCAGATGGTTTCCAGGGTGATTCAATTATTGGGGTGGCCTACGCCGTGGGATCAGCCTCCACTTCTGCACTCTACAAGGTAGGTCACAGCTGATTGCTGGCACTCTGAATTCATTATCAAAAAGACACAAATACAGAGAGATCTGCTGTAAAACAGATGTTTTGTTTTGTTCATCACTCCTGTGTCACTCACGTTGTGGCAATGTCAGGAAATCTACCTAGAGTAATTAATTGTCATCTGCCAATTACCCAGAATGGCTTTTCCTGATGAGCCTTTAGTGAAATCTCCCCTGCCACACCACCAGGAGTTTAAATCACGACAACAGAGTTTATCAGCACTTTTCAAAGGGGCTTTTAAGGAGAGCCAGGGTGGCCAACTCATCCCAGGTGTGCACTGCAGCTCCCTGGCAGTGCTGGGCTCAGAGTCCTGCTGTGAGCCTGGCTCAGGCAGCTCATCAGAGACACTCCTGCTTGCAAGAAATGGCTGCTCTGAAGGTGAGGGCTGGCAAAGGCAGGATTCTGTGCTCATCTTGTGGCTGGGTTTGTTTCCAGCTGTGTGTGTGAAGTTTAGAGTGAGTTTTGGCAGGATCAGAAGCTGCCCTTGCAACTTTAGGCTTTGCTCGTCTCACTCATAAATTTGCTGTGGCCTTTCACAAGTCACTCAAAGTGCACAGATTTCATCTCCTAGAGGATAAGTTCTCAGAGTTGAGCCCTTCCAGACTGGTTTTCCTCTCACAGCAGGGTGAGGCTGTGGAAGTCACTGGAGTCTCCTCCCAATCCCAGCTTTGCCACACTCAGCCCAAATCTACTTTCATTGCATGAATGGTGTGTCCTGGGGTTCTTGGATTATTCTTGGTTTTTCCTGGATTCTTCTACACTTGCTCCTCGTGGCATTTTGTGTAAAGTTTTGTTATCCAGACTCAGCCATCCCTGTGGTGAAGACATGGTGCTAAAACACAGGGAAGAGCAGAAATCCCACTAAAGATCCCATTGCACAATTCTTGTGTGGGAAAGGGGCTGGGCTGTGGCATGTTGGCTCCATTCTCCCCAAGGGAATGGAGTGTTTCCATGTCAGGCATGGAGTCTAAACCCCTCTTCTTTCTTCTTCTCTCCAGGTTTTGTTCAAAATGTTCCTTGGGAGTGCAAACTTTGGGGAAGCAGCTCATTTCGTGTCCACCCTGGGCTTCTTCAACTTCATCTTCATCTCCATCACCCCCATCATCCTCTACTTCACTAAAGTGGAGTACTGGTACCCCTTCTCTGCTGTGCCCTGGGGTTACCTCTGTGGAGTAGCTGGCCTCTGGTTAGGTATGTGATCAAAAAATCTGTTTATTTTTCTAGGTCTTCACCCTTCCAACCCTGTGTAAAATTAGCCTCAGGCACAGTTAATTTCCCCCTGTCCCCTTAAGCAGCAGAGCTCTCTCACAGATTAATTCTGGTCCCAGTACAAACTGGTGCTTCTTAGAAATGATTCATATTGTTCATTACACTTCATGAAACATTACTATTAATTGAGATGAAATTAATAATTGATATGTAAGCATAGTTATAATTAATAATAATTAATAATTAACAGTAATAGCAGAAAGTAAACATGAAGCAGCACTACTAATTGCCTGGTTTTTCATCCTTACCATAGTTCCTCACCAGTGCCCCTGTCTCTGGCACAGCTTCACTGCTGTGAACCCCATTTCAAAGGGATTTAAAGCCCCTGGGGGGTGTTTGTGCCCTGACAGGGGCACCCCCAGTGCTGGGGCACCTTTCTGGGGGTGCTGCAGGGCTCACATGAGGCTCCCTCTTCCTGAGCCAGAATTGCCAGCAAAATACCTGTTGGATTCAGCCCAGGGGCATTTTAATTTCCACATATAACAATATCCTTTCCATTGGTGAAGCCTCTTTTATTCCATAATTGAAGAGGTTTTTGTCTCACTACATGTTTATTAAATGGAAGCAAAGAGAATGTCACTGCCCATCCCATCCTGAGATGTGGCCAGGCTGGCAGCTGAGCTGCTGGGAGCACCTTGATCTGCTCTGACAGCTCCTGGGGGTCCAAAATTAGGGATAATTTGTCACCCAAGTCTATAAACCCAACCTTATACAGGGGACTCAGCAGCAGGGCTGGGTGATGGGTGATCAAAAACTTAAGTTTGCTTTTAATCTTTCAAGGAAAGGTTAAAGAAACTGAAGCAAACTTTAAGGGTTTGGGGCTTTTTTTTAATCTTTCAAGGAAATTGAGCTCTCTGGGAGTACTGTTATATAACAAAAAAAAAACCAGAAAAACCCAACAAAAGACCAGTTTTTGTACCTGATTAAAGCCTGTACAAAGCCATGGAATATGAGGGTGATAATCTCATTATTACAGTTTGTGAAAGGCCCTCCAGCTCTCCCCTTTCCCCTGTGAAGAATTTCCCCTAATTTCACACTCATGTAGAAAAACCAAAAATCACTTTATGACAACTCCCTCATTATGGTGTAGATATTTAATATCTAATATTGTACCTGTAGGGTCAAGGTGGAGGAGAACTGTCTCTGTCTGGTGTTTGCCCCCATTTTCATGCATTGTTTTCTCTGTTTTTCCCTAGCTTTCAATATCCTGGTGAATGTTGGGGTGGTGCTGACCTACCCCATCCTGATCTCCATTGGCACCGTGCTCAGTGTCCCTGGAAATGCAGGTACCAAACCAGCCCAGGGGAACTCACTAATAAATAATCTGTTCTTAGAATCTGTGGAAATTTGTTACATCCCAGAAATCTGAGTTTTTTAAGCTTTCTCTGCTTTCCAGCACTGACCCCCTGGAGAACACTGCATTTAACCTGAAACCTTGGAAAAGGCTTCCAAATTTAAGTAAAGTTAAAATCACAAGTGTGGAGTTAAATAAACTTGTGTACTTTCACATGGTAAAAAAAGTTGTAAATTTGAAGTTTTTATAGCATAGTAATAAGTATAAAACAAGATAAAAAATTTTGAGTGGTGTCTGTTTCAGTACTCATTTTCCTTCTTCGTAGTTTCAAGTAGTAGTTTCTAATTAAACAGTGCTGCACTAAAAGCCACAAAAATTTAATTATTAAGTTAAAAGTATAAATAATATAGGTGTTATTTCTCTGCTAAACTGTTTAACTTTAAAAGACTTTGTAGCTAACTAAATATATCTCCATTTTACTTACTTCTAGCTAGTGGCTAGAAGTGTTGCAAAACTTTTTATACTTTTAGTAAAATTTAATAACTAAACACAAAAAAATACATTTCCTTCGTATATTTTTTAGCCTTAACTCTAAATAAAAATTAAAAAAAAAAAACCTGCAAACAAACCAGTAATTAAATAATAGACACCCCCACTGTTACAGGAACTCACAAAACAGTTTTATTGATTAAAGAATTTGCTGGGTGGAAATTTGCTCCAGACTTCTGTCTTGAGCAGCCTCTGTCTCTTCAGTCTCCTCTGAAGTCACTCTTGGGGGTTTGAGCACCAGAAAATATCTGTGTTTTTTGATCCTCACACAGTCCCATTCTGTTGCTAGTGTACATAAATATGTAAATATAAGATAAAAGAAATATCCCAGGGACTCAACACTGCACCCTCTTCTTGCACAGAGCAGGAAGGTCCCTCCTGAGTCTCTTTTTCTCCAGGCTGAGCCCCCTCAGCTCCCTCACAAACCCTTCACCATGGAAATCTTGAGGCTTAATCCAACCCCTCCAGCCTTCCTCAGATCCTGCCCAAGGCATGAGGGACAGAGGAGCTGTGGCACCTCCAGCCCTGCATTGCCAGAGTGAAATTCTCAACCTCCAGTGCTCTATGGCTCCAACTCTGGAGCTCTTTGGCTCCTACTCTGAGCTCTTGGCTCCTGCTTCAATGGGTAATCTTAAATAAGCAAAGCAGCTAATAGTTTAAAAGGTGATTTTATTACAAAGCACATCAGTCTCAACAGGCAATGGCAAAAGCAATGGCAAAGCAATAGCAAAGCAAAAACCTGGCAAAGAGCAGGTGGCTAAAAACCCTGGCAAAAGCCAAAGGCTAAAAGCAACAACTCTCCCCAATTCAAACTCTTATGTGGGATTTTTCCAACAAGCTAAGACACAAACTCAGACCACCACTCCTTAAACTATTAGAATTGTAGTTTCTTAGCTCACCAGGTTACATAGGGAACTACTCAAACAATCTATCTTGTTCTGTCTAAAAAGTGTAAGCAATATTCTTGCTAGATCTCTATTATAATAGTCTACGTCCTGTTTACAGCTGTGGGCCTGGAGCCTCTTGCTGCAGATATCAGTGTGTTTCAATCTTCACTAGAACTCACTCTACTACTCTGGCATTTGAAAACTTTCACTTACTAAAAGCATCAGAACTCATCCTAAAACTTACTAACTACTAACTTAAATGTGAGTGGCTTAATATACTCCAGTCCATCCACAGGCTTTAATTCAATCCCTGCTCTCTGATTTCTCTCTGAAGAATTCAGAGACCCCTGACTCACTGACTCCAACATCTCCCCCTCCTCTTAGAACCATAAAGATTCCCTTAACAGACTTGCTAATCATTTTTTAAGTGCATGGAGAAAACAAGGCACCATGATTAGCCCCAAAAAACAGTTTTAACCGTGATACTAAATTCCAATCTACTAAACAAACTGCAACACCAGAGGAGAGCTCAGGCAGGTTGGAGAGGCAGTGTCACATCCAGAGTGTCACAGGGATGTGAGGCTGCTCTCAGTGCCACCACCCACCCTGCTGCTGTTCTGATGCTGCTGTTTTTCCCTCTCCCTTCCCTCTGCTCAGCCGTGGATCTGCTGAAGCACAAGATGATCTTCAGCGTGGTGCGCCTGGGGGCCACCATCATCATCTGCATGGGCTTCCTGCTGATGCTGCTGCCTGAGGAGTGGGATGAGATCACCCTGAGGTTCATCAACAGCCTGAAGGAGAAGAAGAGTGAGGATCACTCCGAGGAGATGACGGAATCCAGCGTGCACACGAGGAGCAGGAGCAGAGCCAACGGGGCAGTGTCCATCCCGCTGGCATAGGGTGCAGCCTGCACACTCTGATGTGTATTCTGGGAATATGGCTGGACTCTCCTCTCCACCTGTATGCTTCAAACAATGTCATCTAACTGAGCAGGGGATGGACTGTAAGATAAGAGAAATACGTTATAAGAAATGTTTACATTTATACGCTTAACGAGGAACGGGTGTAAATAACGACAATAAAATCTTTTGTAATAAACAAAAGGTTTAAGGTTGTGTCTTTCTGAGCTGGTGAGTTTAAAATGTGGATCAGGTTGACATTATCTATCTCTCTTTGCTGGCAGAAGTAGAGCCATTGTGGAGGATACAAATCTTGGATATTTCCAGATCAATCTCAAAGTGTAACATCTTGACTTATTTTCAACGAAGTGCCCTTTCAGCAAGGTGACAGTTTTGGAAAAGCATTTCAAGCCTCTCCTGGCATTTTGGAGAATTCATTTCTGAAAGGCACTGATGTTGGCATTGATACTCCCAATTATTATCAGAATAAATATTCCATGATGTGCAGAACATGAGGCCTCTCCTCCCAGACCACACTGAGCTGTGCCTCCTTCCAACACCACTTTTCTAGAAGTGCTGAAATCTGAGTGCCATTAGTAAAGCAAAAAATAGCTTTATTTACCTCATTTTCTCCCAGAAAAGCTGCACTCCCAGCTGAGCTACAAAAGTTTCAGGAGAGATGGAACACTCTGGGTCGCTGCTGTCCCTGGGAAATGCTGTTTCCTATTTTCTAGAGCTTTGGGACAAATGAATATTTTTCTTAAGCTCTGCTGTGGAAAAATCTTTCAAAATCTAACCAACCATCTTCCCAGTCTCTTCCCTAGGCCTGTTGCTGTGTATTTAGGCTGGTTTACACCATTCCTGGGATTGACCACTTGGAAAGGAGAGAGGAGAGAGGAAAGGAAAAAGGAAAGGAAAAGGAAAAAAGGGAAAGGGAAAGGGAAAGGAAAGGAAAGGAAAGGAAAGGAAAGGAAAGGAAAGGAAAGGAAAGGAAAGGAAAGGAAAGGAAAGGAAAGGAAAGGAAAGGAAAGGAAAGGAAAGGAAAGGAAAGGAAAGGAAAGGAAAGGAAAGGGGAAAGGAAAGGGGGAGGAAAGGAAAGGGAAAGGAATGTTTAAAAAAGGGAAAAAGAGGGAAAAAAAGGAAAAGGAAAAGAAGGAAGGGGTAAAAAAAGAGCTGCCTCCTGGAGCATCCCCAGCAGTGCCTGCTCTCTGCAGGGCTCAGGCAGGCAGAGCACGGGCTGTGTTATCAGCAGCACCCCTGTGCCCAGCCTGGGCTGAGATTAGATGAATGTCCCCTGTCAGGAGCAGTGACAAGGAGCAGAGGGAGGAAGGGGCCGTGGTTTTGACCCTACAGATGTGTAATAACAAGCT
The DNA here is from genome assembly GCF_903797595.1 of Erithacus rubecula. NCBI lineage: Eukaryota > Metazoa > Chordata > Aves > Passeriformes > Muscicapidae > Erithacus > Erithacus rubecula. Next base: position 56,671,338 of record NC_136688.1, read on the forward strand.
CTATCAGTTTGGATCCCAGCCAGGGGATATTCTGCTCCCTTTGCTGATCCATTTGTTCACGCTGCTGCTGCCTGAACGTGCTGCAGGCAGGATAAACACCAGCCTGCTTGCATTGCTGGGCTTCTTTCTGCTTTACTCACTGGGGATTTGCATAAAAGCCCAGGCATCGTTTTGGCAAAAATCCATTCCACCCACTTTCCATCTCCTCCTTTGCCCACGATTTTGGGGGGGGTTTTTTGTAATTTAAAGTTCATTTTTGAGGAGAGGCTTTAATGCAGATGTGATCCACTGCTGCAGGTGTGTTTGAGTTCACCTTTCCCTGTGTGAAGGTGAGGAACAAACTCTGCCCCTCTGCCCCAAGTCATGGCACTGCCCTACCCCTGAGCTTTTCCCTGGATCTTCCTTAAAGCAAGGGCATCAGAGCACTTAGGAGTCAATGATTTCCTTTTGACTGCAATGAATTTGCTGAAAAATCCAATTCTGGGTTGATCATCATCACCTGCAGGTTCCATCTGGATTTGGTAGAGAGTTTAAAGCAATAAATGAAATAGGAGAATGGGAGGGACTGTGGGCTGTCCCTAATGGCTCTGTGTGGGACCAAAGCTCCTCCAGCCCCACGTTTCTACAGCACAGTACTCAGGAATTTCACTGAATTTCAAATGCAGACAAAATAAAATAACATGATTGCATTGGATAACCCCCAGTTAAAGAGCAGGATGAGCATCCCAGCCCCAGTGAGCTGCAGGGAGGGGATCCCTACCCCAAACCTTCAGCTGCTGCTCTTGGCACTCTGTTTTACAGAGTAAAACTCTGTGAGAAGGAAACATGGACAGGAGAGGGGATTGGGGAGTTTGGGGACCCTGTCAGGATTTTGGCAGCACCTGGTACAACTCCAGATAAAGCACCATGGGTCTGAATATCCATTTGGGTTTCCACTGCCCCCACACATCCATAATTGCATTTAATTCATGATTTCCCCAAGCTGCTTAACAGGAATGACCTGTTCTCAGCCAGGGAGAGTAATTAAAATAAAAAGGAAAAATAGACAGTAAGCATTGAGAAACTCAGGAGGGAATCAGGGTGTTGATTTTACATTTTCATTTGAAAATAAGAAGGAAAAAGAAAACAAACATACAGGCCAGGCTGCTCTGCTCCCTCGTGCCCTGTGTGACCTGGGAAAAGCAAAGTCATGAGAGATGTCACTGCTTTGTGCTGAAAACATGAATTGGTTGAGTTGCTCCAAGGATGAATATTTCCTTCTGGGAGCAACCTGGTCTGGTGGAAGGTGTCCCTGCCCAGGACAGGGGCTGGAACCAGAAGATCTTTAAGGTTCTTTCCAACCAAAACCTTTCTACAATCCTGTGATTTTAAGAATTATCAAATATGATTCACTTTGACCAATATTCCCAATTAGTTTTGTCCTAAAGCTGCATTTTTTTTCCCAGCAGAGGCCCCAGCCAGCACCAGCAAAGATGGGGGAAGCTCCTGGGCAGGGACACTTTAACCCTACTGCTGTTCCAGGGATTGAATTTCCTTCCAAAACCTGAAGAGCTATAAAATTGCTGCTTGAAGAAACACCTGCAGGTCAGCTGAGGTGATTGAAAAGCACTTGCAGGTAAAACCAAAGCTTCTCCAGGGCTTGGCACTGGCTCCCCTCATCCCTGCAGGGGAATGGCTGGGGAGGGTCAATGTTTAACCAGGCTGGGAAGGACATCTGAGGGAGCTGGCAGGGCTCTGAGAGCCTCACCAGGATCCCTCTCCATGCTCAGGGGGGACAGTGCTTGAGGGGCTTTCCTTCTCCCAGAGCCCTGGCTCTGCAGGATGGGTCTGAGCTCCTCCAAGGCACAGCCCAAGGTGACCAGGGTGGCCCCAGTGCCCACCCGGGGGGCTGTGCCCACTCTGAGGGTCCTGCAGGGGCCCAGAGAGCCAGGAGAGCCCAGCCCAGACCCCCCTGTGCCCACCTTGCACCTGGAGCTGCCACCCCTGCGGGAGACCTGGCACAGGAGAGGCTCTGCAGGTGAGGGGCTGTGCAGGGATTTGGGGCTGTGCTGGGATTTGGGGCTCTGCTGGGATTTGGGGCTGTGCAGGTGAAGGGCTGTGCAGGGATTTGGGGCTGTGCAGGTGAGGGGATGTGCTGGGATTTGGGGCTGTGCAGGGATTTGGGGCTGTGCAGGTGAGGGGATGTGCTGGGATTTGGGGCTGTGCAGGGATTTGGGGCTGTGCAGGTGAGGGGATGTGCTGGGATTTGGGGCTGTGCTGGGATTTGGGGCTGTGAAGGTGAGGGGATGTGCTGGGATTTGGGGCTGTGCAGGGATTTGGGGCTGTGCAGGTGAGGGGATGTGCTGGGATTTGGAGCTCTGCTGGGATTTGGGGCTGTGCAGGTGAAGGGCTGTGCAGGGATTTGGGGCTGTGCAGGTGAGGGGCTGTGCTGGGATTTGGGGCTGTGCAGGGATTTGGGGCTGTGCAGGTGAGGGGATGTGCTGGGATTTGGGGCTGTGCAGGTGAGGGGATGTGCTGGGATTTGGGGCTGTGCAGGGATTTGGGGCTGTGCAGGTGAGGGGCTGTGCTGGGATTTGGGGCTGTGCAGGGATTTGGGGCTCTGCTGGGATTTGGGGCTGTGCTGTGCTGGGTGTGGGGCTGTGCTGGGCTGCATCAGCTGCTCTGTGCTGCTTTTCCCTTTTCCAGGGTGTTTTAGCTTTGGGAAAACTCATTTTTCCTCTTCCACTGTTTGGGAAGGTGTTTCACTCACCAGAGCTCCCAGCTCCTTGTTCTCATCAGTCACTCCCTGGAAACTGCCCAGCACCACCTGGGACCCCTGTCCTGCTCACCTGCCCTGTCAGGACATCACTGCCCCACTGGATCAGATTCTGGGCAGGTGAAGCTCAGCATGGTGCCACTTGCCATTCCAGTGTGTCCCTGGTGGCAGATTTGCCCAGCCAGGACAGGGCAGGACAGGCAGCCTGGCTGGGAGTGCTCCATCCATACCCAAACCCTTCCCAGGGGCTCTCATCCATCTGGGAGGGGATTGCAGCTCTCCACAAGGAGCTGAGGCTGACAAATGCTTCCCACAGCTGTCAGGGGAGTGTGGGGAGAGAAACATCTGTGAAAACCAATGGGGTGTGAGGAAGGGGGAGGCAGAGGGAGGAGGATCTACACCCCCAGCATCCCCCTCCCTCCTTCTCCATTCCCAAAAACCAATTTCTGACCCACACCAAGTGGTGTTAAGCACCACTGCTTCACCAGAGGCTGGATATTTCCTCCAGGATCATTCATCAGGTGGCATCAGGAAGCAGTGAAAGCAAATAAACCTCGGGAGTGATGGCAGTGACATTCCCAGAACTGAGCTTTTGGGGAGAATACAGATCAGGGCTTGCTGTAGAAGAGCAGGTTTTAAGTATTCCATGAGAGGAACAACAACCAAATGTTCCTATTCTGGGAAATCATCACTGGGCACTTAACAAATGCTTGTTAAAAATGTGTATTTTATTTAAAAAAAAAAAGTGATCTTCCATTAATTTCCATTTTCAGAAACAAGAAGAGTATTCTCAGGAGGACTTGAGCAAAGTATTAGCTCAAGCTGCTGTCTAAATAAGCAAAGCCTCCAAGAGAATAGGTTTTATTTGGTTTATGAGGGTTCAGCTTGGCTTATTTTAAATCCAGACTCCCCCAGAGGGGAGGATCTGCTGCTGCTGAAGTGCAGGGGTGAAAACAGGAGAACAGGAGTCACAAGGATGCCCTGATCTGGGGCTTGGTGCTGCTCCCTGCTCTGGGGGAGCAGATTTGGGGACAGCAAACCCCAGTTCTGTCTCTGCAGGGGATGGGGGCAAATGTCCTACAAGCCACATGCATGGAGAGGAAAAATTAAAAACCACCCCAAACCTGCACAACACAAATTACCACACCTTATAAGGGAGAAATAACTTCCCCATATCCTTGAGCAGGACAAGCTGCCCTGAGCCACAGCCACTTCCCTGCTCCCAGCTCCAAGGGCCACCTCCTTTCCTTCTCCTTTCCCCTCAGAAATTCCCTGTTCTCTCACTGTGTGCAGGGAGAGGCAATACTGCACCATCCCCTTGTCCTCTAAGCTGCTGTTTCACCAGGTGTTCCTGCAGATTTGTCTCCAGAGGAGCCTCCTGTGCTGGAAATTTCCCCTTCAGGTTCCCATTGCTGCTTGTGTGGAGCAGCCACAGCTGCACTCAGTGGTTAAACATTGCCAGGGCTCTGCCAAACATTTACCTGGTGGAATCACCACCATCTCCCACATCCCAGCACCTTCACAGCAGGAGGAAATTCCTCCCTGTGAGGGTGGGGAGCCCTGGCACAGGGTGCCCAAAGGAGCTGTGGCTGCTCCTGGATCCCTGGAAGTGTCCAAGTGTTCCAAGGACTGAGCTTGGAACAACCTGGAATAATGAAGGTGTCTCTGCCCAAGGCAGGGGATGGGAAAAAATAAGATCTTTAGGGTCACTTCCAGCCCAAACATTCCATGATTCTGTGATTCTCTTCTCTCTCTTCTCCAAGAGCCCAGCCTGGTGATCTTCCCTGATCCAAAATGCCACTTCTCTTGCTAAATATCACTATTAAATTTGGCATCAGCTGTAATGTTCTTCTGCTCTTTATCCTCATCTCTCCTCCCCTGTCACCTCCTCAGGGCTCCCACCCTGTGTGAGCAGGAGCTGTTCAGCCACACCTCATTTAATTCCATGTATAAAATGTCATTTGAATGCACCAGGACAGAGTTTTGGGGTGAATGGGTGGGATAAACAGATAAACTGTTGTGTGACTTGCACATGCAAGTGTTTATTTGTGCAGGAAAGGAATAAAAGGGGCAGAGGTGTCCAGCTGAGAGCAGCAGCACAGAGCCAAGCCCAGATCCCAGCCAGGCCTAGAGAAAGCTCATCTTTAATGACTAACAGGGGAGCACTGGTGTGTGACACTGTGTTCTTTTGGGCTGATTTCCAGGGTGGTTGTAGAGGGAAGCTGGAGAGGGATTTGTTAGAAATCACAGGCACAGTCAGACCCACTTCGCTCCTGCAGCCAGCAGAATATTCCATCACTGGAATACACAGACAGGGATTTCAATGGGACTTGCCAACCAAAAAACAGAGCACAAAACTATTGCTGAGTGCACCTAAACAGCTGATGGTCACCTAAAAGCAACTTGGTTTGAGAGACAGGTGTCTGCTAAAAAAGGTAGGAGCTTCTTAAAATGAAAAATGTAATCCCCCTCCTTCCAAATTATTATAATTTTGAAATTAAGGGGCTCTCAGACAAAGATATGGGAATTAGGAATAACAGTTCTTTACTAGGAAAATTAAAATAGAAATACAGCATTACAAAGAACAATCCCAACCCTGCCAGAGTCAGAATCCAAGCTGGCACAGTCAGTCAGTCAGGGTGGTGGCACAGTCCCATTCCATGGTGCTGCATCCTCCTGCAGGGGCAGATGTGGTTCAGCTGGAGCAGTGCTCCTGGAGAAGGGGCAGTTTCCTCTGAAGCTCCAGGGATGATGTGGAAGGCTCTGGTTTTCCTCTGGAATCCAGTGGAAAGAAGGTGCCTTGGTGTCCAAAATCTCAGTTTTTCTCTGGGTGGGAAAGGCTTGGCTCCTGCCCTGGCTGGAGCATCTCCCAGTGGGATGATGGAATTTTATCAGTCATGCACTGGGACTCAGTGGCCATGAACAGGAGATATCTCCTGGAGGGAGGATGGGCTGTGGGAAGATAAAGATGATTGCCCAGCTGGTTTAAAGATGGCCCATTAGCAGAGGATATCTCCACAGAGATGAGTCACTTCCCCACCTGGTTTCAGCAGATGGTGATGGAACACAGACTGCTGGGCACATCCTGGATTGTAACCAAGACATAACTGCATAACTTCATCCATTTCTTTACCCTTTAAGGGCCCCTCTCCCTGGACACCCTGCCAGGGAAGGATGGGACCAGCATCATCAAGCAGCACCCCCCCCTCAGGCCTCAGGTAAGGAGGGTGGAGGCTCCCTGGGAATTTTGGGGACAGGGGCACTTGTCACAGCCCTACAGTGGGGGAAGCAAATACCCTACAGCCACACCAGGGCAAATCCTGCTTTTGGGTGATCAGGAGCTTGTGTGCTCTGGAGACCCAAACCCCACGACTCTACCTGACCTAACAGTCAAGATTTTCCTCCCCACAAGGGCTAAACTAAACTAAACTAAACCAAACTTTCACATAACTAAAGCTCAGAAATATCTTCAGGTCTTTATTATTCCCCCTGTACTTGGCACTGGTGAGTGTTCATTCATGGGCATTTCTCCCCAATATCCAACCTGAATCTGTTTGGAGCAACCTGGTCTAGTGAAAAGTGTCCCTGATCATGACAGGGGGTTGGTCCTAAAGTCCCTCCCAACCCAAAAATTTCAGGTTCCCATGATTCTGTGAAGAGCAAACCCACTGGAGCAAAGATTATTTGCTTGAATCACCTCCTTGCTGTGATTATGATCTTTTAAATATAATTAAGTACAGAAAATCCACCAAAGGGGTCCCTTACACCTGCTCCCCTCAGGGCTGTGGCTTTGGGTGACACTGGTGGCCTCAGAGCTCAGAGGTGGCCACTAGCTATGGGATAATGTGTCCCTGGGTTTGGTGGCATCTGAACTGAGCCCACCTACACCCTGCAAACTGCCACATGGAATCCCAGTTTCCTTTAGAAACCTCTGACCAGCACGGAAATTTTAATTATTAGTTTTATTTCCATCACTGTACTTGTATATTATTTTGTGTTATTGAGACACTCACTGCTAACACTCATTTCAGGACAAAGGCTCTGTTAATCCTGCTCTGTTCTGCTGCTGTTTCTCTCAGGGAGTGTGCAGAGAGCTCCAGAAAAAACCTTTTTTTTTTTTTTTTTTTTCCTGTGGGAATATCCTCAAAGGCAGCAGAGCAGGATGACGTGGCCTTCTCAAGGACTTTTAGAGGATCTTGGTCAGTGAATATTTCCAGACAGAAACCTGTGATATTCACAGAAACTGAAGGGAAAAATCCATTTTCCAGCCTGGGGCTGAGCTTTACCCCAAATCCTGGCTTCCCCAGCAGGGCAGGGTGGTGGGCTGAGGGATGTGGGAGGTTTTTCCTTCATCCACCCTGTGCTGGTGACCTGGTGGCTTCCTGGAGTGATGCCAGTCTGGACCACAGCTTGTGGTGTCACATGCTGCCATCTAGTGCCATTTTTCGGTTTCATATTTAACTTTGTGGGGTTTTTGTGGTGCTGAGAGAGCTGCACTTGGTTGGGGACTAGTGGGGAATTTTCCCTTTACATTATGCTGGTTTTTCCTCCTGCATTTTTACAGGTTCAAATTGAGAGCCGTTCAGAGACATATCCTCATTTATTGGGCACTTGTTTGTAATCAAAGAATTAATAGTTTGCCAAGTAAATTATAAATCAGATCTTAAAGACGAAGTCCTTCTGATGTCCCCTTTAATTTTTACAGAGGCTGTACTGATCCCCCCTCCTAGAAGGGAACTCTAGGTGGAATCACCACCCTGGGACTGTTCAGAAATTGTGTAATGTGGCACTTAGGGACATGGTTTAGTGATGGACCAGGCAGTGCTGGAATAATGGTTGGGCTTGGTGATTTGAGGAGTCTTTTCTAACCTGAGTGATTCTGTGAATACCAAGCCATGGAATGACACAGCAACACCCCTGGCAAGATTTAAGGAGGAATATTTGCTCCTTAAGACAAAAATCCATGCTCAGAGCAGCCTGTAGAGCAAGTCTCTGGCTGTTTTCACCAGCCACCAGAAAAGCAGCTTTGTGCCATGCACAGTTTTGCAGAGAGAGGTTTTATTTAGGCAAATGTAAAGACTGGCTGGACAGAGGAATGGTGCTCTAGGTCTCCTCTAATTGGGCTCTGCCCTTTGATGACCTGATAGGATTATTAATGTTAAATTAGGACAGCTCTGTGTGCTCATGAAGCAATCTGAGCTGTGGTTTGGCTTCACTCTGGTCTTGGATGGAGCTTTGGGCACTTTTGGGGCTCAAAGAGAAATACCTGCAGGGATGGAATTGCTGTCAAACTGGGGCTTTGCTGCTTGTGCTGTAATGCAAAACATTTCCCCATTTTTGGCCACTCCTGAAGGATCAAATGATGCTCATGTCCCTGAGATGCCAAACTCCTTCCTGCATCCCAAGCAGCTGGGCCAGAATTGGAGCTGGAAAAATGTCAAGGTAGTTTCATATCCGGCTTTATGATCCTGTGGAATGAGCAGTGGTAATTATTATAAATACTGGACTTGCAGAGGCTTGAACCTGCCATCCCTCCACAAGCAATCACTCCTGCAAAGCCCTGGAGTCACAGAGAAGTGGCTGCAAGCCCAAAACCAAAGGTAAGTGCATGAGTTTTGCCCTTCCACAAGCCATTCCTGCTGCAGGCTCCCTGCCCTTACAGCTTCAGCCACCCTGAGGGGCAGAATGTGGAATTTAACCACTGGCTGTGCTCCTGCCCCTGGCTGAGCCCAGGACACTGAGCTGGGGAGAGGATACAAAACAAGGGAAAGCTTCCTAATCTCCAGCATGGCAGTTGCCTGGATGAGATGGACCTGCTGAGCCAGGATATTAATTATTTTAGAGGCTGAAAGGATGAGTGGCAGGTTTTTAAATGACTTACTTGAGCACCCATCACTTGCAGTGGGTGGGGAGAAGGGAGAGACCTTCTGGATCTCTCCCAGTTGGTGGGAGATGAGAGAAAGTGGCTTCAACTTGTACCAGGAGAGGTTTAGATTGGATTTTGGGGAAAATTCCTACACTGAAAGCATTGCCAGGCATTAGAACAGGCTCAGAGTGGTGGATCCCCACCCCTGGAGGGATTTCAAAGCCGTGTGGATGTGGCACTTGGGGACAGGGGTCAGTGGTGATTTTGGCAGTGCTGGGGGAACAGCTGGACTGGATGATCTTAGATCTTTCCCAGCCTTAACACCTCCATAAGTCTGATTTAAAGACTGCAAACACCATGTGCCATAGACACCCTCTGCAGCCCCAAACATGCAAAAGCTGCTCTCCCCTTTGGACCATGAGATTGTCTTGGAGAGCTGACTCACTGCAGTAACACCTCAGGAGACAGAAGCACCAATATATTGTTTTAATGAAGTTTCCCCCCCTCCTGCCCCAGAGCTGTGGGATAAACTGCAAGCACAGGGAAATCTGTGATGATTCCTGCAGGGTGGAATCTACACAGGGAGATGCTTGCTGCCTTTATCCAGGAGCTCCCGAGGGGTTTCTGAGCTGCTGGCTCTTCCTTCCTCTTTCAGGAAGTGCAGGTGTATTTATTTGCATCTTTAAAAACCTCCTAGGTGCTGGAGAAGAGGGGACAAAGCCTGAATCTCCTCCCTGGCAGGAGGCAGCACTTGCACAAGCTTCAGATGCTGGATTTGACCCGCAGGAGACGAGAGGTGATGCCAGGATGGGTTTGGGAGGGGATGGGGATGTCTCTCCCATGGACCAGGATGCTCCAGACCTCTGGCTGGGAAGATGGAAGGAAGTTTTCCGAGTCTTAGGCACAGGGCTGGTGGGGAGCATCCCCTATGATCACTAATTACCTGTGGTTTTTCCAACGCTTTGCCCTCATTTGGCCATGACTCACAGTGAAAACAAAAAAATCCCTGTCCCAGTCATGTTCTGTCATGCACCCAGCCTGGCAAATTCCATTTGCTCGGGTTAAACTCGCCTGTGCAATTATTTCCAGGGCCAACCCGCTAATGCTGTGGCACGTTGAGCCATTAAAACACGGAGCTGTTAAACAGGAGCTGTTCACTCTGCTGCTTGTTTGACAACTCATTTGCAAACCCAGGCGGAGCTGAAGCGGGATCTCCACAGGGAGGCGAAAATCAATGAGCAAAGCACGCAGGAATTCAGCCCCAAGGATGTCCTTGGCACTCCCCAGGGAGGTGGCAGTGCCAGAAGCCCAGAGCCCATCTCTGCTGAGCGTTTTCCTGGAGATGACCCTGGTAAGTGGAATAACTCTCCAAGGTGATGTAAAACTCACCAGCACTCCTGAATCCCAGAGGATTGTCCCTATGGGAGATGCTCTCCCTGCTCCATCTCCTGCAGGGGTGAGCAGCAGGTTCAGGGGGAAGGGCTGTGTTTGTAGGACACAGCATGGGAATGCTTGGGGTAAATGTGATTCACTGAGCCTGATCACTTCTGAGATTTAGGGTTTTTCCCTGCAGAAAGGGAAGTGAGGTGGATCTCAGGGTCTCTTCATCCTGAGCTGTCCAAGGACGAGCCCTGTCCTGCTCTGCCTGCACCACCTTTGGCACAGGTTGGGAATGCATCACCCAGGCTGAAAGTGCTTAAACCAGGGGAAACTTGCCGGCAGGTGAACTTTTTCCAGGAGGAGGGAACAAACTTGGCTTCCTATTCCCTTGTGGTTCTTCACCTCAGCTCTCTTCCCCTTGGGGACAAAGCCATATTGCCAGACTGTACTTTCACCAAATATAATCAAATATAAATGAGTGTGTTACACCTCAGCCTGCCCCATGGGGTCTGGTCTTACAGGAGCTCTCAGGGTTTTCCTTTCAGGATCTCTCAGGATGTTCCTCACAGGATCTCTCAGGATTTTCCTTACATCCCTCCAGCTGTCCACAGCCATTTCCAGCTCAACTCCAGGTGACTGAACAGTGCTGAAAAACCACAATATTTTATTTTTTTTCCTCTCCCCCAGGAACCACAAGGGGTGGAGGATTCTCCAGGCAGCCTGGCAGGGCTGAGCTGTCCCCAGCCTGGAAGGGGAAGGTGGAGCTGTGGCTCTGCAGAGAACCAGGGAGCAGGGATCTGTTCTGGGACTCCTCCAGCACAGGCTCAGAGGAGGAGGAGAAGATTCACCACAAACCCACTCTGGTGAGGACCAGGACAGAGAGGATTTCCCTGTTTGATGACTTCTTTGACAGGGATTCCTAGTGGCAATTTGGGGTGTGCCAAAGGAAGAAACCTCAGCTCAGGAGGGGCTGGAACCCTCCCAGATGGAGATGGAATTTCTGTGAGTATGGAAAGGAGGAATTTCTGTGACTGCAAACGAGGAACTCACTGATGTGGGGTGAATAAAACCCTCTGTGCTGTGTGGCAAATCAAAATATCTGGAGAAGAAAACCTTGGATGAAGCAGCAGTGAAATGGGGGTAGAGAGAGGAAGAGAGGGCTGGCAAAAAAAAAAAAAAAAAAAAAAAAAAAATCCCTGAGAAGAAGCTAGAGAAAGTTCTGGGTTAACCCCAAATATTCAATTTAAACTGAAATGAAATGTTTCACTTGCCTTTGAGTCACTCAATCTTCCCATTTAACTTGGGGTTAACCTTTTTTAAACCACAAACCCCAGTTCAAAATGCTAAGTAAAATGATTTATTTAGGAGGTCTTTAAAATAAATATTTTGGCATTTCTAAAATTCCTTTTTGACTTTTGTAGTGGTTTTTTTGTTTGGTTTGGTTTTGTGGTTTTGTTTTTTGTTTTTGGGGGGTTTTTGTTTGTTTGCTTTTTTGTTGTTGCTGTTTTTTGTTGGTTTTGTTTATTTGTTTGTTTGTTTTTTAACTTACTTTTTTTTAACCTTCCATCTCACTTAAACTGTGTTTTTTATTAAATTATCTCATTTTCCTTACAATATAATTTACCTGAGTGGGAACTTCACCCAATCCTCCTGCATCCTGCCTGGTTGATCAGGAGATCCATAAAGGCCACCAAGTTTGTGGATTCAAAGCACTCATACAAAAGGAGAATTCAGTTAAATATCACCCAGTTATTTTAATGTGGCAAACTGGATAAACAGGGGCTGGTGAGACACAGGGGAGGAGAGATTTCACCTGGCCCTGGCAGGAGACAGGTCTGGCTGCCAGCAGCAGTTCTGCCTCTGTTTGAAGCTGCAGAGCTCACAAAGGGCATTAACCCTTCCTTGTGCCTCCTGCTTGTCCCCCTCCCTTCCCTCTTGGTGTTTCTGGAGCTACCAGGAGGCAAAACATCCCCAGAGCAGCTCCTTGCTGCAGGAACAACAAATGCCATTGTCATCACAGCACTTCCAGCTGCAAAATTGATCCTTTCTTTTCTCAAGGCAGGACCCCCAGAATAACAAGATCTGGAGTCAGTTCTCATCACCCAGGATGAGCTGACAGATGGAGCTTGTCCTGCATCCCTGTCCCAAACCTGTGCTCCTCCCACAGAGCTGCTGTGATGTGTCTGTGCTGCACCCCCAGATTCCTGATTGACACAGCCAGGAAAAGAGCAGGAGGCACATTTCCACACTCATGACTCACCTTCACCAGAATTTATCTTTATTAAAAATGCCAGGCAGAGCAGGAGCAGGAAATCACCAAGCCCCAAACCAAGATGGAGCTTGGACTGAGCTGCCCTGTCCTGATTTCACCTGATTTGACATCCCTGAATGTATGGCCCATTACAGAATGTAATGCCCTGTGGGGAAAACTGCCCTCCCACCACCTGGGATTTCACCAAAAACCACAAAAACAAACCCAGCACAGGGAAGGAAGAAGAAGAGGAACCATTTTAATGAGGAGAGCTGCTGATGGCTAATGAGTCCATTGCAGTCTGTGTGTTTTAAAGATGCCCTGAGAACTTTGCTGGCAAACACAGCCCTCCTGTGTGAGCTGGAAATATCATGAGAGCTTCGAGCTCAGGGTTGAGGGTGTGCTGGAAAGGTCAATGATTTAATGGGCTGGAACAATTAATCTGGCACTTGTCTATACACCTGTTCTCTTAATGATGTGACACATCACCCTTCTGTGTTCCCATCTGTCAACAATTAAGCTGTAATTGGTGGAGATGCAATTTATCTCAGATAGAGCTGATTGGTTTTCCAATAATCGTGCTGCCCACGGAGAAGTGTCTGTGGACCACTCAATCCATATCAGCCACTGTGCAGAGGAGACTCTGAGCATTAATTCATCAACCTGCAGTGTGCAAAATCTGCTCTGGTGACAGGGATAAAGTCAGCAAACCTGCTCCCATGGCAGGGAATGGATTCCCACTGGCAGAGGGCAGGGAGGGATGGGATATTGGGAAGAATTCCTGACTGTCAGGGTGGGGAGGCCCTGGCACACAAAAAGCTGAGGCTGGATCCATGGAAATGTTCCAGGATGGGGCTTGGAGCACCCTGGGACAGTGGGAGGTGTCCCTGTCCATGACAGGGGTGGAACTGGGTGGTCTTTGGGGTCCCTTCCAACCCAAACCACTCTGTGAGTCTAGGAAATGCTTCTGGTGCTCAAAACTGTCTGTGCTGCTCTTGATTGTAGTAATTCATCACAACCTGGAGAGAGGCAGCTGGCATCTCATCCCCTGCTCATGTTTTCCAACATCCTTCTAGACACTGGAAATGAAAACAATTTCTTTGTTGTTAAAGGTGAAACACAGACTTGCAGAAGATGGGAAAAAACCCCAAAACCCAACCAAGCTCCCACAATGTGTGTTCTGCAACTGAGCAGTGGAGACTTTAAAGAGAGTTTCAGTTCCAAATGCTGGAACCATTTGAAGGCTGAGCTATTACAGCTCTGGAGAGGACTCAGCTTCAACCTGAGTCCCAACCCACAGAAACCAGAACCCCTCATCCTCACCCCTCTGTGCCTCCCTGGGCTAAAAATGAGTTTCTGTGGCTCTTCCACACTACCCAAAGGTTCAATGCAAGGCTGGACCCTTCCTGCAGGTTGGAGGAGTCTCCACACAGGAGCTGTGCTGGGGCAGAAACTGCTCAGCCCAGATTTCAGAGAATTCAGATTGTCATTTTTCACCCAAATGGCAAAGAATGGAGTTTTTACACAGTCAGTGATGTGGGTGTGGGTAGCAGCAAATGGTGCAGGAGATGTAGGTCAGGTAGATCCCTGCCCCAAAGGACATCTGATCTCCCCAGGGAAATGGTTTTAGGATGTTTTTATTGGTACAAACACGGCCAGGGCAAGGCAAGTGCTTCCAGCTCAGGGTTAGCTGGGCTGGTTTTGCTGAAATGTTAAATCCAAATGATAATGCTCAGCCTGGAGTCAGCCTGGCAAAATCATTAGCAATTGAATGTACACTTTATAAGGGGAAATGTCAATGAACTGTTCTTCTGTATTTAAAAAAGGAGCTGGGGTTTCTGTAACACCTCTGCTACTGTTCTTGAGGAAAAAACATAATTTAATTACACTTAGCAAGGAGAGGTGTTAGGTAAATAAAGCTGAACAAAGCCACAGTGTAACTGGATCTCATTGACTAGTCTGGATTAATGGGATTTTCTATCCTCCCTGGGCTCAGTCCCACCTGGTGCTCAGAGCATTTGACCTCCTCAGGAATGCAAGCCCTGAGCATCACATCACCTCCTCCTGCCCCATGCACACAGGCATTCAAAAGCAGGAAAAACCCCACTATCTGAGCCACTGAGATACACCCAAAAACCTTATTAAAGCCTCAGTGTGCCCTCCTCCCTGCAAGGTGAGTGGCAGGGCTGGATTGCTTCAATCTGCTTACACAAAGCTGCAGAGAAAAGCCCCAAGAGCAGCGACTCCAGCAGCTCCTTTCAGGCTGTACACGAAGATTAAAGTCTTATCACCAGCTTGGGAAAAAAAAAAAAAAAATCCAAGCGTGGCAGGTTTTTGTTTGCCTCACCAGGTACCCCCAGAGCTGCTGATTTCCCACTTCCCATTTCAAGGATTCCAATTTCCTTTAAATAATTCCTGAGCAAGCAATGACACAAGGGTGCTGTGATGAATTAAGAGGAGGGAGGCAGCTCCTGTTTGTCTCTGAGCCTCTTCACTGGGTACTGAGGTCACATCCCACAGATCCCTCCTGCTCTAAAGAGTAGGAAAAAAACTTCATTTCTGGCTCAGCACAAGGGTTGGAGCTTTTTGCCACCTACTGACACCTTGTGGGAACAGCTCTGGCAGCGAATTCCTGCAGGGATGCTCAGCCCTGCCCTGGCTCTGGCTCAGAGGGACGTGGAAATAAAACCAGGAGTGAAACCAGGAGAGCAGCACTCACCCACAGCCCACAAACATCTTCAAATCCAGCAAATCCTAAGGCTGTTTGCAGCCTTTAAATCAGACACCCCAGCAATCCCTCCCTGAGATCCCTGGGAGCATCACCCAAACTCTCCTGCAGCTCTGGCAGGTTTGGGGCTGTGCCCATTCCCTGGGAGCCTGGGCAGTGCCAGCACCCTCTGGGGGAAGAACTTATTCCTAATATCCAACCTAAACCTGCCCTGGCACAGCCACAAGCCCTCAGTCCCAGTATTTGATTGCTCCTAGCTGCAATTCCCTCTTTGTCCCAGCCTTTGAGCCCCTGGGTTCATCATTCCAGAGAAGAGAAATTCTGCTGGCAAAACCAGCCTTGCTTTCTTCTCCTTCTATCTATCTTCATTTACTAAAAGCATTAGAACTCACCCTAAAATTTACTAACTTACTAACTTAAATGTCTACTTTATGTGTGAGTGCTTAATATAATTCAATCCATCCACAGGCTTTAATTCAATCCCTGCACTCTGATTTCTCTCTGAAGAATTCAGAGACCCCTGACTCACTGACTCCAGCATCTCAGTTCATCTACTTTTTTTTCCTTTCTCTCCCCGTAAATTCCCTTTCTGGCTGAGTTGCAGCAACCTGGTTTAGTGGGAGGTGTCTCAGCCTGTGGCAGAGGGTTGGAATTAAAGATTTAATTTATTATTAAATTAATTTATTATTTATTAATTTATTATTTATTACATTTCATATATTATTAAGGGATTTAAGGTCCCTTCCAACCCAAAGATTTTGGGATCCTGTGACATGAGCCTTTACAGTGTTCCCCACAGTATCTGTGTCAGTGCTGGGAAGATGTAAATGATGTAAAGATCCTCCACCTGCTCAGAGCTTCTCCCATTTTTTGGTCACTGCAAAAATTTTGTTTTGATATATTTTGTTCACCCCATCAGTGCTGACACTGTCCCTTGGGGCAGAGCAAACCTTTCTGTGCTCCTGATCCAGCCCCAAATTTCCCAGATCCTCCTGACCCACAGCTGTTCCTACTCTGGCATTCACTGCAGCCATGATTTGACATCCAAAATTACCCATTTTACTCCATTAAAATGTTAAATAACCACTGCTCTGTGAGAAAACAGGGGCAGAAAGGAACAGTTCTGCAGCTCCCACTTGCAGACTCTCACTTCTAATTAAATCCTGTCTCTCACTGGTGGCCAGTTCCAAACAGCACCCAAAAAACCAGCATGGCTTAGAACTTCCCCAAATTCAGGCTGAGCTTAAAAACCAGGCATTACTTCTACTTAACACACAAACCAGCTCCTTCAGTTTAGCTGAGTTGACCTAAAAATACAGATTTTTGCCACACAAAGATGCCTTTGAGAGCTGCTGGAGTTGATTTTTTTTTCCCCCCAGTGTTGTTCTTAGGAAAAAGCTTCTGAAACTTCATTTGGCTACACAGGGACTGTGAGGCCATTGCTGCCCTAGGATGGGGATTGATAAAAAAAGATATTTAATCTTCTGCAAAATGCATCTGTAGGTAATTTCAAAATATATTTTAGAAATTCTGCTTTTCCCTAAGAATTTCCCACTCTTCAAAAACAAATAAACAGAAAGCCACTGAGGTTAAGAGCAGGGGTTTGGTTTGGGATGTTCCTCTGGTTTTCATTTATTGAAATCCCACTTTTCAGCCACAAGAAGTTACTGCTGCTATTTTTGTAAAGATGATTTGTAACAAAGACCTGGCAAGATATTACTAAAAGTAATCACAAAAATGTGGCAGAAATGTGGCAGCAAATACCATGCTAAAGCTAGAGCAGGAAAAAAGAAAAAAGCAAACAAACAACAAAACCCCAAAAAACAACCAAAAAACAAGGAAAAAATAAAAACCAAAATAAGGTCTTCTTTCTGCAGAAATCTTTGCTTACAACTTTTATTTTAATTTGCCCCAATATCCTCCTAATAAACCCTGGTGCAACTTGATTTCCTCTTGTCCTGTCACTTGTTCCTGGGAGAAGAAATCACCCCCAGCCTGGCTCAGCCTCATTTATACCCAGGGGTGACTCCAGGCATAAATAAAATTATCCATGTCCCAGAGAAAGATGTGGTGGGGAATTAAAACTCCTGGTCCTGCTGTGCTGGACAGCCAGAATGGACAAAAATTTGGGTAAATGGGGCTGGGTTCAGTGCCAGCTTTTGCCCCAGCAGCAAATGGTCACTGTTGTTATTTTCCCAGCTCTGCCCTGTTTTCTTCCTTTATTCCATCACATGGAAAGAGCTCCTGTCTGAGATCCCAATCTTTGTTTAAAAGTGGAGATTTTCCTCCCTCTCAGACAGGAAAAATCCAGGATTGAATCCACAAAGCATCTTCCAGAACCTAAAGGAGGCCCCAGGAAGAGTCAGGGGAGAACTTCTGGCAAGGGTCTGGAGGGACAGGACAAGGGGAAATGCTTTAAATTGCTATAGGGCAGGTTTAAATGGGATATTGGGGAGAAATTCTTCCCTGGGAGGGTGGGGAGGACCAGGCACAGGTGCCCAGAGAATCTGTGGCTGCTTCATCCCTGGAATCTTCTCCCAGCACAGAACACAGATATTAAGCTGCACATAATACAAGGTTAGCCCTAATTTTTTCCCTCTTTGGGTGCAACACACTCAAGAGTTTTCTGATCCTGGTGTTTAAATTACAGGAGTTCAGTCTACATCTGTGTAAAGAGGCAAAAAACAATTACAAAACACTAAAAAGATTTTTAAAACCCCAACAAAAATACAGAGAAATATTGACCTGGAATTAGGCAGCTGCAGAGAGGGAAAAGGCTTTTTTTCCCCTCAAGAAAAGTAATGTAAATGGTTATGCTGTGGAAGTAGTTAAAATGAGTGAGTTCTTACCTCTTCATTTCCCAGCTTTTGAATTCTCTGATTCTGTACCTGGTGTTCTAGTTAAGCACAATGAGACCTGGCTTTGTGCTCACACCAGGAATTGGAGAGGGGCTCTGAGATCTGGAGCAGGGAGAAGAGAAACCTCCCCAGAAAATCACTGCTCCTAGCCCAGGTGTGTCCAGCTTCAGGAAAATGACACCTGGCTGTGGCCACCCCTCCTGTCTGTGGGACAGAGTGAGGCCACTGGATTTCTTCTGCTCTGCCTGGGAGAGCTGGGAATGTTCACCTGGAGAGGAGAAGGATCCAGGGAGAGCTCAGAGCCCCTGCAGAGCCTAAAGGGATCCAGGAGAGCTGGAGAGGGACTGGGGACAAGGGATGGAGGGACAGACACAGGGAATGGCTTCAAATTGATCAAAGACAGGGTTAGATGGGATATTGGGGTGAAACTCTGCCCTGTAAGGGTGGGGACAGGGTGCCCAGAGAAGCTGCCCCTGGATCCCTGGCAGTGTCCAGGCCAGGCTGGATGGGGATTGGAGTAACCTGGGATAGTGGAAGGTGTTCCTGCCATGGCAGGGGGTTGGAATGAGATGATTTTTAACATCCTTTCTAACCCAAACCATCCTGTGTTCCTCTGCCTTTGGGGCTTTAGGGACTGATGGTCACTAAGAGCTGCTTCTGCCACAAAGGCTTCACAAAATCTGTGAGAGCATCATAAAACTTGGCTCAATGTCCCAAAGCACTTCCCATCACACAGCTTCTGCCAGGAGAGAAATAATGAAATGCTTTTAGGGCAAGGTTTTCCCTGAAGTCATCTCCCTTCAGAGTCAGATTTTGGCAGCCACATGCAGATTCCCCTGATGGAGCACAGGATGAATCAGGTGGAAAATGGAGCCTGGGGCTCCCTGTCCTGCAGGGCAGCCAGCAGCCAGCCCAGCTCCCAGCCCATGGCTATCACCTTCCATCCCTTCCCTAAGGGGCTGCTTTGATGTGCAGCTGTAACAGGAGTCAGAGGTGCTGATTTCACTGATTAACACACAAATCATGCCCAGAGACTGGGTGCTTCCTGCAATTAATCATCTGCTTGGCACTTTTCAGAGAGCCCAAGAAAGATGATTTTAAAAAATAATAATAAAAAAAAAAACCGTCAGAAAAACAAAGCAAACGCTGCTCCCAAACATGGGAACAACATCAGCTCAGGTTTTCTGCTGATGGTTTTTCCCAGCACAGAAGCATCACCACCATCCTCTGCCAGGAGAAGAAGGAAGGTGTTAATTCAGTGACCAAATAAAAGCACAGGAAGGCCCTGACCTTGAGGAAATGTCCCTGCTTTTAGAGGACAGGCAGTAACACAACACCTGGAGAAGCAGCTCATTCCCCACACAGTGAGAGCCTGTGAATGTGAAACCCAGCCCTTCATCCCAGATAGAGATCTGGGGTTAAATGTGCTGGGAGCCAGTTTGAGAGAACAGCCTGGGGTTTCTTCCCATCCCTGAGGTGTCTTTATCAACCCTGACCAGGTTCCTGACCTGCCACAGCTTCTGCTGCAGTGAAACTTTTCCTACAGCTTTGTGGATTGTAGCCTCCTGGTCCTTTGGGGCCAATGCATCTTTTCTTGTTTTGTCAGAGAAGTTCATGGGCTGGGGCTCAGTTTCAGGATGAAGCTGATGAGATAAAGGTGTGGGGAAGGCTCTGAGGGATCCCTGAGCATCCCTATCCCTGCTGTCCTTCAGAGTGGGCACAGGTGGCTCAGAGGGGTGCAGCCCACACCTCCAGAAGAAAAGATTTTCATTGTTTGTTCCCCTCTCAGGGCCTGGCCAGAAACAGAAATAACCCCAAAAGTGTTCTAAGGACACAGAAATCTTAACTGAAAGAAAACAAAGGGAGTTTCCAAATGGAAAAGTAGGATTTGTCATTTCGGGTTTCCCAGGTAAAGCTTAAACTTGCTTACCCAGATGGATTTGGCAGATGGGATTTATTCCCTGCTCTTAAACATGAAAACATTTATCTGCCAGCTCACACCATCCCAGGGGAGGCTCAGCTCCCTGCTGAGCCCCCTGGATGATGGGGAGACCCTTCCCTGGCCACAGGCAGCTCAGGGGTGTGTGGGCACAGGAGTTGGGAGCAGCTTTTGGAGAATCCCTCTGCTCTCCTTCTCCTCTGGGAGAGCCCTGGCTGCCACACCAGCCTGGAGGAACAAAAATTAATCAGAGGGGGCTGGAAAGCAGAGGCTGAAGGGCAGTGCTTGTGTTCCTGCAGGAGATGGACACCAGAGCAGGGGTCAGGCTGGGTTATTTTATAACTGAGCTGGAACTGCTCCATGGGGAGCACAGGGAGGGTGCCCAGCACTGCCAGAGTCCAGCTGGGAGCTGGAAGAGATCACTTGTGATGGCTGAGCTGCTCTCACAGCCAAAATACCAGGGTCTTCCTCCCCCTGCCCTTGTTCCCAGCTTTTCCTCTGCTGGGAGCTGGCTCAGTTTGACACCCCAGCAGAAATACAACACCAGGTGTGTACACAATCCTCTCAGAGGAGGGCACACACCTGGCTGCACACAGGGCTGCTCTTCCACCCTGTTTCTGTCTTTCTGTAGCCTCTGGTAGCCCATTCTGCACCAGGAGTTCATTATTTTCACCACCTCTCAACCTGCTCAGGTATCTCCTTTTGGTCACACAGAGCTCCTCAGCTGAGTGAGGTGCTGCCCTTTCAGAGCAGACCCTCTCATCCCCCTACAGGAGGCTTTGCAATCCCAAATTACCTGTGAAATGCCCCTCCCAGCCCCCAGAGTGCCCATCCCCATGCATGCAGGAGACTCTGGGGAAGTTCATGAGTTTCACACTCCTGATTTCCCATCCCTGGCACTTTCCTCTCCTCCTGTCCCTCCCCAGGTCTTACCCCCTTTACCCCACACCTGTTACCCCACCCTATTTGAGGCACTATTAAGGAAGAATCTGTTTCACCAGGCTTGGTTTGCCCTAAGTGTGTAAAGCACATAAAAATACAGGAGCTCTGTGCCCTCTCTCCTGTGCCACTGCTCCATCCATCAGCACAGCCTTGCCTCCTGCTTCCACCAAAATTTCCCATTAAAAACCAAGTGGAGAGACTTGACCAGTGCATCCCAACTTTCTCTTGGCTCATTTCTATGCAAAGCTCTTATCAGCAAGAGCTGCTGCTGCAGGTTATTCAGCCAGCACAGATGGGTGGGATGGCCCAGGCAGGGGTGGAGCAGGTTCCCAGCAGAATCCAGGTGTGATGCAGATACTCCAGATCTGCAGGAAGCAGCCTGGTAAGACTTGTTGAACCACATAAAGAGCACTTTGGGGTGCAGCTGGAGGACTGGAAAAGCAGCTGGAAGCTTTACAGAACTTTTCAGGAGAAAAGTCTTGCTGTAAATTTTGGCTTCCAGTGGTGCCCAGGTGATCACATGGGGCAAAAAGTGGCTGCTCTGGATGAAACATTTCTCTTGAAAAGACAAATCCTTTGTATAGAGTCTGTATCTTGAGATTCTTGAGTGAACACCTTGTACTCAGAGCAACAGTGTGGAGAATTATGGAATCGTTTAGAAATCATTTGGAATAATTTGGAAAAGTCCTCTCAGATCATTCAGTCCAACCATTGCCCAGCACTGCCAAGGCCACCACCAACCCATGTCCCCAAGTGCCACATCCACATGGCTTTGAAATTCCCTCCAGGGATGGGGATTCCATCACTTCCCTGGGTTTGAAAACCTTTTCAGTGAAGAACTTTTCACCTGTATCCAATCCAAACCTTCCCGGCACAACCTGGGGATGTTTCCTCTCCTCCTGTCCCTTGGGACCTGGCAGATGAGACCAGGAGTGTGTTGGGTTGGTGTGACCAGCAATGTGCATTCTGTCCCCATCTGCTGAACTGGGTGGGGCAGTGCCCCTGATCTCCTGGCACACATTCTCTGCTCATGGGCCAACTTTAAACCAGCTGGGCAATCATCTTTATCTTCCCACAGCCCATCCTCCCTCCAGGAGATATCTCCTGTTCATGGCCACTGAGTCCCAGGGCATGGCTGATAAAATTCCATCATCCCACTGGGAGATGCTCCAGCCAGGGCAGGAGCCAAGCCTTTCCCACCCAGAGAAAAACTGAAATTTGGGACACCAAGGCACCTTCTTTCCACTGGATTCCAGAGGAAAACCAGACCCTTCCACATCATCCCTGGAGCTTCAGAGGAAACTGCCCCTTCTCCAGGAGCACTGCTCCAGCTGAGCCACATCTGCCCCTGCAGGAGGATGCAGCACCATGGAATGGGACTGTGCCACCACCCTGACTGACTGACTGTGCCAGCTTGGATTCTGACTCTGGCAGGGTTGGGATTGTTCTGTGTAATGCTGTATTTCTATTTTAATTTTCCTAGTAAAGAACTGTTATTCCTAATTCCCATATCCTTGCCTGAGAGCCCCTTAATTTCAAAATTATAATAATTTGGAAGGAGGGGGATTACATTTTTCATTTCAAGAGGCTCCTACCTTTATTGGCAGACACCTGTCCTCCAAACCAGGACAAGGAGTCAAATCCCCAGCCCTGCACCCAGGTGCTCACAGCCAGACTGATGCCAACCCCATCCCTGCTTCACAGGCTGCAGGCAAATGGGTGGAATTCTTGCTGTGAACAGGCAGAAATGTGGGAAATGCCCAGGATACAGGGGGATGTGAGTGTGGCTGTGGTTTCATGGTCAGGGGATTGTTTTGCTCTCGCTGCTGGGGAAGGGGAGCCGTGTCCCAAGGCAGGGTGACAGCCAGGATGGGCAGCAGGGATTTACAAGTGCCAGTTAAAGCTCTTGCCTGTTCCAGAGAGGTTTCAGAGAGCTGCCCCAGCTGGGACAGCTTCTGGTGGAGCTGCTGTTTCAGGAGGGGTTTGCTTTATTGCTGTTTTGTTAGCTGTAGCCTACTGTGGTTCAACATTTCCCCCTCAAGTCCTAATTTTAAGGAAAAATCCAGTTTTTGTTTGGCAAAGAGAGGCAGTCTGAGCCTCGAGCCTCATCTGAGTCACAGGAGTCAGAGGCCCCATCCTGTGCCAGGACCAGCTCTCAGGATTAATCCCTGTGGCTGCAGAAAGTCCCCAGCAAAAGCTGCTTTAGCTCAAGTCCATGAAATCAGGCTCCTGTCACAGCCAAGTGCTGAAAAATGGGAATTCCCAAACCAAATCCTCACTTTGCCCTTTTTTGTGCCTTTCCCCTGCCATGTGATCTGGTGTTTTAGGCAGGGTAATGCTTCTCCAGGCCATTCTAGTTTGCACAGGGAGAAGAAAAACATGGAAGTTGAGCAGATTTCCTAAGGACACCCCTCCAGCACATCCCAAGCCTCCCATCTGTAAAGGTTTGGACAATCCATGTACTCCAAGGAATGATGTCAACACTTGCCTCTGAGGAAGCAGTTCTGATTTCCAGAACTCATGAATCCAAAGGATTCCAGCACACCCAGCCTCTCCTGCCTCAGTTTCCCCTTTTTCCTCCCTCTGAGGGCTGCAGCTCCTTCTCAGCCTGTCCTAAACCAGTTTGCCTGATGCTGACTGACAATGCATCCAATGCACACTGACAGAAAGGAGTTTTGGGGCTGGATACAACAAAAACAACCCCCTAGAAAATTATCTTTGCATTTCAAGGAGCTGAAATTTGCAGCTTAAAGAAATCTAAATCTCCCTGGAAACTTATTTACCAAGGAAAACTTACCCACAGTAATCTGTCCTTTGAGTGTTAGAACAGCTTGAAAGCAAAAGTTTGCAGAGCTCAAGCAGGAGGGGAAGAGGGATGAAGCCGGCAAAAGATCATTAAGAAGATGTTTAAAAATTTTTTTTCTGGAATTTGATTTTTATTTCCACACTTGGATTAAGCTGTTCAGCTGGTGAATTAAAAAACAGGAGAACTCATTCACAGGATCTGTGAGGAAAAAAGGGATCTTTCTGTAGGGTCAAAATGTTCCTGGGATTTTGAGGCTGAATGTTTTCCAAGAGCACTTCTTCCAAAGGACTTTGCAAGAACACACAGTAAACTGCAAAACAATCTCACAGAGACCTACAAAACTCCTGTTGGAGACATAGAAAAGTTATTTCCACAAGGACAGAGCCAGAGCACTGAAGTCTGACATTTCAATAAATGTATTTTTGGCCTATTTTGTCACGGTATGAAGAATACTGAGATTATAGAGCCCAATGCAAGGCAGCACCTCTGTCAATGTCTGCTCCATATTCCATTTGTCAGTTTATAAATGGAGCCATTGGAGTAATCTCTGCTTCATTGACAGCCTGGAGATTGCCAGATTTTCAATTTCCCTTCAATAAAACAAAACCAAAAAAAAAAAAAACTCCCAAGGAGAACACTTTTGCTTTTTAATCATATCCAGGCCTGTTTCCTGTAATGAAGAACTTCTTTTCCAGTCCCAAGAGAGCAATTCTTTGAATGTCACTTTCAGACAGTGAGATAAAAATCTCTGCTATTTGCAGGAAAAGGCTCTCACTGCCATTTGTGGCTTGAACCACTTCCCAATTTATTTGCTTTCTGAGGCTGTTTACATTTTCAGGCAGCCCAGCTCACTCATCCCTAACAAGCTCAGTTTATTGCTGCAAGAATGCAGCCACAGGAGAGATTTCAGACCTGAGGAGACCAAAAGGTTTGTGGATCGAGTCACCTGATTAAAAAATGGGTGGAAAAGAAAAAAAAAAAAAAAATCCCATTTTCTGGTGAATTCTATCACTGACCTGCAGCTGGAGCCACGGATGGTACAAGCCCTTCACTAGGGCTGAACCTGGAGCTGCTTTTCACTCCTGGAGACTCCAGGACTCCCAGATCAGCAGGGAGAGGGGAGATGAGGGAGAAGAACATCCTTCATTTGTCTGAAGAGCAGCTGGTTTTCTTCTTTATATAATTATCTCCTCCAGCAAAGCCTCTTGGTGGGAGTCAATGGGGTTGGAGAACACTTAGCCCAGTTCAGGAGTGACACATCTCCCCCTTCATCAAATGCATCCAACTCTGAGGGCTCCTTGTTTGTTCTTGCTGATATTAAAGACTAATTTTGATTTAGACTAAGAGCCTTTTCCATCCCTCAGGAGGGAGCTGTGGAAACATGAGAATATTCAATTAACTGTGTGCTCTAAATTACTCATGGAAAGGAGTGTGCTCACGTGGACAGGGCAGGGATTTTCAGGATACTGTCTGGAAGGGGGTTACATGGCTAATATAATATAATATAATATAATATAATATAATATAATATAATATAATATAATATAATATAATATAAAATAAATTTTTCAGGAGCAGGGCTACAATGATCTTTGTGGGTCCCTTCCAATTCAGGTTATTCTATGAATCTATATTATTATTATTATATTATTATTAATAATAATAATAACTTCAGCTTTTTATACTTTAACAAAGCTGCTCAGTCACCTACTTTTTAAACCTTTTTCTTAACTGGTATTTTACAAACAAACAAAAAAAGGGAGCAGCAGGTGGCATCTTATTACAGATAGAATGTAGAAACCAGTTATTCAATCTTTAGCCACTACTTCCTGTTTGTCACCTTCTCTCAGTGTTTGGCACCTGGAGAGAAACATTCACTTTAGCAGAAAGTAATTTACCTGTCCTGCTTTTGCTTTTTAAAAGAAAATGCCCCAAATCAAGGCAGAGAAAATAGGAATAACACCTCACAGAAAAGTTATGAAGCTGTTTAGATCTTTTTTGCTGATGCTCTCAGTGTTCAGTTTGGATTGTGACAGATAATTTCTTAAATCCAGGATGGAAATTGTGATGGATGCAGAGCTGGGGTTTAAATCTGGAGGTTATGTACTCCAGCCACCTGCAGGGACTGGAGAACTGCAGAATCATCCATTAGAATAACAGAATCATGGGATGTTTGGGCTGGAAGGGACCTTCCCAAGCCCCTGCCAAGGACAGGGACACCTTCCACTGTCCCAGGCTGCTCCAAGCCCATCCAGCCTGGCCTGGGACACTGCAGGGATCCAGGGGCAGCCACAGCTCCTCTGGGCACCCTGTGCCAGGAATTTCTTCCTCATCTCCAATCTAAATCCACCCTCTGTCAGTTTGAAGCCATTCCCCCTTGTCCTGTCACTCCATGCCCTTGTAAAATGTTTCTCTTTAGGTACTGGAAGCTGTAAGGAACCATAAAAGAAACTGGAAGGTGAAAAGCCTTGTAGGTCCTGGCAGATGAGCAGCAGCCTCTGGCAGGTTGGTTACAGCCCTGTCACCTGCACACCTCTAACACAGCCACAGGCACAATTGTTGGCAAATTCCCAGAGTTTTAGGGGCCTGGACATAATGGTAGAGGGAGTAAAGCTCAAAGTACATGAAAATACTTTGAGAGGATTTTAAAAGTATATTTTTTTCTAAGTACATACAGGATTCCTCTGCATGCTTTAAAAAGAGTTCTCAGCATTGCAAGGGCTGCAAGCAGTTCTCAATTCTTGCTTACTTGCAACCAAAATAATAAACCCCCCTCCTTACCTCCCAGGAAAATCCAGAGTGTCTGTGTTAGTCATGACTTAACAGCCATAAAAAAGGACCCATTTCAATTCTGCTGTGACACTGTTCAGATAAATGATGTTCAAGATGCTCCCTACACAGGAATGACAATTTTTAACTCAAGTCACGACAGACAGTTTTCTCTTGCAAAAATGTTCCCACCATTTCTCTGTCAGAGAATCCCAGAATGGTTTGGGTTGGAAGGGACCTTCAATGCCACCCCTTTCCAGTGGCCCAGGTTGCTCCAAGGCCCATCCAGCCTGGCCTTGAGCAAATGTGTATTTGCATTTTGTAGACAAAGCAAAACAATCATTAGAACATTCCCCTTGAAAAGGAAATAGATAAACAACATAACCATTTATTTGACTGCATTGTATTTAGACAACTTGTACATTTCATAACCCCATTGGTTTTGTTCTCATCAAAAAGGATAAAGGGACAGAAGAATATAATCCACTCAAAACAGCAGTCCAGTATTTTGAGATACACTTGCTATTTTCATAGATGCCCACCTGATACCTGAACTCCAACATAGGTTGTAATGTTTATACAAGACCTGAAGTTTTTTCAACACAGCACTGAGTTGTAGCAATGTCTTGCAGTGCCCTGAAAAATAGTTTGTGACATACTTTGCAACACCAATCTGATGATGCCTTGAAGGTGATGAACCTGATCATTTCTTAAAAAACAACATAATGAATGCAAACATCCAGACTGACATGTCAGCCAGTAGCAACATTTGGGCAAATTTAAATATAAAAGCAATCAACTCCTTAGTTAGATTTGTCAATGCAAAAAGGCAAGGGGGAGAGAACTGTGTTTAGCAACAGACAGGAGAAATAAGCAACTTTTCCTTGCTAGATTACTTTTGAAAACCAATGCAAATTCAAGGCTTCCCACTTGATTTCCTAATCCCAAGCAGTGCAGAGAATAAATCTGTTTGATAGGACCCAACACATGCAGCTTCAGTGTCTCCTGCAGTGAACTCTGACACTGCAGCCATGGCAGAACCTTGCAGGCCACGTGCTCTTTGAAAAATAAAAAAAAGAGACACCTGCACCTATTCTGCTCAGTATTTTCAACATGGGCATGGCAGCAACCACTTCTTACAACAACCAACCAGAATTGTATTTGAAGTTTGCTCCAGAGGGATGTTTTTGGCAGTGAGGAGGGATTTCAGCTCACCTCCAAGTCAGCTTTTGAATCTGAAGACACCCACGGCTTAAACATTAACCAAGAGAAAACTTGCCTGTCTGGCTTTGCAGATTAAAACCCCAGCAAGACACACAAGGCAGCCCAGTTTGCAATTTGTGATTCAAGCCCAACAGCTGCTTGCAAGGTCTGAAAGCTCCCTGATCCAGCTCCAGGGCAGTCCCCACATCCTGAACCACAGCTAAGGCAGACCTGACTCCATGGATTAAAGTCTTAACACTGAGCAAAACTGCTGAAAAGCCACCCAGAAAAACTGGCAGCCCTGGGGGAGCAGGGTAACAGAGGTTTTACAAGGCAGCAGTGGTTCCACACAGGCTTGAGGCTGAGCTCCAGCATGTCCTGGGAGTAACAGACCCCACTTACACCACTCTGCCTTGGGCACCTTTTTAAAGATGAGTTTTCTTTCCTGAGGGGAACAGACCCCCTCAGCACAGATGGTGTCTCTACAAGCAGAAAACTCAGCAGGGCCAATTTCCATTAAAAATCTTTATTTTCAAATACAACTCATGATTTGTACATGGTAAGAAACGTCCATCACCATGTGCCATTGGTCTGTGCAAAAGGCAGCTTTGCTCAAATCCAGTTTTCCTGCACAGGGCTCTTTCCCAAATGATACTGGAGGTAGGGGTTTTCTTGGTTTTGTTTTTAGTGTACAGTAATTAGCAAAAAATGAAAACAAACAAACAAAAAAAAACCCCCAAACCAACCCCATGACTGAAACCAAACCCTAAAAAGAAAAAAAAAAAAAAAAGTGTAGTAAGGCAAATCTGGAGAATTCACTTGATTCCATGAGAGTGGATTCACTGAGAAATCATCCTTTTGATCCCTGCATGGACCATTCACCTCAGAGCTGCACTTGATCCTGGTGGGTCCCTTCCAACTCTGAATATTCTGA
Organism: Erithacus rubecula; assembly: GCF_903797595.1. NCBI lineage: Eukaryota > Metazoa > Chordata > Aves > Passeriformes > Muscicapidae > Erithacus > Erithacus rubecula. Next base: position 56,699,769 of record NC_136688.1, read on the forward strand.
GATCTCTGATTACAGAGGTGCTTCCACAAGTCACCTAATATCTTTATTTTTGTCTTTTAAAATAAAAAAAAAAAAAAAAAAAAAAAAACCAACCAAAAAAAACCAACCCAACTGATTTGTAGACCTGGGCTATGGAACCACACAGAACAAGAAAGCCTTGACACTGTCATTACTGAAAAAAATTGATGGGCATTGGTAAAATCTATGTAAGCCCAAATAAAGAAAGGAAAAAAAATAGAGAAAAAACAGAGCAAGAGTGAATGCAAGAAAGACAGAATTCCTTCCCTGCTGCTTTGATTTTAGAGGGGCAAAAAAATCCCCCCATAATTTAGCTCATGGAAGTTGAGAAAATGAGAGCAGCTAAAAATGAATACGATACACCTTGAAATTAATTTCCAAGACCAAGAACCAAAGATTGAAGCATTTTAGAACACTGAAGCAAAGCAATCTGAATCTGAAAAAAAACCTGTTCTATCTTAAAATAGCTGTTTCTCAGAGCTTCTAGCAATAATTTTGATTAAATAAAAATCATACCAATTTACATTAATTTTCTATATCTTCTTTTAAAAGAAGTCCCTCACTCTTTTAATGAAAAAAGTGCATCCAAACCCAGCAGAGATTTACTGGTGCCACCAGGTTCTTTTAGCAGCTACTCAAGGTTTTCTAAATAGCTCACACTTCTTGCTATAAGAAGGGCTTTCCAAACCCTTGTTTTTGGGAAAAGTATCCGAATTATAAAAATCTGAAATAATTTATTATCAAATCCAGAATTTAAATAAAAGCAGATTTGTTTTTTTTTAATTTTCCTTGCAAAGACAACTGAAGAAAGTAAAAGAATAAAAGCATGCACTCCAAACTGAGAGGTGAAGACAAATATACTTATCTATACAGGCACTGGCAGACGCAATTTAATGGTTACTCGTTGTAACACACACCCCACCCTACAATACATTTTTTCATTCACTAATCACTGAGGTACCAATATTTAAGAATGGAAAAATTCAATATTGAAAAATAAAACCTAAAATTGAAGCCTTTTTTTTTTTTTCTTCTTCTTCCCCAAAAAACTATGGCAATTTTTGTATGAAATGTTAGTATACTTATAGAATTTTACAATCTACGTTGGCTTTATTTTGAATTTTCGGGAACCAAAAGCGGCCGTTTCCCATCCAGGTTTTCTCAGATCAAAGGTTCACTGTGTGGATGTCCTAAAGAGTCAGCAGACTTGCAAATGAATGAACATATCTTGGCTATCACCTGGCACATCTGGCTGGTACCAAAAGGACTCGGAGTCTGAGACAATCGGCTTTAATTCGGAACAAATGCGCCATGCCAAAGTGCAACGAATGTGTGCGACACTCAATGGGACACTGACAGGTTTAAGAGCTGCATGGAAAGTACTAAAGTCCAACTTGCAAAGCAATTTGGGACAAATTGCATTTGCATGCAAAGGACAACTCTGCGTTGCTGGGACGTGGCTGCTGGCTGGACGGGGTCTCCTAACGCAGCCACAGCTTCAGGCGCAGTGCGTCCACTCCGTTTAAATAGTATCTGAACAGCCTCTTGTCTCGCACAAAACCAAGGTTTTCATAAAGTTTCAAAGCAGACTTGTTTGTGATTTCTGTTTCCAATACAACCTTGAAGAGAGAAAAGAAATAGAAAGAAAAAAAAAAAAAGTGTGGAGTGTTAGTCGGTAGTTGCAAGTATGCGATTGCTGAATTTCATTTCCAAAGGTTTTATTTCAAGGTATGTTTGTTAGCAATGAATGGAATTAATTTCTTCTTATCTTTACTTAATTAAGCAATATTTCTACATTAAGCATCCATTCCCACATTAAAAAAAATATAACAAAAGAGTTCATCCACAACTGTAATTGTAAACAACATTCAAGATTTTAGTTCTTGGCTGTAAACAGAATTTCAGTTCACCAGCTCATAATGAGGGTAAAAAACACAGCAACAAACAAATCCCAAACAGCCTCTGCCTCCCAACATCCTCCCCCCAAAGCTAAGCTACCAAAAAGGTTAGGGTCCAAAACATACTCTGAATGAGTAACTGAACTTCTGCACGTCACAGGAACTTGGCACATGAGGATTCACTTAATGATTTCATATCTTTGACCCCTGATTCCTTTGAATTAGATGTAGATAAAAGCTCTGAATTTACACCAGCTGTCAGACCCAATATTTGCAGTGAATATTTGTGCTCAAGAATCAAGAATCACAGAGGGTCTGGGTTGGAAGGCACCTTAAAGATCATCAGTTCCACCCCCCTGCCATGGGCAGGGACATCTTCCACTATCCCAGGCTGCTCCAAGCCTGATCCAACTTGGGGACCAACAAATACCCCAAACCCAAATCACAGTGCACACAAAGAAGAGTAAGCAGAGTTTTCCATATTTTTCCCCCCTGTGTTGCTAAGATCCCAGCTGCAGAAAGACTTGTCAGAAATAATTCAGACCAAACCCAAATCAAGACTCAAAATTGTCTCAGAATTCTCAAGCACAGGTAAAAACCTACAGTGGTCTTAACAAGACATTAATCACAAACCTTCAGAATTGTTTCTCTCTCTTTTCTCCACATGCACTGAACACAGCTCTGCCATAACTGACAAGCCCTGCACCCCTCCACATAATAAAAACTAATTCTGCTTCTTTACTGGTGTCCAACTGAATTATTTAAGGTTGTGCTATTAGTAAGAGATCCTGGTTGCACAGAACATGGCCTGAACTAGCAAGGACTGGGCTCCATACATCCCCTGACAGTGAAATCCATATATTACAGAGGAGCTGCTGGTCACTGTAGAAAGACCATGGAATGAAAATACAGGACCAAAACATCAGGCTGGACCTGGATGTGTAGAGCAGGTGAAATCCATCTGCTTCATGGCTTCTGTGGCCTTCCTGCCTTCAGGCACACATTCCCTTTCCCCTGGCCTCTCCTGCCAGCTCTCAAGGCTGGTTCCTGAGCTACCTCCAAAGCCACCAGGCAGAAAACTTTGCCTTTTTCTCTCCACAGGGTTTGTTTTCTGAGTGGCTAAGCCAGTGTGAAAGGGGGAGACAGCCAGTGGTTAGAATGGCCTGAAATTTGAGTCAAAAATCTAGATTAAATGGATTTCTAAATCTTGTTGGAGGTGACCAGCCTAACCACTGGTTGCCACATTTTAATGGGCACTTCCACCCGTGTTTCTCGGAGTAAGGATGTTGAAAGAACAATAAAGCTGGGGATAACAATCCAATGAACAATGTAAGACTTGGAAACAGTTCATTTTACAAAAAGGAACTAAGAGTCACACATTAAAATATTAATCACCATAAGTCCTTAAATTACAGCAGGGTAGCGTTGTAGCTGCACACTTAAGACAAACTAATTCAATTCTTAGTTTTGTGACAAGAATGAGAGATTGAATTTCTCTAGCTGGCATCTCCCAGAACACTACTGACAAGTCCTGGGAGCTGATGCAGTACTCCTAACATCCTTAATCCATTAAAATAGGTAACTATTCATCTGTAGCAAATTATGGAAGCACCATCATTTTGCTGGACAGGGCTATTTCCTACACATTGTACAACTTAATTCCAATTTAAACAAAACACTGAAGCCAAAGAAGGAATCTGACCTGTGCAGATCCACTGTGCAGAGAATTACTTATTTGAACTCTCAGCTACCAAGGGCATTCACTCTCTCAAAGGTTCAGTAACCTGGCAGAATGATGTAATAATTCTTTATTCAACTGCAAGCACCAACACCTGGCAATGCTAAAACACTTCCAGCACTGCAGGTGATTGAGCTGAAGGGAGTGGTTAAATGTTGAAATACAGGTTTGTTGGAATCCCACTACCTGAGTGAATGCTCATCTTGAAAGCAAATGCAAGAGATTTGCTCTGGTATTTCTAAGGAAGTCTCAGCACAATGAAAAGCAATTCCCTGATCTCAACATACTGCAGCTGAAGACATGTGTCTGCTATCTGAAAAGGAAACACAGGCATATTCTATTCAGATTTCATTAGGTTCTTTGGGTGAAGAACACATCTCTTCCTGGGTAAGATTTTCAAACCTTCAATTGTTACATTTATTTCTTCTCTTCTGGGTCGATTTTGTTGAACATATATGCCTGTTAAATCCTCTGATAACACAGTGACACCCCCCAAAGGGCAGCAAAGCTCTGGTTAGATTTAACAGCATTTTCTGCTCAAGTTGCAACTATCTGAAGGTTGTGACATTCTTTTATCTTGAATTTTATAACATTTTAGCTCAACTCTAATATTAACTGGGTTTAGAAGCAAGAAGATTTCTCTATTAAGAGTGAAGTGCAATGTTCCTTGTTGCTACATTTTCATACCTTGAATTTACTCCTAAACCAAAGCCAACTGGACTGGTCAAGCTTTTTTAATTCTTTAGTTCAAACTCTGAAGGAACTCAAGTTTAAAATCCCAAGTCATAGAATGGATACAGCCAAATCAAAGCACTCACAGAGGAGGTTGGTATTCTTACTTTTAAATCTGACAGATCATCAGACTCAAGTTATGAGGGGCTTGTCCAGTGTCTTTAATCAATTTAACTGCCTTAACTTTTAAAGAGAGGCACTACCCAAAATCTAACAATTCATACTTTATATGTTTTGTAGTTTAAGGAGAAACTAAAAATATCAGTAATGTAAGGATTTCAAATAGGATTCCATAAAAATAGACATTTCATTTTTAATAGTGTGGTGCTGAATTAAAATGACACACCAACTATTGTGGTCAAAAACTACTCTAAATCACCCTGAAGTTTCAATGGGAAGTTCCATGAGAATCTGTGGCTCCCTTTCACATTCTAAATTTTTGCTTTAAAAACCAGTTTTTGAAGTCCCCACTTACTGGAGACTTATTTTCCTTAGTTACCACTTGCATGGTACATTACTTCAGTAATATTATGTGAACAGATTGTCTGCAGATTCCTCAGTCATTTGGTAGAGATGGAAAACCTGCATGTGAACAACTCCTCCTTTCTAATAGTAACTAAGGGATGTAACAGTTCCACAGGATGGTCTTCAGCTGTAGAGTTTTGGGAAATTGCTTGCCAGCAAAAACAGTACAAAAAGCAGCCACACACCCACCCTGCTGTAGTCAGCAAATGCTTTTCTTTAACTGGAAGAAAAATATTTCCAAAATTTTGGAGTTGGAAGTAGAACTATTCACCCTCACCTGATTTATATCCATAGTTTTCACCTTTTCTATATAAGCAGCTCATAGTTATTCTAAATCACTGTGATCTACTGGAAACTCAGCCCATTACAGTTCACTACCCCAAATATCAGAATTCATGAACACCAAATACTTGAGAAAGTCACAAAAGTAAAAACAATACAAATGAGAGACCCCAAAGTTCTGTAATGTTCCATGCACACTCCAGCTGGAAGCTGCTGTTGAGTACTCTCTTCAGGCCTGAAGGTTATTTCTGGTTCAAGCTCCCACCCCCAGCACAGATCACTTCCCTGGTTTCTATTCTAATGTAGGCCATGGCCAGCTCCTCCCCTGCACACAGATTCCATTCCAGGCAATTCACCTCCTCACTCACTCACTCCACAGCTTTCCCAGAGAAACCACCCCTGTGGAAAACTCTGCACCAGCAGAAGCTGCCTCTGCTGATTTCCCACTGTAAATCACTCATTCCTGCACTGCTTTATTCCCACTAAAACAGCCTACAGGGGGAAAAAAAATGTCCTTAAACACCAGAACATTGTAGCAGGCTTTGAAATGTCACCTATCAGCTGAGATTTGTCAAGATTTTCATCTGTGGTGCTGTATAAGTCTTTTGTTTTTCAGGACTCAATGCTGGTACCTTCAAAGCCAAATCCTTGATACTTTGAAAAGCAACACACTGTGTGATGCATTTATCAGATTATATGCCACAAGTTATTAAAATTAAGTCTATTTACTGCATCTATGCCATAATTAGATTGAAGGCAAGAGTTTCCAAGCAGCTTTTGGAAATTTTTCATGACACCCACAGCTGCATATTCATGTTTTTAATCCTATTCCAAGTAAGTTTCAGAAAATAGCATTTTGTTTTTAATTGCACTCCATCTTATCTCAAAGAGCAGTATCTTTTTATTTCCATCAGGATTTTGATTTTATTGAAAGATGTAGAAAAATACCTTAAAAGCTGCAGGGATAATTAAACTATTTATACACCTCACACAGACAAATTATTGTGATGCACTACTCTGTGTTTGATGAGTTTTAAGCACCAATTAATCAGAAACTGATCTCCTGACAACTGTTGTGAAAACAGGTGAGAGCCAAGAGTTGGGCAGAGCTTTTCATGGGTGCTTAGTTAGATTTTTCAGATTCTGCTCTGACTGAAAACTCATGTAGTACAAGTAACCAACACCCTTATTCTGCACCATTTTGGGTATGTGGAAGAAGCCTGATTGGCAGCAAAGAAAAAAAAAAAAACAAAACATGGAAACATTGGCTGTTTGGTTGTGGATAACCTATATGTGGAAATAAACAATATAAATAAAAATAAATGTGGGTGTACCTCAAATGAAGGTGCAGAAAAATCAGTAAAATACTCTGCTTGTATTCCATGCTCCCCAAAGGGCTCACAGTTCAAAATTTAGTGGCAGCACAAGACTCAGCTGGTGCAAAAGCACCCCAAAAGCAGTTTGGAATCATAATTTACAAACAGCAGCTCCCAACACATGGCTGCCCCCATCCAGCACACAATTCAAGGAGTCTGCATGGCAGTGCCTTTGAATAAAGAGACAGAATCTGAGAAATGCCCTCTGCCCCTGGTCCAAAGCATTTATACAGCACCAGAAATGAAAATCAGTGACTAAGACTTCATGAGGCCTCACTGCAGACCTGCAACCCTTATCACATTTATTTCATGTTTATGGAAATAAACAGCAAAAAGGGATCTTGGATTAATATGAGAGTGGTAGAGGAAAAAGACAGACACAGAAGAGGTTACAGTTAGAGGTCAGCTGTTAGACAGTGCAATCTAGAAATGAATTTACAGAAGTAGCACACAGACATTCAGAAATTATACACTAATTACTGCAACTCAGAGCTCAAGTAGAAACACTCAGTTCTACTTCTGACTGTCCAATAACAGTGGGCAATTCCCTTCTCTGCACCTCACTTCTGCAGCTGTGGTGTGAACACTGTAACCTCAATCCCCAAGTATTTTGCAATTTTTTTTGAATCTTGACTAGTCTAGAAATGGGAAATCAACTCAAGACCATAGTGGAAAGCAATGGGGAAAACAAACCAACCAACCTCTTGGTTAGTTCAGTGTAGGCAAGCAGTTCAAGAGATTAGAGGAAAGCATTTTGGAAACCATGAGAGAAGCAAGAAGCCAAAATAAAGAACTTAAAAGAATTACAGACTGCACTGTACTGCCCAAGTACAACATAAATTAGAAGGTGAGGGGGAAGAAGACACCAACAAGCAGAGGCATGAAGGGATCTGAAGAGAAGAATAAATCTCCCAATGAATGAAGCCAGAGCAGAGGCAGGGATGGTGCAAGAGGCAAAACACAAGTGGAAAAATAAACTGGAGCGTGTGCCAGAAGTCCTGGGACACCAACTGGAGCTTTGCATAAGAAACAAAGACAATTGAGGGAGCAGCTAAAGTGAGATAACAGAGAGATCAAAGGGTCATTAACTATGACACACTGAAATGACAGTGATGACACATCAGGAACAACTGCAGAGTGCCAAGGAGATGGAATTAAAGGACAGATAACCTGCTTAAGGAGGATGGATGGATGCAGGGAGAGTTCCTCACAAGTTAAACAAGGCACATAACCATAGAGGTGCTTTATGTATATATTTATACTTTAAAAAAAGCAGGAACTGCAATCTGGTAAAAGAGTAACAACTTTTAGGGCAGGGAGGTTTTGTTTCAGAGACTCTCCTTGCAGGTCTGTGTTGCTGTGCTAACAGCACACTGCTCTGCTCTGTGCAGTGTCAGAACAGCCTGATGAGTGGCTGTGATAAATCCACATTCTGCAGCAGCACAGCACACACTGTTCTGTGGCTGTGTGTACTCTGAAGGGATGGCAGGGCCACACAGGACATGCTCATCCCACTGCTCAAACTGGGGCCCTTGCAGGAAAATGAGCCTGAGTGAAGGCTGAGGCAGGTGAAGTGCTGAATTTCAGCACTTAGGACAAATTTAGAAAGTCCATCTCCTATTTGTGCCATGCTTGGGTTTTTTTTCCTATTTATTATAAAGGAGATTCTTACCAACTTATTTCCCACCTAAAAAAAAAAAAACCTCTTGTAGAAGAAAAACCTGTGAAATGAATGCATATACAAGAGAGTGCAAACCATTTATATTATGAAAATTTTGATTATAAAAATCTTACCTCATCACAATCTCCTTCAACCATAGCATAAATAGCTTTCTTAACCAAGTTTGTACCTGAAACACAGATTTCAGTAAGTGTCAGAGTTGCAGTGCAAAACAAAAATGCCAGTTTATATATGACTAATGTGTGCTACCTACATGACATGACACCTGGGGAAAGCAGGGAGGAAAGAAAAACAAGGAGTTGCAATCAAGCTGCAGTCTCAAGTTTGAACACTAAAATAATCTGTGAAGTTATCCAGAGACTCAGCTCAAGTGCAAGATTCTTGTAACACAAGGATATTAGAAACAGGCTGCTAAGCTCAACATGGTGTTAAATATAGCCTTCCAAGATGTGATTCATTCCTTTTTGTTGCATTTAAAGTCAAAATCTGCTGGCACATACTTGAAGGACATTCATCTTCCATGGGAATTTCCCCTTACTAAAACAAATACTTCTATTAGTAACAGAACTTATGAAACCATTGTTCTTATGGCTCACTCCCATTTGGGTTTGCTAGTGTCTAATAATATTCTTGAAACACATCCCTTCCCCTCAGTTAAGCATTAGTTTCATTTTTTTTATCGTTATTTGCCATCTATTTCACAAGAGTTCTACAAATGTAATATCCCTACCTGTCTGTAGAATTGGGGAGGAGAAATTGAAAGTTGATTTCAAAGTTATTAGTGGAAAAAATTGCTGTTCAGTGAAATTGCATAAATTTCACTTCCATATGAAGGCTATGGAAAAGGAAAAAAAACCCCAAGGAATCTACAGAATGTTTTAAAATATTCTCAAAACTTTAATCAATTGAGATTTTTATTGAATGTTATGATAAAATTGTTCTACATTTAAAGCAGACCCTCAGATTAACACCACACTTTGAAAAACACCAAGGTGGCAAATGTAGGAAAAAGTCAACATATAAGAATAAGCAAGGTTTTAAAGATAAATTCTATGTATGGAATTCTAATTTAACAAACTGACTAAAGTGAGGGCAAAGTCTTGCAGTGATCTTCATAATAACAGCATTAGCTCTCATTTACTTCTGAATCCAAGCATCTGCAATTAAATTATGGCAGACTCCTTCATGACTCAGCTAAAAGGAAAGGAGAGACAGTGATTTTTCAGTATCCTGTTCCTCTGCTCCACTACAGAAACCAACAATGGCTTTTGAATTGCACTGGGGAAAGAAAAAAATCTGCACTTGCTTCAACAGTTGTGGTAATGTGTTTTTTTGGAGGGTTTTTTCTGGAAGAGAGCAAACACAATGATACATTCTGCAATGGATCACTGTATTTTTTGATTGCAAGTAATTTTCTGTCTTTAATCACAGAAGCATGAGCTGTTCAGTGTGGATGAGTGGTGAAGCACAGTTCTAAGCTTTGGAGCTGAGATCTACATTTAGTTAAAAATACCTTACAAAATGTAATTTCACAATAACCAGCATGAAAAAATTAAGTTCCATAAGAACAGATATTTAATTAAGCCAACTTGGCTAACTGGTGTTAGAATAAAAATCCCTTCAGCAGGGCAAAACTGATTAATGAGGAAGAGCAAACTCCCTGCCAAGAGTGATTTCCTTACCAGTAACTTCCCAACAAAACAGATCTCCATTTCAATCATTCAAATAACAATACACAGCTCTTTTTCTTCCCTGATTAATACAATAATGAGCTCCATACATTCTCCCTGATGGGTAATAGATGCATAATTTATAGGGGGAAGTCAGGAAATAAGTTCACTGTAAAAGAGGAGCCCGAACACAACATGGAAATACAGTGATGAGGGCACACACAAAACCACAAAGCAGCTGCCACTGTTGTTATGGGGCAGTGGTAGAGGCAGAGGGGGCTGCTGCCTGCCTTTCTTTTTAGCCTTATCAGATCCCAGGTGTGAACTCACAGGGCATTTCAGGTCATTTTAACAAAATCAGAAAAGCCACTGGGGAGCTGGTGTGGTTGAGTAAGGCAGGGATGACACACAAAGAAAGCACCACATCCTAAAGTTCAGTGCAGCTTAAATCTTTATGACAGCTACAGTTATCCCAGCTAGAGGATTTAAGGAAGAAAGAACAAAAAAGGCTATTCTTACCAATTCCTTTTCTTCTGTATTTGGAATCCACTGCTAACATGGCTATATAACCTCTGCGGAACATCTTTTTGTGCATATCCAGCTTGCAGACGATGGCACCTACACACTCCTCACCTACCATGGCCTTAAAGACAAACATACACGGAGGGAATTCTCAGTTTGGGATCCACAGTGCTGCCAAAAGCAGTAAACCAGTTCATTTTTCAAGTGAAAGAACCACACAAAATTTGTTTGTATAAAGGTATGAAAAGGTAAGGATGTAAATTTTAACAGCGTCTCCAAAAAGTATTATTATGATTAAAAGACTTAATTGCTTTATTACATTCCAATAAAGTTCCAAGTCAATTAACAACCAATGAAATTGTTCCTGGAGAGAACCACACTATCATTTCACAAAGTCTACAGGCAAGAACACGTGGGATTAAAAAGGGAAAATAAATAAAATAAAAAACCAGGTTAAGGCATAAATTACACTTTCATATAGGTTTCTGCAAAGGAAAAAAGTCCATTCCTGTTTCATAGTGATCTGAATTTTCCTGTGCAAGGGCTGTGGTAGGTAACATACTTAATTTTTGTCTGGTATTTAACATCAAGGCCACAAAGGATCAGAGAAAAGTGTTGCTGCATTTAATCTTTAGACAGTGTCTTTTTCAGTCATATGACACCCAGAGAACAAACAAAAAAGCACAGTTAATTTCACAGACTTTAACTATTGGGAGATTTGGTTTGTTAAGAGCTATGGACTGGCAGTTAATCCCAGTGGCATTGTCACAGTAACCGTGGTCAAGGAGACGTCGGCATTCTGAAATATTACCAAGAAAAACCCCAAAAAGGAAAGGACCCAACTCCTCCCCAAACACTCATCAAACCACTTGCACACCCACTGTGTTCACCAAAATTTTAGCATGAGAGAAAGGAGAACTAAATCATGTTAACTGCAGTGTTAGGCAGCATAAGGGATTAATGACATTATAACCTGCAGCAGTAAAACTGAGTAGTGCTGCAGAGTGGGACAGTATCCAAGGGGAAAACAAATTCCTGTGCACTCAGGAAAGATGGGCAGAGATAAAAAGAAACTCAAAATTTTAGATATGGGCGTGTGAGTGGATCCACAGCCTTTGACAGACCTGCAGGGAAGACCAGCCTTGGGCCCAAGTGCAGCAGCTAAACCAGGACTACAGCACATGACTGGCACAAGCATGTGCTGGCACTAGAGCTGCTGGATAATCCAAATTTATGACTTAAGACATGTCAAATGAAATGGACTTGCTAGAGCCAGCACTGCCAGGGCTCAGAGCAGCCACCTGTGAACCCAGAGCTCACTACTCCCAAGCCTGTGGTATAAACTCAATCACCTGAACCTTCCTGCACAGCTTGTAGGCTAAAGCTCCAGGGACAGAAGATTCCTTCCTGCAGCTCATACTGCAGAGGCACAGCCTCTTCACCCCAAAAAGAATGAAGCATTTGAGCATCTCCACCTGGATGGTGGGTTATTAACCAAGTCAGCTGTCAAACAGGAGCTGCAGCAAAGGTGAAATGAAGCAGCCAAAAAAAGTACAAGCTGCAGTTCCAAAGCCCTATGATGCAGAATGATCCTAACTCCATTTCTATTGTAGCTGAAGCAAATATAACTATTGCTAAGTTTTTATTTGGCAGGAAAACCCATTTCAGCAGTATCCAAGAACAACCCTGAACAATCTAATCAGTGGTTCTTAAAACAACAAACAGAAACTGTAGCATGATCTAACTGGACTGAAACACAGAGCCTCTAAGCAGTCTTTCATTTGTTCCAAAACAGTTTATTCCACAGAAAAGAGAAGCTGTGCTCCTACTCAAACAGTGTATGCAAAGTTTCAGCTCAAGGCAAGTTCTGTATCTCAGCTCAGACCTGAGAAAAGCAGGGAGTTAAATAAAGAGTATCATCAGACAGACTGCTCAGAACATTGCTATAATTATGCAGAGTACCTAGATGTAATCTTATACCTCACTAAAAGAAAAAAAAAAAAAAAAAAAAAAAAAAAAGCACACCACAAACTAGCAAAGTTGTTCTTTGCCCTGGAGTGAACACGTGCAAACTGTTGATCCTAACAGTTATGTGGAGAATTTTTAAGAGATATGTTTGGGGTTTTTTAACATGCTTCAGGAGCAGTGACAATCTAGACTTTTCATATCTGAGCTCTTTCTGGTCCAAGGCACTTTTCAGAAAAGTTATATTCATGAATCATATATTTAAAATGCTAAATGAACAGCAAAAGAATTTTGTTTCAATGATCAAAGAAGCAAATACCCACTGGTTTTACCACTGCTGCCAGAAAGCTGAATAAAGAATGACTCTGTTAGCAGTTCTCCAAACACTTACATCTATTTCTGTCTTTAGGCAGGTAAGTCTGGCAGTTAATGTACACCTGTTCCACTTACAAAGGGAATGCTGCATTTCCACCTCATTTAGAGGGGGTTTTGCTGCTTTTCCTCTCCTTTCCAACCTTATCTAAAGCTGGAAATGATTCTAAACCGTGATGCAAAACTTTGCAATTTAATTTCCTGGAGAAGGTTAAACTGTGTGGAAAAAAAAAAAAAAAAAAAACCCAACAAAAAAAAAAAACCCAGACTGAAATAGGGAGAGTCGTGAGCAGGGAGGAAAAGTAGCTCCCACACAACATCATTTAGGAAAAGATAATCATGGGCCAAATTTTCCTTTCAGGTACATGAGGGTACTTCTAAACATGCAATTTTCTACAAAGAGAATTCAGCTTAAGTCTATGTTATAAACTCCACAGAGTACTCTAAGATTTACTCCAATACTAGGTTATTAGTAGCAGGATTAACATACATGAATCCAAATCCAATATTTGCATCATCTTTGTTCCTATGAATAAGTTTAAATGCTTAAAACAAGCCAGATTTTAATATACTGGAAGAGCTAGTAGAGAAATGTCTGTAAATCAGCAAGAACATTACTTTTCATAGAATTAATCAATTTGTATTAATTTCATTATCAAAGATGGCTTTATGTCTGTCAGCCACAATATGAGTATGCATTTAGTAACCAGATCCTGTGAATTTTGTTTAAAGGAGACTAAACCAGCCAACTAGCCCCAAAAGAGAAACATTTTGCAATTCAAACACAGCAGAAGCTGCACTGTATTTTCCTTTCACACCTTCACCAAAGTCCATCCCAAAATCTCCCAGCCCCAGCTGGGTAGGAGCTGACTCACATTTAGGGATCGTGTTACCGAATGCCATTGGATCCATGCAGGGTAATGGTTTTAACCTCAGTCTGGCACTTCAGCCACAGCTCACCCACTGCTTCCACTCCATGAACCTGGACACCAGCATCTCCCTCCAGAGTGAGGAACACCCCCTGGAACAGCTGCCCTGGCTGGTGTCACCTGCTCAGGTGCTGCAGGGATTTCAGTTTGCAAAGATCCACCGACACTGAGAGACTGTCTGAAGGTATGAGCACTCCTAAAAACAAACTGGAATACTAAGTTTGCAAATTCTCCTACAAAACAACTTTTTCCTACACCTGCTACGAGGTCAGGAAGACTTCTCAGACAACCTCCTAACTTTTCTGGTTCTTCCTTTAAGCCCCAGGTTTTCCACAACTGAAGAGCAGGGATGATGTCTTACAAGTCTTAATTTCCAACACACCAAGACTCTTGAATCAAATCCAATTTTAAGAAAATGCAAAGCATTAGTATAAAACAAGACTTAACTGCAGTCATTTAGGATTTACAACACATTTAAAACCACTTACATGGAATTAATAGGTTATTTTTAAACTTGTGAAAGTTTAAATTATAAATGCTGCTATAGCTAGTGGCAAAGTTAAGAACCCAATAAAAGCACAGATTTTCTAGATTTTTCTTAAAAGGCAGCTGAGTGGTACAGTGAATTACAGGAGAGGTTACAACACTCTGCCAGAACTCTGCTTTTATTACATTCTCTCTGATTCAAACTCTGGTAGAGAGCAGGGTTGCCTAAGCTCACCTCTCCCACGCTAAAGGATTTTGAAAACAATTTTCTGAAATATTTAATTTATCAGTCTGAAATGCAAGCTTCAGAACTTTAGCACTGCTAAGACTAGAAGCTACAAAATCACTTTAAAAGAAAGCTACAACGTTGAAAATGCATTTACAATCCATCTGGGGACAAAGATGTAACATTGCTTAAAAATACTTCACAGGAAACACAAGATGCCCCTTGCTCCTGTCATTTTTTGGCAGAGTGATTATCATTTGATGAGAAACTGGGCTGACAGAGCTTCTGAGAATAAGTAAAAACCAGGCATTTACTGGGCACCCACACCTAATACACAGTGCAAACCTGCTTTTCTGAAGAAGGGCAAAACATGAGTTGAAGCAAACAGTTGGGAGTTTTACAAAATCCCAGAATGGTTTGGGCTGGAAAAGACCTTTAAGATCATCTTGTTCCAACCTCCTGCCATGGACAGGGACACCTTCCACTGGAAGTTTATAGAGGAAAATGTTATTACCTTGCCACAGCCCAGATATTGCTGCAGTGTGACACCTCAGCACTGAGCAGTATTCCCAAATTGCTACCCCAAAAGTCAAGGTAACAGTTATGTGGATAAATTAGATATCGAATTTAATAGGGTTTTGATATTTCCAGTATCTCCAGGTCCTTTAAAGTGCAATATTAGCTTTTTATTTGAGTGTACAGTTAGGAAGTGGTTTGAGCCTGAAGAATTCTGGTCACTATTGACCAGTCAGGGTTGGTCCTCTGCCTTCCCTTCAGCTGTGCACTCCCATCTCTTCTCTTCCACCAGTGCCTGGCACATCCTACAGGAATATATTTGGAGCTCTAAACCAAAAGCATCACCCTAAAAGAGCTAAATACACACACATTTACAAGTATATGCTGGTCAGAGGGGTATCTTGGCTCCCAAAAATCACAGAAACACAGGAGCTGGCACAAAGAAGGAAGGGTGAGTTGAAGAGAAAAGAAAAAACAAACACCAGGCTGGGCTGCATCAGCCTTTAGAGTCACTGAGTAACTTGGGAAGGCCAAGCCAACATTCAACAAGTTTCAAATCCATGCAATAAAGTTAATAATGTCCTCAGAAAATACCTTTGCATTGTTAGAACAGGGAAATTATGTTTTAGGTGGTCCACTGAATAAACCACCAGAAAGAGGAAAGTGCTGATTACTCAGGGAAAATACACACCCCATCTTAAATTTCAGGGTGTCAGTCCTTTCCCCTTGTAGGGGGGAAAAGGAAAGGTGCCATGACAGCACAGGGAAGACAGGTGAATGTGCTCTGGAAGAGTTTTCAAATGGTGATGGTAAAATTCAGTAAAGGAATTGATTGAACCCTTGCAGATCTTTTCCCAAATACTATCAAATCACAGGCTAAGCCCTCTTCCCAAAACACTCAAAACCTGAACAGCCAAAACCTGAAACCAGAAGGGTGTGGGGCTACAAAGCATTAAAGACAAATGGTTCTCTGAGATCAGGCACTAAGCTTCATGCTCAGCATCCTGACACTTCTTGCTAATTGAAATATGCAGTCCCTGACTGAAGAGAAATATTTTAAAGTGATTTATTGGAGAGAATCCATTAACTGCAGGAACAAATGATATTTAATAGAACAGAAAGTTTTCAAGGCAACCTCTAAGAAACAAACCTCAAAAGTATTAAAACCAGTCACAAAAAACCCCAACACCTGAATTTGACTCAGCATGCTGCAAGACCTTCAAATTATTAACAGATAACAATTTGTTGGCTTTAGATATTCACAGACATATATTATTCTCTACACTTTTATGTACTTCACATTGCTTCACCTTTCCAAAAAAAGGCAAATTCATTGAGCTCAAGAAGTTTTGTTGATTCTTCAAGGCTATCAAAAAATGAAACTGTCACTACAAAATAAGCTTTCTCTTCCTTGAGTGATATCTTACTCTTTAAATGCACTTATTAAAAATCATCTGTTTTAGTTCTCTGTCAAACAACTTGTCACTGCTCTTCTCACAACAAAATTCTCCAGTTATTCCCTGACAGAAAAAAAACCCCAAACCCATAATGACTGAAAGTCTAAACAAATGCATTGTGATCTAGGAGTATCCAACATTGCCTTGGCACTACCAGGGCACACCTGATGCTCAAAGTAAGGACTTGTACTTCTTGAGCATTTTACTCTCAGTATGAAGTAAATCAGCCACAGGCAGAGCTCAGTGTCTGAAGAACATCACTGTGCTCTGATCAGCATCCTTGTAATGGCAAACATGACTTTGCATCCAACAATGCTCTCCAGTATTTTCATATTCTGTTTTGTTCCAGAAGGTCAACTTCTTGCTTTGCTCAACTTCCTGTAATCCTACTGTATTCCCTCTGCAGGGTTTTGAGAGGCACAGAAAACCCTCCTATAAACCATGTCAATCCTGCTATAAATTGTAACAGATCCTAAAGCAGGAACATACAGGAAGTTTAAGGGCAGATGGACTCCATTAGCCTCACCTCTTGTACTCATATTCTATCAAAATTTCAGAGATATCCTTGAACTGAAGGGTGTCTTGGCTCTGGCTAAATCAGACTTTACAGAGAGATGTCAAGGCTTAATTAAAACATCAAGAGAGACAAATTCATCATTTTCTTTAGCAAGGAAGTGCCACAAACTCCCCTAAACGTTCTGTTTTGCAGCTGTAAGTGTTCCTATGAGCCAATCATGCACATACACTCCTCAGGCCAATTTCTACTCAGTTTCATTTACCTGTGGATGAATTATTATCCTAAAAGCCTGCAACTGAGAATCTAAAAGTGCTAAACATTTAGGAAGGCAGGGGGGCAGCTAAACCAGCATTTCAATAATGCAGTAGGAAGAATACAACACTAAATATGCTGTTAGTGCAGGGAGCCAACGTGAGGATTCCTGCATGCTGTGAGCACTCTCACACCTGTAAAAGCAACACAGTTGGACTTGTCTTTGTCAAAGTAAGCTCACAGATCAAAAAATCTACTAAACCTTTCACAGTGCCTCTCCACCTATCACTTAACATTTCTGTGCCAGCCCTGCTTTAGTCAGTTTTAAAACCATTGTGCAAGAATTACCAAGCAGTTACAAGGCATTAGTGGACTAAGTACTTTCTTTTTTAAATCTAAGCCCAGGAACTGAGAGAGAACCATAAAATGAGCTACCAAAGGTCACAAAAGTCAATGTCAAAACCAAGATTAGAAGCCCTGAATTTCTGGATCCTAGCCCTGTGCTCAAGCCCTTTCCCCACCATTTAAAACATGTGTTAACAAATGTAGAACTTCGGCCACATGCTTTACTTGCACGTGCACAGGTCACAAGGGAACAGGTATTTCCAAAAAACCTCGGCCTTACCCACAAAAAGATTATTAAAAGTATTTCCACAAAAGTCAACCCCTTCAGCCTCTCCTCCCCAGCCCCAAACCACTCCCAACTCCTGCCCTCCCTGCTCCCCTCGGCACTTACCAAAAAGCAAAGTTGTGGCCAGTTGTGGATAAAATACCTATATGTGTAAATGGAGTAGGGTTCAGACAGATCTTTGGTGATCAGTCTCATGATATCGGGCATCTGCAGCTCTGACTCATACTGGACGTATCGTATCGTTAGGTCCTCCTCGGGCTGACAGTCCGTTCCCGAGCCTTGCAAACTGCAGGCTGCTGCTAAGGACCCGGAGAGTTGCTGCAGGGGCTCCTCCTCCTCCTCCCCTCCTTCATCCCCCTCCTCCTGCTCTTCCTCCTCCAAGCCAGTCTCTCCTGCCAGCCCATTGCGGGCTGCAGTCTTAGCAGCAGCAGTCGTGGTTGTGGCAGCAGGCTGGCTCCTGTCCCCTTTGGCTGGGGGAGAAGGAGGAGGAGAGGGTGCAGTCCTTCCCTGGGGAGGGAGGTGGTTGGCGTGGGGGGACGAGCAGGGCGCTGCGCTGGGGGGCGACGACTGCTGCTGTCCGGAGCCCATTGTTTTGCTGGCTCGCTTGTTCTCCAGCCCCTCGGGGGCCGCCCCTGCCTCCGAGGCGAGGATCTTGCCCTTGAGGGAGGCGCGCAGGTGCCGCAGCTCGGGGCTGATGAGGCCGTTGAGCTGGTGGTTGTGGTGCGGGGGGTGGTGGTGGTGGCGGTGGTGGTGGCGGTGCTGCGGGCCCCCCTTGCCGCCCTCGCTGCCTCCTCCTCCTCCTCCTCGCTGCTGCTGCTGCTCCCGTCCGCCCGCGGGTCCCTCCTCTTCCTCCTCCTCTTCGGCCTCCTCGTCCTGGGCGCCGGTGCAGGCGGCGGCGGCGGCGGCATAGGAGGCGGCGGAGGAGGAGGAGGAGGAAGCAGCCCCCCCTCCTCCTCCTCCTCCTCCGGGGAAGGGGGAGAGCGTGTCCCCCTGCGGGGACAGGACGCTGCTAGGCCCCGGCGGTACCTCGGCCATGTCCTACAGGAGAGACCGACACAAACTCACCGGGGAGGAGGAGGAGGAGGGCGCCAAACCCAACGGGGGGCGACGGGAAGGTGGGAGGGAGGCGCGGCGGCCTCACGGGCCGCGCTCGGCGGGGAGCGGAGGGGGGGGCGCGAACAAAGGCACGCGCGGTGCCCGGGCCGCGCCTCGCCGCCCCGCCGCCCCCTGTGGCGGCTGCCCCGCTCCCCCCGCGGGCGCGGGCGGGGCCGTTCCCGCAGCGCTCGGGGCCCGCGGTCCCCCCGCCGCCGCCACTCACCGCCGCGTCTGGGCAGCTCCCGCTCCGCCGCCGCCAAGCGCGGCCGCCGCGGCCGTAAAACCCGCGGCCAGTTCCTGTCGGCCCTTACGACACTTCCTCCCTTGGCGGCGGCGCCTGGCGACGGCGGGGCGGGGCGGGGCCGGTCCCTCAGACGGGTCCCGGTGCGGGGAGCGCGGGCCTGGGGCGGGGACGGGGTCACCGGGGAGGGGAGTCGGTCTCAGGGGATCGGAATCATCTCTGAGATCGCCGAGTCCAGCCTATGGCTGAACACATCCAGCCTTTCACACACTCGGTATCCTCCTGGCGGGAGCCACAGGGATCACGGAGTCCAGCGCCTGGCCCTGCACAGACACGCCAACAATGCCCCCCTGTGCCTCAGAGCGGTGTCCCAGCCCTGGATTCTGTCGGTCTGTCTGTCCCATCCCCTGGGCAGTGCCCAGCACCCTCTGGGGTAGAACCTTGCCTCATTCCAACCTAAACCTCTCGTGGCTCAGCTTGCTGCTGTTCCCTGGCTCGGACCCTGCCCCTGCACCGCCTCTCCTGAGGAACTTTGGCCGCTCTGGGGTCTGACCTGCGGGCTGGACGGACCGAGTGTCCTCAGCTGCCCCTCATGAGCCCCTCCAGACCCTTCCCCATCCCTGAGGCCGCCTCTGGATGCTCTGGAATAGCTGAGTGGCTTTTAGTTTCATCACCTCCAGGGCTGGTGACTCCACCACTCCCCTGGGCAGTCCATTCCAATATCTAATCGCCCTTTCTGTGAAAAAATCCTTCCTAAATCCAACCTAACCATCCCATGTCTTAGGAGTGTCCTCTTGTCCTGTCCCTGTTCCTGGAGCAGATCCCGACCCCGGCTGTCCCCTCCTGTCAGGGAGTTGTGCAGAGCCACACGGGCCCCCCGACCCTCCTTTTCTCCAGGCTGAGCTCCCTCAGCATTTCATCAAACTTGTGCTCCAGACCCCTCCCCAGCTCCATTCCCTTCCCTTGTTCCAGTCTCTGTTTTTCCTGGATCAAGGGAGCCAGAGCTGGACCCAGGGCTGGCAGTGTGGCCTCAGCAGTGCCCAGCACAGGGACAGTCACTGTGCTTGGTGGCACAGGCACTGCCCACAGGGACATTTCCAGCTCTGTTTAGTCTGGGGACAGGTGCCAGAGGTGTTTGGTGACACTCTGTTGCAGTTCAGAGTGCAGGAGTTGTTGCTTTTCCTTCCAGAACTTCATGGGGGATATCATTCCAGCCTGGATAAGCCTTGGGCTGCATTGTGTGGCTGGAAATTCAGCAAGGCTGAAAGGCATCTCAAGCCATCTCTGCTGCTCTCCTGCCTCAAATAACTTCTTTTAAGAGTGCTACTGGATATCACAGCAACAAATAAGTCCTTTAGATGTGAATATTATATTAATGTGCACACAAGGCCCCTCAAAATGCAGAGAAATAGGGTTTTTTTCCCCCTTTTCTGACATGAAGCATTGCAGGGCCCTCCTAAGACTTGCTCATTTTTGTTTGCTACAGTTATTTTTCAAGGAAGTGACAGGTCTGGGCTTAAAAGTAAAATCCAGGAACTGCTCTACATGTCCTGACAGGATTCTTTAATTAGGAAGAATAAATAGTGTGGGATTACAGCCTCCTGTTTATTAACTGCTTAGTGCTGAAGTAAAGTGGGAAAAGAATAAAAGAGAATAAAAAAAGAATAAAAAGAGAATAAAAAAAGAATAAAAAAGAATAAAATTTCTTGTTGGAAATTGAGGGAATTAAAGGCTTTTATTCAAAGTAATTATTTATAGAAATACTGAATTTTTGAGAAAGAAATGGGTATCTGAATCCTTTTATAATTTTTTTATTCTTTTCCAAGTCTCCTTTGCCCCATCCCTGGAAGTGTCCAAGGCCAGGCTGGATGGGGTTTGGAGCAGCCTGCTCTGGTGGAAAGTGTCCCTGTCAATGGCAGGGGGCTGGAACAAAATAATTTTTAAGTTCCTTTCCAACCCAAACCATTCTGTGATTATTCTGTGATTCAGAAAGGTCAATTAATATTATCTCTATCCATGTTGGCTTTGTGTCCTACAGTTGCTCTGCAGATCTGTTTTTAAACACTTCTCTCTGCTCCACAGAGGTGTTCACATGCAAAACTGTGCTCAAAGGTTTCATTTTTATTTTTGTGTGTGTGTTATCGGGCACCACAGGATCCTTGTGGGCCCGATGGAATTGCTCTGGCACAAATTCACTGGCCTGGGGTAGTTTAAACAGAAAGAGCAAACAATTGTCAGTGCAGGACTGGCCCAAATTCTGCTCTCACCTGCTGTGCTGCTGCTGTGGGACTGAGAGACTCACAGCCACGTGTCTGTGTGACAAAGACAACCCAGGCCAGGAAACTTTAGAGAGGGTGAGGATGATCCAAATGATGATGAAAGCCTGGTCTAGAGGAAGGTGCTCCTGTCCATGGCAGGGGGTTGGAATGAGGATTTTTAGGGCCCCTTCCAACCCAAACCATTCCACAGTTCTATGATTCTGTGGCTATTGCTGAGAGTCTAAGTTCCAACTATGGTTAATTCTTCTCTCTGTTATGGAAACAGCTGCTTTGAAAAGGCAACCAGAAGCCACACCTTTTTATTTTTCCCCTGAATTTTGGGTACGTTTTTCTCAGTTTTCCTCTCACTGCTTTTGAGCCCATGCCCATCACAATCCACATCTTCTGAGCAGGGATGGGGCTCAGGCCTTGCTGTTTGTCATTCTTTGTTCAGTGACCTTGGAGGTATCCACGGGTAAATTGTTAAGAAAACAGCAATTTAGCGAACTTTGGAAACTTAGTTCCAATATCTGTGAAAAGAAAGGTTGCTGCTGGTGGCCTTTCTCATCTTTAAGGGAAGTACCTACAGTTAAATTTAGATTCACAGTTGCTCTGAAGGTATTTTAGTAGAACATGGAGACATCTAAACATGCTTTTGTTTCCTGTGGTAACAAAGTGACATCCCAACTGCACCAGAAATAAGGATACTGAGGATAAAATAATGAGCTGTACTTAATCTAGGCAATAAAATAAGAGCAGGTCGGTGCTTAATAAAGAAGTTGTTGGGATTTTGTCTCAAGGGGAAGTAGTTTAACATGAGTGTGTGACACGGAAGTAGAACTGAAAACTTCTCTGTTGTTCTTCACATATTAACAAAAATTATTTTAAAAAGTTACTCATAGTGGTGTCTGCATTTCTTAAACTCTGAACACACCAGCAAAGCAGTAATCAAGTCTATTTTTTGTTTCCACCTGTCCAAATAAAAAAAAAAAAATTATTCTCTGGAATCAGTTTTTTCACATGGGCAAGTGAAAGTTTTTTGTGGGACTTGTCAGTGTTATGGCCCTGAGGGTGTCCCACTCCCTGGGGGTTTGGGATCAGCTTTGAGATAGGTGCAGCATGAACATTCCTGCTTCACCCTGCCCTTGTTGGGCCCTGTGGACAGAGCAAGCCCACTCCTCACCATGGTGAGCAGGAATCCTGCACTGATCCCTTTTTTTTTTTTTTTTTTTTTTTTTGTGTGTGATACTTTCAAAATTTAGAGACAAGCACTGTGTGGGCAAAGATGCTGTCATTTCACTGAAGCAGCCTGGCTCTGGTCCTCTGCAGCTCCAATAAATACAAGAGAATAGCAGGTCTGAAATTCCTGCACTGAACTCTGCATTTAGAGAGGAAATGCAACATGTGCTGGCAGAGGTGAGGATAGCAGGTCTGTCCAAGTTCCTGAGGCAGCAAATAGAGAATCAGATAAAAAACAACACAGGGTTACAGGCACAGGGGAGGAGGAAATCAGTCACACCAAAATGTGTGTTCAAATAGTGTTGTTCAGTTCCCACTGAGGAAAGGGGCTGTTTAAGGGCAGGGCTTGTGCTCAGGGAGGCAATCTGCCATGCAACAGAGGTTAATGGGGAAAGGCTGCGGTTTGGAAAGTGTTGTAACCAGAGAAATCACAAGAGGGGAGTGTTGTACAGCACTCTGGTGTCTGCAACTCCCACGGCACTGACCCCGTGCCATAATCCGAGTTTATTTCACCAGAGGAAGATACAAAAGTCACCGCCTGCATCTCTTTTGACAGCAGTAACATTTTTTCTCTGTGCAAGACAAGGATATGTCATGTCAAGATCAATAAGCAAGAGAATTGCCATCTCCACCTCTGCAGCTGTGTTGAAACCAAGTGTGAAATGACAGTGAGAGGGATTTGACAGGTTAAAGAAAAGAATACAAACCAGAGATCTTGGAAGAATAAGTCAATCATGATAATATTTATTTCATTTCTTAGTCTTGCCTCTTTTTTCATCCTATAAGTGAAATCATGTGAGTCTTGGATCACTGACTGGGAGCTGGCTGCTCTTTCCCTGTCTGCTGTCAGTGGCAGGAGGAAATTATGACTCAGCAGGAGGAAAAGGTGTGTCTATAACCTCATTCTCCTTCTGATAGTGTGCTCTTAAGCTTTTCAGGAAGAGTTTCCTACTGTCTGCTACCCTGCCAGGACTCCTTTTACTTCTCCCTGTCTCCTGAGAGCACAACACCTTTCAGTAATATTGGACAAAACAATGCAAGGGGCAGAGAAAATCTCTTTTCTGTCAAATCCAGGTTTGATGGGAGCTTAGAAACTCAGTAAAAATGCACTTAAGAGCAGAGATGCTGCTTCAGAGATGATTTCATGCAAGAGGATTGACTCCACTGTGCCTGGCATCTGGCCTGGGAAGCTGATGGGGAATGATTAATTTCAAATGATGCACTGCACTGTGGATAGCTGGAGACAGCTCTCCCCTTCCCAAACCTTTATTGAGAACAGGAAAAGAAGGAAGAGTCTGGGGGAAGGTGCAAGTGTGACATCCAGGAAAGCTCAATGTATGGCTGCAAAGCTGATGCTGGCAGCTGCTCTCAGCTGGACCAGCTGCTCTGGGAGCAGGCCTGGCACAGCAGGGAGGGTGCTGTGAGAATTGGGCATGTCTGCATTTCTCATCCATCATTGTTCCCTGCTCCCAGAGTTGCACAAGGAGGGATTTTGCACTTGGGCAAGTCAATATGTTGATCTCCTTGCATGAACTGCTCACCCACACACTGTGACCCATCCCACTTCATTGTGTGAAAGGAGCACACTGGCAGGAAATTCAGGCCTTTTTTTCTTGCAGTAACACCCATCAGCAGTGTCAGGCTCAGCCTGACCACTTTGGCTGGATTTGATTTATAGCTGTCACGGAGAACACTTACAGCATATTAAAAAAATCATGTGATGCTAGAAGTGAGCTTGCTGAAAGCTGTACAAAAGAGACAAAGCAAAACTGCATTGTTGAAAAAAAATAAAATAAAACCAAACCCAAAACCCCATAATATGCCAAAAACTGATTAACATACCATTAATTTAGGTCATTAAAATATGATCATCTTTTTAGAACATCCTCTGCTAGTTCATGATTTGCTGATAGACTCTCTAAGGTATGAAATATTCGATGAGTAAGTACCTTAAAAAACCGAAGGTGAGGATGGAAATTTAATAAAAAATGAGAGGGTTGAAAGGAGTTAGGGAATTACAGACACATCAGTTTACCTCCAATTTCCTGAGAAATCCAGAACAAATAATCAAACAATTTGTAAGCATGTAAGAGAAGACAAGGAGATTAGAGACAGTCAACATGGATTTGTCAAGAACAAATTGTGTCAAATCAACCTCATTTCCTTCCATGGCAGAGTAACAGGTTTTGGGACAGAAGGGAAAACAGTCAAGTTGTGAGTCTTGACATTTGTTAGACTTTTGTTGGGAAAGACATAAACAAGACAAGGAAATATTGTATAGATGGAGTTATAAAGAGCTGAGTGCAAAGTGTTTCAGAGACTCACCAGGAAAGTGTAAGAGATGTGTCTGACCAGGAGAATTCTGAAAAATGTGACCTCTATGAGCAGTGAAGTCCTGTAATAAACTCCTAGGGAGAGTTATCATGGAAAGCTCTCAAGAACAAAAATCACTCAGCTCATCCCTGCCCTGTTACAGAGGAACAGAGTGGGAAAGGTTATTGAGGCATTTTTGTACTCTGCTTCTGTTAAAACTCCAGCCATATAATAATCTTTGATTGTCAAAAGTGGATTTTACACCACAGAATTGCCTGTCCAGCAGGAAGCTCAGGCCATATCACTCACATTAATGTCACTGGCAAAGCACTGAAAACAGAACTAGCAAAACATTTTGTGACTGCCAATCTAATTCAGTAGAAGTTACTTTACCTGAGTATCAATCAGTGTTCCAATGTATAGTAGTGTGTACAAAACTGTTGCTTTCTTCTCTTGTATGAGACTACAGGGACAAATTCCCCTTTCAACAGGATTCCCTCAGGGAGCAGAGGGAGAATAGCTGGCCTGGGAAGTGAAACTCCTGCTTGCTCCACACCACACTGCTCCAGTGCTGGGCCTGCCACTCTCCTTCCACCTTGGCACAGATATCTGAGATAACTAGAAACAGAAACTCCCAAGTGCTGCAGGGAATTAGGCAACTTAAAACACCATCCTTGCTAAAATTTATTACTGTGCATGTATAAACCCATTTTTATGCACTCATGGCCAGTACATCCAGTGCTGGTATTTTACTTGGGACTGTTCATGACCTTAAGCTTAGATGTGGGTGTAAGTGTATTGCTGGCTGGGATCTCATAGTTTTGCCTGGATTTTTTATTCTCCCATTCACACTGAATCAATTCCTGATGTCACTGAACAATAACTCAGCTCTGGTTTCCCCAGGAGAGAAACTCAGCTCGTGGTGCCTATTCTACACTGAGGCTCAGTTGGCTCATGCAGGACCAGGGATAGGCTGAGGTATTTTGCTTTTGGAGAGGAAACCCAAGTTTCCACATCCCCTTCTGAGGCAGAAAAGCTGCCTGCAGTGCCCAGAATAGTTCAAGGAAATTTTTTTAATGCTTTTAAAAATATCCTCCAAGTGAGCCTTGGCAGTGTCTTCTGCACCACCTGCTACTGATACTCTGGAAATCAGGAGTGGTTGAAGGAGGATGGCTGGAAAAAAAGCTCCCCAGGAATGTCACCTTTGCACTTGTTTTAATGCTCAGCAAAGTCAAAGAAAAATAACAAGCCACTTTTTGCTCTGAATGCTTTTATTCTGTTCCTTCTTTCAAAGGTCTGACTGGGGAGGTTTTAACCACAAAGCTTCAGGATAGAGGATGTTTTGTTGATCCTGGGTTTCTGGATGATCTCTGGATGTTGGTTTTGCTCTGTGCATGCACAGAGTGACCATCTAGCAGAGGCAGTGCAATGCTTCTGCCCAAAACATCAGAGGTCTGGAACATGAGCCTGGTGAGGGCAAAGGGCAGCTGGGCAGCTGAACTTTGTGTGTTTTACTCAGAGGGCAGGAGGTGGGGCTGAGGGCACAGCTGAATGGACAGCAGCTGTTGGATATTGCTCACACTGGGCACGAGTTTGTTAAATCCTTCAAGAGCAAGAGTTCCAGATATCCCATGCAAACCTCAAAACCCAAAGGAGTAATAAGTGTGAGTGGAAAAGAAAAAATGGTCAGAAGACAGCCTAATTCAGGAGGCAGAGAACTCAAACCTCTCCTGCAATTACAAAGGGGAGCACAGGTTTGGATCCAGCTCTGTCTGTGCTTCATTCCCACATTTTCAGGTAATGGTATCCAGTGTAAGTACTGAAAATCAGGGGTGGCACAAGCTGAGCTTTTGTTGTGCTTGTGTCATCACAGAATGGTTTGGGTTGGAGGGGACCTTAAAGCCCACCCTGTTCCAACCCCTGCCATGGACAGGGACACCTTCCTCTGTCCCAGGCTGCTCCAATCCCCACCCAACCTGGCCTGGGACACTGCCAGGGATCCAGGGACAGCCACAGCTTCTCTGGGCACCCTGTGCCAGGGCCCACTAACCTCACAGCCAAGATTTTTTTCCTAATATCCAATGTAACCCTACTCTCTGCCAGTCTGAACCCTGCTTACACTACATGAGAGGAGTCAGTCTGGCTTAGGCCATGGATTGCCCATTATTTGGCCCAGAGATGTGTGATTTTGCAGTGAGATCAGCAATTGCAATTTCCTGGTGTGTGGGGGGTGTCCAAGTCTGCATCACTGGCTGGGCACTTTAGCACTATTGGTGAGTGTTGGATGCTGCAGCTACACAGAACTCCCAAATCCTGCAGGCTCACAGCCCAGCTGAGCTCACTCCAGCCCCTGCACTGAAGGATCCTTGATTATTGCCTAATTTGAGCCTGGGGACTCAGCCATAACGAGTGGGTGATTGAATGAATCATGCCTCACTTTCTCTTCCCCAACACAGCAATTCACCCACATTTGTTCATTACTCAGACTTGTTTGCCAAATAATTTATGCACATAATTTTGGGGTTGCTAATTCATTCACATGCAGCCTGGGTGAGTGTTTAGCAATTGAAATGAGAAAGTCAAGATGTTTTGTTTGGGCTCACAAGTTTTTGTTTCTTGATTAAACTCTCAAAACCGTGTTGTAGGGGTGACTGCTCGTGTCAGTGAATTCAGAATGTAATTTCTGCATTTACCCTCTTATACACACATACATTCATGATGTCTTCACTTGCTAGTAAACACATTGATTGCAAAGTCTGTGAAAGGAGAACACAAAAGGAGCCTAAATTAAGCTAATTATTTAAAACAATGAAACATATGGAAAACTAACCTGTTGTGTGATCTTTTAATTCTGTGCAAAAGAAAAAAGGCTACACTGAAATCTGGCCAAAAAGTAAAGTGATAAAATGAGTACTGGATGCTTTCCAGCATCCTCTGAAACATTCAGGGTAGAAAATGTCAAACTGCTTGAATTTGAATCTTTTAAAGAGAAAAAAAATAAGCATCAGAAGTGTAACCAAGAAATCTGGATGTGGTGATACTTAGCAGAGGAATGGAAAGTAGTAAATGTGGCACCAGATTTTAACACTGTTGTGTCATGATGGAAATCCATAACTAATAAATCCTTCTTGGGTACCCCAGTTCTGGTTCCTTTATGGTTGTGGAGGGGATATATGTGCATATATACATACAGAGGATGGAAAAAGGTGGAATTGGGAATGACAACCGTTCATGTGTGTTCAAGAGAACCAGAGGGAAGCAGCAGCTGAGGGTTTCTGACTATCTGCAAGTATTGGCTCAGGAAGTTCCCAAGGGGGAAATTATTGGAGGCTGAGAGAGAACCAGAGGAAACATCACTTTATGCTCATCCTGCTCCTGTACTTTTCCTAGATGTTCTCTTTGACCAGTGCTGGAAACAAGACAAAAAGTGAGTGTGGGTTGGATGAGTCTGGATCAGTGTGGTTGTGGAGCTGGGAGAGGCAGGAGGTGCCCTGGAAACCAAAGCCTGGCAGCTCTTCTTTCTGTAGCAGACAAACCTGGGATACTTGGCTGTACTGGAGACTGTGGAAAATCAATCACTGCAGAAAGATTTTTAGCAGTTTTTAAAATAAATTACTCTATTATGGTGTAAGATGAAAGCCCTGTCAAAGATTTCTAATTGTTTAAAGAAAGGAGACAAAATACAGAATAAAAATGATAATTTTTCACTATAGAGAGGTTATCAAGCAGGATCCCCTAAAGGTCTAGATAAACTCTCCAGGATCTGACCAGAAAAGAAGGGGATTTCTGAGGTGACACAGCTTGCTGGTATCACACAGTTACATGGGATGGTTTAACCTGAAGATTTGTGTCAAGGGAAGAGAATGGATCCCCACTCCTGGAGACTGTAGGGAAAACTCCAGGGAAATTCTGTGTTGGTAAGTCCCAAATAATAAACATGGGAAAGAGTAATTAACCATTTATGTGTAATCATACACTTTGATGGATATTACCTGCTCAGGAAAGAAATCTGAGTGGCAGTATTGGTAACTCCATGGAGACAAGAATTCAATTCCCTGCAAAATGCAAGAGATGAATAAACCACTAGGCAGAGATAGAGAAGGGAAAATATGTGTCCTAATAATTTTATTTCTTTTTTTAATAGAATGAGAATTACTAATAGACTTTGAGTAGCCAGGTAGCTTCCAAAATGTTCTCTGCTCTCATATTCTCATATCATGAACAGTCATATGTTCACACCTCCCATGTATTTGTGCAAGAAAATGTGATGTCAAGAATAATGGAGAGATTGTGCTGGCCACTGGTTTTGGAGCAGTCAGCAGTGACCAGGAGGTTCCTTGGCCTTCAGATGAGCAATATGTCATCTGTGAGCACTTTTGGAACCCAGTGTTTGTCTTGGCTGTGCTGTTTCTCCTGGATGTCCAAGCAGGCTGGTGCAGATGGGAACTGGGTTAGGTCTTCATTCACAAATGGGAGATGACAGGAGCTGCTGCCAGCCCCCATCCATCTTCCCCATCACCTTTGCTGGGAGGGAGATCAGCTTCACACCAAGCCCAAGATTTGGCAGCTGGGCTTGGTTCCTTCAGTGATTCCCAAAACCCAAATCCCCAGGAATGTGGGAGTGCTCAGCTCCAAACCAGACCTGAGAGCCCTGCAGATGGAGCTGGGTGCTGTGGAAATTCCAGCCCTGTGGGGGTCAGCAGTCACTGATATTGGTCTAGATGTGAGTTTAAAGGCTCAGAGCTTTGCTCCCAAGCTCCTGCAGACAAAACCCTCCGTGTTGTGCCTTGCAGCTGGTGCTGGCTGATGAAGGCTGCCCATCTGTGCAGAGGGAGAAGCCATCAGCACTGACTCACTGCTCCACCACCTCCTACTTTTGGCAGAAACCAGCACAAGCAGATTCAGAAGACTCTGGCAGAGCAGAGCACTTGCAGTGAGGGGCTGGGGTTGATGCTGAAGGGATGTGACATCAAGCCATGCTCAGGGCAGTCATTCCTGGGTAAGGGAGTGACCTGCATGGTCCTGCATGGACTCATGGAAACACTGTGTGGGCTCAGGGACTCACTGTACCCTCAGTGGGTAGGAAGGAGGGCAGGAAGGCTCTGGGAGGGATCTGCACAGGCTGGATCCATGGGCTGAGCCCAGTGGTGTGAGGTTCAGCAAGGCCAAGGGCTGGGTCCTGCCCATGGTCACAACAACCTCATGGAGTGCTCCAGGCTTGGGCAGAGAGGCTGGAGAGCAGGAAAGGACCTGGGGGTGATGGTGACAGCAGCTGGACATCAGCCCAAATGTGCCCAGGTGGGCAAGAGGTCAGTGGTACCTGGCTTGAATTGGGAATAGTGTGGCCACGGAACCAGGGCAGTGACTGTGCCCCAGTGCTGGGCACACCTCCAGTGCTGTGCTCAGTTCTGGGCCCCTCAGGGCAAGGACATCAGGGGCTGGAGCATGTCCAGGGAAGAGAACAGAGCTGGGAAGGGTCTGGAGCACCAGGAGACAGCTGGGAAAGGGGCTCAGCCTGGAGAAAGGAGGCTCAGGGGAGCACTCGTGGCTCTGCACAGCTCCCTGACAGGAGGGGACAGCTGGGAGGGTCGAGCTCTGCTCCAGGGAACAGAGACACGACAAGAGGAAGTGGCCACAAGCTGAAGAGGAGGTTCAGGTCATACACCTGGAGGAATTTCTTCACAGAAAGGTTGTCAAGCATTGGAATGGGCTGCCCGGGGAAGTGATGGGGTCCCCAGCCCTGGAGGTGTTCAAGCAATGGCAGGATGTGGCACTCAGGGCTCTAATCTGGTTGGCAAAGTGGTGATCAGGCAAAGGCTGGACTCAGTGAACTTGTAGGTCTTTTCCAACCTTAATGATTTTGTGATTCTCTGTCAAAAAACAGGAGAGAATTTTCAGATCACTTTGGCCATCCAAACACAATGTCCACAGCCACCAACCCCTAGAGCTGGACTAAACACCCTTGGCTCTCTTTACATGCACTGAAAGACACTAAAAACCCTACAGTCTGTGTTCATCCTGCAGTCACACTGAGGGAAGTTTGGATGGACTTGCCCTAGAAATGCATATTTTAATGAAGAACCTGAGTAACCAGCTCAAATCATGGAAATATAGAATCACTAAATTAAAAATGACCTCTAAGGTCATCAAGTCCAACAATAAATGCAGCACTGCCGAGGATGAAGTTAAAGATTGGAGAGAAGAACCTCACCCTGCAGATGCAAGGACTCATCTCCAGAGTTTACAGCTTTAAGGAGCCTGAAAATAAAAACCTCCTCGAGGCAGAAAATCCCCACAAAAGACTGCCTGCTCCAAAATCCTGACCCTTCTCTGCAGCCATGGCTGGTGCTTGAAGAGAGGCGGATCCCGGAGGGTGGGAGGGCAGAGCCAGGACCCTTCCCTTGCAGAGAAGGAGTTTTTAACATCTCCCATCTTTAGGCTGCCGTTCTGGCAAGGCTGTGGAGCAGGCACACTCTTGTGGCTGCGCGGAGCCGGTGCACTCCGAGCGGGCACCGGCTCCTTCCTCCCAGCCGCAGGATGCTGGACAGCATCCCGAGCGCTTCCAAAGGCTCTGGCTCCGAGCAGGGTGTGTGCCCCGGGGCACTGAATAATCCAGCACTGCGGATATGAACGCAGGAGTGAGCTGGTTCTGGGAAAGCAGCGCCCCAGCTGCTGGGTTTGGGGTGCCCATTCCTTTAAGAGTCATGGGATTTGTGTCACCCCACACAGGGCATCCTGTATGACTTTATTTGTCCCGGGAACCGCCTCCAGACTGAGCTCTGGGTGCTCTTCATCTCCCACCCTGCTGCCTTGGATGTTGGTGCTGGATCTCCTCTGCCTCTGCTCTCTGGGGTTTGGCTGAAGGAGCAACAAAACCTTTCCTTGCTGGCAGCCTAGGTGAAAGCTCATCAGCCCTGCTTGTAATGAGTGAGGAAAAGTGTCACCAGGTGGTGCTGAAAGTGGATTTTCCTCCTTTCCTTTCCTTTCCTTTCCTTTCCTTTCCTTTCCTTTCCTTTCCTTTCCTTTCCTTTTTCCTTTCCTTTCCTTTCCTTTCCTTCCTTTCCTTTCCTTTCTTCTTTCCTTTCCTTTCCTTTCCTTTCCTTTCCTTTCCTTTCCTTTTTTCCTTTCCTTTCCTTTCCTTTCCTTTCCTTTCCTTTCCTTTCCTTTCCTTTCCTTTCCTTTCCTTTCCTTTCCTTTCCTTTCCTTTTCTTTCCTTTCTTTTCTTTTCTTTTTCTTTTTTTTCCTTTTTTTTTTTTTCTTCTTTTTTTTTTTTTTTTTTTCTTTTTTTTTTTTTTTTTTTTTTCCCCTTTGCTGTCAGGACATGCAGATCCCATCCAGGAGGCTCCACTGTGCATTGTCTGAGGGACCCACTGGAGGGATCATTTGAGAAATTTGCATTTAAAAACCACCCTCAAAACTGAACTAGCCAAGTCCAGCCCTGAACTGTTTGGTGGGGCTGTAGGACAGGGAAGTGGTTTGAACAAACACTGGGTCAGTGCCTTGTGATGAGAGTGACAGAAAATCCCAGAGACTCTGGATCCTGGAATTACAGAACCCCAGAATGGTTT
This sequence comes from Erithacus rubecula, assembly GCF_903797595.1. NCBI lineage: Eukaryota > Metazoa > Chordata > Aves > Passeriformes > Muscicapidae > Erithacus > Erithacus rubecula. The sequence continues at coordinate 56,732,276 of NC_136688.1, forward strand.
GGGTTGGAAGGGGACCTTAAAGTCCATCCAGTTCCAACTCCCCTGCATGGGCAGGGACACCTTCCACTGTCCCAGGCTGCTCCAAGCCCTGTCCAGCCTGGCCTTGGGCACTTCCAGGGATCCAGGGGCAGCCTCAGCTCCTCTGTGCACCCTGTGCCAGGGCCTCACCACCCTCACAGGGGAGAGTTTCTCCCCAGTATCCCATCTAACCCTGCCTTTGATCCATTTGAAGCCATTCCCTGTGTCCTGTCCCTCCATCCCTTGTCCCCAGTCCCTCCCCAGCTCCCCTGGATCCCTTTAGGCTCTGCAGGGCTCTGAGCTCTCCCTGGATCCTTCTCCTCTCCAGGTGAGCACCCCCAGCTCTCCCAGCCTGGCTCCAGAGCAGAGGAATTCCAGCCCTTGGAGAATGTTTGTGGCCTCCTCTGGACTTGCTCCAGTATCTCCACATCCTTCTTGAGCTGGGGCCCTCAGGCTTGAACCCAGTACTGCAGGTGGGCTTCTAAATATTAATTTTTTTTTATTTTCTTGCTGATGGGAAACATGGCATATTTGCATTTTTGAGCCTGAATAGTTTTAATTCAGTTTTTTATTGTACAAGCTCAAGAGAAACATTTACTTTGTTTTCACTGATTAGTTATACAATTATTCCTTTCAGATACCACATGAACCATGAACCATAATATTGTATTCTTTGCTAATACATTTTTGCTGAGGTATTTACATGAAAACACAATACATAAATGCAATGAATTTTTCAAATGAGCACATTGGTAATATAAAGTAATCTTTTTTTTTTTTTTTTTTTTTTTTTTTCTGTACACCAAAAATTCATTAAACTTTTCTCAATTAGCAAACTGACTTTTCTAAACAAACTGCTGATTGAGCCCAAGCCACGAGCTGGATTTGATAATGTTGGATGGTGCCTGTCACCAGGGAGGGAGAGATTATCTCTGCCAGCCCAGGAGAGGCATCTTCTGCTGCATCTGACACCTCTTGGAGGGGGGCACCACCTGCAGCTGCTCACCAGTCAGGAGTCAGGGCTTGCTGATGCCTAAATGAGAATTATCTTCTGCCTAGGAGGTGAAATGAAGTCCTGGCTGGTCCAGCCTCCAGAACTGTGTCAGCATCTGTGCTGTGGCCAGCCAGGTCAGGGAGAGGAAGAAAATGGGAATGAGGGAGGAGAAAACCTGGTTAATTTTCTCTGGATGAAGGCACAGGTGTGGCTGTTCATGTTCCTGCACAGCTGCTTGTGGAAGAGTCCAAGGGCAGGTTGGATGGAGCTTGGAGCAGCCTGGTCCATGGAAGGGGGTGGAACTAGATGAGATTTCAATCCTTCCAAGCCAAACCATCCTGTGACTCTGTGATTGTGTTCAATGAGGAAACAAATTGTTACAGCCTGGAGAAGTGAAGTCATCCTCCTTCTGAAGTCAGCACTGTACTCGTTTATTTTTAATTTTATTACTCTTCTTTTAATTTTCCATAGAATCCAGAGCTAGTAATTCTTGCTGTGGACTCTTTTAAATATTTCCCTGCAGAAACCAGGGACTGATGCTGAAATCTTGGTCTCACTGAAGTTAGTGGGGAGCTTGCTCCTGGCATGGGGGGATTTGGCTCTGGCCAAACCTTTTTGTGTGAAGTGGAATAAATCCATAAGGAGTGGAGTGTCTCAGCACAATGAACACCTCCCAGTGCCTTTCACACAGATCACAGTTATATCATGTGCCTGACCTACTTTGCTTTAATAAGCTCATCTGTGTGCAGGGGAAGATAAGCAAAACCACTCTTCTGACACCAAAATCCATCCTGTCTATCAACATGTGTGTGCTGCTCTTGGCTGGGGCTGATCCTGGCCTGATAAGGGCTGCTTTTCCCTCTCATGGAAGCAAAACTTCCACTGGCATCCAGTGGGGCTCAGACTGGGAGGCCCTGGAAAAGGTTGCCCAGAGAAGCTGTGGCATCCCTGGAAGTGCTCCAGGACAGGTGGGATGGGGCTTGGAGCAGCCTGGGATAGTGAAGGTGTCCCTGCCCTGTGAGGATATGACCCTCTGGTGCTCTGGGCACCAACTTCATCAGGTTATCTTCAAAAATGAGCAAAGCAGCTGATAGTTGCTAAAAGGTGGTTTATTGCAGGAGCACAGCAGTCTCAAAAGGCAAGCAGAAAAGCAATGGCAAAAAGCAAGGGCAAAAAACAATGGCAAAACAACTCTTCCCAAAATCAACTCTTATATAGGATCTTCTCAACAAGCTAAGACAAACTCAGACCACCACTCCTTAACCAATTAAAATTCCAGTTTCTTAACACACCAGGTTATGTACAGACTGCTCATACAATCTATCTTGTTCTATCTGAAAAATATAAGCAATATTCTTACTAAAGCTCTATTATATCTAAATACTGTCTACAACCATGGTCCTGGAGCCTCCACTGAAAACATCAGTATGTTTTTCAACCTTCACTAGAACTTGCACTTCTACTTTGGCATTTGAACCTTTCACTCACTAAAAGCATTAAAGCTCATACTAAACTTATTGACTGGCTCACTTACTTATCCTAAAACCTAAACTTGCACCTCTACCTTATGTGTGAGTGGCTTAATATATTTCAATCCATCCACAAGCTTTAATTCAATCCCTGCACTCTGATTTCTGTTGGAGAATTCAGAGACCCCCAACTCACTGACTCCAGCACTGCCCACGGCAGAGGATGGAACTCTGTGACCTTGAAGGTTCCTTCCAATAAAACCATTCTGGGATTCAGTGACTTGACCCTGTTACAGGGCTGGGAAGGACAAGCAGTCAGCCTCAGGGCCTGGCCATGGACACAGAGCAAGGAGTGGGATCCATGGTGGGATTCAAAACTTATCCCATGGTGTTGGGATATGCAGGGCTCAGGAGGGTGTTTGTGTCCATCTCCTCCTGGATGAGCCATAAATGTTTCTCTTGGAACAGTTTGTTTTCCTGGCACAACTCCCCAGGGTTTCTGCTCTCAAGGGACAATCCAGGCTCTTGCTCCTGCAGAGCATCTTCATGCTTGGGTTTCCCCCCAGGCTGCAGCTGAGCACTCATCAGAGTATCTATGCCTCTGGATCAGAGAATCACAGAATATCCTGGATTGGAAGGGACCCACAAGGATCATCAAGTCCCATTCCTGGCCCAAGAATCCCACCCTGTGCCTGAGAGCATTGCCCAAATTCTCCTTGAACTCTGGCTGACTTGATGCCTGGACCACTTCCCTGGAGAGCCAGGATCTCCCATCCTACCCAAAACCACAATGTTCCCCTGGAAAATCCCAGCCTTTCCTGGGAAAGCTTCCCCAATGAACTGTGCTGGATATGTCAGGGTGGGTGTTCAGGCTCTCACTGTCAGAGGCATTCCTGAGACATCCCCTCTGAGTTCAAAGCATTTCAGCAGTGCAGAAAAGCTGGTTTGGCTCCCAAAATAGCTGCTGCACATGACGCTGCAAATGACAAAGCTCATTACCTGGGTCATGTTCTGGGGCCTAGCTGGCAAATTCCTTTGTGAGAGAAAATCCTGCCTGCCTATGGAATGCCCTTGACCAGCCCTAAACCTGATTTTCCTGGGCTGGGATGAGGTGGGAGCACAGACAGACCTGGCTGAGCAACAGGGAGGTGAGCATGAGCACAAAAACAGGATGCATCTTGTGGTGCCCTCCCTCTTTTTTAAAATTTTTTTTTATTTTTAAATCTTTGTTTCCCTCTTTATCTATTTATTTGTTCTCTTTATTTTTTTTTTAACAGCTTGAAGATGGGAAAATAAATAAATAAAGCTAACAGCGTGGAGGGCAGAGATTTGTTTTTCATGTTCTCCCTATTTGGGAGACACAGGGATTTTTCAAGCATTGCTTTGATTGATTCAGCCTTGAGGATGAGAGGGGGCTAAAAAAGAGCATCATTTCTGCCACTAGAAAAACATGATGGGAGAGTTCTGCATGAGCTTTGTGCCAGCTCTGATCCTGACTTACCTCTGCTTATTTTCTCCACCTGAGGAGCAGCAGGATAACCCAGTGGCCTGATCCACTGGATCAGAATGTTCAATGTTCACAATGTTCCTCCAGCCTTCAGAGCTTCATGGTTTGCCCTGAGCCCAACTTTCCAAAGGTCTGAGGCTGCTGCTATGAAAATTCTGGTTTGTGACTAAAAGCAAAGAGCAGAAGGGGCAGAAGGACCAGCAACTTCAAGGTAGAAAAGGCATGGAGACATCAATAATGCCTCTGCCAGCCTCTGATTGAAATAGCTGCTTGCAGGGTGTTACCCATGGAAAAATTGTTATTTTTTAGCCACCTGGCAGCAGCAGCCGTGACCTACAAGCTGCTTCTGGATCCAAATCATGTTTGGGAGGAAGGATCAGGTTTGTTGATGCCAAACCAGTTTAGGGCCCTGTGAAGCAAAATCTCAAAGCAAGAACTGGAAAATGAAGGCCAAATTTAAGTTGTTTGCTGAGTGGGGCTGGAATATTCCCCCCTCACCTACAGGCTTTGAGAACCTCAATTTCTCACCCAGCTATGAGTAGGTAGTGTGGAGGACAGCCTGGTCCATTTCTGGTGTCAATGTGCTGAAGCAGCTCTGAAGATGAATTTAACCCTTTGTGTTTTGCCAGTGAGATGAGAACGTGCCATGAGAACCCACAAAGGTTGTTCTGCATCCTGGGAATAGGATATCCAGGTGCCTTCAGGGTCAGCAGTGCCTTTGTTTGCCATTCCTGATGTTAGCATTTGGTCCTGTGGGACATTTTGGGCTTTTTCTGGTTAATCACAGTCTTTGTGCAGTCTCCCCTTTGCTGGGGGGAAAAGCTAATGCAGCCCTCACTGTGCTAGAGCTGCTGGCTGGGAATTGTCAATAGGTCATAAATAAATCTAGCACTGCACAGGAAAGACAATGAGATTATACATCCTCCTACTACTGCCAATTACAGTAAGAGCAACAATTATAAGGTAGCACTCCTACAGCTACCCCGGGGAGAAAATGAGAGGAAAATGTTCCATTAGCCTAATGAAGAGAGAGTGGTGGAGCTACAGTCAAATTTTCTCACTATTAGCCCTGACTGTGTGCCACTAACACACGGGGGGAGCAGGAGTCGTAGGGTAACAATTAAAGTTGCTGGCAATTAACCCCTGCCACGTGCATGCCTCTAATCTGATGAGAAAATTAAAAAGAGGCAAGGGCTGCATTTTCTCACAATGCACAAAGTGGCATTTGCAGGTGACAATGAAGGTTTGTCACCCCTGAGGCCTGGGAAGTGCCATGGGCACTGTGGATTTGGTGTTAAAATGCTCTTGGGAGTGCTGGGGTGAGGAGGAGCCTGTGGAGATGGTTTAAAGCCCCTCTATTTAACACAGAGGAAAGAGTTACTGCTGCATTTCCTCTTTAGCCCAAGGAAAGGATGGAGTCACCCCAGGGAATTCTCTGGTGTCCATCCCTGGGACAGCCCCAGAGAAAAAAGGAGAAAGATCCACTTTGGGAGTAGAAATGGGAAATAGGAGAAATATCTTGTTGGATTGGCACTGGCAAAAGGAAAACGTGGCTGACAACACCCACTGGCCACACCAAAACCTGCTTCATTTCTCCTGGGATGGTTTGGTCAGTGCAGCCCAGTATTTACCAAAGTTTCCTGAAATATTGCTGTTTCCAGGACTTTTTAAAGGAAGAGGGATACTTGAAAACCTGCAAGAGCAAGCATTAGATATTCTGATGTTTAATGGAGGTGTGTTGAAAAGCCACAAATCAATTTTCAGATCAAAAGTTCTGAGCTAAAATTCCAACCCCACACTAGCATGGACCCAGACCTGCTCTTCCAATTCCTCATTTCTGCTGCTGCCTCTGTGTCAAGTGAACATTAGCTTGAGGATCAGAGTCAGGAGCCAGATTGGCATCTGGCTGGGGGATTTGGCCTGGGGTGGGAATTGGCTTTATTTCCACACCCCATAAAATGTGAGAAGGGAAAAATCTGTTTTGGGACCTCACACAGACTCATGGTGTTGGAGTAAATGCCAGTCAGGCTGTGACAGAATTATCCTCAGAAAGCCCCTCTAAGGGGATGTCAGGACCTTCTTGGAATCACTTACAGATCCTTCACTCAGGGGAGCAGCCCTGCCTTTGCCAGGGGCTCCTGGACAGGCAGCTCTGCTCTGGAGCCACATCCTGGAGCAGGGGCAGGAATTAACCCCTGGTGCTGTTATGGGGTTGTGGGGTCTGCCCCTGTTCCATCTGTGCAGCACTATTGCACTTGCCCCACACCCCAGGAGGGTTTGTGGCACCTTCCCAGCACAGATTTTTAAGCTGGGAGGGTAGCTGGGGTTGTGAAGGCAGGAGAAGGAGCCCCTTGTGCTTGAGCTGGGCATGGTGCCCAAGCAGTCCTGGATCCCTGGAGTGTCCCTGGGCACAGGCTGGACACTGAGCTCCAGCATCTTCCTCTCCAGGCTGGGATACCCTCCTGAGATGGCTCCTGCCATGGACTAAGCTCTGCTAATTCCCTTGTACAGCTTTAGATCATCCTCCCCCAAGCTGCACTGGACCACACTTTCCCTTACTTGCTGCTCAGCAAAAGGGCAAAAACCAATTTTTGTCATTCCTACAAACAAAAAAAGGCTCTCCATCCCTCTCCTTGCCTTTCTTTCACACTGAAAACTCTCTGAGATGTCCATCACTGCCACAGATTTACTTTATTTTCAGTAAAAATAAAAAACTAATTTCTGAGTTTCAAAGAGAACTTGGCATCCATTTGTTTGTGTGACATTGGGAATGAGAAGCAGGCAGCAGAGAGGTCTGGAAGCACAAAGCAATGATGGCTAAATCCTAATTACCTGCTCAGAGAGGCTGTCCCAGCACAGCCCCTGGATGATTTGTTGCCAGAGTGATGCTGGGGCAGGAGGGAGCTGGGGGAGGAAGATGATGGCTCTGAGACCACACTGAACTCCCCAAACAATCCTTTCCATGAGTTACAGGTGGTGGGGCTAAAAACTTCACTGCTCTGAGTGATTTGTGTAGTAATTTCAGAGCTGACATGCACTACATGGCAAATCTGATTTCCACTTTTAGCCCTGTTAAGAGATAAGAGCAGTGATTATTATAATTACGATGTGGTTACTTTATTGGTTAAATTAACATTTCGTTGTTGGGGTTGCTGTGCAATATACAATATTATTTTACCTACTGTGCCTTCAAAGTCATCTTGTCACAGCAACAGCATGGCAGCATGGAAAAAGCCTTTTAACAAGTAGGTAAATACATGCCTTTGGGGGAGGCAGAGCGATAATTATGTCAGCTTCAATACATTTGACAGTGGAAAAAAAAAAAGCTAAAAATAAGTTGAATCAAAAATGAGAGAAAATATTGAATGCTTGGAATAAGGATGAAATTAAAAAGATGCAAAGTATTTGATACATGATGGCTCTTTGGATCAGGTGTCAGCAGTCCAACTCAGAGTGCTGGGTTGCTTTAGGTTTACAAGGGTGTGTAAAGGAATCCTACAGCAAAGTGGGATTTTTTTACAGTGTAAACCTCTTCTCTGGGGATAAAGGGAAGATTTATTTCAGATCCCACCTGGAATTGAACAGGTATAGAATCACAGAATGGTTTGGGCAGGGACATCTTCCACTGTCCCAGGCTGCTCCATTCCCATCCAGCCTGGCCTGGGACATTTCCAGGGATCCAGGGGCAGCCACAGCTTCTCTGGGCACCCTGTGCCAGGGCCTGCCCACCCTCACAGGGAGGAATTTGTTCTGTATATCTGACTTAAATTTCCCCTCTTTCAGTCTTAACCCACTCCTCCTTGTCCTATCACTATCCTGGCAGGGATCCCTCTCCAGTGAGCTCATTTTGTTCCAGACATGGTCATGAATAGAAGAAAACCAGGGGACACCTTTCCTTTCCATCCTTTCTTAGTTCAGGATGATGCTCCAAGTTTTCCTGCAGAATCCAATGTAGCTGAGCAGGGGCAGGAGTAGCTTTTTGCTTGAGCAAATTGTTTAGGGTGAGGATTTTGTGGAAATTGATGGCAGCATTGTGTCAGACACGATGCAAAGGTGGGGAAGAGATAACATGGGAGGAAAATGACACAAAGGGTGTTTCATGGAAGTTTTGGGCTTTCAGAAGGAAAACAAAGCAAAATCTCCTTGTAGGATTGTGGGGGGCCTCATTGCAACTCAAGCTGGTGTAGCTTTGGAGATCAAATGGATTTTGGTCATGATCCAAGGGCTGTCTGAGTGTGGCAGCACCCCCAGCACAGGCTGGAGTTGTCATGGCTCATTCTTTGTTTCCTGGGAAAAGCCAGAGTGAACATCCAGTGTTTGCTGCAGGGCTCACCTTGGGATTTACTCTCCTGCCTCTTCTGGAGAGTGGGGCAGGAGAGATTTTCCAAGCCCATGGAATGCTGCAGTTTGGGATCTACAGGCAAAAGGTCATCCCCAAAAAAGCTCTTGCCTTTTAGAGAGAGGTGGCCGAGAGCAGCCAGCACACAAATCCTACCCTGGGACCAGCACTCTCCTTGCTGATGGTTTCTCTGGTCTTTCCTTCCATTCTGCCCTCAGGTACCAAAGTGAAGGAAACCACAGAAAAATTGAGAAATTCTTTCTGTGAACAAGCACTCCCTCAGCTCTTGTCTGTGGGCAGGCACGAGGAGCAGGAGAGAGTAGAGGGATTTGGGGTTTAGCTTTCCCAAATAATTGACAAGGACAGGGCTGGATTTGAGGTCATTACTGCAGAAAGCATCAACACCAGCCCTGCTCTCTGCTGTGTGCCTGTCCCAGGACAGCCAGGAGGAGGCTGCCAAAGGCATTGTTCCCTTGTAGCAGCAGTCCCAAGGTTTTTAGGGCAGGGTCCTGAGGATGGGACATCCCCAGACACAGGAGCCTCCATGGGACCAGCACTGACATGAAAGAGGAACTTGATCACTGTGATTGTTCTTCCAGGTCAAACCATTCACTTGGGTCCCAGCTGGGTGTTTTCCCTTTCCTTTTATCCTACAGATACATTGGTGCTTTTTTTATCTACAAAAATAGAGTCTGAGGCATAATTCAGAAGAAGGATGTCTCATGAGGTGCTTATGATTTCCTGCTCATGTCCATTCCCCCAGCAGAGATTCCTCTCCCTCTCCTCCACAGCTCATTGAAAGTCAAAAAGGTTCAATGGAAATTGCAGCTGTGAACTTGGAATTATTATTTTTACAAATTAATGTGTTTCCTATGAATATGGGGCTACACAACCACACACAATTAAACAATGCCCACACACAAGTTTACATTTGTACAAAACATTGATTGGACACTTTCAGTGAATTATTTGCTAGTCTCCATGAAGGAAAGCAGCAGGACTTTTGCATGAAGCACATGGCAAGTCAGGCATGTACATAAAATGACATTATGTTTGAAGAGAACTTAATTTGGAATCAGAAAAAAATCCCCCATAATGTGCTTTTTCCTTGAAATGAGTCCTTGGGGGAAAAAAAAAAAAAAGCTTTCTCTTGAGGGTAATCTTCAAAATCTGACCATCCTTTCCTTAGGCTAGGAGCAGGAAATATGATTTTATTGTTTTTTTTCCCCCACAATAAAATGCTTGTTCCCACTCCTCTCCTCTCCAAGAGGTGCAGCCCATCCCGAGCGGCCGAAGATGAGACTAATCTACCTCCAACACACCAATAAATAAAATGTAAATGTTTGTCATAAGAATGCCCCCCATTGTCAGCACCACCCCGGGATTTTCCAACCTTTGACTCCCAGCAGTGACTGGCTGAGTAGCAACAGCCGAGTGCTGAAAGAATTTTTCAACAGCAATTTGCTTGTTCCAATTTGCTTTTCAGGGCTGCTGCTCAGGATTGCTGGCCAGGCCTGTAAAAGGATCTCATCCTATTAATTTGGCCCAGCTTCCCCTCTTGTTCTGGCCATATTCAGTTTCTCTGGGAGTTCCAGTGAGTAAGTTAATTGAATTGGAAGTGCCACCAGGCACTGGCTGGTGGATCTTCGGTTTCATGTAGGAAAAGCGGCCGCAGAAACGGATACGGGCACCTGGGGAGGAGGTGAAGAAAAGTCTGGAGATGATTTATTCCTGTGGCAATAGCCCCCAGTTTGTGGGAGCACAGGGAGTACCCCTGGCCTCCTTGGGGGTCTCAAAACCCCCCTGGTGAGGGTCTCAAAGACCCCTGAGTGAGACCCTGGTGTCACAGGTGCTGAATTCCAACCCCTGGGGGAAATTACCAACACAGAGGGAAGGGAAACAAGCCACCAAAATTAGTAAAGTGTAAATTAGATTGTTAGAACGTAGATAAATGGACTTTTGGGAATGTTTGTGATAAGGGACACGTGGCCAAGATGGAGAATTTGGGGGGTGGATATTTCTTCCTCCTTCTTCTCCCTGTCATCCATGCTGGGTGACACGCTGGCACTTTTAGACTGGATGGGGTCAGGGCTGGACCATTTAATAAAATTGTATTGTATTGGAAAATTATTGTAATTCAGACTATATAAGATAAGCCTTGCCTTCACCAGGCAGATTCCACCCTGGATGCCCAGCTGAGCAGACCCTGCTGGCCAAGCAAAAAATTCCGAGATAAGAAACCATAAACAATCCTTGAAGCCTCTGAAAACCATCTCCTGCAATCTCTCTTTTTGGGAAAAACCAGGATTTGAACCACTGCATGTCCTTCTGAGGTGATCTTGGGTCTAAGGAGGAACCTCAGCCTGGGACACCAGTTCTTGCTCAGACAACACAGCTCCTTTAATTCCCCAGGCAGATCCCTGGGCAAGCACAGAGGGGCTGAGGAGCAGGGCTGGTGTGCTGGGGCAGGGCTTGGGAGTGCAGGGATTTTGTAGGAATGGGCTGATGTTTGCTCCATCCTGCTGCTTCTCTCTGTGCTCTGAGCCAGATGTGTCTATTTTAGCAATGCAAAGTGTTATTTTTCCTAATTGCCCAGTCTGCAATCCCAGCTCACCCTCTGGTATCAATAAACACAAGCAGCCTGACAATGATTCCACTGGCACTCAGTAAAGCTCAGGGGTAAGGGTGGACACACACTTTTTCTGCCAATGAGTAGAAAAATGGAAACAAAAATCAGTTCATGATGGCCATTGTTCTTTTAGTGAGATTTAGGGGTAAAAGGTGCATAACATTGCACTCCCAAATCTTGAGATTGGGAAAATTCTTCTGAAAGCTGGAAGAAACCTTGGAGAAGTCCTGCCAGTGGCGAAGTGATTCTGCAGAAATTTGTGAATATAATCTTGAATCTATTTCTAATAGATTTATTCAGATTGTTGTAGCCACCAGAGGTTTCCCCAGAGTGAGGCACCTCTGCTCCCCTGGGACATCCCAGGGAGCTGCCATGGCCTGGATGGGGCTGGATCTGCCCCAGGCTCAGAGGGCACAGGAGCTGCTGTGGCACCAGGCTGAGAATGACCCTAAATGCTTGCAAAGGCCAAGCTGTGACAAAAAAAGTCATTCCCAGCTTTCTCCTATCTCCAAAATGAAGCCAGACTCTGAGGAAATGTCTGCCTGGATGAGGAATACATGACAGAGTAAAATAAAAATGGGTGAGGATGAGGGTGGCTGAGTGGAGGAGCAGAGTGAAGATGTTTGCAATGCCCACACCATGGAAGGCAGCACCAAACCAGTCACACCAGTGAATCAGAGAGTTATAGGAAAGGAGATTAAAGCAGGGACACCTTTCCCTATCTCAGGTTGCTCCAAGCCCTGTCCAACCTGGCCTGGGGCACTTCCAGGGACCCAGGGGCAGCCACAGCTTCTCTGGGTCAGGGTTTCACCACCCTGAAAGGGAAGAATTTCTTCCCATTATCCCATCTCACCCAGTTTGAATCCCTGTCACTCCAGATCCTCTCTAAAATGTCACCTTCAAAAAAAAGTGACCCTCAGAGAGCCTGATGGTGCAGAATATCAGCCAGGATGCCTGAATCCAGCTGGTTACAAGGTCTTTTAAAGCTAATCAGTCCAATAAAGAGCTAACACCTGTATTATTTACACTTTTGACCCAATAACCAAACTCCTGTGACCCACAGTGCAACACTATCTAACCAGAAACACTGTCTGAAATTATGAAGAAAGAAAAAGAAGACAGAAAAAGACAACACCCAAAATCCTCCATCTTGTCCCACACCTATTACTATATTCTAAAAACTTCAAATTTAAAACTGTTTACTATATGATATCACACACTTCTATTTAACCACACACCCGTGATTTTAACTCCATCACTCAGATTAGGAAGTTTTCTCCAAGGGCTCAGGACACAAGCAGTGTTCTGCAGGGGGTCAGTGCCAGAAAGTTTCAACCTCCCGGGTTTCTGGGAATGGAAAAGTTTCGAATAAGAGCCCGAAGCGGCAGAAATGAGGGCGGGCTCTGCTCCGTGCCCGCCGGGGCTGCAGCGCTGGTTCGGTGCCGCCACCGGGGGGCAGGAACGGCCTTTGGAGAAATTGGGATTCCCGGGAAACCCGGAGCCAGCCGCGCTCTGCCTCTGCTGGTCCATCCCTGCCCGCGCTGGAAATCGGGAGGGTGACACATTTTCTATTAACCATCAGATGACTGTAAATAATTAGCAAATAGTTTATAATGTAATCAGCATGGAATATCATCCTATATTACCTATTTGACAAAATTTTATTTTGTTGCTCGGTTTGGGAAAAACAGCCAACAAAGCTGATAAATGCCATTAATCTGTTCTGCCACATTTTCCATCTTATTTATGGACTTATATATGTATTTATTGTATAGACATGAACACAGACACAAATATCACAAAGCAACAACATTACCACCCCCCACTTCCCTTTTTGATCAAAACAGGAATGAAAATTTCCTGAATCTCGAACAGAAACAACCCAATTTTCTAAATAATTTAATGCAAATTAAATTTTCTAAAATTATTTCCCAAATAATTTAATTCAGCTAAACCAAGCCATCAATTATCTGTCACTGATGAGGCTCTAGAGAAACCAGCATGGGTTTGGTGGCTCTTTGCTTTAACTGCTTGCAATCCTCCTGTATTTATTATTCAGACAAGAATTTGGGCTTATTTTCAAATATAAATTTCTCTCCCTCACTGGCTAATTGCAGAATTTATATAAATAAAGCAAATATAGAAAATATTTTAAAAACCACCCATCTTATTTTTTTTCCTGACTTGCAAGTGGGTAAACTTCCCTTGGAAAGCACATGTAACATTATATTTGCAGGAAAGACCCTAAAGCCTTACAGACTATCACGTTACTCCAGAGCCTGGCATTTCTTAAAAGGGATTTCTTTCTGAAAGCCACTACACTGTAATGGCTCTTGAGAAGCTGTTACTGTCTCGAGTGCAAATCCTTCTTAGTTTGTGTATTATTGACCTGATCAAGTGTGATGGGGGCCCTTCGATGAGCCCTCGGGGGGGTTTTCAGGCTGTGGAATCCCACGAGGAAATTTTCATTGGAAATTAAAATTTCCCTGCCCGTGGCTGGCAGGGGGTTGGAACTGGATGATCTTGAAGGTCTCTCCCAACCCAAACCATTCCAGGATTCTGTGATTCTATAAAATGGGAATAAATGAGGAGGGGATGCAGCTGGGATGGAGAGAGCCCAGGGCAGGCTCCAGATCCTTCACAGCAAAGTGCTCAACCTGCAGAGCAGCTTTTTAAAAACTCCAATTATTTCACACAAGGGAGTAAAAAAATAACAACAGAGATGAAGGATGGTTTGCAGTTTGCCCATGGAGTGGAGAAATACCCAAAACACAGCCCCAGTTCTGCAAGGATTTACCAGCACAGTTATGCTGCAGGAGTTTGATTTTAACAAATTCTACAGACAAGGTATTTCTTTAAGCAGCTGCCTGATATCTCAGGATGGGTAAAAGCCCTAAAAGTGGAATATGATAATTTTACTCCTTTCTCAGCCCTATTTACAAACAACCCCCCCTCTAAAATCAGCGAGTTCTGAGTGGAAATGCCAGCAGCCCCTTTCACCACAGGGAGAATCCCACAAATGACATTGTTCTGCCTTTCCCTCGGATAGGGAACTGCAGCTTGGTGCCCAATCCTGTAATCAGCTTCTCACGGGCTGGCCCAGCTAAGCCCCAGATCAGGACTGTGCTCCCGTGGTCTCTGCAGCATTTTTGGAGTTGATGCTGCTACAAAATGATGTCATCATTCAGCAAAAAGGGAAAACATATCAGTGAATGAGTAAGCAGATTGGAAAATGCTTTATTTCAGATGTCAGGCAGCCACGGAGCACTTGCATGATTTTTTTTTTTATTTTTTAGGGGATGATTCTATCACTGTGGTGATGTATTTTCATTCATGAATAGGTTTTGGCACAGCAATTTTACACCACACCTGCTGGAGTTATAAATATGTACCCAGACATATAAACCTGTCCCCAAATGATCCCCAAGAGCCCCAGGAATGGCAGCAGGCAAGACCTGGTGTTCCTAAGACAAAGATCAAATAAAAAAGGGATGCTCATAAACAGCCCTCCAGTTAAAAAGGAGATTTTTTAGGTTTTTTTCAAGAATTACATTTTAAATTCCAAGAAATCAAGTTTAGGAGTTACTGAAAATGAGATTGATCCATCCCTCAGCAAAACTTTCTTATTCTGGTGTAATTTGGGTGATTAGCTCTATTATCAGCTTTTAAAATATATGTGTTTATAATACATATACTATTCATTTCTATATTATATAAATTATATATATAAATTAGATATATATATATTATATATGAATAAATATTTAAACTCGCAGGAGAAGTGCAAAAGGGATTTTTTAGGAAAAATAATAATAAGGAAAAATTTAGGAAAAATCATTTTTTAGTAAGAAATAATAGCTGAAAATCAGGAAATACCCTCTGCCCCCAAAAGCAAAGTTTTTTTTGAAATAAAGAGGCATCTCTGAGAGAGTGAAAACCCGGCTGGGAGCGGGGACAGAACAAAAAAACCATCCCCAGGAGCGGAGTGGGAATATCTGGGGCGGGGAGCTGGTGCCTGGTCAGGAGCCAGCCCCACTTGGTATTCAATTGACTTTCTAACTCGGGAGACAGGACTTTCCATCTTCAAATACCGGGATAGATTGCATTCCTCATTCCTGCCCTTCCCTTTGAAGGGCTGCGGAGAATAAACGCCGAGCGTTGGGGTGATCTCCCTAATCTCGGTTGCACTTTGTCAGGACGAGGTAACTGGTAGTTAAGTGAAATACCTTAGATCAAAGGGGGATTAATCGCCAACTGAATCCTTGCTGAATAAACCTGTCATTCAAGAAAATTATTTCCACTGAACTTAGCAGAGGATTGGAGGTATTTGCATAACAGGGACCCCACCGTACTCCAGCCAGGTTAAAAGGTTCAGAATTCAGGCAGTGTTTGGCTTTTTGGCTCCTTTTCCTTTCAGCGGCCCTGTACAATGGTTTTTAATCTGATAATGCAGCTAACTATCTAAATGATGTCAGAACAGGAAAGTATTGCAAAGTTTGGCTGAGCGATGGATCAATTTCACTTTCAGTAACTCCTAAATCTGATTTGTTGGAATTTAAGATGTAATCCTTAAAAAAAAAAAAAAAAAAAAAAAAAAAAAAAGAGAAAAAAAAGAAAAAAGAAATCTCTTTAAACTGGAGGGCTGTTTATTAGCATCCTTCTTTTATTTGACCTTTGTCTTAGGATCACCAGGTCTCGCCTGCTGCCGTTCCTGGGACTCTTTGGGATTGTTTTGGGTAGGTTTTGACCATCAGTGATGCCCATGGATCCGTGTGCCAAAGTTCAGGTGGATCTGGACAAACACACAAACAGATTTTCAAGCTTTTTGTTTTGGTTTGGTTTTTTTCCAAGCCCATCTTTCAGAGGTCACACTGAATTTGAATGTAAGTGAGAGGGAGATAATTAAATAACAGCACCCAATAGACTCCCATCATTTTCTAGGATCAGCCCTTGGAGGAGATTTAAGCACCACAGCCTCATCAGGGCTTGTTATGGGGTTGTGGCAATGATTTTAAAATTCTCAAATTATCCTTGTTTTATGGCAGCTGCTTTGACTGTGATTTTTCATTGGGAATTCATTTCTCCAAGAGTGAAGAGGACTGGAAGGCAATGGCTTCTTAACCTGTGCTATAAAAATTGGGAAAAACTGTTAATACATATATGTATTTCTGAGGAATGCTTTATACCATCTCCCTCCCCAGCCTTCCTGGGGTTCATTTGCAAGAGCTTCCACCTCTCCTTCCTTTGGTCCATGTGGAATGATGTCAGGCTACACGGAGGACGTCAGGTTTCATAATCAGATTTTGACAATAAATGGAATTTAGGCACTTCTGCATCCAGCCCGAGCCCGACACCATTCATGTTCTTTCGGTGGGTGCAGTTCATATTCATCACAAACTCAAAGCATCTTTCAAGTTAAAAAAATCACAAAGAATGGTTATCAAAGAAAATGAATAAAATCCATATTGAGATAATTTTTTAGAAAATGATTGAAGTTTTAACCCAAGAAAGGACTCTTAGAGTTTCTTATAGCTTAGAATAAGAACATGTCAATCACGATTAAGCTTCTGGAATTGGAATCCCTTTGAAATGCAGCTGTTTCTTCTTTAATTGTGGCAGCAGACTCAAAAGAAAAGAAAGGTCCAGCCTTAAAGATGAGTAAGGAATACAAAATAGCTCAGGATTAGTTGTGGAGTTCAAAGGTCGCTAATTACACTAAGGAGTTCCCAGACACAGGGAAAACATTAAACAGGTCACCTACCAAACGGGAAACAGACTTTGACTTCAAAAAAATAAAGAAAAAGGGAAAAGAAAGGTCCTGAAGAGATAGGTTTCTAGAGAAAATCAAAAGCAACCAGCTGATCTCATTGGGGAGAAAATGGGCTGGGTTTAGTTCTCTGCTGTTACGTGTCTCTACAAATGGCATCAGGATTTCAAAAATTATCTAGAGCTCGACCAGGTTTCCTGGAGACCTTGTAAAAGCAAGAAGGAGAAAAGGGGGCAGGCTTGTGGCTTAAAATATCAGATTTTCAGTTGCACTGTGGGGCAGGAGTCCTTAGGAAAGAAACATCCCTGAGGGTTGGGAGCTCCCTTGGCTTGTTAAAGGTGTGCCATCCTGGGGGACAGGTGCATCTTTAATGGGGATTCTTTAGAGAGCCCTCCAGCCCCTTTGGGGGCTGAGGTGCCATCCCAACCCCTGGGAGAAGCACAGCTCCTCTCTTTTCCAGCTCCTCCCTGGCCCCACTGTCCTGGGATGGAGTGGTGGCCCTGCTGTCCTCCCACACATGCAGCACTCCAGTTCCAGGGATGCTGTTTCCTGGGAAAGCCTCCTGGGAATACTGGCTGGGTGTCCTGTCTGCTGCAGGGCTGCACAAAGCAACAGCCCCCTGGTCCTTTGGATCTGGGTGGGGGTGGAGAGAAACAGGGCTTTAATGCCAGCCTGCTCACAAGAGAGACCATCCCCATTTTTAGAGGAAAAAAGATTTTTTTTTCTCTCAGGTCCTGCTTCCATGCATGAATTCCCCCCTTACTGAATTATCACCTCATTGCTGCAAAACTCAGCAGACTGGTGGCAGCTTAGGGCAACATTAGATTTGTGTCCTGGGGAGTCACAGAGTTAAATCTCTGTTCCCTGCACCTGAATTGTTGCATTGGGTTTGTGTGGCCAGATTTTGGTAGCAAGAGGGGAATACAGGTATGGGGATGAAATTTAGAAGCAGCCCCAAGGTGTCTTTGTAGGACTCCCACTGACAGCCATACAGAGTTGCAGCAGCTCTTCCAGGGAATCTTGCACTTCCCAAAGTGGGATCCACAAAATTCTCACCTAATGTCTCATTTGGGATTGGAGGCTGCAGGGATTCCCTGCCATGATTCATTCAGCTTTGTGTGGGCTTGGTTTTCCCCACTGTGAAATGGAATTATCTTTTATTTTGTCTGTCCCCTAAGGATGAGAGAACAGGGAGGTGGTGGTGAGGGAGTCAGCAGAAGTAGTGAGGGACAAACATGGATTTACAAACTCTCTCCTGGCTCAGATCTCAGCAGGGCTTGTACAAATAGGACAAAGTGTGACCAATTCCTAAGACAGCAAGAATAAACAGGGGACAACCATGGAATGTTTAATGCCTCATTGTTTTAGTGTTTACTGGTAACAAATGGCCACAGCATGAAAAAAAAAAGTGAAAAAATGCAGAGGGCTGAATTATGTGAAAAAAGTGACTTCCAAATTATCTGAAGGAACAGGATTTACCCCAAAGTTCTTGAGGAACTGGCATAAACCTTCTTGGAGCTGTCACCAAATCCTTGGTGGGAGGAAAGGGCTTCCAGAAAACTGGAAAACCATCAAACCACTGAGTAGTGCTCAGTGACAGATTTGACAACATGGAACTGTGTTAGGGGGCTCATTCCCTTCTGTGGTGAGAGGAACAGGAATTGCAGCTCCTCAGCCTCTGGGAGCCTCAGTGCAAACCCCCAATTTCCCTCCACACCTTTCCATGTGTGTTAAATAAAACAGCTGGGCTCTAAAACATGAGGGTTCCCCAACACCACTGGATTTGGAAATCTCAGCCATTTTTGCTGTACTTAGTGAGTTATACATGGATTTTGCATTATTTTAATTTCTTAGTGGTCTGTTACATCAATTCTCATTGCCAATTAATGTTCAGTCTCACCTCAAAAGCTTTGATAGCATGTATTTGCTTTAAATTAATTTTAATTGCTCTTTCTTACATGACTCCCAAATTCTAATGAAATGAAACAAATTAATTTCACTAATGAAGTGAGTTCCATATTAACTCCTTAATATTTATACTCAGTTTTGTTTTGTTTTGTAAGGGGGAGGAATGTCAGGTTTGCAACCCATTATTTAAGTCTTTGCATTGTTTTCAGTTCTTTGCATCTTAGTTTTCTTCTGGCTCTTTGAAATAGAATACAAAGTCTGGAGAACTCTGTGGCCACTTCTTTTGATAAGTTTTTGTGCAAAGTGACCTTCACAAAAATCTCATATAATCTATGCCTGTGACAAAATTATAAATAGAAGCACTTCAAGCAGCAAACACTCTGGAAAAAGAAACTGCACTCTGTACCAAAATAAAATTTTTGGGTTTTTTCCCTTTAACACATTTTAAAAGAAACTCTTGTATTAAAAACTTGTTTATTTTATTAAAAAGCTGAAAGAACTTGATCACCTTTAGAGCCCACCAGAACCTCTGCTGGGCACCAGCTCTGCCCTGGGAGTGCTCAGGCTCATGTGAGCTCTACATCAGATCTTCCTGATTCAGGTTTTGAAGGGGTTTTCTCCCTTCATAAAACAGGACAAGTGGTCAGAGCACATAAAAAAATTATCTGGGCAACTACAGAGGGAACAGAGAAACACAGGAAGGTTCAGTCACCTGTAACTCCTTGAACTCTTCCAGTATTACCTACCCAGTGTTCCCTAATTTAGTGAGTTTACTAAGCTGAGTTTACTACTTTCCTACCTTATGAATATTTTTCTAGGATCCATGGGCCCTTCCCAAAGGCCAGGAGAAGCTCTCTGGCTTCTCCCCCAGTGTGGGTGTCCCACAGGGGTTGCACAGTGCTGGGTGAAGCTGTGTGCACACCTTTAACCTGGTGTGTTTTGCTGCCTTCCCTGTTCCTGGTATTTTCTAAGGAACAGGGTGTGCTGCACACTCACAGCTGCAGAGATCTCAGCACTCTCAAGAAAGGCAGACAGGGCTCCTTCCCCCTCTTTTCTCACTACAGGGCTGTCCCTGAGCACAGCACTGCAGCAAATATGGAGCAAAGCTTGATAACAAATCAAAACAGGTGATGGCTGATATGAGGTTGTGAAAAACTGCTCAGGGCTAGAAGGGAAACATCACCTGTCCCCTCCCTCCCTCCAAACCTGCCCTATGGGTGTGTGCAAAGTACTTTATATTTCCAGTTCATTATTTCAATTCACAGCTTCTGTAAAATAAATGGCATTTTTAGTTCAGCAAAGCCAGAGGCCTCCACTCCTGAGCACCACAACTCCTCTAACCATGAGAGTCAGAGACTTGGGCAAGAGGGAAACACAAAAGATCAGGATTTAGAAGAATCCCCCTCTATGAAGTGCAAAGGGTCTCCTAAGATACCATGAATGTAGGCAGTGCCATTGCTTCCCAGAATTTACTGGGGAGTATTTGAGTAAGAAAATCCATTCCTGCAGAGGCTGCTGTGCAGAGCAGAGCTCCCATTTTCTCATGGGTAGGTGGAAGTCAAACACCATGGCCTGGTGTCCAGAACAGGCTCTAATCCCTTCTAGCAGAGAGCTCCTCTTCCCACTCACACCCTGGTGTCCAGGCATGTGGACAACTCCAGCAGGGAGGGGCTGGGTCCTGGGAAATCACAGACTCACCTTCTGCTGCTGAACAAAACAGACTCTTCACCTGTGTGAAACAGAGCACAGAGCAGAGCTCTGTTTTTTCTGTTTGCACAGCAGCTTCTGCTCAACAGCATTTCACAAGAATGATTCCACACTCTAGGACATTTAACCAACCCATTAGATTACTCTATCATTTCAGATTATAGTTTAAAACTCCCCTCCTTGCACAATCCCTGACCTGATTTACCCCATAGTGGAACACGAGGCAGGGCAGGAGCAGCTCTGTTAGGACTCAGCATCCTCTGCCTCTTGCTGCTCTCCAGGTCCTGGCACCTCCTCACCACCCCTTCAGAATCTGCACATTTCCTGGTAACTCTCCTAAACTCCAATTCCTGTGTTCCTGCAGATCTCAAAATCAGGTTGGAATCTATAAATTGAGACTTTTCCCACCTACTTTTCCAGGAAGAACAGCTCAGTGATGGTTTCTGGAACCTCCAGCAAACTTAGCTGATTTTGCCTCCTCAGAACCAGAAACCCCAGTTCACACCTCTGCTTTCAGAGCAGGTCACAGGCATGTGTGCAAGGGAATCACCACTTCTGCTGGTAGAGGCAATAAAGATTCCTTATTTAAAATTGCCTCCAGTTTCAGAAGTGCTGCTCATACTCCTCCTCCTCTTGAAAATCCTTGTGAGTTATTGATTGGTGTGTGTTCTGTACACATCTTGTAAAATAAACACAACTTCTGCTTTGAACTCTGAATCTGGAGTTTGATGAGATTCTTGTGACTTCAGGACAGGAATAGGATGCTGAGACCTTTCCCATCCTGCAATGGGAAACCAGTGGAGTAACTGGGAGTAACTGGGAATCTCAATGTCTGTACATGTAACACCTGGGACTTATTTTGTATCAGTTAAAGTTAGAAGAGAAAGTAAAACCAGCCACAGCAAGTACATTTCAAATTGTCCTCTCTAGGCTATCATGATTCAACACTTTAAAACCAACTCATGTTTTTAAGACAAGTGACCTCTTGTTTTCCACCAACAGAAATTTCTAGGAACACACAGAAAGCAAAAGTGCTGAAGAATATTTATTTTACCATATCATGACATAAATCTCATTAATACTGTGCTTTGTTTAAATATAAAAAATATTCCCAAATATATTAGTCAAGTGAGAGCTTGTACACCATAGGTGCTGGTGCTTTGGAATTCCAGATGTAGTAATCAGAAGAGATCAGTTCACGAGCTGAAGGGGAAAAACAGGTAAGAAAAATAAGCATTACAGGGTGCCTTACAATCAGACATTCCTTCATCCAAGTTAAGTGACTATTAATCCATCCTTACCAGTTTACAGAAAAGGTATAATGGCCTCTTTAAACTGTAAGACTCTTACTATTATTTGAAAATCGTTTCTGATAATGAGACATTTAAAGTCTCAGCTTCAATTACCTTTACTAATGTATCAGTCATGAGCTTAAAATTCAAACAGAGGTTAAGTCAAAAGCAGGTGGATGGCTTGGATTTTGTTCAATGAATATAAATTGCATGCTGGATATAAAATATGAAAATGCTGCTTTTTCTGTGTTACAATTCAGGGCTGAGTGTGACCTGTCACAAAATTAACAGTGTAGACCAAGCTTTTCAAAAGGCATTCACAGACTTCTGCTACCATGACTGGCAGAAGTTGCAACAGAGAGACAACTAGAAATAAAAATGCTTCCATTAGGCAGAGCTGCTCAGGTTTAATGAGTGCTTTCTGTGTGCTTTTTAGGGTATTTTTGGTGCAGGCTTGGCAGTGCTCATGTGTGAAAAAGCAGATTTGGGTTCTGCTTCACACATTCAGTGTAGAGCCACATCCACCAAGGGCTGCTGGTGTGGTGACACTGACAGCAGCAGTGTCACCTTGCATGCAGGAGCTGAGTTCTGTACCTGGGTAATGCCACTCACCCAAAATATGTCTGAAAAAAGTGTCCTAAACAAGGGGCCAGACTATGGAGGATCATTCCCTGTTCCCCCAAGAGTTCTGCCATTATGGAACCAGGGCAGAGGAGAGAGAGCCCCAGAGAGAGGCTGACTTTGTAAGAGTTCTCATCTCAAAAGCAGAGGCCAGTCCCTACTCCAGGGATGCTTTAAACATCACAAAAAACCCCTAGCTCAAAGACAAAGAACAAAAGCCCAACTTCAGTTATGTAATTTCAGTCACTGATACCCAGTTCATAATTTCAATTCAATTTTAGCAACTCACATGCAGTAATTTTGGGTTTCCCTGGAACAAAGATCTGAACACAATGCTGGTCTACGTAACATCCAGTAAGAGTAAAGTCTGGGATCCTAAAATACAGCTACAAAAAGAGAGAAAAACACCATCAGATGCATATTGTCACCCTTGCTGTGCAAATCCTGGCAATCTGTGTCACACACTCTGGGTATGCAAGGGTACTCCAAAGGGACAGGATGTCAAAGCCTCTAGGCAGGACAACAAAAGTCCATGCTGAGAATATGACATTTTAAATTGATGTATCTTCAATGGAAGACTTTTAAAAAAGTGGCTACTAAGGCCTCTTTTCCCAGAGCCTGTGACTCACTTTTACATATGCAGTGTTCCCAGTGCACACATAATCAGTTGGGTGCTCTTTGCCTGCGGTGCCAAAAGACAGAGTTCCAGTCAGGGAAACTTCCAAAGATTTGGGGAACTTCTGTCCTAAAGGCAGAGACAGCATTTATTAGATGTCACACAGCTGTGCCCAGGCTGCAGAGAAGGGGCTGGGGGAGGAAGGGCAGTCCCAGGGCTGAGCTCCTTACCAATGACCCAAACCAGGAGGCTCTTCTCCCGGGACAAGTCCAGCTGGCCATAGCTAACTTTGTACTCTAACTGAGCAATGGGGCCCCTGTGTGAGAGAGGAGAAATGAAACCACTGGAATTACTGTCATTCAGCATTTGGTAATGCCTGTTTATTTTACAGAAAGCCAGGAAATGCTGACAGACATTATTTATGTGCATACAGACAAATCACACCTAGGTGAGCACACTGCTAATTTATGAGAAGAAATTACAGAGCAGGAGGAAATCACCATGCTCTCAGCCCAGCAATCACAAAGGAGCTGTTGATGTTTTTGTTCACTGACAGTGTTTTACTAACACTATGATCTGCATCAGCAACTTTGTATCATTCCATCTTTGAATTTTCATGATAATTACCTGGCAGCAGAGTCATGGCAGCTGCCAGAGAGGCTTAGATGAAAACTATCGTTTTAATTTGAAATAACTATATTTTTGATAAGCTGATCTGTAGCTAGGATTAGCAGTCTTAAAGAACAGGTAACCCTGGGTTGGAAGTGATCTCCAGCTTAATCCACCTGGGGGATTGTGGCAGTGTTTCATGTGAGAAAATACCACAGGGAAACAGGATGAGCAACAGAAGTGTTTGGAACCTTACCAAATATTCTGGTATAATTCTCTATTCTGGAAATTAAAGGAATTCCAAGGTTGGTAACACCCTGATGGAGCATAATCTCTCATATTGATTCCTGATAAATTGATTTGGGGAATGGAAGAAATTTATTTAGTCTTTCTTTATTCTTACCTGTTGAAGAAAGGTATACGAGCTTCACAGTACTCAAAAGAATTCTTTATGCTTTCATGGAGCTTTAAATTAACTGTTATTTTTATCTGTGATCCCTCTTCAACGAGCTGGTAACATCCCAAAATTGGTGGGACAGGAACCTGAAAAAAACTATACTAATTCTCAAGATATATTAACACCATCATCACAAGATCAGTTATATACTGTTTTCATTGCTAAAGTACTTCAAAAAAGACTCCAGACAGACATTAATTATTGACTGTGCTAAATTCTTCAGGCTGCTTGTGATAACAGACTTGGGGGGCATGCACTTGACATCTCACCCTGGATATATTTTGCCTAATTCAAATATTTAAGTGGCTGATTTAAAGTAAGAGCAGCGTTGCCAAGCAAAGGTACCAGTAACTCCTGAAGATGATTCAGACAACTCAAGTCCTTAAGTGCCTTCCAAGCAGTTCATTACATAAAAACCATTTTATATAATGCTTTATTATCTATATTAGACTCAAACTCACTCCAGCATGCCCATGTGGGTGATTTTATTTCCATCTAGAGAACAGCACGGGCTGGGAGAGTGTTGTTACCTGGGAAGTGTAGTAACACAGGTTGAAGGAATCTGAAGGAGGAATGAAAGGGAATTTGTAAGGTCCATTGTAGACAGAATCATGCAGAGGCTCAGCACTGGTGGACATGAGCATGGCAGGGTCCACAGAGGTGACACAGTGATGGAGCACAATGTCCTGCAGCGGGGGGCGCGTTGCTCGGGAGGCTCAGGCTGAGGGTGACGTTTGGTGCAGACCCCTCTATGTCACACTTGGGAAAAGGAAGTCAAGACATTATTCTAAAATAACTGAATGGAGTCACAATCAGATGTTCAAAAATAAAACCCGTGTTCAGCATTAAAAAGAAATAAAATCCCTACCAATTTTCAGTTGGCTTCAATCACTAGTACTAACCATCAATACTAAGACATCAGTCTCACTTGTCTCTTGCTGACAATTTAATTAATTAGGCTGCTTTTACAACATCCACTTAATGAATTTCCAGCATGCTCTGGATGGCTCCTGTGGTCCCATGCCAGCCCTGTCACAGCAAATGTCCCTTGTCTCATTCCTCCCCATGCCATCTCAGCAGGCCATGATCACACCTGGAATTTCTTCCTCGTGTAAGGCCATCCACACACCCTGCAAAATGACCTGGGAATTGTCCCTCTGAGAGCCCTGGAAATGCAGCATTTAGGTCAGCCTCCTTTAGAGATGAGTATCCCACTTCATGCAAATAATTAAATAATCACTTTATTAGCAGGTCTCTCTCCTTGTAAAACACTGAGAGTTACAAATACAGTGTGCCAAGATAATATTGTGTGCTTCCTAAGCATAATTCAAGGCAAAGAATGAATTATAGTACAAATTACAGTTCTAAATTTTAATATATTTCATAATTATTATGGATGTATTTAGTCAATAGTCCCCAGTTTGCAATGTTAAACAAAGAGGTATTTTAATATTAAACAATGCCCAAGGAAATCCATCCCTGGAAGTGCAGGGTTTAGAGCAACCTGGTGTAATGGAAGGTGTCCTGCCCATGGCAGGGGGTTGGAATGAGATGATCTTTAAGGTTCTTTCCAACCCAAACCATTCTGGGATTCTACAATGAAAACTACTGTGACATACAAACCATCCAAAATAATTATACAACCAGTTTCTTTCACCAGGTTCTTTATCAGCTGTTCTTATTCCATGAAACATGAGCATTTGTGGGATCAAAATAAAAAAACTCCATAAGGGTTGTTGCAGTAGAACAAAGAAGGGCAGAAGATTAAACTTTCATTTGGCAGGAATTAAAAAATGCTTAAATAATTAAAAATGCTCATGTGAAGACACTTGTAGAAGACATTTAGACATCTCAGCCTGGATACATTTTGTCTAATTCAGGCATTCCAGTGGCTCATTTAAAGTAAGGGCAGTGTGGCCAAGCAGTCGAAGGAACCAGTAACTCCTGAATGTGACTCAGACAACAAAATGGGGAAAATTTCCAACTCAATGTATCATTTGACATGAAATGAGTATTTTGCACATCAAAAGCTCTCACCTTGCAGTTCACAGCTCCATAAACTTGCCACGTGTCCAGCACATCGCTCTGGTCATACTGCATACACTTGACCTTCTCAGCGATGCAGACATTCACCTGAGGTTTGCCCTTGTAGGTGCAGGATCTCCAGGCCGGCTGATCCTTATCCACAGGCATCTCCTGGATGTCCTCGAAGGAGCTGCTCAGGCTGCGGATGTTGGTGTTCAGGGGGGTGCCCAGGGGACAGGCCTGGATCAGCAGATTCCGGAGCTGCCCGATCTTTGCGCTCAGCTCGGCCTCGTTTTTACCGCTGGGAGACACGTAGTCCATGATGCCCAGCAGCAGAGCCAGTCCCTGCGAGAGCCCCGCGACGGTGAGGAGCGGCGGGCGCGGCTCCAGGCTGCCCTCCACCAGCGGCAGGCAGGCGTAGATGAGGCCGCTGCTGCGGAAGGCGAGCAGGGGCCAGAGCTCCCCGGCGGCGGTGGGCAGGCAGTGCGCGCAGCAGCGGCTGGAGCGGGCGCAGCCGTCGCGCTGCTGCAGGAACAGGTGCCGGTCCCGCAGGCGCAGCTGCCGCAGCAGCGCTCCCAGCACGGCGCCGTCCGGCGGCACCGCAACGTGCGCGGCGCCGTTCAGGCTCTCGGCGCGGAGCTCCACCGTGGGGAAGCGCCTGCGGGAACGGAGAGAGAGCTCAGCGCCGCCCGGAGTGTCACCCGAAACAAACACCCAACCCTCCTCCGGCTGCAAAGGCACGAGCAACACCTTGGCATTACTGATTTTGGGTTTCTCTTCAAACAACTCCCCCAAACCCACTGGAACTAAAAAAAACTTCGTGTTATTCCTAACTTCGTTAAGCCTGCAGCAACTTGACAGAAGCAGTGGTGGGATCAGAACATAAATCACTGAGTAGTTAGGATTCTTTCTAGCAAGTCTAAACTTTGAGTAAATACATTCTCATGACTAAACACTTATTTTTTAAAATAAAATGTGAATCTGTCCATCTATGCTGGCTGTCACACAAAGGTACAGGGAATAACTACCGTCAATGCAGAACTTCAAATATTTCCAAGAGGCAAGATCCCGCTGAAGACAAGTTCTCAGATATTGAAGAAAATGGATGTTCTATGTAATAAAATGCAACTACAACAGCTTTTTGCCTAGACAGAGTATACTAGCACTACAGCTTTGCTGCTATAACAATAATAATAATAATAACACCACCACCATTATTATTATTATTATTATTATTACATTAACAACAATTCCCCACTGCACATGCAATATATGTGACTTAAAAGCTTTCATTACCTCTTCATAATTTCATTTTATCAAGTATTTAAGATGGTAATGAAAATGTCATGGACAGAAATTCTGTGCAATTAAGAATTGCTGTGTGGTACCAATACATATTTTTAATTTAAAATTTTCTAGAGATAATATTTGAGGAATATCATATTAACTGCTTAAAACTACATTTGGGATTTTTTTGTCCTGCAGCAGTATTGTTTTTTAGAGGGAAGTGGGACGAATTTCTTTTCAAGGTAATCTAAATCCATCAAGAGGAACTGAGGAGTTGTCTTTCAATAAATAACTGAGAAAAGATATTACTTCCATTAATGCAGTGTTTTTTCCATGGTTTGGAACTGCAGACTCCCCTGAATGTCTCTTACATGAAGTTTGCTGACAGCCTGGCTTTCCTACATTCTGTTATGTGGATTCCCTTAGTAATTATCCACAAGTGCCCATCATAGGTCACACACACAAAATTAAATCACTTTATGGATCATTTTGAAGTGGATGTTCTCAGATGTTTGCACTCAGAGCCACGCTTGCATGCCAATGTGGGTGAAAAAACTGCACAGATACATAAATGCCTTCATTTGGTGTCCTTTTTATACCTTTTTAAGGACACATTGACAGTCTGCTTCTTAAATTGCCATGGAACTTGCAAGCCCAGCAATGTGGGATTTTGTTATATCTATGACTTCCATCTGTAGCACTTCCCTCCTGCTCCTGAGCACTTCCATGGATCTTATCCTGCTGCCTCTAAGTCCCACCTACATCATCTTTTCTGAACTCAATAACTGGAGGCAGCTACACTTCCTCAGGCTTATTTTCAGTGACTGTGGCTTTTTTTTTTTTTTCTTTGATTCTTAATAAGGCATCAAGGGCTTTTATTGTGTTTTTTTTTTGGTAAGGGAAAAGCAAACATAGAGCAAAGTCAGAGCTACAAGATTTGTAAACAGGATACAGATGACAGCAAAACACCTCCTGTGGTCTCACATTTTATTCTGAAGAGCAAAGAAACAAAGTGAGTTTACAGCTCTAAAATTTATGAGGCTTTGCAGAGCCAGGGTGTTGTTAAGAGGCTATGTGTAACCTTGGTGAGCAGCTCTTATTTTTGGCCAACATTTCCAAAACAAGGGAAGAGGAGATATTTCAGTCTGGTTTTGTCTTAGTCAAGTCCCAGTCTCTGCTCTACTTGCTGAAGCTGTCCCCACACCACAGCAGCCTCCTCCTCTCCCCACTGAATTTTACCAGCTGAGTCATTAAATCATTAGTTAGCCTTTCAGATCCCAATTTTTCAGTATTCCCTTCTAAAAAAGTGATGCAAACTTAAAAAAGAAAATAAAATGATGAAAGTTTCCAAGGATGAATGAACTTCGGTGAGTCAAGAGAGACCCCATCCTTGTTGCCTGAATTAAGTTATGATTAGCTCAAAAAAACCCCAAAAAATAAAACAAACAAAAAAAAAAAAAAGGTGGGGGGGAATGCTTTGATGTCCCCAATGTCCTCCCTGAGGTTAAAGATCAGGGCTCATGTATCTCCAGCTGAGTGCCTAAGTCCTGAAACCAACAGTTTCCATGTGATCCGGGCATTCTTTATATTGTCTGCGTGCTTTGTTGAATTTAAGGTCAGTTAGGAGGATAAACTTGGGGCTTGCACAGCCCTATTATTTCCTCTGGGAACTTGAAAGATCCAAGTCTGGAAATCACTTGAAGCATCAAGGATAGTTTGCCCTTTTCAAAGGAGTGCTTCTCCTTGTCTGCACACTCACTGTGTGACAAGTCACTTCAGACATGCCTGTCACCAGCCCCCCTGCTCCGGGGTGATTACACTCTCCGAGGTTTTGGGGACAAGGTTTTCTCTTTATCTGTGTTTGTAGAGGGGAGGCCTCAGCTCTAGTCCTGTAGGTAATACAAGGACCATAATACTAATCCTAAAACAATCAGAGGAGTGTCCAATGGAGAGATCTGTCTGCACCTGAAGATGGAAGATAGTCTACTTACTCTTTTTGCTGGTTTTTTTTGCGGTTTTTTTTCCACTCCTAGGTTCTCTCTCTTTGGTTTTACTGAATTCAGACTAGGACTGTAGGTCCCACAAACTTTCCCTAGCCCCAGTTACTTTTTTTCTCATTGTCTAGATTTCTCTGCATTCACAGAAGAAAAAAAAAAAAAGGGTAACAAATCTTGCCAGCCCAACAAGAGTAACCTGCCTAGCCCAAAGTCTTACTTTATACCCGCAGGAATTCCAAGTAAAAACTCCTCCTTTGGAGGACTCTTTAGTGTTCAATAACTTAAAAGTCCTCTGATAACTTTCAAAAAATGCATTTATATGCAAAAAATAGCATCAAATGGAAAGCTGAATTTCTGTGTAAAAGTACTCTACTTTGTGTACAGCTATAGAACAACAAGGAGAGAATATAAGTAAAATATAAGCAATAATATAATGCTTTCTCCTTTGTCCATTTTGTTAATCTGGCAGTATTTCACAATCACTGCCTTGTCCTTTTCCACACTGCCAAACAAGAAAGAGGAACAGAGCAAGGAAACTCGTGTAAAATGCAGAAGCTGTGAAAAAGCCCCATATTTAGTTAAAAGCACATAATGTGAATAACGTGCTTCTGATTCCGAACTTCAGGAAATCAGGGTCAGAAACACACAACATCCAGAGGCACTAGGATGAGACAAGGGATTTATTCAGTATCAGATGGGTGGTTTTCTTTGGTGTTTTTGCATGTTTTGGGGTCTGAACTGCGGCCCCACAGGTCAGCAGAACACCCAAACTCCCAGAGCACCCGATCCCTCCAGGACACCAGGATTTCCTCGAGGGCATCCAGACCCCCAGAGCACCAGGATTTCTTTTAGGACATCCAGACCCCCAGAGCACCAGGATTTCCTTCAGGACATCCAGACCCCCAGAGCTCCCCGGCCCCCTCAGGACCATCCCCAGGGCGCTCAGTTCCCCCCAGAGCTCCCGCACCCCTAAAGCATCCGCCCCCCCCAAGAACAGCCGCTTCCCTCAGGGCACTGGGATCCCTCAGGGCACCTGCATCCCTTCTACATCACCCCAGGCACCCAGCGCGACCCTCGGACCTGCCCAGCGCGCCGTGCCCCTCTATCCCGGTACCGCGGCTACCTGGAGAAGAGCACGGCGTCGCCGGCCGCAGGGTCGTGCCTGAGGACCCAGAGCGCCCGCAGGGCCATGGCGATGGTGGCGATGGCGGTGATAGTGACGGTGATGGTGCCGCCGGTGCCGATGGCGGCCGGGGAGGAGCCGCGGCCGCGCCGTGCGCGCCCGGCGCTGCCCCATTTCCGGCGGGCGGAGGCGGCGCCGCGGCCGCGGCTGCTGCTGCCGGGGCGGGGGACACAATGGGCGGCAGCGGCGGGGCGGCGGCGGCCGAGGGGCGCTGAGGGGTCGCCGCCCTCCTTCGTTCCCTCCCTCCCTGCCCGCGGCCATGGCCACCACGGCCGAGCTGTTCGAGGTGGGTGCGGGCCCCGCGGGCCGGGCCGGCTCGCTGCGGGATGCGGGGCCGCTCGCTGCGGAAGGGCGGGCGGGTGCGGGTGGGGAGCGGAGCCGCGGAGCCGCCCCGGGGTGCGGTGCCCGCCCTGCCCCGCTGCAGGGCCTCGCTCCCCGCCGGCTCCCGGGGCTGGCAGGGAGGGTGACAGGGCCACGGCAGGCCCGGCGCCGCTCCTTCTGCCGAGCGCAGCCCCGAGCCCGGTGCCGGGGTGTCAGTGCGGCTGGAATGGAATCAGGAAATGACTTTGCCCTCCCTTTAGGCGCGAAGGAGAATAGCTCAGCCAGGGCCAGGCAGGAGCAGGGCAGGGGTGGCAGGAGTCTGTCAGATCCTTCCCGTGGAATTACAGAATGCCCCAGGTTGGAAGAGACGCTCCCTCCTGAAGGGAGCCTGCAAGAGGGATGGGTGGGGGACTTTTTACAGGAGTGTGTGGTGACAGGACAGGGGGAACGGCTTCAAACTGAAGGAGGGGAGGCTTGGGTTGGATATTAGGAAGAATAAAATCAGCCTCTGGACTGTGAGGGTGGAGAGGCCCTGGCACAGAGCAGCTGTGGCTGCCCCTGGATCCCTGGCAGTGTCCCAGGCCAGGCTGGACAGGGCTTGGAGCAGCCTGGGACAGTGGAAGGTGACCCATGGCAGGGGCTTGGAACAAGATGATCTTTGAGGTTTGTCCCAACCCAAACCCTTCTGTGATTCTGTGGCTCCAGCTTCTGGCCTGGACCTGAGCTCTCATGATTAACCTGTGATAAACAAAAAGTGTGTGGTGTCCCCTCTTCCCCTTCACAGGGACACAGTGTCATCCCCAGGCGTCCTGTATTTGCTCTCCAAGTCACTCAGGAGCTGGTTGTTCTTCTGCTGGGTTATCACTCTGCCCAGCCTGCAGGAAAGAGTCTTCCTGTTTCTCTGGAAGATCCTATATCTGGGGTTCATGTAAATGCATTGTGTGCGTTTGAATTTATGAATCACTGTGATGGCACACGAGTGTTATGACTCACATCTTTTGGTTTGCATAGCTTTAAAGAATAGCAGGATAAAATACTGTGTTCCTGTAGCTGGATGCCAGGTTTTGTACTCTCCCTACACTACTCTAGGAGCCCCTTGATTTCTCAATGTTCTTTGTGGGGTGTTGAGTGTGAGGTAACTTGAATATGCAAGGAAAATGGTGTGTTTTGGCTGCTTTGGGTCGTGCAACAACTTTTTCCATTTTGCAATAGCAATAAAAATGAAATTGCAAATTAGGTGAGACTTTTGCCTGGAGATTTGGGCTAGAAATTTTGTTTTCCAGCATGGAATCCAGTATTTCTGCCTCTCCTGCTTTCACTTCTCTTTCACTCCCAGGGCAAGAGAGTTTTTGTTGATGTCCTCTAATTTAATGTTGCCTACTCTGTTAGTTTGAAATTGCTGCCTTTTATATAAGAACATAAAAATGTGCTTGTTATGGGAGTAGCCCTTAGCTGTCTGCTGAGGGTGGAATTTGATTACCATATTTTCATGAGTGTGTGTTCTAAAGTAAATTTCAGTACAGATATGGGAAATTGTATAGCAGGATCAGTGCTGCAAATGGACACAACAAGGATTGAATTTTCCCTCACAGTACTTAAAACATAATTTAACAGTGGGCACTTCTAAACTGGTTTTTAATTTGGCTGGGTCCAGTGTAGTTTCATTTGTAAACCCCAGATCAAACCAGGTTATCACCCACTCCAGGCATATCTCTTATTAAATCAGGAGTATTGGCTGAATGGATGGGATCACTTAATTCATCTGGAGCCAGAGGGAAGTTCAAAGCTGAAGAAATTGACTGTTGGGGCTCATCTGATAACAGGAAAAGGACTTGCAAATGACATTTGTATTAGCTGATTTTTCAGCCATTTCTGCAGAACAGGATAGGAGACTTAAAATAGGAATTAGGCTGTCAGCTATGAGTAACCCTGTTATCAAGATAGCATTTTAAAATGCAAATGTGTATGGAACATGCAAATTAAAGTACAAACTTTTGGATCTGCAGTGGAAAATCATGTCTTAGACACTGTTGAACTTTATTTATTCCTTATAAATCAAGTAGATTTTTTTTTAGCACACCCTCTGTAGAAAATTTGAAGAAAAATTCTCATTTCTCTGTTGATCAATATCTACTGCTGTTAATATTTCTTAAATAATACAGAACAGGATTTATATGGTTAAAAAAAAGTGAAGGACAGGTCTGAGTGTAAGTGTTCTTGGAAAAACAGGTGTTTTCCAGGAAGGGAGCTGCAGGTGGGCTGTGTGCACATGCACTCAAGGAATATTTACAGGTGTGTAGAGACTTGATGGGTGGAGGAAGATTGGAATTACCATATATTTTGGGGTTCTGAGGCATCTACATCAAATTTCCTTAGGAGAAGAGGCTTGCAGAGAAACTTTGTAAATGTTGTTTTACATAAATGCAAAAAAATATTCAAAGCCACTATGTGTGTGTAGGTGAATTATCTTTTAGTCTGAATATTTGGGAAAGGGAGAAATGTAGAAAATGTTATTTACAAACACAGAATGTCAGTAAACCTTTTATTCAGTGTTCTTCCATACTTGGCTTTGTATCCTTGTAACCAGAGCTGAATCACAGGATCTTCAGAGGAAAAATTGTGGATTTTCATATAAAGGAGGAGTCCTGCAAAGAGCCCTAAGGAAATTGTGAAGCTGGAGGCCACCCCTGAAGGGAATGTTGCTGCACTTCATGACTCATTTCTCCTATAATTAAATTACTAAAGTGTTCCCAAACTTTTAGATATCAAGATGGCATAAGGAGGGAATTTATACTTGGCATGAAACGTGGCATTGTGGCTTTTGATGAAAAGGATTCTTGTCAAGGAAACTTCATGTTGTCTATCAGGAAGGACTTGGTTAAAGAGATGAGTGACTTGTAGGGAAATTGTTTTTATGTGATATCAACCAGTTATTTTTGAAGTTTAGCCAAAGAGGCTGAGCACAACACAGTTACTTGAGTCAGCCTGTCTGTGAGGAGTTACTGAGTGATAAAACTTCTATCAGGATTCAGCATGTAACAAAGTGTATGTAAAAAACTTTTATTTTCCTGGTCAGTGGCTGGGCCTGGCTGGATAGGGCATAATTTGTTTATGAGGAAACAGACCTTGAACGGGCAATATTTACTTTTCAACCCTTGATTTTACTGGTGAAACTAACTCTGTAATGCTGTTTTCCCCCTCCTTACTCCTTGTGACAAAGTTTCAGACATATTAGTGCAGTAACCAATGTAATACCTGTTGAAATCTTTTTTTTTTTTACTATTTTCATTTTTTTTCAACCAAGTTTTATCAAAACACTGGTGGCATAATTATCAAATATCCCTATTAGCCAGAGCCACTCCCAGCTCTGTTTTGGGTTGTTTCACACTTTTAGAACTGTTTCTTAAAATTCCTCTGTTTTGGAAGTGCTGATGTTAACATCTAATCACTGCTGCTGAAGTGATAAATACGATTTTTATTAATGATACAAACTGGACTTTGTTTAGAGTAATTTAGTATTAAATATGTGATGAAGTGTTTGAGTTGTTGTTAGTATTAGCCCAGCTAAAATGGGAGGTCTTGGGTTTATAAATGAGACCTCTACCTTCAGAAAACATTGTTGGGTAGAGAAATAATCTTAACTCTTTACCATTGAGTAGTGTTTTTATGGAAGAAGCAGCAAATATTATGGAAGAAACCTGTGTAACCTTGAGTTTTAGTATCACTCATGCCCTGTTTTTTCTGCTTGTGGAAATCAAATTTATCCTCTGTTTTTATGCCTTTTTTCCTCATTTTTATCTGCTCTGTTTCTGCAGTTGCAGTTTGATGTTGGGTTGCACCCAGTGACATCTCATGCTGGATTTTTTGAGCTGGGTTTTTTGGTCAGTTCTCTGTGTGGGATGGTGTGACAGAGAGTTGAATAACTGTAAAAACTTCTTATTTTGCCGTGTAATTTTTGTAGATGGATTTGCAGATGAGTTCTCTGATGGTTTTGCTGTGCAGCTGATGGCTGGCTGGGCTGGTGTGACCTCTCAAATCAGCTGCAGGGTTCAGGCACTTTGGAATGACCAAAGCCACAAGCTCAGCTGAAAATAATGTCATTTACAGCCAGCTCTTCACAGACCTGCAGCACATCCTTTACAAGCAGTCTGATAATATCTAAACTTGATGTTCCAACTCACCATATTGAAAGTAGATAATAAATATGTAAGCCCAAGATGTGATGGAGTGATTATCAACACTGTACTTCAGAATAAAGCTTCTAAACACTTTCAAAATGAGGTGTGAGCACCTGCTGAGCACATTGTAAAGGGCTTTTCTTCTGTGGCCAGGAGCCTTTTGTGGCAGATGAATACATTGAACGGCTGGCATGGAGAACACCTGGGGGAGGTTCCAGAGGTGGAGAAGCTTTCGATCCAAAAAGGTAAAAAAAATCAAATTGCACAATGGCCAAAGTGGATGTGTCTCTAATTGTACTGGTTTATCCCACGGATAATAACCAGTGTATAGTGGTGCTGTGTGTCCAAGGAGGTTTGCATGTGGGAGAATTGCTAATTTGTGACCATGAACCAATTATTCAGAACTAATTATTCAGTGGCAACAGTAAGGGAAAGTCACTTTCTGATTGAGATCTCTTGAATGAAGGAGGATATGAGGCTTCACTGCTATGACACTTAAGCCAATTTAATGAGTTTCTTACTTTAGTTTCCTGAGCTGCCTTAAGACACAATAGTTTGTAAATACAAGGCACAAAAAGGTAGAATGGCAAGAGAGGCAGCTCTGGGGGTGAGATCTCATGATAAACTAATCTGACTTACTAAAATGTCAGAAAATTAACCTGACACAGTCAAAGGACATTTCTTCTGGAGCACTCTGGCTCTTTGGAGGCATCTGAGAAAGGATTCTGCTGAATTTCTAGCAAGATGCTGAACTCTGGACATTCATTCTGAGGCCTGTACCCTATGCAGACACATGATTTAAGCAGGAAGAAGCCTGGAAATGCACAACATTGTTCCCTGGAGCCCTTTCTCCACACTGTGCCCAGTATATACTCCAGTGTAGTTTATTTTGCACCAATAGTGACTCAGTTTAACAAGTCTGCATTTCTGCTGGTTTGCTTGTGTGAACTCCTGTGAGGCACTTCCATATTTTTCAGGACAAGAAGGCAAAACTATAAATTTTTTTCTTGTGCAGGGTGCCACAATTAGTATCAAAAAAGAAACTGATATTTTGGTGTCTATTTTTTGCTCTTCTGTTTTTAGAAGATGCTGCTTTTGTTTCCTAGAAAGAGTCTTGGAGTCTTTATTTCTTGTCTGAAAACCTGACCAGCAGCTGCTTTTGCTTCTTTCCTTTCTCAATATATTGAGCAGTGTTGCTGAATAAGTGCTGAATTGACACAAGCCCTGTTTAAAAAACAAACTCCAGCCTAAATCAATTTGTTAAAATTAATAGAGACTGCCTGCATTTTTCCAGGCTTTTGTTTAAAAAAAAGGCTTTGTGTCACTGTGGTTTAAATTTGATTTTCAATATATTTCTGTAAATTTAAGTGTCCTCCTAAATTTAAGTGGTTTTCTGTGGAATCTTCTTGCTCTTGGGCTTCTGGCAATCAAGGAGTGAAGGAGAGGAGTGACCAACATCTGCCTCACTCCAGTTTTCTTTAAAAAGTTGTACCTTCAAGTAACTGACTGGGCTAAAAGCCTCTTCTGATATTAAACCTGGACAGAAAAGTTCTGAAACGTTTCAGATGTTTTTAGTTCTTAGCATGAGTTTTATGGCTGTGGAGAATCTAGGACTAATCCATTCCTTGATCAGTGACTGGGATATTTATAAAATTAAGAGCTGAAAATGAGACTGAAATGGGACAGAATGGACAAAAACAGAAATGAGAGAGATGTTCAGAATAAAATGAAAGGAACAGAAGGAATTCAAGAATGCATTCAGATATTCTGTAATTGGGAGGAGTAAAATAGGAGTCTGAAAGAAAAGTTTATGGTGGGAAAGAGCAGAAAAAAACCCTCTGAGATGGGTATAGGAAGAAGTGAAGTCATAACAACATTATGAAATGATGGCTGTATCAGTTACTTATAAATAATTACTTACTGTAATGCTGATTTCTAACTTGTAACATGTACAGTAGAGAATATTTTTCTGTTGTATCCCTTACACTGAGAGAATTTACTGACCTAAGCTTTCTTTTTCTGTATGGGATTGATTTAGGGAAGATGGGGATATAGGTAATTCTGTACCTGTGGCAGAGCCACATTCTTGTGTGATTGATATTTTGGTGTTCCTCTCTCCTTTGGCCCACCATACACAGAGTTTTTATGTTAATATGCAACCAGGGTGATGCAGTTTAAAACAAAATTTTAGAAACAGAATTCTTCTAAAATATTCTGTTATATATAATAATATTATTGTTTTCTAAAATATTTAAATTTATTTATTTAAGTCTGCAATCTGATTTCTAAGTTGGACTTGGTTAGATCAGCCTTGTATGCAAGTTGCTTTTTTTGAGGTGTTTTAAACTCTTCAGAAGAGAGTGTCTTTCAAACTAAAAACTAAAACTGTTTTCCTGCATTTTATTCCAAATCAGATTATTGGAAGAATTTGTAAATCATATTCAAGAATTACAGGTAATGGATGAGAGGATTCAGAGGAAGGTGGAGAAACTGGAACAACAGTGCCAGAAGGAAGCAAAGGAATTTGCCAAGAAAGTGCAAGAGCTGCAGAAAAGCAACCAGGTAAATCTGAAGGGTAGAGTCAGTGGGAAGCTGTGCAAGTTTTCACAGCATAACTTTTCTTGGTGCAGGGTGTTGCTGTTTGAGATAAGAATAAAGAGGGTTTGATGACAATTTCAATTTCTCCTGTCAAAGGAGGCTTAATCTGCATGTTCCATTCATGAGTGTCAGCACTGCTGAAAGTGAGGAGTCTTGACAACAATTTAAAGGAAGACACTAAACTTTATGTGGGTAAACTTTAACTGGGCTTCTTGCTGAAGGAAATCTTGTGTTGCCTGAAGTACATGAAATGGAAATCATGAGTTTAGTGCCTGTGTTCTCCAGGTTGCCTTCCAACATTTCCAAGAGCTGGATGAGCACATCAGCTATGTAGCAACTAAGGTCTGTCACCTCGGTGACCAGCTGGAGGGGGTAAACACGCCACGGCAACGGGCTGTGGAGGCTCAGAAGCTGATGAAATACTTTAATGAGTTTCTGGATGGAGAGCTGAAGTCTGATGTTTTTACAAACTCTGAAAAGGTAAGAGCTGTCAGCAGGATGAAAGCAGTTCAAAGCACTAAGTGGGACTGCCCTAATTACAAGCTGCTACCATGACTTACCATGGTCAGACTTCAAACCACCGAGTGACTGACTTGTTAAAGTTTCATTGTTCTGAAATGTAAATTAACAACACTGGGCTGCAGATTGCTGATAAAGCAGTTGTATTCAGTGATGCTTAATGTGGCAATGTTGGCATTTTTCATTTTATGAAATTATGGGAGATTTGGGAAACGCTGGGAGGGCAATACAATATCTGCCTCTTTCCTTTGAACCCCTTGCCTCAGATCCATCCTGTAAAGCAGAACGTTTCTGAATGCAACTTCTTTGTGCCACTTTGCTCTGTTGGGTCAGTCCACTG
Organism: Erithacus rubecula; assembly: GCF_903797595.1. Lineage (NCBI taxonomy): Eukaryota > Metazoa > Chordata > Aves > Passeriformes > Muscicapidae > Erithacus > Erithacus rubecula. The sequence goes on from NC_136688.1 coordinate 56,770,657, forward strand.
GCCTTGGATACCTTTTTGTCACAGCATGCCTTTGGGCTTTGTATAGTCCTGTGGTTATGTCTCCACCCTTGGAATTTAGAGGAATCAGGCAGGAAAACTTCAAAGAAATGTTCAAGCATTTTGTTTTTCTTGTGCTTCAAGAGTACGTTCATGAAACAAATACAATCTGAGTGGTGTGACAAACAGAAATAAACTGAAGGGAAAAGGACATATTGGTTTTCCCAATGCAGTTTAAGTAAAGATGTTGGTTTGGGTTTGTTGGGATTTTTTTTTTTTTTGTTGGTGTATCCTGAAGAGTCTTCCTTCCCTCCTTAAAGTCTGTGCAGTGGTATGGTTGTAGTCAGGAAAAAAATTATAATAGGTGGAAACAGCAAAAACTTGATTTGTACATTCAGCAAAAAAAAATTATGTGCTTGAAATGCAGCTTGTGGAAGACCTGAGAACAGGTTAATAGTCACCCCCTCCCCACTGAGCTGGAGGTATCTCTCAGGGAAATGAAAAGCTAATCATTTTATATAATTGTATTCCCAAGGAGTCACTTGCACAGTGACTTTTGATTCATGGTCTGTGGATATATGGTAATTGCCAGTTGATAGTGCCCCTAATCCAAGAGGGAGCAGAGAAAACTTCCCTGATTTCCAAGGGAAACAGAAAGGTTTGAGTGTGGTGGAAGTTCTGTGGACAGCCTTTCCCAGAGCAGCAATTTTCTTTTTGTTCCTAAAGTAATAAAACATGCATTTTACAAATATTGAATGGCAGCATGGTGAATAACAAGTTAGAGAATGATGTGGTGTCTGCTCAAAGAATTCAATTTTCACTTTATTTGTAAATGAAAATTTGATGATACATCCTGTTGGAGAACCAGAAAAATTTGGTAGATAAATAGGGTAAACCTGGAAATTTGCAAACAAATGAATCTCTTTACAACCCAAAGAATAATAAGATACTCATGAAATCTGGAGAAAGACAGATGTAAAGGCCTTAAGACTTGTGCCAGTCTGCAGAGGAAGGGTGTGGGAACACAAACAAGAATTTCTGGATACAAGTTATCTTAGTGAGGCTAATTTCAGCCCTGAATTCTTGAACTTTTTGCCTCCTAGTTTAAACAATAATTTGAAGAAGTGTTTGTAGAAGAGCCTCCCCAGACAGGAGCTGTTGCATCTTTGTACTAAAAATACTTCTAAAGTATGAGATGGTAACAAATATTCTTAAATGAGAGACCTTAGTGCTTTGTCAGTGTCTTCTGATCTTCAAACTGATGGGGGTTTTAAATAATGTTATGGTGGATGTTATGATTTTTTTGTGCTCTGTCAGCCCTCACAAGTGTGGACTTTTCTTTGAGATATTGAGGGGATACTGGGAAAGGAGAGGCACAGAAAAGAATATAGTACACTTGTGTTCTAATTGATACTTTTCTCAATAGTGTCTTTTCTTAAAATCTGTTGGATTCCTTTCTTTCCCTACACTCCATTTGTTGCTTCCCACTTTCTCCCAGCCATGCTGAGCAATTTTTGACTTACCTCTCTGAAGGTTTTCCTTGCTGGTTTGTCCTTTTCTGTGCATTGTGTCTTCATCCTCTGAATCCTTCTAATATCCCTTGTGCTGTTAGCTAACCCATCTTCCTCCTGTACTGAAGATTCTTGAAGTGAACAAATCACTCCAACACAAATTAAGTACCAAAATTATCAACAGCTCACTTGTTTATCATGCAATAACATTGTTCTGCTTAATATGTTTACTGTTATTGTGTCCATTTCTCTGTTCATGTTCTGTATTTAATATTATTTCATTATACCTTTTCACTTGTGCATCTTTTGTGTTAAAATTCTCCCTTGCCATTATTTCTCCATGATTTTTCTGTTGTTTTTCCCTAGATACATTATAGCCTTTAAGATGTATTTTACAAAATCGATATTTCTTTTGGTTTTAATGGTTTACAGAAGCCTGATTCAATTAAAAATTAAAGATGTCCTGGTTTAAGCAGAGATCATGGAGTATTGATTTGTCATGGCTTCTCTTGTGCATAGAAAAAGTCCTGAATTCAATAAACTCTAAGTTCATTAGCAGCTATTGTGGGAAGAGGAAACAAAGAAAATGTTGTGTTTGTGGGATTTGTTGTTTGGTTTTTTTTGTTTGTTTGTTTTGATTTTGTAACTTTGGTGAATAACTGCTAATATACACACAATTCTATAGATCCCAGTTGTTAGGTATTAATGTTGCTGGCAGCTAATAGAAATAACTGCTCTTTCATTGGATTTATTTGAGGAGTGTAGCAGCTTCTGCCTTAAGAGGCTATTGTAAGCTGACAGTTCAAAACATAAGCTGCTCTTAATAGTCAGAATGGATACACTTTGAGTGCCCCTATTTCTGCTGAACAACCAGCCTGGTGTGATGCCTGTGCTCTCTATTCTTACCTGTGTGCCTGCTTGTATTCTTGAAAAGTTTTAATCCAGCCTGCTCTAAGTGGTGGCAGAATAGGATTTCATTACTTCCTTCCCTCTCACTAATTGGAAGAACAAGATAAACTGCATATTCTCCATGTTGTCCATTGTGTCAGTTTATAAAGCTTTTAGTCAGCAAATAATTCAGGTTGCAAAAAACCTCTGAGACCTTCAAGCCCAGCTGTTTCCCCAGCACTGCCAAGGCCACCACTAAGCCATGTCCCCAAGTGCCACATCCACATGGCTTTGAAATCCCTCCAGGGATGGAGATTCCACCACTGCCTTGGGCAGCTGTGCCAGTGACAGCCCTTCCCACGAGGAGAAATGTTAGATTCATTAGAAATTATCTAACATTAATAGATATATTATCTATTATTTCTAATGCATCAATTATCTAACATTTCTCCTTCTTTGGGAGAATGCTCTGCTTTGATCCCCTTTTTCCTCTCTCCATGCCAAGCATGGTCATGGCTTTTTTTATTTTTTTTTTTTTGCTATGAACTCTTTGTCCAGACAGCTCACACACCTCCACAGCCATCCCCAGTGGGAACATGTAATGTGACTTTTCATCCTATTTTGACCTATATTACTTTATGTTAAAGAAAAATACCTTAAGCATCTTAAAAGTACATATGAGAACTTGAAGGGGTTGATCTCTTCCACGGGTATGTCAACTCAACCAGCTTTAGAGATAAGAACTTTGTGTATGAAAATTGGACAGTGCAGGGGGAGGAAAGGAACAGCCCCAAATCAGACCTTCTTTAATCACTGTCATATTTTCCTCCCACCAGATTAAAGAGGCAGCTGATATTATTCAGAAGCTGCATTTGATTGCACAGGAGCTGCCTTTTGACAGGTAAAAATCTATCTGAACATCTTTTTTAAGGAAGTAAATCTTTGCACAGCTATGATTTTTCTGATGCTTCCCTTGTCTCCCCTTTTGGTGCTGTGCTTAGTGATTCATGGAGCTTTTGAGCTGGATTGTGTGCTTATTTCTCTCTCCACTATTCTCAGATTTGTGTTCACGCCCTCGTGTTGTAGGATCATCTTTACATACACATCCTAAACTGCTTAACAGACTTTTAATGGGATAATTTTGCTTTGCTGACTTAATGCTAGATTTGAATGAGATGCTTGTAGGTTTTTAGGGATATAAAGCAGGAACTTTTCTGTCGTCTTTGTGCTGCATGTTTTCATTTTTAAAGCAGAATGCCTGCTGTTCATGAGCTGTGATTTCTCATGTGATGTGGATTTGAATTTAATCACTCTGTATTTTTTTTGTTGTTAACAGGTTTTCTGAAGTAAAATCAAAGATAGCAAGTAAGTTATCTATCCAGTTCAACCCATCTTGCTGTATTAGAATTGTTAAAAATGATTAAAGAAGTGAGCAATACTGTCAGTATTACAGTTTTTGCCTGAATTACATAGCCTGATGGGTTTTTGTTGTTATCCCCTTTCCAGGTAAATACCATGATTTAGAGTGCCAGTTAATTCAAGAGTTTACCAGTGCTCAGCGCAGAGGAGAAATCTCCAGAATGAGAGAAGTAGCAGCAGTTTTGCTTCACTTTAAGGTAAAAAGTGAGAGGTTTAATTTAAATATGTGAATAAACCCAAGTCATGATACAATAAATGCCTGTTTTGAGTGAATGTATTTGTGTGGGCACATCCCTCATGTCAGATAATGTGTAACTTCAGGATTGTGTTCAGTCTCAAATCAAGTGCAGGGGGATAAAGGAGGCAGATGAGGGGGATTGAGGGCAGCATCAGTGGAGAACTTTCTAAGATAATCTCTTCTTGCATGGGTATGACCTGACTTCCATGCTTGAGAAAGAATGTTGAAACTTGAGATGTAGATCCACATAGAGTGGTGGTAAATGGAGTTTTGTTAGATATGTAACATAAAATGGGTTTGGAAAAATTATGCTTTAAATGAATTCTGGTTTTGTTTTTTTTTTTTAAGTAACTTTTTCACAGGCATTATATTTCCTTTTTTTGTTTTGTACTGAAAGCATGAACAACCTGCTCTAACATGGAGTTGTTTTACTTTTTCCACAGGGCTATTCCCACTGTGTTGATGTGTACATAAAACAGTGTCAAGAGGTAATGGACTTTTATTTACATCATTTCTTTCTTTACATTACATTATTGATTTATTTAGTCCTATAGGTTGTTGTACATGTATTCTAAAATGTGCTTCTCAATCCCTAGGGTGCATTCCTGAGGAATGATGTCTTTGAAGATGCAGCCATTCTCTGCCAGAGAGTGAATAAGCAAGTTGGAGAAATCTTCAGCAATCCAGAGACTGTGCTAGCCAAACTCATTCAAAATATCTTTGAAGTTAAACTTCAGGTATTACAAATTTTAGCATGTTAAAGTTCATTGAGGAATCTCTTAATTAAAAAAATATTTTAGCTAGTAATAACAATTAATGAGAATTTACAATACTTGTAATCTTTGTGTAAGGGTGTAGAATCAACTCATTGCTCTGTAACAATTCAGACAGATAATCAAGCCCATATCAAATAAATCTGGTTGTGCTCTGAGTACAGAGTGACTACAAATACTTTTGTATTATTAAATCATTGTCTTCTACAAGTGCATTTAACCCTCTCTGTGGATAATGCAGGAAGTGTAAATTAGAGATTTAAAAAACAAAGGAGAGATGAATTCCTTTTTAGTAAGACCTACACTTTGCAGGAAATTTCATATAATCTGGGAAGTAATGAGTACAACCTGTGGTTGGTTTTCTGTGGTTGATCTTCTAACTGATGTATCAAATTTTGCAGAGTTATGTGAAGGACCAGCTGGAAGAACACAGGAAATCAGATGCAGAACAGTACCTTAAGAATCTCTATGATCTATATACAAGGTATTTATATATCAGTGCTGAAATTATTGGATTGAAGCTATTGGAAAATAAACAGATTTATTGTCAAGAAAAAGAAGCCAAAAATGTAAACTTCTCATAAAAGCTGAGGGTTTTTTTGTCTATTAACCTTTGCAGTGATGGGTTTCCTAAGGAAAATTTTAAATGGCCATTATTATTTTCAATGGGTATTATTGTGATCTTCAAGAGTAATTTTAAAACTGTGCAAAAGCCAGTCCTCCCCATCTCACTGGCAACTTGATTGCAGTGGTGCTGTGTGTAATTAAACATGAATTATGTGAAATTCTTTACTTAAATGAGAAACTGCTCCAGGTCTTAATCACCATCATGGTTCTGTTGTGCTGTGTACTTTACAAACCTGTAATGCTGTAATTCATCCACATTCAACCTTTTCCTCCCCTTCCCTTCTTTGTTTCTTTTGCATAAAGAACCACTAATCTGTCAAGCAAATTGATGGAATTTAACTTGGGTACTGATAAGCAGACTTTCTTGTCTAAGCTTATCAAGGCCATTTTCATTTCCTACTTGGAGAATTACATTGAGGTGGAAATTGGCTATTTGAAAAGCAGGAGTGCTATGATTCTGCAGCGTTATTATGATTCCAAAAACCACCAGAAGAGGTCCATTGGCACTGGAGGGTAAGTTCCTTTGGGGAAGTTTTGTGATTTTTGAGGTGGAAGGGAGGTGGTGAGGGGAGGAAGGCTGTATTTGCCATGTCAGCTGCACAGTGATGAAGTGCCAAAAACCTACAGCTTTTTATAATTTGCTTTCACTTTGTTCTGCTCAAAAGTCTGTTGCTCTCAGTACATGTGAAATGTACTCAGTGCATGGTATTTGTACATACTGGAAATGAAAAATACCAGTTAAACCTATGTTTCAACTTAGGATCCAGATCCACAAAAGGACTGAAGCAAAACTAAGGTACCTAAAGCATGTATATGTGTGTATCTAAAAGCATACATTTTTTTTCACCTGCCCAGGTCTTGTGGTCCCCTCCCAAGACCTAGGAAGGGGAAAAGACCATAGCAATGTCAGTGAGAAAGCTCTTAGTGAGCCCAGAAGATGCAATGGACTTAGAGAAAGGTAAAACAAGACTTCATTATCCTCAGGGTAGAAAAACTAATGAAGGAGTAGTGAGAAATGGGATAGGAAGTATTAAAACTTGTGTGAAGCAGAGGTGCTAAGGCTAATGCACCTCTCAAAGTGTATCAGGAGTGAGGAATGATATGAAAAAAGCAGCAGTGAAGTAATTAGAAAAAAGCAAAGATGAAAATTTAATTTTCTTGGGGAAAATTAAATTTATTGTAGTGTGTAACAGTATGGGTTGTTTTATGCATGGAAATGTGTCGAAGCATGCTTGACTAAATAAAGAACTGCTGAGATAGTGGATGAGGATGAGAGGATTTGTGGGTGTGGATGAGATAGGAAGTGTTTGGAAAGTGCAGCGTGGCAGAGTGGATGGAGGCTAAATTTGTCCAGAGAGCTGAAGTGTTGTAGGATTCCAGTGAAATCACTCATCCCAAAGGAGAATAGCTGCTCCCATGTGTGAATGTGCCATTCCAGAACACAGCTGACCATGGAATCAGAGGTGGTAGTTTTGCATTTACTGGCAATTTTTGTTTTGAAAGCTTGCAAGACTTGTCTTAATGCTTGCACATCCTAAACTGTGTCTTGGGTCCTGTTTTTTGAGTTAACAACTAAAAGATGCTAAATTATTGTTGAGTTTAAGTACCAAAATTTCCACCTGGTGAAATCTTCTTGGGGTCTATCTTTGTTTCAGTATTCAAGACCTCAAAGAGAGACTAAGGCAAAGAACAAACCTACCCCTGGGGCCAAGCATTGACACACATGGGGAAACCTTCCTGTCACAAGAAGTGGTGGTTAACCTTTTGCAAGAAACCAAACAAGCTTTTGAAAGATGTCACAGGGTAAGTTTGCTTCCTGTGGTCTCCCTTAGTGGGATAATTTTATGAGATTAAGTCTTGAGCTGAAGTTTTTGGTTGAGGTGTGATAGGAAGAAGAAAGGACATTTGTCCAATTGTCTCATGTTTTTCATGGAAATGGAGTCACAGTGGAGGCTGAGGGTTTCTTTTTCCATGTGGATTTAGTTGTAATTTGTGAGTATTAATGCTGGCTGTTTTTGGAAGAAGTGGGGATGGTTAAACCTACTGGCTGCATTGCTTTTCTTACTAAATTAGACCCCAAACCTGAGAAACCTTTAGTGTGGTTTTCTTTTCCTGCTTTAAAAATACACTGAATAGTTCAACAGTTGTTTTCCTGCCTTCAAGTGTAATTTCTTCTTACATTAGTGAATGATCACCAATAAAATGCTGAGAGGAATAGTCTTAAACATTATTTACCTTGGTAACCCTCTACAGTTCCTTAAATGCTTCAGCCTAGCATGAAAAGGTATTTTACTTCTGATTAAATTGCTGGTTTTATTGCCTGTCAATCATATTTGTCTGGTACTTGGTGTAAATGAAAACCCTTGAAATTTAATTGCAGACTTAAATGTGATTTTTTTTATTAGCTAAACACAATGATTTCTAGGAAATTTCAATTCCTTTAACATTCTCAATGAACTTAAGGCAGAAAAACTTCAGATATTTGGATGTCTTAATATTTTATAAACTTAGTGGGCCAAAGACAGAGCAGGGTACAGACACAGAGCTGTTACCTGCACACCCTTGGGATCACCACCTTGCTCAGGGTGAGAATCAGTGACTGTAAGGCAAACAGATCATTATTTTTCTCAATATCAGGAAAATATATCAGGATTTTTCCTATTTAGGAAAAATAAATTGGTCATTTTAATGTAGCCATATATTGAAACACTTCAGTGTTTGGGAGTCTCTGTTGTTTGGTTTTTGAATTTTCTGGGGGAAATACAGCAGGAATATTTGTGAGTGTTGTGTAAATTACCTGGAGTTGCAGTAGTAATCTTTCTTCCTTGAAGCTTTATGAAAGTCTTCACCTAATTCCCTAAGAACCAAAGCTGTTTTTCCTTAGGTACAAAAGCCCTGTCACGTTTTTCTTTAGAAAAGGGATTTACTGACAGGTTGCTGTCCAAAATCCCACGTTGCTTACAGCTCATCAAAGTCCAGATGCTGAGTGTAAATGTGGGCATTGCTGCACTTAATAAAAGTGTTCATGCTCCATTGACTCCAGCTGAACTGTGCTAAATGTAGCCCAGCTTCTGCTGCATTATTTTTGCTCCAGTGATAAAAGAACACAAACTGGAGGTCCAGCTAACCCAGGGTCCTGCTTCTCTCTGTGGCCAGTGCCAGGACAGTATTAAAAGAATAAAAATACAGGGTATGCATAGATTAATCTCTTCTGTATGCATTTTCCAGTGGCAGGCAGGTTAGGTCATTCCTGAGACTGAATCTGGAAAACTGTTGTCAGGACTATTAATAAATAACTTCTTTTATTATTACTCTTCTTCTTATTATTATTAGAAACAGTTATTTTGCTTATTGTAGCATCCTGTTGCAGCTTCAGTTTATTTGTGAATACTGAAGGATTTATTGATATTATAGGTTGTTCCTGAATAATTCTGTGCATGGATACTTTTCATTTTGAGTAAAATCCCAATTATTCTGGAATACTTGTTACATTTTAAGCTTATCCCCTATGCAATATCCAATAAACTTTCAAATCTATGTAGAACTGACCTTTAGGATATTTTTTTTTTCTTTTTCTTTAAAGCTGTCTGATCCCTCTGACTTACCCAAGAATGCTTTCAGAATTTTTTCTATGCTTGTAGAGTTCTTATGTACTGAACACATCGATTATGCATTAGAAACAGGCCTTGCTGGTGAGTACAGTATTTCCTGAGCATTTCATCTCCTTGGCCTTTCTGTGCACATGATCTTTGCTGTGCCTTATTGATTGACCTTGTTCAGGATGTATTGGTGAAATTCAATCTGTTTTGTGTGTTTGGGGCTTGACATTTAATGGCTTCTAAAGTGTAACTTTCATTTGGGGCATTAATACACAGATGGAAACGTGCTGCTGTCTTTAGAAATATTTTTATCACAGAAATGGGGACATCAGCATTCCCTGCCTCTGTATTCTGTGTCATAACAGGAAAATATATTTATATTAAATCTTAATGTTTATAGAAATTCCGTGCTTGTTTATATATTTGTGTGCTTAGAGTGCCAGTAAATAAGAAAACTGCTTGTTAAAGAAATTAAAATCTTGACAGTGAGAACCTCTGTCTTGTAAGACAGCATCAAACTCACCATTCTGAAAGAGTTTTTAAATTGGCTGCTCTGTTCTGCTTTCAGAAATGTTACCAGTAAAGTATTTCTCTGCTTGTTACCAATATAGCTACAAGAAGAATTCTATATATGGCACCGTGGTAAATTTTTGAAACTCTAAGCCTGTCATTTAAGCATTCATGGAAAAAAATCTGCATATTTAAAAAGCCATCATGCTAATTATAAGAACTGCATATTGTTACAATTCTAATGAAACCTTCTTTGCTTTAGGCATTCCCTCTTCTGATTCAAAGAATGCAAATCTTTATTTCTTGGATGTTGTCCACCAGGCCAATACTATTTTCCATTTATTTGACAAGCAGTTCAATGATCATCTGATGCCATTGATCAGGTACCTTTGTTTTGATAAACATTTCCTCTGGTCTTTTTTTTTTTTTTTTTTTTTTTTTTTTGGGTGAAGAAAGCAAATTTTTTTCATTTTTCATCTCTATTAAGAAGAGTTTGTGCTTGGAGTAGTTTAACTGATATTGTGGAAGATAAAATATTATTGTGGGTGGGGGAAGAAGGGGAGTTTAAACAAATTGGTTCCTTTGGAAACAAATGGGAGAGGATGAGCTCCAGGAATATTGACAGGAAGGAAAGACATGTTGTTCTTGGGGATTTTGCTGCTGCATTCCAGGTGGGGCTCAAGGGGGTTTGTGGCTGTGCCCTTTTCCTGCTGGGGTGGGAAATCTTCACTGGATCCTTTTGGAACCAGCAAACCCAGAGATAAATTTCATTTGATATTTTAACACTGTCACACATTTTCTGTACTGTTGCAGCTCTTCTCCTAAATTATCTGAATGCCTTCAGAAGAAAAAGGATATCATAGAGCAAATGGAAGTGAAGCTGGATATGGGCATTGATAGGCAAGTAGAGATTCAAACTTTCTCTTAATCTTTTAAACCACACCTTTGTGATAGATGTTAACTGGCCTTTCAAGCATGAATAATTCCAGAAATCAAAATGGATATTTGAATTTTTTTTAAACACATAAACATACATTGTTGTGCATAAGAGATTTAGATTTTGTGTGGTTAGAGGATCGTATTTTCCATGGCAGATTTCTGGCCCAAAAATCCTTCTGGGAAGGATGGTAAAGGATTTTGCTTATGTTGAGAGAGTGCAATAATTCACTGTTACCTTATTGTCTCAAACTGCTGTTTTTCTACTTTGAAAGAGGGAGAAATGAGGATTGAAATAGGTTAAACACTTGCAGGATTTCCATTTAGGAGCAAGGTTTGACAAAAATAGGTTAAATGATTTGCTGGGATCTGTGCAGTGCTATGGATTAGACCAAGTCGTGGAAGTCTGGAGACCTGGAATAATTTTGATTCTGACATTGACTTGCTTTGAGGTTATGACTCATTTAATCTTTTTTCTATTTCTCAGAATAAAAATGAGAGGATAGCTGTAAAAATTGCAAATTAAAATCACAGCTGTTTTGCAGCAGAGAAAAATAATAAACTAATGAGCTTAAAATTAGGAAATGGAGCTGTTGTGTGATGCCCTACTTTTGGTTTGGTGTATTCTTTTCTGCAAGTGCAAGGAGAAAGGTGGAAATAGGGGATGTAAAGTGACAATTGAGATTTTAGCTGCTCCTGCTGCAGGTGACCTTAGGGGTTTAAACACAAAGTTGGAAATACTTGGAGAACTGAGCCCATAAGCTCAGGTCTGGACAGATAGAGATCAGTCATCAGTATTAGAGTGGTTTGTATCTGTTTGTGTTAAATAATTAATCTCTTAAAGACTTAGGAGAACAAGTCCTTGTCAGCAGACAATACATTGAAAGGCTTGTGGATGAGGAAATCAAAAAAAACTTATGTTTTTTTTTAAAAAGAGATTAGTTTTGAGATGAACATTACATGTAAAATGTGTTTGTGGGGCTGTTTCATGCTGCTTTGTGGTGCCACTGGTGCTGTTGAGAATTGATTGTCTTGCTTAAAGGATAGAGTTTAAAAAATAAAGCAAATTTTCAAAACATTGATGGTTTCAGCTTTATCCAATCTGGAAAAGTCCAAGTGCAGCTTCTTGAAAACCATTCCCAGCAATTATCTATCTCAGTAAAAGTGATTTATTAGCCAAACAGAATTAGTTAAACTGATTTTCTCTCAGTATGTATTTTGTATAAACAGCCTTCTGGGAGTATTTATTCCAAATGGAAATTGAGGAGAATGCAAGATATTATTTCTTTAAATTTCTGTTGATATGTGGACTTGGAATGAAATAAATCTGAAATACAAGCCTGAGCTCTATGCACAGTTAAAAAAAGAGGTTGTTTTTTTTTCCTTCTCTGGTTACATTTATTGTTTTCCACCCCACCCCAGCTTGAATCCTTCAAGGCCTGGAATGTCCTTGTTTTCTTTGGGAAGGTTGGGAGGATGAGGGGAGGGCAGGGGAGGAGAGGAGAGCCAGGGGGATGTTCCTGGCCAAGGTGGATACTGGGAGAGGTTTGCAGCTCTGTCACTGCTTTGCTGTTTGACCTTTGCTTTGGGCTCCAAGGAAAGCAGGGCCTTGACCTTAGATAATGTTCTGAACAGATAAATCCTATAAAGGAGAAATAATTGATGCTGTAAAACTCCATTAGATTTCTGGGAACAAGAGAAATACCAAGCTCTGGCAAAGGAAGAGGTTTTTTTATTCCCCTCACCCTTCCTTTATTTCCCAAGTGTTTTCTGATGCTTGCTTCTAATATGCAATGTGATCTAATTCTGCTAAACTCCTTGGAACACTTCCTTCAGATTCTCTCTGCATTGAAGGATGCTATCCAATTTCTCTGAAGAGCTGGATTTGAATGGATTACCTCACAATTAATGTGTCCCCTTTCAAAGCAGCAGACCAGCAGGCTGCATGCTCTGCTCCAAGACACTGAACTTGGAGGAAAGAGTTTTTAGGATTTTTTTTTTTAGGGTTTTTCTAACTGCTTACATGAAATCAAGCAGATCTCTATAGAAAAATGTTAGATACTGGGTTTTTCTCCCCCCTCATTGCTTTATGCTGCTTAGTTTTGTCCAGAATCGTGTCATTGTATATAAATATAAAAGTCAAGGAAATGAAAAAGTTCCCTTCAAAACCCAATCTGTATTTGTAACTTTAAAGGACACTCAATTGTATGATTGGACAGATGAAGCACATCTTGGCTGCAGAGCAAAAGAAGACAGATTTCAAACCAGAAGATGAAAACAATGTTTTGATTCAATATACAAATGTAAGTAACCAGCTCACCAGTGTAGTCAGGTACAAGATGCTCCTTACCAAACTCTCATTAAACGTGTATTTACTTAATTTACTTCCATTTTGCATCAAGCACCTCCAAACTCTGTTGTGAACTATTTTCTCAAGCTGAAAAGGATCATGAGTAGTCTTTATCTAGTGTCAGACACAAATCAGTGGGTGCTGGAGGAACTGGCACATTCTTTCCCCTCCCAAGAGGCTCAAATTTGGAACAAGGCTTTTAGCTGATAATTAGCTTTGAGCTATCAGTTTCAGAAAATCAATTATCAGGTACTCTCCAGTTGCTGGGTGCTTTTTCCTCTCAGAAAGGCATGGCAGAGTATCACAGGTACAGCATGAACATTTTGCTGCACAGTGTTGTCTCTCCAGTGAGTGTGTCTGAATCCCAGCCTGGGGGCAGCTGGGGTGGCTCATATCAGGGAAAAGGGCAGGGAGGAGTAGGGAACAAACTCAATGGGCAGAAGTGAGAGCATTCCCTGAATCCCTGCAGTCAGGTGGGAATGGGAGAAGTGCAGCAGTAGGTGCTCTGTGGGAAGGGTGAAAATCTCTGTATGGCTGTTAATTTGGATTTATAATTGTGACTCACAAGAGGCTTTTAATCACACACCCTTTTTGGTGGATCACTAAATTAAAAATCCAAATTAAAATGTTCTATTCTGAACTGATGTGAACTATAACTTAATTGAATATTTTCTTGCATCCATCTTTCTGCTGGCATTTTTGCATCTTTGTGTTGCAAATAAAAAGAAAAGTGGAAAATGACTAATTGTAGAATAAACTTTTACAACACATAGAGATTAATCAAATTTAGTAACTGATGTTCATCTTATAACGTGGAAGAAAGTAGATTACCTAATTCTTATTGACTTCTTTTTTATTTTTCTTAATCTAGGCTTGTGTTAAAGTGTGTGGCTATGTTAGAAAACAGGTGGAAAAGATCAGGAATTCCATGGATGGTAAGAACGTGGACACGGTTTTAATGGAGTTTGGGGTCCGATTCCATCGCCTCATCTATGAGCACCTACAGCAATATTCCTACAGCTGCATGGGAGGGATGCTGGCCATCTGTGACGTGGCTGAGTACAGGAAGTGTGCCAAAGACTTCAAGGTGAGCCTGTCATCAGGAGGGAGTGATGGCTGTAAAGAGTTTTGAAGGATATTTCAAGATTTCAAGCAACTCTTAATTATTTCTGGTTTTTTCCCCTTTGTTCCTCCTTACCCACAGATTGCACTGGTCTTACAGCTCTTTGATACCCTGCATGCACTTTGCAACCTTCTGGTTGTAGCTCCAGATAATTTGAAGCAGGTTTGCTCAGGAGAACAACTTGCTAACCTGGACAAGAACATCCTTCACTCCTTTGTCCAGCTGCGTGTCGACTACAGGTCTGCTCGTCTGGCTCGCCACTTCAGCTGAGAGCATGGCAGGACACCTTGCACCTTTGGGCAGCCTCAGTTGTTAGAAAGCACAGGGAATTATTTCTCACCAACCATGGGTGTAGCTTTTGTGGGACAGTGACTGTTCAGGATAAAGCAGCAGCCATATTTAAACCTGACCTTGTAGAAGGCGAGCAGGTGAAAATCTGGATGATGTTTCATGTTAGCTCAAGTTCTCCCAGTGAAGAATTTCACAAATCTACTTGCTACTGAATTTTTTTCTTTTTAAATTGGAAACATGTTGGTGTAGGAGAGCAAATGGTGCATTGAAAGTATTTTAGTCTTCAATATTGAATTATCAGATACCATTTGTTAGACTTGAAGTACAGAGCATAGCGTAGGTAATGGATTACATAGACTAGACCAGTGTAAAAACATTCTTCATCAATTTTAATGACTTAGACTTCAGCACAGCTAATCATAATCAAATTATCTTTGATTGGTGTTTCTAAGTCATTTCTTTCATTTAAAACCTTATCCTGCTCAATGTAATTTCTTGCTCTAATTAATTAGCTTGGAATTTCTTTGAGATGTAGGAGTAAAACACTATCCCAGAAAGACGTAATTTATTCATTGTGTAGCATTCTAAATAGAACTAAAGTGGTGAAAAAGTTTTGGATTTTTTTTTTTTTTTTATTTTTGGTTTCTTTGGCTTTGATTTATTTTTTTTTTAATGCAATAGTCAAGGGCCCATTGGAATGTACTGGCATTGTATGATCTGACATTCTTGTTTCTGTTTGATACCAGCACACTGAATTTTATATATGCTCCTGAAGTAAATGCAGCTGCCTTGCTAAGGCATCCTTATTACAAGTGAAGGTGCCCATTGTGGGGTTACTAGAAAAGAACTTTTTCTCCTGTCTTATTTTGTATGTAAATAAATTCAAATTGTAACAAAGTGAAAGGATGAAATGTAGCCCAGTTTTTCCTATATGGCAGGAGTGGCTCCAGCAAAAACCTAGAGTGGCAGATTCTGAGCTGAAGAGAATTGATCCTCAGTGCCTGAGCAATATAAAATGTTGAAGTGTGTGAAAGCTGCTCTTCCACTGATCATAACTTTGATATTGGACAGAGGCTACTCTGTGTCTGTTGTGCTCCAGGTTTATTCAGGGGCTCCTGGCATGGACCCACAGTGTGTGTGCAGTGAACTGAAACAGCAGCAGTGTTTGAAACATCTGGGGTGGCTTTTCCACAAGCAGCTGGAAATTGTTGTAAATAGACCTTTTTTTTCAGAGTGGGCTCTTGTGGAAGCCAGGCTGGAACTGCAGTGGAACAAATCCTTTCTAACATGTTCCTTCTACTGTGGGCTCAGCACATTTTGGAAACTTCTTTTTCTCCCACCTGCAGAGCAGCATTTGTATCCATTCACTTTATGGGTTGGTCAAAGAATTTTGTGTTCCTCTCCTTTTAATAAATTCCCGGGTGGGGTCAGTATTGACAAGACTTGTTGGAACTTCTCTTGCTTAGCTGGGGTTCTCCTGCTTCATTTTGGATTTAGGGGAGCATCCTATGGGTAAAGAAGGGGATGGA
This sequence comes from Erithacus rubecula, assembly GCF_903797595.1. Taxonomy (NCBI): domain Eukaryota; kingdom Metazoa; phylum Chordata; class Aves; order Passeriformes; family Muscicapidae; genus Erithacus; species Erithacus rubecula. Next base: position 56,786,448 of record NC_136688.1, read on the forward strand.
TGCCAGCCTGGCTCACAGCATCCAGGGAATCTGGCTGCTCTGCTCTGTTCCTTGGCCATGGCAGAGCCACAAAGGGGTTTGGACACTGGAGGAGGCACCTGCTTGTACTGCTGCCATTTTTGTTCCAAAAGCTCTGATGTGAATTCAGATGATACCTCTCTGTTACCTCTGTAACTGAAAGCCAACAATTTTAAGGCTGTGGTTTTATGAACCAATACAAAATCTTTCTACAAAAAAAAATAGAAAAAGAAAAATTAAAGTGTCAATTTGCTAACACTTCAGAACAGTGAACATCATCTTGAGATTGCAGATCACAGAAGTGCTTCAGAATTTGTTGTATGACTGTTTGAATTTTTTTAGGGTTGTATGAAATGTATTTACCATATTCCTTGCTTTATTAGCTGTGTTTTCCATGCATATGCTCAGTGCAATATTTCCATTATGCCTGTTAACAGGAGGCAGCAAAGAGTAGGTGAACACTTAGATATGTAAACTCTTCCTCAATAAAAAGAATTCCTTACAGATAGTTTTTTTTTTTTCATTTCATTTCCATGTTCCTCAAAGATATTTATACTCAATTGTATAAGCCCTTCTATTTAAAAGGAAAAAAAAAAAGAATAAAAGTAATTTTACTGACCAAATTTATCACTGGTGTGAGCTTTCTCCTTCCTTTAAAAAACCTCCCCATGTACACACTGAAAGTTTCTATTTCTGGAGAAGGCTGCATTGTCAGTAAGTTTATTTTATAATACAAGTTGGATTAGGATGGGGTGGGGGAACTATAATTTTCACACATTTTTAAGTTTAGAGCTCTTATAGCATATAATTTAGAAAAATATTTCCAGTGGCTTATGAATGCAATAAAATAGTATCTAAAATACAAATATGCCTTTTAATGTTCATATAATGAGTTAAAGTATTGCCTGTCTAATGTTCCCTCCTACAACATAGGCATTTATTTATCAGGCTGGCAGCCAAACCTGGGAGGGGGAGAGTGTGTGTGTGTGTAATTATGTTGTCTACAATTGGTGAAAATGGCTTTGCAGTAAACTGTTGTAGGCTGGAAAAGAAGCTGTGTGTTTTCCAAGTCCTGTAATTTATTAAGGTCATTTGCTATTTTGTTCTGTTTGCGTGTGCACAGAGGGCAAGAAGGGATTCTGTAACAATCTTTCACAAATAATGCAAAAAAAAAAAAAAAAGGGGAAACAACAGTGCTGGAAAATATAGAGAAACAGAGGGTAAGAAGTGAAGAAGACATAAACAAAAAAAGGATAAAGAGAAGGAGTTTTAAATGAAGAAACACATGAAGGAGGAGGTTAAAATAGAAATGATGGAAACCTGACACACACATCAACCTGGGAGAAAAAGCAAGATTGGCATTGAATCTCCACAGCTCCATCCCACCCTGAAATGAAACCAGCCTCCAGAGGAGGGGGCTGGCTGAAATACTTGGCTCATTCATCTGGAGACTTGGATTCAGCAGGAGGAGAATCCAAACCCAGTGTGTCTGCTGGGAAGGACAGGGACTGATGTGTGAGTCTGCAAGGAGTGCAAATGCATCAGCAAGGTGCAGCCTCGGTGGAGGGAAGGAGAATTTGCCAGAGCTGAGCTTATTTATGATTTTCTTTGAAGACCAGAGTGAGCTGGAGGCAGGTGAGTGACTGCTGGATTTGAGGGTGGTGTGATGGCAGAGGGCAAGCCAGGCTGTCCTGGCTGTGGTAAGAGGACTTGGGTTGGATTTGGGGTTGGCTTTTATTTTCCTCTTCACAAAATCATTTTAATTCATTGGTGGTGTGATGGAGAGTTGCCTGAATTGACTGCTGTGTTCCTGTGGGAGATTCTGTGTCCTGCAAAGTGCCTTGGTGAGGGTGAGACCCTTGAGTCCTTTCCTGGGCTGGCTGCACCTTGTCCTGTCCTTCAAAACACAAAGTTGCAGGTTTCTCAACCCAGGATGTGCATGGCAGGGACCATTCTTGGTTCTGGATGTCACCAGAGCAGGAGGTGGCTCTTTGGATTAAGTTTTCATGGCAGTAACTGTGTTAATTCAGATTAGCACTTGAGTTGAACCACTCATGAGCTGGAAAACCACTTGAGGCTGTGATTTTTCTGTACATAAGCAGCAGATATCTAAACAATTGTCCAACTTTAAATGCAGGTAGCAGCCCTTCCCTTTTGCCCTTCTTGTCCCAGGAGCAGCAGGGAGGACAGGCCAGCCACCAGCTCTCTTCTAGAGGAAAACAGAAAGGCAGGAGCACCTTTCCTGTCCTCATGTTCTGCTGGATTTTGGTTTCTGGGCATTATTTCCCCCCTACCACATCCTTTGTGGTAGCTGTAAATGAAGACAGATTTCTTTTTTCCTTCTACATCAAGGCTGGCATGTTGTAGATTTTTTTTTTTTCCCTGGTGTTTCTACACATGTTTTAAGGAGGGGAGGGAGGCAGATCTCCTGCCCAGTTACATTCATTGCTTTGCTTGTCTTTTCCCCCCTCCATTCTAATTTCTTTTGGTGGTAGGAGATTTCTCTACCACATCTTCTGCTTATTTTGGAGTGGGGAAGCAGCTGTGTTTGCCTGTCGACTTTACTCTTGTGTGGGGCACAGCCCTGTGTCAATACAGCCCTCAGTGTGTGTGGAAACCTTGCTTTCTACTTTTATTCTGCAAGCTTTATGTCCCTGTGCCCTGTTTTCCTTTCAGATCTCAGGACTGCACTATCCCTTTCCCTCTGTTACCACTTTGCCAGAGAGGGAAAAATCTTTAACTTTGCAGTGTGGCTTCTGGGAGACCCTTTACACATCATCTGGGGCTTCTTCATCCATGTGGAGCCTGGTGGGAGAAGTGTAGCTGCCTTCCCCTTTATCCCTCTACCTTCCCCAAATTCTCTCATCTCTGCAGGTCTCTGTTTCCATCTCCTCTCTCCTGACCTGTAAATTATATTGAAATTTCATGTAAGGGACCAACCATGGGGGAAAAAGTGTCAGATATCTCAGCTTTAACCTTTAGTTAATGTGCCAAGAAAGTAACATGGAATGCAAAATTGAACCATTTCTGAAGAGTGTCTTTGAGATCAGCTTAAATCAAAATTACTTGTTTTTATACTTGAAGTTTTCTTAGTAATATATTTATTGGTAACTTCAGTTCATCCTGATATGAAACTAAATCTGAGGCTTGCTTGCAGCAGTGCTAAATCTTGCTCATCCTCAGTGCTGCTTTTCCTCTGTGGAGTGAGAAGACCTTGGAGCTGAGGCTGGAACACAGGTGATCCACAGGCTGTGGCAATTCCCAGCCTTGCCTTGCTGTCGTGGTGCAGCTGATCAGCTCATCCCTGCTGTGGGGGGCCAGTCCCATGTTCCCTGTCTGCCCTCACCAGCCATCCCTTCAGTGAAAAACCTTTTCCTGATATCCAGTCTCCTCCTGGGGTCAGAGTTGTTCCACCCCTCTCATGTCATTTTAGAGCAGAGCCACAGCTGTCACTGCTGGCTTCTTCTGCTGGTCTTCCAATGTGCAACACTCTTTGAAAGTTGATATTTAAATTTTTTTCTTCTTGAAGTGTTAGACCTCCTCTCTCTCACTGATACCACAACCATCTGCTGAATCCAGAGTGTGAAGGAAGAAGGGCTGGTTCTGGATCAGTGGCTGCTGAGTTTTGTTGTTCTCAGACCTGGATCTAGCAAGGCTAGAGGACAGAACAGACCAAGAGGTGCTGGGTCTTTTCATTCTGAGTGCACAGTGGGGCTCTGTAAATTTTTGGGGCTGTTTCTCCTCCCCAAGGGAGGCTGTTTCCCTTGAAATGGGCTCACCTTAACCCACCTGCTCTGTTCTCAGGACTGCCCTTGCCCCTCCCAGCCCATCCCAAGGGTTTGTCCTGGCACCAAGGAGCCCTGGCAGTGTCTTGGATGTGCAGCTGCTTCTCCATCAGTCTGTAGGGGACAGGGGCTGCTCTGCTGTCAGGGGTTCAGCATCATCAAGGACCCCTTTTGCTTCAAAAGAAAAGAACTGTGGAAAGAAGATGTGTCCAGAACCAATTCCAAGCTCCAGGTGTCAGGATAAATAGTTCAGGTTCAGCTGGGTTGCAGATGGTCATTGTGAACCCTCCACTGATCTTTAACTGATGTTTGAACATTGTGGAGAAGCCAGTGAACACAAGCTGGAATTTGAAACATTTTTATAACACTCATTTTACTGTAAACAATTCATTAAAATGACTTGCTAAGTCTTAGGCAAGTGGATTTTTGGAGGTTGCTCATTTTACTTATCCACCCAAAGTCAATTTGAGTATGAATATATAACATTTTACTCATAATAGCAAACAACTTCAGAGAAGAGACATTTATTCTGGAGGCAGAGATTCAAACTAGACAGCAATGATGCATTACAAATATATAATTATTTGCACTAATATTTGAGCAGGTGGAATGGATTAGTACATGGTCAACATTGCACTGCTGATAACATGTATTTTTCTATATTAATATGTACTGTGCAACATGTATTAAAATTGTCAATAATTCATTTTAGCAGAGATAGCAATATTTATATTGCTGTGTTCTACAGACAGCAGAGTGAATTGTTAAAATGTGTAAAGCTGGGCTAGATTTAACCAAACTTTGTTTCCCAGCATGTGTGGTTTTAATTTCTCATTAAGAAAATAAAAAAATAACACCTTTCAACCTGGAAAGATTCTTGCACTTCCATGAAATTTCTTATCCAAATCCTTTCCTTCTCCCTCCAGCCTGTTAGGGAAAAGCTTGAAATAAAATCTCCAAGACCCAGTACAGCCCCTTGTAATAGGTGGATTCCTTCTGTGAGTTTTCTTGAATTATATGGAGATCAGATGGTTTGGATATTTTCTTTTTTTTTTTTTTTTTTTTTTTTTTTTTAAGACTTGTTTTGTCTTCTGCTGTTGCTTGTTTTCCCTTGGACAGGGCTTGGAGGAACCTGGGGCAGTGGAAGGTGTCCCTGCCATGGCAGGGGATGGAATGAGATGATCTTAAAAGTTCCTTCCAACTAAAATAATTTTTAATCTTAGATCATGTTCTCTGCCACTGTTTTTTGATAATTGTTTTGTTCTGACATGCAGATTTGGGGATGTATTTGGGGGAAAAAAATGGATTTTGCTGCTTTTTTCCTCCTGGGAAAATCTGTCTGCAGGGAGGCAACTAAATTGCAAGCAGCAGCAGTTGAGAGCAGCCAGAATCCCTGAATCCACCTGAAGACTTCAAAAGAATGATCCTGACCAGCCTGACACAAGTTCAACTGGGCTACTGAATCTCTCCATTTGTGCACCCTTTGTTTTTTTTGTATATGTGGGGGTTTTTTGTGTATATGCTGGTATATATCAATCCCAGAAGTGGCTCTGGGGATGGATTGCTCCTTCCTCTTGTCTAGGCAGCTCCTTTATTCTGAAATAGCATCTTATGTTTGAAAAGCTTCTTTAAATGTGGGAAGACTTCTTTCTTCAGTGTCAGAGCCTCTGCCACGAATGTCTGCATGAACTGAGCCCCCAGTTGAGACTAAAGAGAAGAAAAGTCTTGTTTAGCTGTTGAGAGTCAACTTGCTGCTTTTTAATTTACTTTTTTCTTCCTGAAAAGTGAGGGCCTTAAATAGTAATTTTGAGGCAGAGCTTGAAGTCCAGGTTTTCTGAAGGAGACCAGAAATAGCCTGGCTTATGTTTGCTCAACATATAGGGCACAATGCCAAATTCACTGCTGGTGTGAGCAGCTGTAACTTTGCCAGCTTCAATGGAAATATGAATTTTTAAAAGTCCATAAGCACGTTAGACACATACCTTTGTCTTCCCACAATTAGTTTTGTTTCCTGCATAGCACGAGGCTTTCTGTAGTACATAATCCAATGCCTAAATATAGTAATTCCAATGCACTTGAGATCAATTAGATTTGTACTTTTAAACTCAGTTTTGTCTGTAAAGATAATGTTATGTTGCTGAAGGGATTTGGTATTTAAAGAGTCTGAACAAGTCTAAGTGGCTCTTGGGCATTTTAATTTTTATTTAGCTGCTTTTAGCCCAATCACTAATCAAATTAAAACCTACCATGACTGGTGTGTAACTCAGAGCAGACAGTGGAGCATCTTTAGCTTATAGCACTTAATTTTTTGATGAGAGGTGGTGCTTTATTAGCAAGGAAAGGGTCCTCTTTTCTGCAAATTGAAAAATAGGTTAAAGTGACTTTAGGGGGAAAAAAACCCACGTAGGTTCAAGGCTGTAGTAGTCCCTGCAATGATGGGCAAAGATCTCTTTGAAGCCTTTACATGTGAAGGCACTTTGCTTTAAAGGAAATAACTTTATTTAGTTTTTACAAACAACAATCCTGTAAGAATAACTCTGCTGGTTGTGTGAAGGGAGGAGGGGGAGAGTAAGAAAGAGCTGTCAGCTTCCCAATAGGACATGATTCCAGAAGGGCCCCTGAGCTCAGGCACTGGAGGGACAATTCCTTGTGCAGCAGTGGCATGATCCCAAACGTGGTTTGTTCCCATCAAGAAAACCAGAGCTGTTCTTTGTACAACGTGTAATTCTCTCCATGTTGGTGTTTTCCATTCAGACCCACCATGTGAGGCAAGGAGCAGGAAGGTGGGGATTTTTCTGCTTTGTTTCATGGAGAAATGGTACATTTAGCAAAGTGAGGGGCCAAGCTGGGAAGGAGAAGGCAGGAAATGTGAGGGCAGAACTCAACAGCAGTGTCAGCTAAGGGGGAGAGTTCATCCTGGGGCTTTATTTCCAGGACTCAGTAAAGTCCTAATCAGGCTCAGGAAATGTCTGCTCTTAGAAATTCCTACGAATCTGTCAACTTGGTTTTTAAAAAAACTGCATGAGTGTCAATTGTGCTGTCACTCACACACTCCTACTCTTGTCTCCAGCTTTGAGCTGGAGTGTATTTGCCTTTAATTGTCAGTGCCAGAAAATTGCTTCATGCCAAAAAAGACAAGGAATAGCTCTCCTTCTTGAGCATTCCCAAAATAGACCCAGAAAGAACTGGATGTGCTGAGGAAGCTAAGGGAGAGTGACACAACATTTTTAAAGTTTTCGTTTCAATTCAGTGGGTAGTTATTTTTTGGATGTTGAACTCTGTGGATTCCAAGGGGAAATGGAAAGGAGCCAGTTCTGTGATGGAACAAGATTGCAGAAGACAACACAGCTCCTCTGCACTGCCACACAGGACAGAACTGGAGCCAAAAGGAGCAGAAGTGGAGCAGCTCCCCAGGCATGGTGGGGAACTGATCACCAAATTCCCTTTCTGTGAGTTTAAATGGGCACTGTGCTCCTTGTGCAGCCTCCCTCTATCACAGGCTGTTGGGAGTTTGTAATTAGGGGCCTTGCTGAATTTTTCAGAGAGAAATCAGAGCGCAGAGATTGAATTAAACCTTTTGGATAGATTGAAGTATGTTAAGCTACTTACACATAAAGAAAAAGTGTAAGTTTAAGTTTTAGAATAAGTAAGCAAGTAAATAAGTAAATTTTAGAATGAGCTTCAAGTGCTTTTAGTAAGTAAAAGGTTTTAGATGCTAGCGTAGAATGTGAGTTCTAGTAAAAGTTGAAAAACATAGTTTTAGATACCAGTGTTTTAGTGGAGGCTTTAGGAGCATGGTTTTAGACATAATAAAACTATAGTAAGAATGTTGTTTCCATGTTTTAGATAAAACAAGATTAAAAAAATACAGCCCAAAAAAAAACCCACCAACCCCAGAGCACTAAAAATCTAACCCCACAACAGACTAAGAGAGAAGGGATCTGTTTCACAGTCTGAGTCATCCTGGTGTGCAGCTAAAGCAGGACAGATTTGCTTCCTAGAAGAGCCTCAGTTTCTCCTTTACTTCTGAAGGGATGCAAACCACTTGTTCAAACCAGCTAAAATGAGAAGCCTGATGAGGAAGGTAACCTCACCTACTTGTAGAGGCCAAGAAAGCCATGGCTACTCATTAATTTGACCACTGAAATCCATCTGTGATGAATTCATCCTGTGTGGCTCTTTGGATTTCTTCTTCCCTGTTAACAGGGTGTCTTTATTTCCCTGCTAAGTCTGGTGGTAGACTGGGGAGCAGAGAAGTTGATAGCAGGCAATGCTTCCTTTGTGTGTGCAGGAATTGCCTCTAAGAAAACTGCAGAGCCCCTCTCTGGAGCCCATGGGTGTGTGTCCCATGGCAGAGCTGTGTGAAGGAGCACGTTGGGCTGATGCAGGATGGAAAATGCTTCCTGAATTTTTACTCTTGGTCTCTTTGGTGATAACAGAGCCAAGGGATGAGCCTCTTCTGGAGGAGCCATTCTGTTGTGACTGATGAAGAAAACAACCAAATGGAGGAGAGAGAGAAAAGAGGTTAAACTGGACAAAAGGCTTGGACAGAAATCTGAAAAACGCTTCCTTTATTTCTCCTCGCTTTACTCTAAACAAGTCTTTGATTTCTTTAATCTGACACTGGCTAACTTCAAACAAAATGAGTTTTCTTCTAGCTTGGTTCCCTTCTGCTTGGCATCCCTCTCCTTGCACACCTGCTGGTCCTTGGCAGGGCAGAGCAGCCCCCTGTCCCCTCTCCCCCTGTCCCAGCCCTGCCTGCCTGAGTGGCAGCTGCTGTCTGCCCAGCGAGCTGAGCTGCAGCCTCAACCATCTGCAGATGCCATCCATCTGTTCATCACTGCCTTCTGGGAGCCATGGCCCTGCTCCTCTTCTCCTTGCAGGCCTCTATCCTGATTCTTTTTCCACAGTGAACTTCCCTTCTGCTGGATCCCAGAAACCTGGGTTTTTTGGCACTGACCCCCTGGAGAACACTGCTTTTGACCTGAGGCCTTGGAGAAGCTTCCAAATTTGAGTGATGGAGTTAAAATCACTGGTGTGGAGTTAAATAGAAGTGTGTGATTTCACATGGTGAAGGGTTTTAAATTTGAGGTTTTTATAATATAGTAATAGATATAGGACAAGAGAAGGATTTTAGGTGGTGTCTCCTTTTGGTGTTTTTATTCCTTCTTCATGGTTTCAGGCAGTAGTTTCTGGTTGGACAGTCAGTGCTGCACTGAGGGTCATGGGAATTTGGTTATTGGGTTAAAAGTATAAATAATATAGATGTTAATTCTCTATTGAACTGTTTAGCTTTAAGAGACCTCGTAGTAACTGGATCTTCCTCCATTTTTCCTCACCTTTTAGCAGGTGGCTAGAAGTGCTGCTGAACTTTCTGTACTTTTGATAAGATTGAATGAACAACCAAGCCTGAACACAAAAAAATTAATTTCCTTTGTGTATTTTGTAATCCTGGCTCTGAGTGAAACAGAAGAGGCTGAAACAAAGCAGTAAATAAGTGGTTCAAACTCCCACTGCTTTACACCTTCATAGCTGCAGTTTTGCAATGCCATGCCTGGCCTGAGTGGCCTCTCAGGTTTTTGGTATTTCAGAGTTACTCAGGCAGTATTTTGGGGTGCACCTCATGTCTGCCTGCATTGCTGCAGGGCTCTGGTTGTGACCTGCCCTCACTGCTTTCACCCTTTTGTTTTCTAGGATCCATTTCTAGCTAAGGCTTATCAGCCCATAACAGAAATAATGTCTTTTGCCCTTCCCAGTGCAGCTGAGGAATTAAGAGGTTTTTTTTTTCTCCTGTGCAGCATTGAAGTTTATTTCCAGCCATCCTATTTGCCCTTCTCTGTGTTGTGAACTGTGAGCCACAAAACATCTTTTTGCCCCATCAAAGGATCACTTGAGCTTCCCAAAGTGTTTATTTTATTTTATTTTTTTTAAACCAGTTCCCTGAGTTGGAGAGTCTCTAAAGCTGAAGGCCAGCACCAACATCAAGGAAGAATTATTTATCTCCTTCTGAAGAAAATCCTGGGTTTGGCTGGACATCCTCCTGGATGCCCATCTCTCCCAGAGTGCTTCCATCTGACCTGCCATTCTCTTTCCACTCTGCCTTGGGTCTGCCTTACCTGGAGGCAGTTCTGATCCCCAGCACTCCCTCCCTCCCTCTCTTCATCCCTCCTCCCAAGCTCCACACACTCCTCAGCCAAGGCATTTTTGGCAGGATAGGCAGGAACTATTCCAAGAATAGGATCTTCAGCAGTCAAACAGTTGCTTGTCATCTTGTCCCCTCCTGATTTGCAGGTGGCTTTGAGTTTCCCTGTCTGGCAACACAGGAGGCAGCAGCTAGCAGAGTTCCATGACTGAACTCAAGGTAACAGCAGAATTTGGGATGACAGCACAAGACATCACCTTTTTGCACTGTGCTACCCTGAAGGCAGGCTTCTCATCCTGCAAAATCCTGGAAATTGTGGTTGACATCAGCCTTGATGGAATGGAAGAGGTGTCACAACCAGCCCAAGGCTGCCTTGTTGTGTTTGGTGTTTGATTATTTGGGTTTGGGCACCACTGGCTGCTCCTGTACCTGTTGGGGGTGGGATGCAGACTCACTGTGTCAGTTTAGAATCTGTGACTTTAATCTTTGCTCACTTGGATTTTTCTTTAGTGTAGCTTTTGCAGGTGGAAAATTCATCTATGGCTGCACTTAGCTGCTTGTGTTCCCAGATGTAGGATAGACTCAGGATAATTCAGATTGAAAGGCACCTCAGGAATTCATCTGGTCCTCCCACCCCCACTTTTAAAGCAGGATCAGCAGTGAATTCAGGTCATAAAGAAGCATTCAACAGCCCCAAAAGAGGTGCAGAGCCTGATTTTCTGGCTGTGTGCATCTAAACCCTGTTTTGCCAGGGAGGGTGTTAATGACTTTTATTGTGTTGAACACTGGAGTAAACCAAGCCTGGTTTCCTGGGGAATGATGCCCAACAGGTTTCTCCCTCTGCCCAGTGATCTGAGAGGTCCTTAAGTGAATCTGTGATTCTGAACTGCTTTAAATCCCTCTGGGGCACCCTCTGTGCTAGCTGTGTGTGCTCTGGATCCTTGTGGGACACACAGCATCTGGCACATCTCCTGGATGTTAGCATATGTTCTAACTGGACACCAGTTCACACATTTCAGCTGGGCAGCAGATGGGATAAACAAACTGCTGCTGAGCTCACTCTTTGGTGATGCACTGATTTGTACTTCTGATCTTTGCATTGAACTTTTTGCATAAAATTTGTTGGAGAATTTTTGGGTTTTTTTCAATCTATGCCTTGGCAACTTTTGGTTAAAAGGGAACTAATGTGCCAACCTGAGAAATTAATAGGAACCTAGAATGGTTTGTGTTGGGAGGGACCTTCAAGACCATCTCATTCCAACCTCCTGCCACCTTCCACTATCCCAGTTTGCTCCAAGCTCCATCCAGCCTGGCCTGAAACTCTTCCAGGGGCAGCCAGAACTTCCCTGAGCAACCTGTGCCAATGTCTCACCACCCTCCCAGTAAATTCAGAGAGAAGAATCAGTTTGGATGTATCCATGGCTGGACCCTGAGCTTGCCTGGTTTCAGTTTAGGAAAAAAACTTTAGGCTTAGTCCCTAATTTAGGGAAGTGTGAAGTCACTTTGTACTTGCCATCACTGACATCTCACCTGGTTTAAAGTTCAGCAGGACAACTCTGCTTCTAGGAGAGGTTCAGTCAGACACTGTCTGATTCTTGGGGTTTGCTTGGCCAGATGAAACAGAGACACTGAGCTCCCCATGGGAAATAATTCAGGGTTATTCCTGTGCACAAGTCCAAAGTGACTGTCCCAAAGCTCAAGGGATTAATCTTTATTTCAGTGTCCTGTAGCAGCACAGAACTCAGGGTGGATTTGCTATGCAGATTTTTGCCTGAAATTCTTCATGGGAGGTCTCTGCTCACTGGGTACCCTCCCAAATTAAATTTATATTCCTCTTGCAGCAACAGAAAATACAAAAAGTTAAAGGATACCATGAAGGAAGGGCTCGTTTGGTGAACAGTGAAAGATGGTCACTGAATGTTCTTGATTCTCCAAGGACAGCTTTACTCCCCATACCTCTGTGAAATTTGGGGGTTTTTTGCAATGTGGCTCTCATTTGAGGTCAATACTCAAGAGAGGGAAGGTGCCTCACTCACACCCCAAGCAGAGAAACAGTTAAGCATCTTAAGCTGTGTAAGCAAAAAAAAAAAAAAAAAAAGAGGGGAAAAAATGTTGCCAACATATTTTTGATAAAAGACAGGGAAATGACAGGCTGTTTGGGGTATGCAAAAAATTTTTCCTTTCATACATATTGACAGCCAGAGGGGGGTTATTATTGAGAATATGGGTAAAGTTACTGCCAATTTCTGCTGGTACTCATGTTTAAAAAGAAACTATGGAAACCAGGAGTAGGAATATTAATTAAGTTCAAATTTGGAATGCCTTTGCCAGGAGTGGCTGCCTGAATTCAATGAAGGAGCCTGTTGGGTTGCAATTCACTATGTTGTTTGCAATTTAATAGAATGCTGAACTTTTCATAAATTAACATGTTGTTTCAATAATCTGATTAAAAGGTTATATGTTGATAAGATTAGCCTTAGCTGAGCTTTTTCCCCTTCTTGCTTAAAGAACCAGTGTATATTTTCTTTAACCAATTTGCAGCCATAAATTGTACCTTAGGGGCAAGATCTTTGACTCCTTTAGATTTTGGAAGTGAAGTTGGAGTCAGTGCAGCTGTAAATTTACATCAGTGAGGGCATGACCCTTGTCCCCAGGTTCTGGTGACCATCTCAGTTATAAAGATATTCAAAAAATACTGATTTTGAAAAAAAGGCTTTGATTTGAGCTGTGCAAGATGATTAATCCTATTTTTATGGAACATATTGGGATGTGTGCTGTCTCTGGTAGCAGCCAAAGGAATGGAAACACAGAATGCTGTCTGGAAATGCCTTCAAACAGAGCAAAGAGGTCCTTGTTTGCCCATTCCTTGTGTGCTTTCTCTTCTGCCTGGGTCCAGCCCCACAGCTGTTCATCCATTTCTGGATCTCCAGCAGAACCCTCATGTCCAGGTACATCAGCTGGCACCACACTTGTTGGGCAGAAACAACCAAAACCCCAACAATGACCTGAATTTTACATCAGATAACAAAAACCACAAACCTGGAAAATCAGATGATCAGTTATGAGTCAGGGCCCAACCATCAGCCACTTCCCTAAACTATTCCCATCAATTATTCCTGGTTGATGCCCCAGTCCTGAGCCCAGCTCACTGAGCTGACACACTCAGTGTAAATGTTGCTCAAATCTCCCTATCCCATGATCTTTCCTGACAGCCAAGGACAGATTTTCCAGTGGCAGCTCTCACAGTGCACAACCCTCAGCTCAGCCAGGGGAGGTGGGATGAGTGATGGAGGGACAGGGCTGTCAGCTGGGTTATCCAAGGGATGTGCTCTGCACAGGGAAATGCATTCCAGGTAATTCCCTCAAAACCTCTCGCTGGAGGTGGGTGGTTCAGGGAGTTTGCCAGCTCTGTGGAAGAACAGAGCAGCTGCTCTGGTTTTTAACTGCCTTACATCTTTGTGGTAAGAGCAGGGGCTGTGTTCAGAAAGCACTTATTAAGCCAAAAATAACCCCCCATTCTTCTGTGAAAAGCGAGTTATAAATATAATCACAGCCAGCAGTAGATCTCAAATCTAAATTGCACGCTTTGCTGGGAGGGTTTTTTGTTTTTTTTTTTTTTTCCCCCAAGCAGAGGTGAGGAGATGCAAAGCTGCACTTGCAGGGTGTGGTGGAAGGGAGGCAGCCTTGCTTCAAGTAATGCAGCTCCTGGGCCATAATCCAAAATGCACAGTAGGCAGAAGTTAAAAGGAAGTGCTTGCTTTTAGGTTTTTAAACTATATCCCTTAATCCTGGGTGATGATTGACAATGATGATTTAGAGTATGAGGTGCCCCTTTCTAATCCGGCAAGTTTGATGTTATTTGTGTATCTAGTGTGGCTTTATTCAACTAAAACTAAATGGGAGCCTGTGCAATTGATGCCACATTTCAGAGATGAGTCCTGGACTGGGAGTCTATTTACAGATTAGTGGATACACAGCTTCCATAGTAGTGGCCTTTTTAATGTGTGTGTGTGTGTCATTTAAAGACTCCAAAAGGCAAATTTACAATTAAAATGTTTCTTGCTGGGTAAGAATACTGGTGGGAGACTTTTTACATAATTTAATTCACCGTGAAGGGAAGCAATATACAAGATTATATTAATCCTAGTTTGATAATTATAGTAAAAGAAGAATACATGGTTGTATTTAATATAGTGATAAAAAAGCTATAGTTTATTGGCTTTGTGTTTTTATTATAGCATATGTGCTTGATCTCAGCTCCAGCAGAAATGCTTCTCGCTGAAGTTTGCAGCAAGTGAATGGAAAATGAAGAGGACAAAACAGTTAATGAGTATTTAACAGGTTTTTGTTTTTTTTTTTTAAGTTGAGCTGACACTTTTTATCTCCTGCCATCAGCAGCTTTTAAATCAATTTTGCTTAAAGAAAAGTAATAATAAATCATGATACATTAAAAATGGCAAAGACGGGAAGCATCTGGTGGGGGGGAATAAAAAGCTGGATATAACTTAAGCATGTAAAGCTTTGCAGCATCTTCTGCATTTTCTGGGGTTTACTGTTGATTTACCAAATGCAGAGCAGCTAAGATGCACACTCTTGCTGATTGAAGCTTTGCATGTATGTTTAGCATTAATCAAAAGCAGCTGTAGTGGAGGGAAACCTTCTTTCTAGCCAGCCAGATTATATTAGATTAAAATGATCCATATGTAAGGTGTTGCAATACCTACTACTGGGGCAGGAGGGAAATCACATTATACTTGCAACTAGATTAACACAGGGATTGAGTTGACAAATAATTCTCTCCTGCTTTTTATTTTGTCATGTGGGAGAAAAGAAAATGTTGCTAGACCAGTGATCTGCCTCGACAGGCACAGCTCTGTGATTGCTCTGGCCACACTTGCCAAAGCTCCTGGAGTTGCCAGAGGATCCCAGAAGAGCCTGATGCCATGGGAATAATTTATTCATTTAGGTTGGGAAAGGCCTTTGAGGTCACTGAATCCAACTGTTAACCCAGCACTGCCAAGGCACCGTGTCCCCAAGTGCCACATCTGCAAAGCTCCAGGGATGGGGACCCCACCAGTGCCCTGGACAGCCTGTCCAAGTCTTTTGGTGAAGAAATTTTTCCTACCACCAAGTCTGAACCTCCTTTGGTGCAACTTGTGGCCATTTCCCCTTGTCTTGTCCCTGTTTCTGGAGCAGATCCCAAATCCCCCTCAGCTGTCCCCTCCTGTCAGAGAGTTGTGCAGAGCCACGAGTGCTCCCCTGAGCCTCCTTTTGTCCAGGCTGAGCCCTTTCCCAGCTCCCTCAGCCTCTCCTGGTGCTCCAGACCCTTCCCCAGCTCTGTTCCCTTCTCTGGACACACTCCATCCCCTCAGCATCTTGTTGTGAGAGGCAAAAATTGACCCCAGCACTGGAGAGAATGGTCACTGCTGGACACTGCTCCTGGTCCAGGTACCACTGACCTCTTGCCCCGCTGGGCACATCTGTGCTGATGTTCATCTGCTGTCACCATCCCCCCCAGGTCCTTTCCTGCTCTCTTATGGCCTGAGACTGTCAGCAGAGAAAAATGCATGATGTTTGCAGTACTGTCCTGGAGAAACAACAGCTCAATAAAATATTGCACAGAGCTAAGGAGTGGGGAGCAGGGGGCTGGGCTGGATTTGCATAAGGACAGTGTTGGAATTAGGGGGGCAGGGGGAAGCAGGGGGCTATAGAATTCACTCTCTTGGTTGTGAATAGCACCAGGGGCTCCATACTGAACTACTGGGATGGAGCCATGGTGGGCCTGGGCATGCTTCCAGCATGCTCTGCCACAGAGGAAATTCCTCCCTTCAGTAGTTTTGTCAGAGCAAAGAGGACAGGTCTGGGTCTCTGATTGTCTGGGATGCTTGAGGAACCCATCTATATGGTCATCTTTTTATTGTTTTTTGCTGACTTATTTTATTTTATTTTCACAGAGCCTCTAATGGCATCAGATTAGGGACAGCACAGGGCACTCTGAAACAGGTTGTGTTCTGGCATCCAATCATTCTTTTGCTAAGATCACCTCCCTGATACCTTTCTGCACTGGGTGGGAAGCTCAGAGGCTCCTGCACCCTGAAATTATAGTCTGGCTCCATTCTCTAGCAGTGCTGTGCCCCTGCTGCTCTCCTACCCCATGAGCCAGCTGCTGACCCCTTCACCCAACAGCCACTTGCTGTCATTTTTCTTCTTTTTGTTTGCTTTGTACCCTTCTCTCATGGTCAATCCACTTCCTTCACTCATCTGCTGCTCAGATTTTCATTTTCCAGCTGGCTCCATGGGATGTGGTGGCACAAGGAGTGTGAACCCTGCCACACTCAGAGGAGTTGTCATTGTACTTTTCTAACAAAATTTGTCACATATCTCAGAATCATGGTGGGGTCTGAAGGTTGGTTTTATGCCTGCTGAGCTGGTGTGCTCTCCAAACAAATCCTGTGGGTGATAAAGCTCAAACAGGCACTTATTTTACCTTTAGTATTCTATATATTAATGGACCTACTTGATGTGCCCAAAATATCTGGGTAGGAGTTTTGATGCTTCAGTTTACTCACATGTGAAAAATGCAGGGAATACTTTGGTTTATACCAGCAATTAGATGTCTGCAATTGTTTTCCAGGCAGGGACTGCATTTTTAATGAGATCTTGGGCTGCATGTCCAGCTGAATGCTGCAGCACCATTGCTCTGTAGCAGTGCTGCAGCTGGAGGCAAAGCAGGGCAGGGACTGAAAATCACTCTCAGTGAGTCAGGAGTGGAGAGATCTGAAAGGCATCAGGGTTTGGACTCCTGATTCCACTCAGGAATCCTTGACAATTAAATCTGTTGAGCTCAGTTAAACCCTTTCCTGTTTAATGAGCACTCTGGGTTCCTAGAACATGTCAGTGAACATCAATAACAAATCACAGTTTATGGCTTCTCATTATCTTCCTTGTATCCCAGAGAATTCCAGCTGATGTAGGATCAGATGGACAATGTTGGGGTGGCAGCACTGCTTGGGTGTGAGATCAGGAAAGGTGTGAAACCTCTGTCCCTGCAGTCACTGTCTCCTCAAGTGTGTATTTCTCAAGCTGAATTGGTGGGGATTATAAAAAACCCAACTTTCCTATTGAATTTGGGCTGGTTTTAGGGGTTTGTCTGCCTGTAAAGCCATAGGTGCAATGCCAGGGCATCTTCCAGAGGGTGGAAATGATAACTATGAGTGTCCAGAGCACCTTTCACAGGTTATGATCCCCCATTTCAGGAATCTGATCTCTCTGTGTTGGGAAAGCCAAACTCTTGATGGTAAGCTGCTGTTTTCTCATATGTAGGTCACAACTTGAGCAGGACTTGTCATTTCTCTCAGATTAAATGCTGCTACCATTCTTCTAGGATAACTCTGTTTTCCATCCATGTGCAAACCATCTGTTTCTTGTAAATTTGTAGATATAAACCGTGGCTGTTTGGGCAATTGATGTCTTTAAAAGATGTCTTGTTCTGTATGTCTCAATGAGATTTAAAAAATCAATCAAAGCTTGAAAACTATATATTTTCCCAACCCTAATGAATGCGTGTCTCTAAGCAAAATTGCAGCTTGCATTATATTTTGAATTAATTGGCAAACAGTTACATAAAGAGATCATATTAAGGTCTCTGAAGAAGGAAGCTGGGTTAAGAATGAGCTTTCATCTCTAAATCTGCTTTTTCTGACTTTTTAAAAGCTTGATTTGTCAAGATGCAGTTGACTTCTGTTTTGTGTATAGATTTTCTTTGTTTTTCTTTTAAACAAAACGTGTCAAGGGGAAGCCAATATAACATCAAAGCACTAAAATAAAGAGCTTTAAGGGAAGGAAAAGAGAGATGTTAAGATTAGGTGAAGAAGGGAAGGCAAAGGTGTGGAGGAGATATAAATCAAGTAAATAAAGACATGGCAGTGAACTGCTCTAATGAGACACAAGGCTAATTAAAGAAAAGGAACATATTTAATTATTCTCAGATATTTTACAAGGCACAAGAATGAGGTTAGCTGTAATCTCAGTCCTGCTGCAACTCCAAATTCCTTTTCTTTTGTTTTCTTTTTTTAATCTTCCCTTATGAAGGCACTGAAAGCCTCCCTGAGTTCTGGCCTCATGAGTCATGTGCTATTTTCCTGCTGTTCCAAGGTGCAGTAATGTTTTCCTGGGCCTGTTTTCCACTTGATATTCAGGGAGTCATATTTGAAACCTGAGTCTCACACATGTTCTTGGATGAATCCTGCTATTGTGGGTCCAACCATGAGTTCCCATTGATGCCAGCTGATCTGAAAATGAAATGCAAATAAAACAGTGGAGCTGAGGAAGGGGTTGGAGCACCAGGAGAGGCTGAGGGAGATGGGCAAGGGGTTCAGCCTGGAGAAAAGGAGGCTCAGGGAGACCTTTTGGCTCTGCACAACTCCCTGGGTGCAGCCAAGTGGGAGCCAGGCTCTGCTCCCAAGGGACAAGGGACAGGACAAGAGGAAATGGCCTCAAGCTGTGCCAGAGGAGGTTTAGCTTGGACAGAAGGAAAATTCTTCACAGAAAGGGTTGTCCAGCCCTGGCACAGCTGCCCAGGGCAGTGGTGGATCCCCATCCCTGGAGGGATTTAAAAGCCATGTGCATGTGGCATTTGGGGACATGGGGCAGTGGTGGCCTTGGCAGTGCTGGGGAATGGTTGGATTCCATGATCCTAGGAGGCTTTCCCAACAAAAATTATGTTATGCTTCTGTCACCTCCCACTGCTAACAGTGTTCCTGTTTTTGAGCTGGAGCTGCAAAAAGCTCCTCAGCCACACTGAGAGGCCTCCAGCTCTCCTGTCCCCTGGTAAAGGCACCAAGGCACTCACCATGAGCTGGGGGTCCTGGCACCAAGGGCTGCAAGCTTGGCTTTGCAGCCCCTCATTCATCAGTGCCTAAATTGGCTCAAATAGGTGGTTAGAAGGGACCTACAGCCCATCCAGCTCCACTCTGCCCAGGGCAGGGACACCTTCCACTGTCCCTTGCTCAGAGCCCTGTCTGACCCAGCCTGGAACAATCCAGGAGCAGCCACAGCTTCTCTGGGTATCCTGTGCCAGGGTCTCACCACCCTCACAGGGAAGAATTCTTTCCCAATATCCCATCTAGTCCTCCACTCAGGCAGTTTGAAGCCATTCCCTGTGTCCTGTCACTACAAGTTTTGTCCAAAGTCCTCTCCCCTTCTTGTGCCCCTGCAAGGCTGCAATAAGGTCACCCCTGAGCCTTCTCTTCTCCAGGGAATCTGGAGAGGAGAATCTTGACCTGCCTGACCTGAAAAGGAAGCAATTCTTAAAGATGAAATCAGGCCCGTTCCCACCCAAAGCTGGGGAGCACATAGCACACAGGAGCTGCCTCTGCAGAAGTTAATGCCAAACCTGCTGTGGCTTTCCGTGCTCCAGATATTGCCAACCTCTTTTAGTCACCACCAAAAAAGAAAGAATTCTGTGACAGGTCCAGCTTTCAGACACAGTGCCTTTCTCCCCCACCACATTCCTCACTCCCCCCTCCTCCTCCTCCTCCTTCCCAACCATTCTCCTCATCCTCCAAAGAAACCTTGTGCACGCTCTCCTCTCGCGCCTTGGCACCGCATGAGGATCCTGGCAGCCACAGGAGAGAAAGGGAGAAATGCTGGGAGCCAAGCTTCTCCCAGCAGGCTGGCACCACTGCTGCAGCTTTCATCCCCAGGAGCAGCCTGCCAGCCTCACACCAGCACAAACAGATGTGACTCCAGAGCTCTGAGTGCCCAGTGAAAGGGGCACTGCTCACTCTGCCAGCCGCCAAAATGCAGCAGCCACAGGATTTTCCATTGAGACAGAAGGATTGCTCATTGCTCTGCTTCAAGGGGCCTGGGTTTGGGCTTGGCTTATTGATTTATTTCCCCTTCTCTTTTGTGCCCTGAGATCATTGCAAGGTTCAGCAGGAGATTCTTGGCTCAGGAGAACGTTATCAGAGCAGGTAAAGTGCACAGTGAGGCTGCTCTGTATACACAGGGCAGGGATGGAGGGATGGAGGATGGATGGATGGATGGATGGATGGATGGATGGATGGATGGATGGATGGATGGATAAATAATGGATGGGGTTGAATAGATGGAGGGATGGATGGATGGCTAGATGGATGGATGGATGGAGGGATGGATGGATGATGGATGGATGGATGATAGATGGATAGAGGGATGATGGATGGATGGATGGATGGATGGATGGATGGATGGATGGATGGATGGATGGATGATGGATGGATGATGGATGGATGGATGGAATGAAATGAAATTCAACCTGCCCCAGGAGTTCATGTGTATTGAAAACTTGTGCCACAGATAAGCTGTATTTTAATTTTCAGCAAAGCAGCCTATTTCCCTGCCATTTGAGATGCCTAAAGATGTGAAATACATACAATTCTGTACACTCTGCTGAATCAGGAAAAGGAGGTGCTTAGTTGGCAAAACCACTTAATCCAGACATCTACAAGGGAAATCATGTAAGTCCAATGATGCTTAGTGGGAATGAGTGCCATTAACAGGGATTGCTGCTCTGCTTAACTGGGACACCTCCAGGTGATTTAGGAGGCTTAGCAGAACAGGGTGAGCAATTTGCAGGCTGTATTCTTCCAAACACCACATCCCTTTTTCTCACATCCAAAAGAATTTTTCCAAATGGCCTGTAATGTTTGGGGTGGTATTTGCTCCTCAGAATTTTGCAAAGGTTTCCTAAGGGCTGCTCCTGGCGTGATCTGTGAGGGTGGTGGGTGCCCAGAGAACCTGTGCTGCCCCTGGATCCCTGGCAGTGTCCAAGGCCAGGCTGGATGAGGCTTGGAGCAACCTGGGATAGTGGAAGGTGTCCTGCCCATAGCAGGGGATGGAACTGGGTGATCTTTAAAGTCCCTTCCACACAAAACCATTCTGGAATTCTATGTGTTGGTAAAATAAGAAATCACTGCTTGCTCATCAGTCTGAGCTGAGAATTTTCCACAGGACAACAGGATCTACTGTGAACACCTGTCCTGACACCTGGCTGATTTTAGAATGCAATCCTGAAGTCTCTCCATCAGGCCCATAAAAGTCTGGTTGCAATAAAATTCAGCTTTTCCCATGGCAGTGTGGTGGATTTCACATGTGCAGAACCAGCACAGGTAGAAGCCACAAAATTGTCTCCCCTCCTCTGTGATGCTTCAAGCTTTATATCAGAGATTAAATCCCTTCAGACCCAGGAGCCCTGTGCCAGGGTGAGAGAAGCAGCAGCTCTTAACTGATGAATCCTGCTGGGAAGGAATGATGTAGCTGAGCTGTGTTCTTCAAGACAGGAACATTTTTGTTTGAAACATTCTGGAGGGTTTTTGGACTAACCTGGCTTGAAAATCTGGGCACACCATGTTCTCCTTTGGCACTATTTTACCAGCTTTCACTATTCCTGCTTGAGGGCTCCAATGGCATTGGGAATCCTGCTCCACAAAGAAAATATATGCTGAGAAGCTGTTTCCTAAATAACTTGGGATTTGGATAGACTGAACCAAAAGCAAGTGGTATTATCCCCATTCTGTGCAGGGAAAGCTGCACCTTGGAGGGATTAAACAAGTTCTTCAAAACTCAGAAGCAGGATCAGGACTTGAACTCTGGTGACTTTGCTGCCCAGTCCCATTTAGCTGTGAGTTCTGCTCCCTCCTGAGATAAGGAATGCTCAGGGTAAGATTAGGCTCAGACTGGGAAGCAAACCCAATGCTGAGGCGTCTGACAAGATGTTCTTGTGAATTTTTAATTGTTGGCTGTGTGGACATGTGTGTAAGGCAATAACCTGAGGAATTCTGTCCTACATTTTGGAAACTGTTGTAGCTTTGCAGCTCTTGGAATGAGTCTCAAGTGAAAAATCTGCTCTGCTGCTTGTTCTCTATCTATCATGTTCCCTCTAGATAAAGCTTTAAATCTGCGAACTTAGTAGCTGTTTTTCCAGGAATTTTTCCTTGGAACCAACTGACAGTATCCCTAATATTTGGCTAGGAAAAAATCTTTTCTGGAAAAGATTAAGATGGTGCAATCTGATTTCAAGTTGATTGTTGCCTGTTCCCATGTCATACATATATACACATATATACATATCATATATTCATATATATATATATATATATATATATATACATATATACACATATATACATATATACATATCTTCTGTGATTTTAATACCATAAAAAAGTCAACATTTAGCTAGTCCCTTACAAAATAACTTTGAAACTTTAGTAGCTTGAAGATAAAAACTACTTTTTTTTTTTCTTTTTTTTTTTTTGGTAGATCTGATTCATGGGTATTACTTTATTCTTAGAGCTACCAGTGTGAGTTTAATTCCAGGGAACAAGAGCTGTGCTTAGTTGTTTACAAAAGCACATAAAATGAAAGTGGGAGCAAATGGAGAGATTTTCTTTTCTCTTAAGGAAAGGCAGGACAGGTGAGAAACGCTGCAGTTAAAGGTAATTCCTATTTTTCCTATGAAATTAGATCCACATTGTATAACCTTCCTCCTGTTCTTTTATTCACCTCAAACTTGAAATGTTTCTTAAGGTCTGTCCAGTGGGAGGTGAAGTCCATATTTCTAGACAAGGATTTTTACTTTGACTGGTATGACTTAAGGGCTCTGCTGCTGAAAAAAAGGAAAAGTCAAATTTTTGTGCATTGCAGTCTGTAAATTCTTGCTCTGCAGTCAGCTGCCTTCACAGCTGGCACATACAAAGCAAATGCTGATGGTTTCTGTGATTTTACTTTGCCCCTTGGGAGAAGTCAGGAGCTGGGCCTGACTATCAGTCCTTTAAAATTTTGTCTAATTTTGAAATCGTGGGGAGAAATAACCTGGAAGATTTAGGGGCTGATCTGTTAAAAGTCAGCTATGAAAGAGGAAGTTTTTAAAAAAGGAGCAGAATTTTCCATTGACTGTATGAGTTATAATTGTTGATTTAACCCTTTCTTTAGGAATGGTGTGAGTTGTTTCACCTACCACTCATGGATGTTGATCTGAGAGACAGCAGCAATCCAAGGCTGGGAGTGGAAAATACATCAGTAAGGATTAATAGCTCAGAATAGTTTTCCTGAGCTGTTTGGCAGGGAGGGAACCTGAACTGGATGATGATTCACCAGAAGGACAATGAGACTCCTCATGGGACTGGGAGGAATCTCACAGCCCAACTCTCCCCTCTATTTTCAGCCTTTTTGTGACTGGACCAGTCAGAGCAGGGTTTTTGGAAGGGTTTTTGGAGTATCCTGTGCTGGGCCAGGATTTGATGGTCCTTGTAGGTCCTTTCCAACCCAGGATATTCTCTGAGTCTGTGATGATGACATAACCCAGCTGCTGTGGACTTTGAGGGGCAGAAATATGCTGCATCCAGTGGCCAACTGATATGATGCTGATGGTAAATGCAATGCAAAGGAAGGGGTTGTACATGGGTGGCTTGACTGAAAACTGCAGGTTTTCCTACCCTTGGGTGGAATTAGTCCTGATTTCCACAAGGAAGGGAAAGACAGAGGTGTTCATGTACAAAACTCCACACACGTGTTCCAATCCTTGAGCAGCACCAGGGAAAACTTCTATTCCACAGCAAATAGCATAACATGCAATTGGCATCTGGGTTAATAATGAAAACAGTGTTTTATCCCACAATGGTCCCAGTTCCACAGCTGACTGCATGGTCATTTAACAAATCTTTCACAAGCAGGGGATCTCTAATAAAACTTTCCCTTTTCTCTCCCTTTTGCTGATGCTTTATGAATGAGACAAACTGAGCAGTCATAACACATGAACTCAAAATCACTTAAAATCCATTGTTCAAAAGTATCAACTACTTCCCAAACCGTGACAGCAAAAAGTTTCCCATTAGTCCAGACAATTTTTTTGGGGTGGGTTTGTTTTGTTTGTTTGGTTGTTCTTTTTTATTTGCTGTCATTTCTGTCCTGTTAATTTGAGCAGAAACTGTAATTAGATGTAAGTGGTCTTGTTCCCACAGAAATGAATGGCAGCATCTGGAGGGAGACAGCCATTCCAAATGCTTTTGGCTCCCAGCTCCCCACAAGTCACCAGCACGGAGCAAGGGCTGCCATCCAGACTTCTGTCTGCCTGATTTTGTATCTGTGCAGGCACAACACTAAATCCAATATTCAAATGCCTTTCTGTGATGGGTGTAGCACAGAGCACATTCCAGACTTTCATGCTGCCTGCTCCTCCTGGGAAGACAATCCCCACTGAGTCTCTGGCTGGGATTGGATGACCAGAGCTCAGAAATCCAGGGATGCTGGGCAAAGGTTTCTGCTGCATTTGGGTTTTTTTTTTCCCCCACTCTTTTCCATTTCATTATCCACGTTGACAGCAACTGGGCTCTGCTTCCCCAGACAGGAGCAGGGCTGTGTTTGTAAACAGTAATTGAGTTTAAAGATGTTTTGTGTCAGAGCTGAGCTCATTTCTTTCTCTGCTTTCTCTGCAGAGGGTTTGAGGTGTGCTGGTCTCTGCCTCGGAGCTGCAGGGCTCCACAAGGTCACACAGCTCCTTATCACCACCAAAATACATCCCAAATACACCTTCTGTGGGCCTTTATCACAATCAGCACCAGGGTGCTGCATTTTTATCAAACTCTCAGTCCCCTGAAGGAGAATCTCACTGGAAGCTGATAGTGCTCTCTGGGAGTAAACATTTCCATCCACCTTCCTGGTTAATTGAAACGGGATAAAATTCCTTTCTTCAGTTTTTAAAACTTCTCTTTCTTCTTATGATCAGGTGGAGCTTGCAATCTTTCAGAAGCTTTTTCAGTCTGGCCTTGTCCTGCTTGGCACTGCAGCCTCACTTGATACCCTGTGTGACATCTACAGGTTCAGGACAAACATTTTGGCACTTTTCAGTGCCTTTTATTAAACTTCCATTAAACTTTTATTAAACTTTTTCACCATGCAAATCCAATTCTCTTGTTTTACCTGGCACACACTGATGAAAATGGAGTCTCCTCTCTACTTGCTGCAGCTCCCCATGGCTCTGTCTTGTTTCTTTAAAATATGAAAAAGTAGGGGGAAGGAATTTAGGCTAAAACTTTTTAAAGCTGCCTGGAAGATTTACGGGAGTGGCTCCCTAACAGGACTTGTGTCTCTAAACCCTTTCAAAACTCTCAAATCCCTGACTTCTGCTGTTGTGGAGCATCAGTGATGGCCCAATAAATGAGGGGAATTGAGATTTACAGCTGAAGGGTTGTCTCAGACTTACTGTTGCCTATAAAAGCAAATACAGTGTTTCTTCCCCAAAGCTGGGGTGCTTACCTTGAATGCAGAATGAGCATTTACAAGAAAATCTGTTACTCAGCGTGGGAATTAAATTAAAATATTCATCCTTTAAGAAATTTAGAAATGTCAGACTCTTCCTTCCTTGATAAGTTCAGTAATGCAGAGATAAAGTAACTTCAGACTTGTGACATGGCTGAGGTCCAGTGACATTTTTTCGCTGTACATTGGACTGTCTACATAAAATTATTATTTTGCACTCATAAATAATTATATCCTGTGAATAGAACTTCATATTTTGGATTTAGAGAATCATCACAGAAACATTTGAGTTGGGAAAGACCTCCAAAATTATCAAGCCCAACCTTTGCCCCAGTCACCAGAGCTCAGAGTGCCACATCCAGTCATTCCTTGGGCACCTCTGGGGTGGTGACTCCACCACATAATAATAATGATAATAATAATAATAATAATCTTTCTATTACAAAGTAGATTTAATCCTGGATTTGCAGCCACTAGAAATTTTTGTTTGTTGTTAGAACTTGCACTTTTTTCTCTTTGTCAAGGGCATGCTGGTAGTTCCCAGTTCTACATTTTTATGTTTGATTTTATTGCTTTACTTTCTGCTTGTTGCCTGTAGAGTGGCCACCCCAGAAATGCCAAACTGGCCTTTCTTCATTCCCACTCAGCATTTGCATTCTGCTGCTGCAATTTGGATTTCATTGTGCTCACTTTATTTGGCTGTTCCTGTGTTCCAGTTTGGTGCTTTTCTCAGGTCACTGATGGCAGTCTGAAGATGCCTGATATTGATTTTATGACCCACCAGAATCCATGGTCACATACAGCAGGAAGAGAATTCAATGATTTATTGGTTGTTAAGAGACTAAGAGTGTTCTTTTTGAATTGTTCCCTAGTGCAGGTGTCATTGTCATGGGGATCTCAGCTACTTTATTAGTGCTTTTACATATCAGTGGTTATGTTTTCTTCAGTTTTTGTTTTTACTCAGAATTGAAGAATGACAGATGGATTTTTGTGTTTGGATTAAGCTGTTTATTAATTTTTATTTATAGTACAGCGTGTTTTGTAATATTTTTAGCTCATAAATGAAAAGTAAGAAAATGTTGGTGTATTTTGCTAGTTACAAAGTTTTTTAAAGCTTAACTATTTAATTAAAAGCTGATATTTATATTACTTATATTTTTTATCTAATAACTAAACACCTGTGACTTTCACTGCAGTACTTTTTATCTGAATAAAAACTACTACCTAAAATCAAGAAGAAGGAGCAAAGAAGAAGAAGGAAGAAGAAGTCACTGTTTAATAACTTTCATTTTGTCCCATACTTATTACTATATTTGAAAACTCTAAATTTTAAACCTTTTACCATGTGAAAATTACACACTTCTATTTTAACTACACACCAGTGATTCCAACTCCATTACTTAAATTTGGAAATTTTTTTCAAGGTTTCAAGTCAAAAGCAGTGTTCTTTTGAGGGTCAGTGTCAGAAAGCACAGAAAAATAAAAACTCCCAGACTTCAGAGTCTCAACACCTGAATTTTTACCTTTGTGAGCTACATAGAATTAGCCAAATTTTGGTTGTCTCATTTCTCCTGGCATCCTGTTCTGGTGTGGGCTGGTTGTGAAGTGCAGCAGAAGATGTTTGGTGGTGATAATTTAGAATACAAGAACAGAGATGGGTTTTTAAAATGATTTTTATGGTGCTGTGAACCCTGCCCAGCCCAGGACAGCTCTTAGTCCTGTTTGAGTGTCCCCTGGTGCTGTGACAGTGACACAGCAACAGTGAGAGAGGCAGGAGAATAGGAGGCAGAAATATTTATCTCCACTCATTCTCAGCTGGGGACTGCTCCTGGAAAATCCTTTTCCTTAGTGAGCAGCAGTGAAGGTGCTGCTGAGAGCTGAAGGACTGAAGAGACTCCTGGGCCAGAGCTTTAGGTCACCCCCTGAGCCCCACAGGGATGAAGTGCCATTCTTAAACAGATCAAGGTCCATTTTAATCCTGGCTGAGGTTTGTTTTCAGGGGAAGAGGGAGTGCTGTCCTGCTATTCCACTTATCCAGGCAGCTCCATGCCCTCTGTGATCTTACACATTGAAACCTTCCTCTAATTCCCAGTCTAAGATCAAGGTTCTCTTATGCTCATGTGCATCACCGTCCTTTGGCATCAGTAATTTCTCCCTGAAGGCTTTAAATCCTTACAGCAGATCTGTCCCCTCCCAGCCTTGTTTTCTTCAGGCTGGGGAATTATTGTTTATGTGCTGTCCTACCCCATCAATCCCTGGGACAAAGCATGATCCCCCTTCTCAAAGAGCTGTTGGCTCTCTGAGGCTGCTTTAACAGGAGCTCACTTAGCTCTGCTCTCCACCAGCTCCTGCATTATTTCCTGAACAGAGGCACTGGTCTGTGAGAGTGCAGAGCTGGGCTCAAAGTCAGAGTGACATCCAGTGGAAGAGCAGTGGAGCATTCCATGACAAACCCACCTGGCAGCATCTCGCCTGTCACTGCTTTCAATCCATTCTCTCCTTGCTCCACTGAGCAGGGAAAAAACTTGCCAAGGTCAAAGGGTGATGAGTGAAATGGGTTTTGCTGTAAGACCTGTTCAACACTCTCCAGCTTCCTTACAACCACTCCTGTGATGCCTGGGACTTGCTGAAAGCAGTGAACTCCTGATATCCTGAAGTGATGCTCAGGAAACCCAGGGTGGATCTGCTGGGAGCACTGGGGTCTCAGCCCCAGCTGCTCAGGTCTGAGTATCATCTCCACAGACTGGCAGCAGCTCTGATGATCCACACTGACTGCCTGTGCCAGATAAACCCCCTTTTCTCAGCTATTCTCTGCAAAGAGAGCAGTGACTTTGGCTGATCTGGCAGCAGAACAAATGGATTACTGTAATAAATCATCACTGGGAGAGGATAGCCCCCATAATTTGGCCACTTAATGCTTAACTTCAAGTAGGAAGGGGTCGGAGCAAGCAAGAGATATTTGAGACTTTTTCTGCCCATATTCAATATATGGTGGGCAAAATGAACCTTTCTTTCCCACTTCCACGTGGTTCCCATTTTTTTTCCCCCAAGAGCCATCAGCAGCAGTGCCTGGAATTCACTCCTTTCTCTTGCCCTGCTTGTAGGGTTTGATCACCAGAACATTTCATCCTGTGGGTTGTAATGTCTCCTGATGCTGGGCAGGCAGCAGGTGCTGCTTCAATCCCATGGCAAGCAGGAGCAGAAATTTCAATTATTGACCCATAAATTGTGATGAGTTTTTATTGTCACCATCATCATCATCATTTTAATCCTCCAGAGTGGATGTTGAGCTTGTGGGTCCTGGAGGACTTTGGGGATCCTGGGAGAACCTTTGACCAGGGAGGTTTTTCCCCACCTCCTCCAGATATCTTGGAGCCAAACGAGATGAGCTCAGTTCACTGGAGAAAGCACCAAGTGTTTAAGGTAATTTGAAATCCTTTATCTGCCAGTGCTCTTGACAGCAATCAAGCACAATAGAAAATAAAGAAATAAATAGAAATCCTGTAGCCATGGAAGCACACTTTAGATCAGATTTCTATTTGCATGCTTCATACATATACATAAAACATATTTCATGTAGCAAGTTAAATAATGCACAATGCTTAAACTATTCTTACTTTTTATCCTTTGGTTATTGTAATTACAAGTAATTTTGTGAAGGATTTTCTATTTTTAAGAAATCACACTTTTGTACTTGATCCAGCTAACAGGATTTTCTTACATTACTTCATAAAGAGACCATCTTTAAACTTCTAATGTTATTTCTTATTCATTAGTACATATGCCTGTAGGGTATGTTCATAAATGGGTTAAAGTTACAAAGTTATGCTTATAAAAGCTCATGGTAATTTGGAGTATCAGGAGGATTTATTAATTTTGAAATCTTAAAAGAGCAAAAGCTAAAATGAGATTGGATTAAGTATATTCTTGCATGCAGTTATTCTAAACACCCTTAAGGACCACAGACTAACTTACAGAGGACATTATGCAAATATGAATATATCTCTAAGTGCCTCATAGGCTTGCTGATGTAATATTTTACATGGTTAGTTAAGTACATCAAGTGAAAGGTTTGACCTTGATATACTGTAAAAGGTACTTATCCCACAACACCCAATTGTTTTCCGTGCCATTGTGAAATGCATCTCTCCAATGTGCAAACAATTTTGTGCACAAATCTCATTAAATGTAGCTCCAGCAGCCAAACAGCTGTCCACAACACCCCATCTCTTCAGCAGACCAAAGAGCTGCTTTCTAATTTATCTTTATCAAAATGCATTTATCAACAGCACCAGGCTGTACTTATGTAGTGAGAAGACAATTTCTTGGGAGGACAAATAGAGTTTCCAGGCTTTATTGCTGGCACCTGTTCCCATTACACAGTTCCATTTTAATTTTTTTGAGGACACATAGGATGTGGAGGACTACAATGCCCTGAAGTCAAACAATGTTTTGGGGAAGGAAAACAAGCTCCAGGTTTGACTTGAGCTTGGAATTTCTGCAGATTCTTGGCTTTACTTGTTCTTTGATTATACAGAAATAAGCTTGACTATAGGGACTTAAATGTTATATTTGTGTCTTAAATGTGTCTTCCTGCTCTTACTCCATTCCATGTATACATATATATGTGTGTGTGTATATATTTATATACACATATATTTATATTCCATTGATGTAAAAACGAAACAGAACAGAAAAATGAATTGCTAAATGTTGTGTGTTATCTTTGCTGTGTGTGTATCTGAAGGGAAGATTGGCTGATGTGGCACCTGCAGATTACTTTAGGGTAAATCCTTGTTTGTTCTGTTTAGCATTTCTGTGGTTATCACTGAACTGGAGGGAGAGACTGTCTGGATGGATGGGGTGGGTGTGGATTCCTTACATTAATCAGATGGAAAAAACAGATATCCAGTCTTGCACACCAAGACACCAAGCCTGCATCCTATCAAGAACTTCCTGTGGGGCTCAAGCAGTAAAGTGGATAATCTCTCTCAAGTCCCTCCAGAGTGACCAAAGTGCTCAAAATTTTTTCTGGTTTATTATGCTGGACTGTAAATACCCAACTGGGATTGCCTTTCCCATGTGGTGCTTTGACAGTGATCAAATAGTTGTGTTTATAACCCAAAAAAAAGGAATTAAATGGTGCAATTTCATCGGGGTGATGTTGATGGTGTGAGATATCACACTCCAGGTTGTGTTCTTCCATTAGCTCTTACTTAGGAGAATGATTAATTAGCTGTAAAATGCTACTGAGAATATTTCATTAGAATTTGCCAGCTGCCTGGGAAAACTTGACCTGCTGGATGTGGCACAGAATGAAATTTTACTGCAGGAAAAACCCCATAACATCCCTGTGTGAGTAACAGCTATTTCTGTGCCTGCCAGCCATGTTGTGACATTTCTCAGTGGGGAAAAAAAAAAAAAAAAAAAAAAAAAAAGGGAAAATCAATGCTTTCCATATCAGTTCGATGTCTCTTAACTCTTCTATAGAAGGATGTTATTTTCCAAAGTGAAAGTGTATTTTGTGGTGGAATAGTAACTCTCAAATTTCTTTGGTTTGGGGCTCTCTTATTTTGGAGTTTGTGTCTTATGGGATCAGGAGAGCTTGGAAGAAAGATGAGGTTTGAGGAATTTTATTCCTCTCTGAGCCTTATCTGTAAGGAAGCCTGTGATGGATATGTACCATCAAATAAATCATCCCAGTCTGGAATTTCAAACAAATCCATTTCCATTTACAAAGACACACCCAGGAATGTGTGTTAGGAGGTCCTCAGCAGACAATAAATGGAATAGGATTCCCAAGTATAAATATCCTTTTCCTTGCCCTTCTCCCTTCTGCAAACCAATATTTCTTTGTAATTCTGGATATCCATTTCTTCCTCTGGGATATATCTAACAGAACAAGGCTGTTTGCTACAGGATAATGACGAAAACAAGGTTTGGTTTCTTTTGCTTAGAAAATATAATTACTCCAAAGGGTGATTTTACCAAAGACAGAGTTTACCACTGTGATCTGTGAGGATGAGATCCTCTGAACAGAAGGTTCCATCTCTGCAGGAGTGGATGTTAATAAGGAAAGGGACTGATCTTCAGCACAGTCTGGCACTTGAGGTAATGTACCCCACACGTTGTAATTTAGGACCTGCTCCACAGAAGTGAGGTATTTGGGGAAGCAGTTGGGTGCCTCATGAATTTACAAACACAATTAAGCAGATTAGGTGAGGTTGGTAACGTGCTAGAAATATTTGTTGGTTCCCCCTGGCATCTGTCTGCAACTTTGCTCTCTGAGAAACCTGACTATGTCTTAATTCTGAGTGGTGTTTGAAGGAATGGCTCTTCTCAAGATGAGTTAATTAAGGAAGTCCTTAGCCAGGCTTTTTTTTTTTTTTGCTTTTAATCCCAATGTACTTTTTTTGTATGAGCCCACTACATTTATCCTTTTTATCCACTCAAAACTCATAAACAACAACAACAACAAAGCCCTTAATGCATCCACAGAGCACACACACAAAACCTGTGCAGGAGCACATGCAGTGATTCTGAAGCACATGGAGCAGCCAGTGCTGTTCCTCCATCCAAATCTGACTCATTTTAAATGCAGATAGGGGGAAAATATCAATGGAAAGATAAGTTATCTCACTACTGATGACAGCTTTTCTTGTCCTTATGTTTTTTTTTCCCCCACAGTGCTGAGTGTGTGCACACTAGCTGTAAAAAGTCCAACCAAAGCAAAATGTGGATTTCTTACCTGGAGAATAAGCACAGCACAGCTCTTTGGGATCCTGTCAGGGGTTTCCACACACATCCCCTTGTCTCACTTTGAAGGTCATCAGCCAGGAGATGTCTTTGTTTTTAACTGAGGTGGAAAAATGCAGAGTGGAAGGAGTCACCATGGCTCAGTGTGTGGATGTGGCACTCAGGGCCATGATTTAGTGGTGGTTTGGCAAAGCTGAGGAATGGTTGGGTTGGGTCTTAGGGGTTCTCCAGCCTTGTTGGCTCTGTGGCTCTGCATTCAGAGAGGTCTGGGGCAGGGAGTGAGCACAGAATTTGTGTGCCAGGCAGGATTCACACCTGGGCCAGCCACCCCCTGTGGAGGGGGCAAAGGGGCTCTTGGGGCACCACTCATTGGCTAGATTTGATAGTTGCTGTAAGAAAAAGTGAATTACATCCTATGCCACACTGATTTTCCTGGCTGGGTCTTCAGTGGCTTGAGAGAGAGCCCAAAATGATCAGCTCAGATGTACCCATGCTCACAGGGCAGATGAAATATTCTCTGTAATCTAATCTTGAGCACTAACCAGATTATTTCAATGTGGTGTGAAGGTCTTAATTTTTTAAACTCTTATAATTAATTTTTTTAAAAATTAAACTTCAACATATTTTGGAATTGAAGCATTAGTTTCAAACTGAAGACTCAAAACATTTAGTTTGCAAAGTATTATCAAAACATTTTGCATTGCTTTAAATTGCTGTGCAGTTTATTTGACCACAGTTTGTTTTTCATTAAAGGTGTGTTGTGCACAAACAGCCTCTGCTCATTTCTTCTGTTTCCAAGATCAATGTCTGCAAATGTTTCTCCCTTTTCTGTCTCTTATTCCCATTTTCCAGTCTCAGGTTCTCTTCTGGCCATGTCCAAGTTAATAATCTCTAATGAGAAATGTGTTCTGCACCAAACCTGTCTTAAGCTGCATCCAGCTTGGTTCCTTTTTACACCAACCTATATCAACACAGAATGTAATTTTATTTTTCTTGAATCAGCCTCAAAAATTCCTCATGTCTCCTGCCTGTGGTTTTGCTGCAACAGGCAATCTGTTGTGTGCAGGAATAGGATTGTTGCCTCTTTCTTGGATAAGAGAAAAAAACCTGGTGGTTGCACAACAGCTCATCTGTGATGTCAGTGCAGGACATGGAAAACTGGTCAGGGGAACTGGCAGGTGTAGGAGTGATATGAAGGTACAGCTGAAATTTAATTTCCTCCAGAACCATTCTCCACAAGCTGTGCAAACTTTCCTTGGCTAAATAAATACACTTAAAGACAAAGATTTCCCATTTTCCTAGAAATACTTGTGGTAACAACTGCCTGAGCCTTCTCTCCTGGAGCCTTAACAAACAGTCTGCACATTTGCATTTTCTCTAATGGTCTCAGCAGTAAACTTCCTTCCAAAAAGAGGGGAAAAAAGGAAATCTTGAGCTCCCTGAATGCAGAAAGAAATTACACATTCTGTCTCTGTCTCTCGTACATACAGATACACAGTTTAGTACTTTACATCTTCAAAGCACTTGCTCAAACAGGGACTAAATTGTGTTTGTAAACTCTCGCTTTGGGAGACAAGTTCAAATGGGGCTTAAGTCCCAAATGGAATGTTGATGGTCTCAGTCAAGTTCCTAGTGGACATTTGCCACAAAAGCACAGCACTCTTAGCTTGTATTGATAACAATTGGTATTACTGCTCTGTGATCAGCACAGCCCCCTTCAAAGACGTTTGGGTGTACACAGAATTAAAGTCCTGCCCTGCCTCAAAAAACACACAAAAAAAAAAAAAAAAAAAAAAAAAAAAAGAAAAAAAAATAGGAGAAATTTTCTGCTCCTATTTCTGTTTTGCAAAGAAGAATCCAGGGGCTGCAGCCCACGAATACAGTTAAGCTGATGGTTACTGCTGCCCCAGTTCAGTACCTATTTTGCTAAATTCAAGGTAAAATGATGAAGTGGTGCCGGTGTTAAAGGCAGGGACAGAACCCAGCTCTCACCAGCCCTTAGAAATTGTGTTAACTGGAAGGTTACCCTTCCTCTCCAAATGGAGTTTAATGAATATAACACACTTCAATAGGTGTATTCATAAGAAGTTACCCATTATGGATGTAATGCATGAGTTTTTCTCTCTTGGAAATCGGTTACTCTTACTGGCCATTTCCTGGTCAGGTTTTGATGAGTCCCTTTCAGGCACAGCTCCCATTGAAATAGGTTTGCCTGAATGAGGACTTAAGGAACAACTGAATAAAGACCTCTATAATTGCTCCATAATGATGAAATGGTTCCCATGAGCAGGGCAGTTCAGAAAGACGTGCTTTCACTTAGCAACATTCGTGCTGCCAAAATGAAATCAGTGCCACAACCACTGCAGGCACGACTCAGTTCACTGCTGCTGCTGAGATTGTGGCAGGGCAGGGGCTGGGCAGGAGCAGGACAGGAGATGGTAGCCCTGTGCAAACACAATGAGCATGGCAGCCCAAATCCACATTTCTTGGGATGCCATCCAACTTCCCTCTATGCTGGTGATGTGTCCTTTTGGAACAGGTTCATTACTTTGCCTTATTTTTGCCCCATTTGTTCTGCTCTTGAAATGGCTCTTTGGGTAAGGATGCTGTGGTTATATATTATATACATATGTATATATGTATACTTAAATATGTATATGTATATATGTATATGTAAATATGTATATATGTACTGTATATGTATATATGTCTATATACATATACCATATACAGATATAGTGATACATAGATATTTATCAACTTTATTTTGAGGTGAGATGAAAACTGTTCCTACAGGAATGGCTAATTCTTTAGGCCCTGTGAATTTATGCAAAAAACTCCATTATTTGATTTTTTCAGCCTCTCAGGGTGTTGTTCCATCATTTGTTGATTTTTAAATTTCCACACTATGGCTCATGAGTGCAGACAAGAATTGCACTGAAGTGTTTAATAATGGCAAGAAGAATGCAGGAGGTGGTGAATATGACCTGTTACAAAGCAGCAAGAGGCCACAGGACTGAGCAATCTTCTTGGGGCTCCCAAGAGCATCCTCTTGTCCTTGAGCATCTTCCCCAGGGTTTTTGAGGCTGTTTGTTGGAGATTCCTCCAGCTTGTTTTGGAATGCCCAGCTCCATTCTGGGCACCCAGGGCACAGCTCAATGTCATCCAGTGGAAACTTGCACCCCAGCAGTGGAAATGTCTATTCTCTAAGTCAAACCATCTCTGGAGATTTCCCTTGAAACCATGGCTGTGTTAAACAATGGAGTGGAATCTCTGGGAAATGAGTTCATAAAAATCAGCTCTGCATTGTCAGCTGTAAAGGGAGAGGAGTGTTTTGTTCCTCAGGGCCTTATTCTAATCTCAGATGCACAGTGTGCATTACCATATAGCTTAAAAAAGCAGATATTTCTGAGATGATATGTGGGATTCTGTGCAAACCTCTCAGAGAAACCAATATCCTTCAGGAGTTTTTCATGCACTCAAACACTCCCAGGCAAGATATGGGCCCCTGGTGGAGTGTTTTTGGCTAAGGGGTAAAAGAGGGGATGAGGAAACCAGTGAGAAGCTGAGGTGGAGAAGCAGAATATGCCAGAATTGGAGCTGGAACTTGTGAGCAGCCCTTGACTTCTGAGAGGGAGGTGTGGGGGGGTGTCTGTCCCATGATAATATAAGTGAGGTATCACTGGAATATGAGACTAGAGAGGGTATTGAATATTACAGGGGTACTGAGACAGATAACACATTTTAAGAGGCACTGAGGGTTGGTTTGTTTGGTTTTTTTTTGTTGCTATTTTTGTTGTTGTTGCTGTTGGTAATCTTAGCCTGCAACAGGAACGGATCATTTGGGCCATTCAAACCAGAATCCATCGGTGTCAACACCCAGCTGGTGCCTGACCTGAGTCTAGCTGGTGGAAAAGAGCACCAAAAACCCATCCTGGCAGCTGGAGGTGCTGAGCAACCACAGAGCAGGGACCTCAGGAGCTGATAAAATCAGTGCAAAGACATCTCTTCTGCCTCCTCACATGGCAACCCCACTGGGTGTGGGATTTGGGAGCTGGAGGAGGGGGCACAGCAATCCTGCCCACAGCACTGTGCTGCAGGATGGCAGATTTGGGGTGCAGGGTTGTTTGGCAGCCTGGCCAGCAGTGCTTGCTAACTTTTCTCCAGAATCTGCAGAGTAGCACTGCCAAGTGGCACAGGTCTGGCTGGCAGCCCTGGGATGCTGCCTGCCAGGGGAGCTGCACTCCAGCTGGGCCAGAGCCAAACGCTGCCTGTGGCAGCTGGAACCTGGAATCAAAGAATCACAGAGTGCTTGGGTTGGAAGGGACCTTCACCACCATCCTGTTCCATCCCCCTGCCAAGGGCAGGGACACCTTCCACCAGACCAGGCTGCTCCAAGCCTCATCCAACCTGGTTTAGAACACTTCCAGGGATGGAGCAGCCACAGTTCTCTGGGAAACCTATTCCAGTGTCTCACCATCCTCAGAGTAAGGAATTTCTTCCTAATTTCTGACCTAACCCTACTCTCTGTCAGTGTGAAGCCATTCCCATTGTCCTCTAATTCCATGTTAACAGCCAGGCTTGCAGGGGTTAACTGAGGATGTTGGTGACCACATGGTAGCATTACTTGTTTAGGAAAATTTAACACTGTGTGGAGCTCTAAAAAGACTGTGAGATTTCCCAATAATGGGGAGAAGCTCAAGCCAGTGTGCAGCCCCCTCGTTTCTCAGTCTGGGTGGTCAGACCTGGCTCTGTGCACCTGAGAGCTGCTTGCCTCATTTTCACTCTGCTGCTTGGGCTGAGGTGGGAATCACAGAACAATTTTGGTTGGAAAAGGCCTCCAAGATCATTGAGTCTAAATTTTCTTCCAGCACTGCCACACCCCAGTGCCACATCCCCAGTGCCACATCCACACATCATTTAAATCCCTCCAGGGCTGGTGACTCCATCACTGCCTTGGGCAGCTTTTTCCAGTCTTGACAACCTTTTTCTGTGAAGATATTTTTTCCATATACCAACCCCTGGTGCAACCTGAAGCTGTCCTGACCCTGGAGAAGAAACTGAAATGATGCTTTTCCAGGTAGCAGCTGATTTAAAGGTGTGCAGGAATCCCCTGCAGCAGCAGGATACTCTTCCTGCTCCATCATGGTGGTTTCTAAAGGTTTTCTGAAATTTTTATGTGTTCTAAATTTTTTTTCTTATAGTTTCTCATAATAAAATTTCTCTTTGTACCATTTAAAATTAAACCTGTTTTACCTTCCTCCTAATCCTATCTCACAGTAAAAAAATTTAAATTAATAAACCAAAATCACTGTTAATCCATGTTAACCCAGATGAGGTTTTCTGGCTTTTGGCAATCACCCTCGAGTGGGACAGGAACCAAACACAGAGAGAGCACAGTGGTGGCAGCTCCAGGTTTGTACCTGAAATGAAGTTTGCATTTCTTGGGTAACCAAAATGTGGGGGGGTGAAAAAACCTCTGATCAGAGGAGCTGTAGCAGAGCACATTGGAGGGTGAAGATTTTTTAAGATTTTATTTCCTTTGCAGGTTTTCCTCATCCCAACATAATTTCCCACGAGCACGTGCTGGGCCTTTTCCAGTTCCTTTGTCTTTCTTCATCCTGGGAGGAGGAATGTTGGAACCCTAAAGCCTGGGAGTTCTGAACTTTCTGTGCTTTCTGACACTGACTCTCAAAGAACACTGCTTTAGACCTGAGGCCTTGGAGAAGCTTCCAAATTTGAGTGATGGAGTTGGAATCACTGGTGTGTAGTTAAATAGAAATGTGTGTTTTTACATGTTTGGAATTTGGGGTTTTAGAATATAGTAATGGGTATGGGACAAGATGGAAGTTCTTGGGCAGTGCCTCTTCCTTCTTGTTCCTTCTTCATGATTTCAGGTAGTTTTTGGTTGGATAGAAAATACCAGAGTGCAGGTCACAGGTGTTTGGTTGTTGAGTCAAAAGTATAAATAATATAGATGTTAGCTTTTAGTTGGATAGTTAGAGTTTAAAAAACCTTGTAACTAACTAGATCTACCAACATTTTCTCACTTTTATCTTATTAGCTAGAAGTGCTGCAGAACTCTCTGTACTACAGATAAGAATTATTAAACAACTGAGTCCAGACATGAAAAATCCATCCCTTGTGCTTCACTCTCTGATTGAAGGCAGAAGAAAAAAAGAAGACAAGCCAATAATATGTGGTGCAGCTACCAGAGGAAGACATGATCTCTCCTTTTGTATCCTGGAAGAGACAGAGCAGATGCTGCTCCTGACCCTCCAGAGAGGAGGGAGCAGAGCCAAGCCCAGGGCTCTGCTTCTCTAAGCCAGGCCTGGGAGATGGATTCAGCCATGGCAGTGTCAGAAATTGCTGCCAGGCCTAGGAGATGATCTGGGTGTTTGTCACCTCCAGAGGCAGAAGCTCAGCTTGCCCCAGCAGAGTCATCCCTGTGCCATCAGCACACCTGGTCTTTGGAGAGGCCATGGGTTTCTCTCCTGGCACTGCTCAAAATTCTTCCTTTCCTGCAAGGTTAAGCTGGGAATAATCCTCACAAAATGGTTTGTGCTGTGGTGGCTCCTCAAGCTTTGGCTGAGGTGCTGTGTGGCTTGAGGGAACCTCTGCAATAATCTCTGTGAGCTGCTCTGACCTCCCCAGCCAGCAGAGAGCTGCTCTTGTGCTGTGCCACAGCCAAAACTGGCGTGGTTTGACCTTCAGACTCCATCCTGAGGAACCTGGGAGGAAATCAGGGGAAAAACCCAATAACAGCAGGGTGGGTTTTGATGGGAGCTGGGCTTCTGCTCTTCCCTGAGCATTCAATCAGCTCTCCAAAGGAATAACTTGCATTTCTGTGGCTAAACCAAGGTGTGGCAATGCATTTACAAGAGCTGTGCTCTGCCAAGCCCTGACCCAGCCCAGCACTTGCACCAGTGAGGACAAGGAGCTTGGAAAACTCAAAACCTACTGAATGCACCTCTGGGCTGGAGCACGTCTGTAAAGCCTTGCTTTTACTGAGACTCCAGGGCAGGGATTACTCAGGAGGGGCTCAAATAATAGAAAAACAATGACTAAAAAGCTGCCTGTTCATTGCAGCCTCCCTGGAAACACAAGAGATGTGTTTGGGGAGCAAGGACAAAATGAAAGGGACAGAACAATAAGCTGTTGCAAGCACCTGAGAATATATTTTTAAAGCAATAGAAAGAGAAAGAAAAAAATACTTTAATTTCTGAAGCAGCACTGGAGTGCATTTTTTTTTTCTGCAGCTGGTTCATGTATCACCTTCCTTATTGATTTTTTTTTTCTTTTGCACTGAAAATATACATTATCTTCCAATCCTTCTTCAGTGAAGTAAATCTACAGTGAAAACAAACTACACATTTGGCCAACCCTGCCTTAAAATTACACATCAAGAACATTTCCAGTGACAAATACTTTCAAGGCAAACAAACTGAAGAGAAATTAAAAAATCTCTGTGGGGCATAAATATGTAATTACACTCACACAGGGAGCATTTTATCAGGTAAACCATCCTACTTTGTTAATTGAAATGCTGCAGCACAAGGTTTTTTGACAAAGGGGTTGAATATGCATGCATATTTTTCACTGCTGCTGTTCCATTTCTCTCTTTCCTTTCCCTGTGTGCTCCAGCGATGGGGTAGTGATCACTCCTGCTTTCTTTGTTCAAATATCCTCATTTCTGCCACCTCCACTTAATTCTGGCAGGGAAAGTTTTCCTTTCACTGGAGGCACAGGATTGTGGGGGGTTTTGTTGACTTGAAAAAGGAACCAAACCAAACGCCTGAAAACCAGAAATCAAGTGTTTTTCTTAAATTAAACTCTGCAGAAACAATAAAACAATAAAACGCCGAGAATTTAAAAAGAAAGCAGCACAGAATGAAAAGAACTGCAGGAAGTAGGTGCAGCTGTGTTGACCTAATCCCACTAAAACCTTACCAAGGTGAGGATGAGTTTTGGGAGCTGATGGGAGCAAGGCTGAAGTTTGGGACTGAAGAGGTTTGAGGTCCAGGACCCAAGTCTTTGTTACAGGAGCATTTGTCAGTGTTTAGTCAGTGAAATATTTACAGCCCAATCCCTTCCAAGCAGTGGCTGCTGGCAGGGTGTTTAATTGTCTAAATGCAAGCTGCAGTGCCAGCTGTGGGTTTGCTCACCCATCTGGAGGGCTCTGCTGTGCCAGAGGAGGAAACAGGGGATTTCCTCCCTGGAAAGAGGGGCACAGGGTGGCCCCATCACAGAGCTTGCATGGCAGTGGTGACAGCTGTGACAACACTGAGGCAGAGAAGAAGCAGTGCCCAGGATTTCTCTGAGGGAGGAATCTGGGATGCTGGGATGTCAGCATCCCTCCTCCCTGCAAATGGATGGAGAATAATGTGTTCTCACTCACAACCCATTGCCTACTTGGGTTTTTCTCTGCATTTTCTCCCCCTCTAATGTGTACTGCCACAATAGCACAGCCTTTAGCCACCATCCTGTGGGGAAACTCTGAAAGGCTTCAGTGCTTTCCTTTGTGAGTTTTGTACATTCTGCCCCATGCCCATCTCTTCTTCCCTGAATATATCCCTCTTTTCCACAGGAATGTCCTACAAGTGTGACCTTCACTCCATGTCCAGTCCCTTTTCCAGGCTCTATAGTTTGTTGGGAACAGAAGGAGGTTGGTTTATATTTCCAGAGAAGGGCATTTCCATGCCATGCACCTCTCCAGGTAAGTCATGTCAAAAGCCCATGGACATGTAAACCCTTGGAAAACATTCCAAAAT
Source organism: Erithacus rubecula (assembly GCF_903797595.1). Lineage (NCBI taxonomy): Eukaryota > Metazoa > Chordata > Aves > Passeriformes > Muscicapidae > Erithacus > Erithacus rubecula. The sequence goes on from NC_136688.1 coordinate 56,827,220, forward strand.
GGACAAAATAAGTTTGAGTGATCTGTTGGTCTGTCTCTGTTTCCTTTGTTTGGCTTTGCAACATGACAACAACACTGAGTCCTCTCCCAGGAGTGATGTGATTGAATGGGAGTTGTTTTGAAACTAAACCATAGTGGCTGAAGACCAAGAAGCTGCCAGCACTCAGAAATCTCCTGTTTTCCCTCTGACCCTGAATCTTGAATAACTTTACACAAGGAGGATCAGGTTTGGTACAGGAGAGGTGAGAAATCTAGAGTGGTGTAACAGAATATTTTAGCCACCAGTGTGTCATTTTCCCTTTTATTTTTGATTGAGTAGATCCTCCCTTTTTCCTCTTTTTTCCATGCAAGAATCCCACTAATGTTCTGCAGGACCTCAGTGGCCACGTGGGTGCCCAGCAGCTGAAATACAGGTGCTATGAAGATTTTTTGGGTGGAAACTGGAGCATCCAGAGAATTGTATTATCTTGAGAATTTAACCCAGTCATCCCAGCCCACATGTGGTTCTAAGTTTTGGTATTTTATCTTTGCTCTATTTTGTTAGACAGATAGGCAATATTTGCCTATCCTCAATAGAAGAATATAGAATATTTGCTATATTCTTCAATATCCTTGGCAGGCTTGGATCCCTCCTGACTCACATTCACAGGGACACTTCCCCATCTTTCCCTCTCCCCTCCCTTTGCCTTTTGAGCTGTAGGGTGGTTGTTTGCTCAATAAACAATGTTTGAAGTCAGCAGTCTCCAGGTATCTGTGTTGACTGAAACCACTGGGCTGTGTCAGAGAGAGCAAACAGCAGCTTAGCAGACTCTGCTGTGGCTCATGTGCATCCCTCAAACATGGCTGGTGAGGATTCCCTCACTGACAGATCAGGAGATGCTTGAAGGAGTTTGACACTGCATTACTTTTTGGTTTTATTGCCATTATTTTCCAGAAATGCAAGAATAGCTACATGTGTTTGCATAAAAAGCAAATAAAGCACCTTGAATCAATTTGGCTTGAAAAGTTGGTTAGTCCAACATTCAGCTCTAATTCTCTGCCTGGTATTGTCACAAGGACATTTGTCTTGGCTATTTCAGTATCTCAGAAGATTTTCAAAGCAGAGGAGCCACAGCTCCAGTGTAAGGGATGGGAATGCAGGGATAAAGGCTGATTGAAGAGTCATTCTCTGACACTGTGTTTTTGTTCACCACCTTAAAAAATAGCCTGGGATCACTTTCAGGTTGTGGTCTTGACAAGTTGGCCTAAAGTTACCAAAGATTTTGATGATTAATTTTTCCTTGCATTTTGGTTAAAATGTTGTGCTCTTGCATTTCCTGATTGGACTTTTTGTTATTTTTAGTGTTGGTTTCAGTTCCTGCCTTTTCTTCCTCAAATGTTAAAGGACAAATCCAGGCTGTTTTTGCTGGGAGCTGTAACACTTGCTCCTGATGATGGACTGAGCATGCCATTAATCCAAACTGTGCACCTGCCTGTGGTGCATTTAAAATCCCTCAGTGATTTTACAAACCAGATGATGAGACCAGAAAAGTGTTTGCCAAACTCAGATTTAGTCTGTGGTGCAGTTGTGGCTGGGTGAAGTGTTGAGATACCAGTTGGATCATGCTGCTGGTAAGGCTGTGACCCTTGTGAAGTGTTGCAGGAACACCTCAGAAAATGCAATATTGAATCACAATGTATTTTTTTTAATACTGAAATTCCTTTATAAGACATTTTTTTGCCATTTTAATTTTTTTCTCCATTTCTTTGCATTTGTCACCACAACAGAACACCCAATTATCTTCCTTTTTTTTATTGCCTTGTATGCTGCAGTCCAGAAGTGGATGGAGGCAGCAAGATGTGGGAGGGTTCCATGGTAAAGGATGCTGCAGGGAGAATTCCTGTCAGCTGGGCTTTATGGACAAATCCACATGTTGGGCAGTGGGCAGAAAGTCCTGACCATGGAGTTTTACCATAAAAGCACATGAGGAATCACTACAGCTCTTGGAGAGCAGGAGGGAAAAACCATTTGTGTGGGTATCACACTGGACTGGATAAAACCCCCATTTTCTTTCCTCCAAAATCAGTAAAATATTTCCTCAGAAGTGCAGAGGGAGCTCAGGAAATCTCAGCAGCTGCTCTTGGGGACGTGGCTTTGTGGTGGCCTTGGCAGAGCTGGAGGAATGGTTGGACTTGGTGATCCTGGAGGTTTTTTCTCAGCTGAACAATTCCACGGTTCAGCTGAATCCTGGGAGAGGTCAGCCAGCAGCCTGGCACATGCTCTGCACATCCCAAGGATGCTACCTCGCTGTCTTATTGCTTCCTGGTCTTGCAGACAAATTTTTTTTTTTTTTTGCTGAACAATGTAGATAGCAAATTTGAAGGGAAAACAGAGCCCCAGCCCCTCCACAAACAAATGCAGCATCACTCTAAACCCATGCATGTCCTTGGCCCTGAGCATCTGTCAAAGAGCTGCTTCAGCACCTCGGTGTTGGGAGCTGTAACTTCCACCCTCAAACTATTTGGCTTGTTCTGATACATTCCTGTGCCATTCTTGTGCCAGTTTTCTGTCTAAGCAGCCTTCTTTGCTTTGTTGTGCTCACTTCCCTGCCATATTTCTACAGGGAAAGTCGAATGTTTTTGCATCTTCTCCTGGAAGATTGAAATTCCCATCTCCCTGGCTTCTCTGTACTTGTTGAAATGGGAGGATCTTTCCTGAGTGAGGCACCTGCTCAGCCAGTGACCCTGGAGAGGATCAGTGACACTGCCCTGACTCACTGGCTACATCTGAACAGGTAAACTTTAGGATTTCACTTGGCTTTTTCCTCTCCTGCAGGACACTGGAGTGCTGTAGCCACCCTGGTAAAACATAGCCCTGTGTTATGGGTTTTTGTCAGCTAAAAGGCCTTTATTAAAATGGACTTTCTTACATTAATATTACATCTGTGACCCCAAGATCATCATCGTGTTTCCACATTCCCATTTGCCTCCCACCCTCACATTTCAGCAAGCTGGATCTGTATCCTCCCATATTTCTCCCTCCTTTGAAGAAATAGCTTTCCATTTTTCTTTTCACTCAGATAAACTCTTGATGCTTCATCTGCCTTGGGCTCTTTATCCTGGGCAAAACCTGGAGTCTTTCTGTGAGGATGGTGAATGTGAAGTGTCAGTGCAAGGAAGAGTCCTTGCTCAGCCAGCTCTGCAATTATGTGACTGATTGGCTTTTAATTTGTGAATATTATATAATATACTTAAATTAAAACCACAGAGGTGTTGTTAATACACAAGTTTTGAATTGCAAATAAAATGATAAGTGACTGAATTGCTTCTGAGGCAAATGCAATTTTTCTTTCCCACGTATGTAATATGAAATACACCTGAAAGTTCACAATTAGGAAACTATAAGGGTTTCAAACCTATATTGCAAAGAAAAGACATTTTTGTGGCTCTGGAGGTTGTAAACATGCTTTCCATGTCGAGCTGCATGTTGCATTTATGCTGATTTAATCATTCATTAAACATTAGTAAGAGGCCAATTATGCCCTTCAAGAATAAGATGTTTTACGAGGAAATGACAAAAAGATACATGTAATCATTGAAATGCCAGTTTACAATCAGATAGGATGGGAAATAATCCCTTTAGCAAGCTTAAGCTTTTACATATTAATGGCAACATTGGGGAGGGTGGGAAGAGGACTTGAACAGCCTCATGGTCTCCTGGCCCTGATGGGGAAGGGAGAGCTCATGGTGCTTTGGACAGAGATTTAAAAACTTCTTTCTGTGCCTCACATACCTTGAGACCTGGACTCTTCAAGGCTCTTGTAGTTAGCAAGTCTGTGTCTGTAAATGGGGTAACTGCATCACTTAATTAGTGGTTTGTCTTCATTTTCTTCTGTCTTCACTCAGAGTCAGGATTAACAACACAAAGGAAATGAATTTTCTTGTGTTCTGGTTTGGGTGTTTATCAAATCTTATCTAAAGTACAGAAAGTTCAGCAGCATTTCCAGCCACCAGCTAAAAGTGAGCAAAATACTTTCTGTGTCTGAAACTCTCACAGTTCCCAGGGTTCCTCTAGGATTTTAGTTCTCCTGTCTTCTGCTCTAAACATATTTGGATTGAAGACTGAATAGGGTCAGGCAGAGAAAATCCATCATAATTTGAACAAACACTCAATCCTTATGAAAAATTAAAGGCAGGAAACCCAAAGGTTAGAGAAACTTGTTTGCAATTAAGAAAATCACAGAATATGAAAGGCACTTGCATTCCAAAACACAAAAATTATGTTTTCCATGTCTGTTTAACCAACACAAAATAACCAAGAATATGTTCTGTTAACAGATGTGCTGTGGGGGTTATTTTGTTGGTTGGATGGTCGTTGGACAGACTCAGGAGCTCTCTATTTTCTGTTCTTCAGGTTTGTAGTTTATTATAAGGGTGTGGGTGTAAGAGAGAGTGTAGAGCATGGAAAGTAAGAGCAAGGGGGTAAGAAAGCAAGGGGTAAGAGCAAAGAGGGTAAGAGGCAAGAGAGCAATTTCCCATTTACAATACAATATGTATTCTTCTATGATGAATATTCTAATTTCCATTAACCAATCTAATACAATATACTAATTTCCTAATATTTGCATGCACCCTATAGGACTCTCTGAATTACCATGTTTTATGGCTTTCTTATCTGTAACCCTTATCTTCAGACCTTTCCTGGCTAGCTTGGGACAGGATGTCTGTTGGTTCTTTGGTATTTGTGGCATTTGGCATCATCTAAACCAAGGAAGATGAGAAAGAAACCTTCACATGGCTGTTTTCAGCCTCTATATCAAAAATTGCTAACATCTCTATTCACTTATGGTTTCAGCACTTTTTGCTAGGCACTCATATTCACAAGACTTTTCTAATTCCTTCCCAACAATGTGGGACCAGGATCTCCTGGGGGCAACAAAAGAAAAAAACCAGTGAAGACCCAGGTGAGCAGAATATGGGCTCCAGATAAAGCTCAGCCAAGCATCACTCGATCTTTCCAGAGCCATGCCAAGCCTTGATGCTCTCTGCTCTACCAACCCCTACATCTGGCTGCCCAGAGCCCACAGCCCCCTTTTCCCAAATCCAGCTGGTCAGCTGTCCCCTGTTGCCATGCTGGCCTCTGGGCAACGATGCAGTTGAGAGGGAGGAAAAATGTATTCCAGCAATAATATTGAGGGGTTACAGCTGCCAAACACGCTGTGTCTGTGGAAACACCTGTTGAGTGGCTGCTGCAGTGGGAAGAGCAAGATGAAGAAAGACAGCTGTAAAAGTGCCAGCAGCAGTAGGAAGCTCTGCTAAGGCTGCTTTGTGCCAGTTTAGAGATGTGCCAAATTATTTGGCTGCATTTCAAATATCTGGGTGTCCACTGCATTTGCCAGCTCACGCTCCTTGGGAATACTTCAGCATTAACACCACCAGTGCCACGCTCCCTCTGCTCTCCCACTTTAATTTCAGCCTTTACTTTCCTGTGCTTCTTTTATTCCTGGCTCCTTATGGTGCAAAGGAAAGCCCAGTTTTGCAGTGCAGAGCCCAAAATAAGGGCTGGGATCTGCAGCTGGTGGGAAGACAAAGCACTGCTGTAAAGGTTTTTGGCAATTGGCTCGTGAGATCTGCTGGGTTATTATTTTGTGTCTCCCCTGTTGTTGTTGTTGTGGGTTTTTCCCAGAGAATAATAATTTTATCTTTTGCAAACACTTAGCTAACCTGGGCACTTCTGCCTGTCCATCTAGAAATTCTTGGAACTGCAGAGCTCAACTTGGGGAAGTTTACAATGGGAACAGAGGGGAAATTTGAAGTTTGGATGGGCTGGACAGGTGGCAAAGATGGAAATACAGCAGCAGAATTCTACAGGGAAACATTCCAAATGTGTTGTAGCTACAGATGTGGCACTTGGGGATGTGGGTTAGTGGTGGGTTTGGCTGTGCTGGGGGAATGGTTGGATTTAATGGTCCTAAAAGTTTTTTCCAGCCTATGTGATTCCATGATACCCTGAAGAAACAAGGAATGGAGAGAAGGTGGAGTTATAGAGCAACAAGAATCTGTTTTAGATAATCTTCTTCCTGAAGTGCCCACAGATTGCAGGTTCATGTCCAGGACCTCCCAGCTCCTCCTTATTTTCCTTTAAGACCATCTGCATTGCTGAAACCCTGAAAAAACACCCTGCTGTAACTCCTTCCCCTTGTCTACAGTGAGACCTAGGGGTGTGCCCGAAGTTAGGTTTGTCTTTTTAAGAGTTTTGAAAATTAAATAAGCAACTAAATCTCAAATAATTAAATTATTGCTCAAATAATTCCTGTTAACTCTCCTAACTCCTCAGCTTGGTGATGTCCCAGACAGGCCAGGAGACTCTGGAATTACAGAGCACTGCTGTGCCTCTACAGCTGCAGCAGTTTTCTTGCTTTTCTATTTGACACCATCAACTATTGTCATGATTTCTTTAAATTCCCAAATCCTAAGAATGATTAAAAACTCCCCTGGACCAAGGAGATAATACTTTTCTCAGGGAGCTTTTTTCCTTCCCAGGAAGGTTTATCTGTTAAGTGTTTGTGGGAAGCAATTCATTTTCTTCTGTTTATTTATGAATATTTCCAAGACATGGCAATTGATTAGCCCTGGAGGTGGCATTTCTCTGGGAGGAATCATTGCTTTGCTGGTTGCAGACAGAGATGGAAAGGTCTGAAATCCCAACAAATAGAATTACAGGATTTTACCCCTTTTTTGTGCCTTCTCTCACCTCATGGTAACCTTCCTGGGGCAGGGATTCACCCTGTGGGTTATTTTTTGTCACAAAATGGGATCCTGTTGAACTTGAGTGTCTGGACTGGCTGTGATGCACATAACAATGTCTAAACCAAAAACTCTTCACATCCCTTCCTCAGAACAGGACCTTTCTTGAGAATAAAATTAAGTTATTACAGAAACACAAATTGTGTGTTTTTTAAAAGGAGAGAAAATATCCCACCATTCAAATTGGCACAAGACCAGCTGTGCCCAGGACAGTTTTTCTTCCCCTTTTGAGCTAATTTCCAAGCATCCTCTGCTCTAATTACAGATTTAGTTTTCCAGATGCCAGTCCACCTGTTCTTCTCCTGGATTGTTTAGGCCAGGATTACTACCTGTAAGCCTGACTTACTCTGATTTTACCTGCAGGTGAAGGTCAAAGAGTCAGTGGTTGTACTTCAGCAGGGCTTGCAATACTCCTTGGTTAATCTTTCCTCCAAAATGATGGGAGAAATTCTGACTTTTGGAAGTTTCCCAGAAATTCCTGCCACTCTGTTCTCTGTGCTGACCACTTGGGGAAGAACAGAACTCTTTTCCCCTGAACTTTCAAATATCCAGGGGAACCAGAAAGCTCCAGCCTCTCACAGCCCCTCTGCCTGGATCTCACAAATAATGATTAAAGACTCTGCCTGTTGTCTTGGCCATGTCAAATTTCTCTTTAGACAACCAGAAAATGCATCTTTCCTGTTAATCTTCCTGACTTTGTTGCCAGAGTCATGGGTTATGGTCTGCTCATCCTGAGAAAATGTTATCTGAGTCAATATTGAGACAGAATAAGCTTTAATTACAACATAGCTATGCTTCATTAAAGAGGTTTTCCATTTGCTTCATTCACAAAATAATGCAGGATGTACCAGAAGCAAACAAACAGGGCAGATCTCCTGTTCATGCAACACTTTCCCTCTTGCACAGAAATAAAGCATTAATTGCTTGTGCACAAGCTTTTCTTCCTTCAGAGGAACTTCTGCCACTGTTCCTGCTTAGAAATGACCCAAACTAATCCCAAAACCAAACCCAAAATGCCCTCCTAATCATCCCTTTAGGTGCCACCCAAAATAATGTTCAATTCTCCCTTCCCTGGCCCTGCAGACCATTCTGAACAATCTGATTTTAGGATGGTCCCAGTCCTGATGATTCCCAGGAGTGTAGCTCTGTCTGTCAATCCCATCTCCTCTTCAGAGGGAAAACACCCAAGGAAGAGTCAGAGAATCATTTAGGTTGGAAAAGACCTCCAGGGTCATCAAGTCCAGCCTTTGGCTGATCACCCCTTTGCCAACAGCACAGAAAATCTAAAATTCTCAGTGACCAGGGTTCCAACAAGCCATGGCCCTGAGTGCCACATCCAGCTGTTGCTTGAACACACCCAAGGCATGGAAGAGCAGATGATTTTCCTGCAGTGCTCAGAAAAAAAAAAAAAAAAAAAAGAAAAAATTCTTTCATCTCTTTCCTGAGAAAAGGCCAATGCTGAGCCTAGCAGATTATTCAATAACATCCCATAAAAATATTAAACTTCTATATTGCAACCAAATTAAAATTGTATTTCATGATGTGAACAAAGGTACCCAAGTTGATTTTGTCTCTCTCTCTCTCCTTTTTCAAATCTAATATCACACAGAAGAGAGAAATGAAATCTGTATTTAAATGGCTGTGGAACATTGTGCATTTAAAGTGCACAGCAAGTCACTCCCTAAAGCACTCCATATGATATGTAAATCTTTTGATCTTTCACAAAATGCATGATTTCCATAAAGAATAATGAGTGCTAGCTTGGGAAGTACAATATTGACTGTCACTGTACTGCACTTAGCCACAATTATTATTTGCATGGCTTTTGCAACATAACTGGAGGGGAAAGTCCTGTGAATATTTTTAATGCATTCTAATAGCTACTAAAAGAGATTTTATTTTATAATAGGTGCATTCTTTCTTTTTGGTCTACAAGCATTTTTTTTTTTCAATTTATTCATTATCATTTTTTTTTTCTCTTTTTAAGGAATCATCTATGGGGAAAAGCAGAGAAGCACATGAGCCCTGAGAATTGACATCCTGCCCTGCCATGAGCTGCAGGAAAGCAGAAGAATCAACAGCAACATTTATTTATTCTGGAAGCCAATGGGTAAAGTTTGACATGAGAAGGGATCTTAGGTATGATCTGTGTAGAGGGCTTGAAGTGATCATCACCCTCTGAGGCATTTCTGGATGGATACTCTGGGGTGTAAGAGCATGGACATCCCATGGGATCACCTTTGGCATCAATCCAGCATTTTTCCTCTGGTTTTCCACATGGAAAGGGCTCAAATGCCCTGATCCAGGGGCAGTAGTTATTTCCAGTTTTTCCAGTTATTTCCAATGCTGGTGATGGGGAATAAGAAGCTGATCCATGCCATTATCCATGCTGAGCTTTTCCCATTTTTTTTCCCAGCTTCCTGGAGATGCATCAGCCCAGACCCCTCCTGGAGGTGGGGATCCTGTCAAGGAGAAGAGAATTCTCCCATCTTTTCCAGGGATCCCAGCATACTGTTTGCCCATCCAGGAGATGGGAAGACTGCAAGCTCATGATGCAGGAAGGAGAGGTAGGAATAACGCTTATCACAAAAACACATTAAATAAAGGAAGATTTAAGAATTAACTTATCACACCTCTGCTTTGTTGCTCCCTTCCTGAAGGTTTTGACATCTCTCTGAAGCTCTGCTCCAAGTAGCTCAATGCATTTTTTGCTTGCATTACAACAAAGCTCAGAAGTTACAGAGCAGGGTCAGGGCTGGTTGAGCAGGCAGGATGATGACCAGGAAAAGGCAGATTATTGGAGGTGAGAGTTTCTCATCATCCAGGATTGGTCTAAAGAGACTCAGTGGAGCCAAGTGCTGTTTCAGGACTGACTCCTCAAGGACCTGAGTATCCACACAAGTGGATCCATATGAGTGTGGTGAGAAATCCAGCCCCAGGATGGGTCTGAGTCCCTGGTGCAGGGCACAGACCTCTCCTGGCACCAAGGAGCAATCCCTGCTGCTTTGCACTGAGCTGAGGGTCCAGCCTGCAAGGAGAAAGAAAAGCTTGGTCTTTGTGGCCCTCAGTTCTCTGGGGATGAATTAGGCACAGTGCCATTTTCTTTCTTTACAAGAGCACTTTGAGGGCCAGGGAAGAAATTGCTGTAATAATGGGGTATCTGAACAGTGATAGAAGTGAACTGAGCTGAACTGAAATAAGAAATTGGTTTTCTGATTTGAAGCAGACTTCAGGACCAAGATGGCAGCAGACTCTTTTTGAGCTCACTGCAGAGTCAAAGCCTATATTCATCCAAAATAGGATTTGTGAATTGTTTTCCATAGAAAGAATTTAGAACTTGAAAAATAGTTCTGTCCATAGCAAGGAGGCATTAAAATCCCTTTGTTTGTTTGACTACTTGGTTCAAACTGTGACACATGATGGAGAGGCACTGTTCCTGTTTTTTAATTGCTCTCACACTCGAAGATTTAACTCCTGCTCAGCACTGATCATTTAGTTCCTCTTTAAAGGACTGATAATGCAGAGGAGGACTTAGATCTTGTGCGATTAGATAATTCTTTCAGGTTTATTTCCTGGTGGTGGTTTATTATTATATATTAAATGCTATTTATTGCCCTACCTTTTCTGGAACAGTTTTGATTTTCCCACCTTAGAAACATTGCTCCATGCACAAGCTCGTCTTTATGGGTAAGAAAAAGGCAAAAAAATAAAAAGGTTTGGATTGAATGGCTAAATTGTTATGTGTACCACAAGAACCAGATTTTTGATCTTAAGGCTTTCTTTTTTAATTCTGGACCATTAGGATAATTTCAAATAAAAATTATTCCTCTCTGAAAACCTTTGTCAGAAATGAGCTGCACCAGTTCCCCAAAATCTCCTGAACTTGTTTACCTGGTAAGACTTGTAGTAATTTTCCATAACATCCTGCCATTTATTATGCTCTGGAAAGGCACTATAGCGATTTCAAGAGGAGAAAACCAAGAAAGATTATTCATTTCACATCCTCATGCAATTCTTTTGTAGGTGGCTTTCAACAAAGGGTGATATTGGATTACATTCATTTTAGTTCTTAATAAACTAGTAAATCTCCCATTGTTCTATGTTGTCCAATTATAAAAGCAATGAATATGAGACTAAGCACTTCAAGATAACCATAGCTTTAAAGATAGACAAAAAGCTTTATAGATTAGGATCAGAATAAAACTGCCATTTTTGTAGCGTTTTGATGAATAATATTTTGTGAATTAAAGTGTTCTCTCTTAGGAACATCAACAAATTACTCTCTAAGTAGGAACTGCAGATCTCAGGAAGAGTTTCTGAATATCTGGGATGCTGAAAAGGGAAGGAAGTAAATCCTTCCTAGAAGTAATTTCCCTGCTGTTTGAAGAGGTGATTATGAAGGGTTTTTCCTGAGGTTTCTTTCCCTGTAGGAGCCAACTCTTGGAATTTTCTTGAGCCATTTCTGCTGCCTTCCCATTTTGGTTATGGTGTCTTTTCCAACATGCTTCTCAGCTACAGTGTGCTTCAAGAATTGAATCTTCAGTGCTTTCTGAAGGCTTAATTGGCAATAAAAATCAGCATTTTGAAGTCAGGATTTGCCTGTTTTGCTTGGTCCAAAGCAAAGATTTCAAAGGTTGTCCAAGAACTTCTTCTGCAAGGTCTCTGGAGGTAGTGAAGAACAACATTAACATATTGTTTAAACACACTGGGAAGTGAAATTCTGAGCATTGAGAGCTATGAAAAAAAGAAGAGTTGCAAAGCACAGCCTTAAATATCACAGAGTGCTCTGTGGGCTTGTGAACTGGGATCATTGCCTTGCTCGACTCCGTAGGAATTCATGAGACATTTACAAAAAGATTTATTAATCTATTAATTGCCAGCAGATTCTCTGTCAGCAAATCCTTAATGGAAAGCAGAGCCCTCCACCCCTTTAATCCTCATAATCCTACCTTGCATGCAACTTCCCAAAATTTGATGTGGACTGGCTTAATACTGTAAAATTGTCCCTTGGCAGAGAAGAAGCAGTGGGGCAGCTCTCTCCAGTGGTCACACAGGATAAATGTCCCATCCAGGTGCTCATCCCAGCTGCCTGTTAGACTGCAATGTAAAAGGAATGTGCACCACAGGTGTCAGCTTGGAGGAGAGGAAAATACGTCATGAGGAGATGGAGAAACAGGCATGTGGATAGATGAGGGCATGTTTAGAGCCTGAGCTCAAGGATTAAATAGCTGCCTTGTGTCTTAGGTTGTAATACAGGATGTGACAAAAAGTCTGTGTTCTATCACCATCTGCTGAAAACAGGTGGGGCAGTGATCCTTATCTCTGTGGAGATATCCTCTGCTAATGGGCCATCTTTAAACCAGCTGGGCAATCATCTTTATCTTCCCACAGCCCATCCTCCCTCCAGCAGATATCTCCTGTTCATGGCCAATGAGTCCCAGGGCATGGCTGATAAAATTCCATCATCCCACTGGGAGATGCTCCAGCCAGGGCAGGAGCCAAGCCTTTCCCACCCAGAGAAAAACTGAGATTTTGGACACCAAGGCACCTTCTTTCCACTGGATTCCAGAGGAAAACCAGACCCTTCCACATCATCCCTGGAGCTTCAGAGGAAACTGCCCCTTCTCCAGGAGCACTGCTCCAGCTGAGCCACATCTGCCCCTGCAGGAGGATGCAGCACCATGGAATGGGACTGTGCCACCACCCTGACTGACTGACTGTGCCAGCTTGGATTCTGACTCTGGCAGGGTTGGGATTGTTCTTTGTAAGGCTGTATTTCTATTTTAATTTTCCTAGTAAAGAATTATTATTCCTAATTCCCATATCTTTACCTGAGAGCCCCTTAATTTCAAAATTGGGATAGTTTAGAGGAAGTTTACATTCTCCATTTCAAAGAAAGGCTCCTGCCTTTCTTAGCAGACACCTGTCTTTCAAACCAAGACACCTTGTCACTGTGAAGGTTCAGCACCCAAATCACCCCTTGGCATGGGCTAGGATGAATTTTTGCATCAGGAAACTGCTGTAGCCCCAAAGAAAGCCTGGAATTCCCATTTAAAGCAGGCTGGCAGCAGCATCAGTGGCACATTTCAGAGGGGAAATGAAGGGTAGATGAGAAGATGCTTCCATGCTGTCAGTACTCTCCTCATAACCCTCTCACTGCTCCCCAGGATTTCAAACATCTCAATCTCTTCCCAAATGGCTCTTCCATTCTCGAGTGAGTTTCTGGGAAATAATAATTCCTTTGCTCAGGATTGTCAGTCACATCGTGGGACTGTGCCTGGCACTGCAATCTTTGATCAGTTCTGCTGAAACAACCTGTTGTCTTTTATAATAACATTTCCATTGGGAATATTCAGATGCTGAGGCTAAAAAGAACCATTTCACAGCACACACACAACTACACACGCAGTGACTTTGCATTTTTATCTTTTTGATTTTCCAGTGGGTGTATTTGCTTGGGGTTTTTTTTCTGACCACATCCATCTGCTTCCTAGTTCTTACAAAAGCTAGTTTACATGCAATAATTGCCATTAAAATGTGAAGGGAAAGCTCGTTGCACAAATGCATTGTTTTGCTCCTTTTAAAGCACACAGAAGCTACAAAACTAGATGTAGCTGACTGATGGATGGGTTTATTTAATTATTACTTTCAGAAAAATGTTCTCTATCTTGCCCATAGCAGGTGCAGGCTGTGACGTGGCATTTGCTCTGGTAATTATGCAGGTTTTTTTGTAAATAGCAGAACAAGTCAGGATGAAAGATAGCACTGCCCTCAGGTTGTGGGGAATGATTCAGCCTTCTCTTTACCCAGTTTCAAATGATACATTGAAATGATAAGGTGGCTTTGACTCCTGTTGCACCTCCCACCCCCTTCCCTGTGACATGAAACTGAGGAAGGGGGAGAGAGGGACTGGAGGATGAATATGTGGAAGGGGCAGTTTGTGATGGGTGCTGTATTGCAGTGAGTGATAAAGCTGATTTGGGGTGCACTGCACTGCAATGCAGCATTAAATGACACTGGGTTGTCCAATAAACAAGAATTAAGGTGGGTTTTTTTAAGCCAGGGCTTTCCCAGGTGAGGCACTGCAGCTCAGCACTTCCAGTCACAGCTCTCTTGCTCAGGTCTCCCCCTGTATTCTCCATCCTGCTCCTCTCCTGCATTTGAAGGAGTCTCTTTTCAGAGTTCAGGCTGTTCTCCAGCATTCCCATCCCATCTTTATTTCCCTAAGCAGGGGATAAATCAGTGACAGTGCAAGTGGGTGGGTGTAAGGAAATTCTTCCCTAAGGGCATGACAACTAAAAAGGAATCTAATACAAACATCCCCCAGGCACCAGGAGATCCTTCCACAGAGAAATGGGAGCTCTAAACTGTTCCCTGACCTGTTCCCCTGCTGGAGAAGGGTTTAGGTTGACTGTTGGGGGGTCAATAGGTAAAGCCCATTCCTGCAATCTGCTCAGAGCAGCAGTGCTGGGCTTGCTCCCAGAGGACTGAGTGGTGGCAGGATAAAGAATCTCACAATCATGGAATGATTTTTGTTGGAAAATACTTTTAAGATCACCAAGTCCAGCCTTTAACCCAGCACTGCCAAGCCCATGGCTAACCCACCCCTGAGCTGTACAAAATCCCCAGGCACCATGTCCAAACTTGGGTGACTGAAAATTTCCATCAGGGACATTTTCAAAGGCAGATAAGGACCTTGTGGGCTTCTTTGAACTAATCCCTGTGCTCCCTTTGAAGTGGCTCAGCTGGGGAGCCCAGCAGCCCCCACCACCCTGGGCAGGTCCTGGATCCAAAGCCACATTTGGGAGATTTGATATCTCAGCATCTCCACTCTCAGCTGGTGCTGCTGCCCTGTGCTTTATCAGATGCACTGGTGCACTTGCAATTCACCTTGAAATCAATAGGTATTGATGGGGTTTGGGAGCTGCAGAAGACAAAGTCCTGCTGCTGATGGCAGTGTGTCAATAACAGCTGCTGGAACATTCCTTAGGGAATGTTGCCTCCTCTGCTCCCCATTGAGTGCACAATGAAACAAAACCCCAATGAAAACTCCAAGGAGCAAACCCCACAATGAAAATTTGTGTTGAGTTTACAGAAAAGCTGAGCAATAGAATGCTTCAATGGAAGGTGCACAGTATGTATATGAATGAAAATCAGTTGATTTTTACCATGTGTCTATCAAAAATTAAAATGAAGTCATTCACAAATCTCAATGTTTTATGGAGGGGAGGATTTTTTTTTTTTAATTAGGATTAAAAATATTATCTGCTTAAAACGTGTCCATGCATATAGTTCTGGTACAGCCTATGGCAACACCTATGATTTAAAAATAAGACTGCTTTTTTCCAAGAAGGAAGTAATTTTGAGTGATAACTAATTTAGATAGGACTAATTATATTGGTTGGAACTTGCAAGGGAGTCAATGGATAAAAAGTTGATTAAAGCAAAGTTATAAAACAACAATAAAAAACTCTGCACTTTCAGATGTTCTGAATATTTTAGTGTTTGTTCCTACCAGCTTCCTTGACTGCACTGGAAAGTGAATGTTTCTGTGTACCTGACTGAAATGAAATGAGAGGGAGAAAGTGAGAACTTCTCAGTGAGTTTAAGAGCAGTGAGTGTGTTCTATACCCTGAAACATCCTTACTCAGCTGATCTTTTGATTTTCTGTTTTGAACCTGGACCCAGCAGTTATGTGATTTCTTCTGGAAGTGATTTCCAGCTTGGATCCAAAAATGGATCATGTTGATTCCAGCTGTTTTACATCTGCAGGGAGCCCTTGCAGACTTGCTGGTTCACAGCTGGCTGTGTTGTCTTTAATTTAGATCCACTCATGGCTTTGTGGCCATGAGAAGCATTCAGGATTCCTCTACCAGGTTAAATTCCATATTTGTCTATCTTTAAGTCCTTCTGCAGGAAAACTGAAATAACTGACTAAAGCACAAAGGGACCAAAGCCCAGATCTCCTCCAGAGGATGGAGAGAAACAAAAAATGAACGAGCTGTGGTTATTTCTAGTTGTATAACATTTCTGTTATCACTTTGTCTCTGAAGCCATGTGTTCCCTGCCCTCCCAGCTGAACAATTTGCACAGGAAGGTCGTGAGCTTGGTGAGTTTTCCTGAGAAACCAGGAAGAACTGACAGAAAAGAATCATAAAATCCCAGAACCATTTGGGTTGGAAAGGACCTTAAATGGATCCCTTACCATGTAGAGGAAGTTTCCAAGGTTTTTTTGTGCTTGTTTGTTTGTTGTTGTTTTCTGCTCCAAGGATCCAGGGGCAGCCACAGCTTCTCTGGGCACCCTGTGCCAGGGAATCCCCATCCTCACAGGGAAGAATTTCTTCCCAATATCCCAACAAATCCCATTTAACTCTGTCCTACACAGACAATCATTACTGTGCACACTGAAGGCTGTGTGTGCCTAATGATTTTGTGTGTAACACAACATTTTGATTAGGAACTGATTATGTAATTTTATCTTTCTAGTTCAAACTCATTACTATTATATTTATTATTATTATTATTACCACCATATTTTTGTAGGGACAATATTTTATTTTCTTTTACCATATATTTGCCTAATGAACAATCCACCACACCCCCACGAGCACTTGGGAATTCCGAAATTTTCAAATCAAGGGATAGATGCTAAAAAAAAGGGAAAAACAATCAAGAAATAGAGATATTTAATGTACATCATTTAGGCTGCAAGCAGCCTGGCATAAGTTATCCTTTAATAGAGCTGTAAGAATAATTAATTTTTCAGTTCAGTGGTCAAACTGAAAAAACTGTGAGGGAGGAAGGAGAGGAGGTGAATGGAGTGGGAAGAAACAAGGAGATGTGTTTGGGTCAACCTTAAGTAACAATTTCTCATTTTCTCTCAGTGAAGCGAAACAAACACTTGTATTATCTGTTCCTTTGATAAATGGCCCTATCTGGGTTCCTGAACAAAACTTTCCTTCTGGAAGCAAGGCCTGAAGGTCCTGCCTAGATGGTAATGACACAGAACGTCTTTATTTTCCTGAAAATTCTCCTTTAACTTTCCTTTCTCAGCAAAGCTCACTCATTAAATCTGCCATTAGTGTGCAAAGATTTTTATTAACCATATGATTTGTCAAAATCTGCTGCCCAGCTTCAATTTGCATTGTGTTCCAACACTTCTCCAGGTGTGGACCCTGTAAGACACTTTCTGCTGGGAGCAAGACCCCAAAAAGTAAATAGCTTTTAAGGCCATTAACTGTAAATTTACTTCTTAACAGTAAGTTTATTTGTATGGTTTTAATTAGGAATAAATTCCTGGCTGTGAGGGTGGTGATGCCCTGGCACAGGGTGCCCAGAGGAGCTGTGGCTGCCCCTGGATCCCTGGAAATGTCCAAGGCCAGGCTGGACAGGACTTGGAGCAGCCTGGGACAGTGGAAGGTGTCCCTGCCCATGGCAGAGAATGGACCTGGATGGGCTTTAAGGTTCCTTCCAACCCAAATAATTCCATGATTCTACAATCCTCTTAATGAACTTTTCAGGGTTGTTCCAAAATGATCCTCCAAGCCCCCAGGGGAATATGGCCCAGGTTATGGGATTCACTATGGATAACTCTATGGATGATCCCAAGATTTGGGTTTTTCATCATGGCCTTTGCCATGAGCTGCAGCATAGGCTTTGTCCTATCATCCTCCTCTTTCTCATGCAGGAGCCTCTTGTTTTCAATGTATACAAACAACAGATCCCTCCTCCATAAAAAAAAAAAAAAAAAAAATATATATATATATATATATATATATATATATATATATATATAGGTGTCTGGCTGATAGACTCATAAGGGTAAATTTCTTTGCTAGTAATCATCAGTGAGCCAAAAAACAGAGACATTTTAAAAGCATGCAAGCAAAAGAGGTTGCTAAAAGAAAAATCTTTGAAGGGGTATTATCCAATTAGCACTGATAGCTCTGCTAATATGGCAGCAATTAAAATGTTGTTTGTGAACTAAATAGGAGAAGACCTAAATATTCTTTGGACTTACATATGAATAATGTTCTAATATCTGGTGGAATAATTATAATGAAGCTGTAAGTATTCTCTCACGAGTTGTTTACTGAAATAGCAGTCTATTTAATCAGTAGCAATGCATTCAAGGTGACTAAATATTAAATATGATTGGCAGCTTGCTGCTCGGACTAAAACGATTAAGTAACATGAGAAAGAAAGTGACAGGTGACTTCAGTCCCCTCGAGGAAACATGCCCCAGCCAGGAAATGGGTTGAGACTTCTAATAATATTGGTGACAAATAAGTGCTGCAGTGTTTGCTTGCAGCAGTCAGTCTGGAAAGGAATGCAAATCCTGTTATACATCTTTTTCATCTTGGTGAGGTTGCAGTGGCAGCACTCTCCAGCTCTGGGTGCTGTGAATTCCAAGCACCCTGCAGAGGCTCTGGGGTGGGATGGGTGAGGTTGCCAGCCAGAAAAGACACTTGGTGCTGAGCCCAGCCCAAGCATCCCTCGGGCACTGGTGGGTCTGGTGGAGCTGCACCATCACTCACCTCTCCCACCTTCACCCTTCCTGGGGGCTCTCCTTGCTGCTTATCCCATGGCTTTGGACTCAGCTGGACAAACAGGGGTGAGGGATGAACTGCAAATGGATTCCAGGAGCCTCTGGAGGTCAGCAGGAGTTGGATTAGACCCAGGCTCTGACCTGAGATTGCTGGTTCAGCTCTGGGAAGAGAATACTGCAAGCATTGCATTTCCAGCCCATTTTGGCATCCCTCAGTTTCACAGGGGGATGCCAAATATTCCTGTCCCTAAACCTCATATACAATGAAAGCATTTGCCACTTGGGGTAACTCCATGTGCTTTTTTTTTTTTTTTTAGAGGTATGAGAAATGAGCCAGGGTGATACAGGATTTCCACCACTGGACCAAAATCTGAGCCCAATTCTATTCTTGAGTCTTCTATCACAATGCTTTCTTTTCTACCTGGTTCTTCCATGTTCTCACAAGCACCTCCCTCTTTTCTGGTTCTGTGGAACAGAAGTGGAACTTGAATCCTCTACATGGCTTGCTGTAGTCACTGCTGTTGCTCTTCACTGCTTCTGTGCTGAAGTAACACAGCAAAGAAGTTGGGGAGTTTGTGGCAGCTCCAAGGGCAGGAAGAGGGACTCCTTTCTCTCTCCATGTCCCTAATGGGATCCTAAGTGTGGTGTAGACATGAGAGTCAATGCCCTTTTACACAGAAAGTAGAGAATGAATTCCAAACAGTACTGGAGACAGCTGACCCTTTTAGCACAATGCTTAAATATTCTAGTGCTGTGCCAAGGCAGCATGTGCAGAGTAAATATTTTAATCCCTAATTAATCACTTTGGTTAGATTGGTAAAACAGAAGTCTAATGAAAATAATTTGAAATTTCCTTCATGAATAATTGCATTGTTCAGGGGATTCTGGGAAGAGTCAACTGGCTGACCTTCCATTCTTGAGCTGCTCTATTGCTATGAGACTTAATTTGTGTCCTTCAACCCTTTTCAGTCACCGTCACGAGATTAGAAATACCTTTCATGCAGTTCAGCAGCAACTATGCAAAAGGACAGTGCAGTCAGCAGAGAGGTAAGAAATTAGCACATGCTTCCCTGTGGTGAAACACATACAGTACAGCACACAGGACAGGGCAAAGCTTCTTTTCCACTCTGTGTCCCTTTATTATGTCCTGAGCATGATGGATTGCATTGTTTATTGAAGTGCTCATGGCCAGTTTTAATTAGAGATGTGAGGTCTGCGGGTGCCAGGGCTTTGGGTATTTGCAGGACTGGAAAAGAATTTGCTGGTTGTTAGGTCCTGGTGGCCAGCACCATGGCTGGTCTCCTGCTCCAGGGGTATTTGTTTCCTCCTGCAGGTCCTGTCTTTCCTGTGCCCTGCTGTGAGGCACCAGCCCTGTCTGCACAAGGTGGTTTGGCTTGTAGCACCAAGACTGCCCCAGTGAGAGAACAATCACACCCTCACTGCCCACTTCAGCTGGCAATTCTCTGCTGACCAGCCACAGTTTGCTGTTCAGGGAAGATTTAAGTGCAGCAAGATCCTTCCCCAGGATTTTACCCTTGTTAAAAAAAACACATTACACCATCCTCAACCTCAGCATAGTTTTTCTGCTGGTTGATAGCTGCAAAGGTGCAGCTGGGACTGTTCATGAGAGCATTAGGCAAGGGTTAAAAAACACATCTTCACTTGATAGACCCTTTCCCTGGGCTGCTGTGGAGCAGGACTGTTGCTGGAAGATTTCTTTGCTGTGGAGCTGCAATTAATACATCAGCTACAGGTGGAGGTTCTGTGGAAAGGCAGTGGCAACAGACACTGCCAATTTATTGGGTTTCTCTGGGTTTTGTAGAGTGTCTTCTTTGAATCATAGAAGGGACTTGTGAAGATCTCTGAGTTCAAGGGGGGCAAGGCAGGGGCTGAGACTTCACAGCCTGGGGCTGTGCTTGGATAATTGACCCCAAAATCAACCAAAACTCATAAAAATGTAAAAACTTGTGACCAGGATCCATCTTGGATTAGATTTGGGTGCAGCCCCAGCCAGGCCCTTGCACTGCCCAAGGTGAATCCTTTCAATAAATTCCTATTTTATCCCTTTTGCTCTGCCCAGTCTCTGTTCCAGGTCAGCCTTTCCAGGCATCAATACAAAGTTCAGAGAGGGAATGCAAAGGTTTTGTAATAAATAGGTTGTGAAATGCAGGGCAGAAGGATTGAAAAGGGCAAAGTGACTTTGGGGGTTTTTTGGTTGTGTTGAAGAGAGGAGTAGAGTCATGAGTGTGGGCCAGAGCCTTGCTTTGGGAGAGAGAAAGGTGTGACAGAAAATGATCTCTTGGTCCAGGAAACACATTTGTCCTTGCCAGAGCCTCAGAGAGTTGGGAATGTGTGTGAGCACAGCTCAGAGCAGGGGCTGGTGAAAAACTCCACCAGAGAGCATTTCTACCTGTTAAGAGAATGATTTTTGAAAGGAACAAACAAATTTAAGCTTTTAATTTACTTTTAGAGGACAAATACTAGTCACTGTTCTGCTACTGATTTTACCTGATGAAGAACTTTTTACAATGATTATCACTTCACAGCATCTTGCATTCTCCACTTTCATTTGTGGCTTTTTTTTTTTTTTTTTTTTTAATTTTGCTCCCACATTCACTATTTTGTTTTTCTATTCTTCAGTACAGTTGTTGCTTATCAGCCATGGAAATTTACAGATATTAAATTAGCTACAGGAGGGCTCTGATATTGTTCCCTCAATGCTAGAGAAACCTATTGAGAACTAAAGGGGAAATTATTAATGAAAACTGAATGAGAAGGCTATAAAGTTCAAACGAAGGGTGTTCCCTACCTCACAAGATCTGGATGCATGCAAAATTTCATGAAAATTACTCATAAATTGTTGTATTATGTTTTGCTTCTTCAACCAAAAACACTGGTGAAATATTTCCATTCAGTGCAAAATATATTGGATGATAATGATAATTAATGTAGTCAACCATTTAACAAGGAGATAATGCAGGATATGAAGGGTTTATTATAAAAAATGTGACCCTCACCACAGGACTTGAACTTGCTACTTTTGACAATATAAAGCAAAGCCTCTGCCCTCTGGGCTGGAAAATGTCTTCTCCAGTTGAGATGCAGATCATAAAAGACTGTCATGGAAATGAACTTTGGTTTTATGTTAAAAGGATGTGGGGAAAGAGACTAAATCTGTGTGAGTCTCCACTGATAGGGTGAATATTCATCACTTTGGGGGTTTAGAGTGGTCACATCTGTACCAAAATGGAAGATAAATTTTAAGATATTACCTCTCCACTATGATGCTGCTGCTCAGTATGGTGTGGTCTTTCAATGTGATCATAAATTAAAACCAAATAAAAACAATTCCCACTGGTAAAACTATAGAGTCTCCTTTAAAGCCAGTCAGAAGTCTGAAGCTTCTGAGTTTTTTGGACTTGGAGTGAACTGAGTTGTGTTCTGCTACACAGAGTTCTTCCAGGACACACAAAAAAAGAGAAAAGTATATTATTGAAAAATTTAAAATATTCCTTTGCAATTCTCTCATGTTATTGTTTTGACACAAAGGATGTAAGAGAGAACAGATAAAGTTAAAATTGGGTTTTCAGCCAGATTTCCTAGCTCATTCCTTCACTCTATATTGAGGGAAAACAGCTAAAACTGTCACTGAATTTAACCACAACACCTGAACCAAACTGATAATGAATTCAGGAGGCTGAAATCAGCTTCAACACCTCCAAACCTGGGCAAACCTGCAGCCATCCAGACAGAGTGAAACCTCCAGAGCTGTACAGTGGCCCAGAATATTGACCCAGCATTAACACTCATGGATCTTACCAACAGGGATCTTAACACAGGGAGAACCTTGCCCTGCCCTGAAATTCAGAGCAAGTGCCACTGCTGATATTGGAGAGGCTGGAACCTCATCCAGGCTGCTGGACAGAGCACACAGAGGGCTGAAACCTCTCTGAAAGCCTGGGTGAAATACAGACAAATAGCTTTACAAATTAAAAACTGGCATGGCAGAGGAATATGGTCAGAAACTACACAGGCCTGGGGAGGCTGATGCCTGCTGGCTCCAACCTGCTGCTCGTGGCTCCTGGCGAGCCATTCTCATTGAAAGTGAGAGTGGCAAAAGGTTGGGCAGTCCTGCTCTAATTGACTCTTTGTGGGGTTAACCGTGGCAAAGAGCAAGTCAGATCCCAGCTCTGCTGTCAGTTCAGTCCTCCCCCACCATTAATTACTTGGGTTGCATTTCTTAATCAGCTGGGCTGGGATCTATGGGAGAGATCCCTGGCGCCGCGCCAGCCCCGCTCCGACCGGATCAAACACACGGCGCAGGGAGGGGAGGAGGGCAGGCCTGCCTTGTTATTCCTTCTCCCTTTGATGCTGAATGAGTTGGGATTCTGACACAGACCTTTCTGTGCAGCTTCTTTTCCCACACCACAGCAGAGGGATCATGGTCATCGTGGCCTCTCTTTGGTTGTGTCTTTAATTGACCTTCCAAAATTCTGTCCCAAAATGCCACAGATGCCCATGTAGCTGTAAATCAAGGCAAAGAGCCCCTTCAGGCTTCTCCACTCGCAATCTCAGCTATGCCTTGTCCATGATTTTTCAGGTCCTTTCCAAC
Source organism: Erithacus rubecula (assembly GCF_903797595.1). Classification (NCBI taxonomy): domain Eukaryota; kingdom Metazoa; phylum Chordata; class Aves; order Passeriformes; family Muscicapidae; genus Erithacus; species Erithacus rubecula. The sequence continues at coordinate 56,850,165 of NC_136688.1, forward strand.
CTAAAACATTCTATGATTCTGTCTGCTGATGATGCTTGGCCCCACAACAGCTGGAAGTGGGATTCCATCTGCACCTGTAGGTTTGATGGAAAATTGGGATCTTCACAGCCAGACAAACCACAGACCTAAAAAGACAGGTTTGGAGAGTCCAGGTACAGCAGGGCAGCAGGAAGGGAGCAATTTTGCCTTGGAGCTCAGAGCTCCAATATTGTGTCCTGTCCTGCTCAGCGCTGCTGCTCAGGAATTCTCTCTGGGTTTCTCACTCCACTTTCATCCTCCACACTTAGTTTTTTCAACTGAAGACTAAACAGTTTTGTCCTCTCAGTGTTAAAGGAGGCTACAACACACTCCATACAACTTCTGGGAACTCACCAAACACGTAGGGATTGAAGGGGATGGAAGGAAACATTTTAGAGCTTTGTGTTGCATTTCTCTTTGCAGTCAAGATGGTAAAGCAAGTCCATTACCAGAATTTACTGCCATTATATTCCTAGGAAGAATAGCTCTTTGGACATGGTTGGACTCAATGGTCTTAGCAGCCCTTCTCAACCTAAATGATTTTATGATTCTTAGGGAGGTTTTCATAGAGTCATTTAATGGCCTGGGTTGTAGGACACATGAAAGACCAACCAGTTCCAACCTCTCTGCCATGGAGAGTGATGCCTGTCACTAGAACAAGTGGCTCCAAGTCCCAAAGTCCAGCCTGGCCTTGGACACTTCCAGGGATCCAGGGGCAGCCACAGCTTCTCTGGGCAACTTGTGCCAGGGCTTCCTCACTCTCTCAGTCAAAAATTCCTTCCCAATACCCCATCTAACCTGCCCTCTGGCAGTGGGAAGCCATTCCCACTGCCCTGTTACTCCATGCCCTTGTCCAAAGTCCCTTTCTGACCCTCTTGGAGCCCCTTATGGCACTGGAAGGAGGTTTTTCTCAGGGAAAGTTCCTTGCTTGGATGAAACAGTTCAATCCCCTCCACTTTTCTTTTTGAAGGGATGATGAGAAGCAAGCACAGCCCATTTCAGCATTTTATCTCTCAGATTTTGTTGTCTCATTGAGAGACCAGAGGGAGAGGAATGGTGAACCCAGAACAATCCCAGCACATTTACTGTAAGGGATTACTTTCTTTTTTTTTTTCCCCTTGGAAATTTCACAACTGGCTTTAATTAAGTTCCTCCAGACCCAGCAGAGGCACACAAGGCATTAGAGAGGGGCAGGGTACGTGTTTGCCGGATGGGATTTTTGCAAGTTCTCCTTCCTCTAATGAAAATTTCCTTGGCTGTCCCCATTAGAACAGGCTGTAGCCAAGCTTCTGGTGGGCTGGCACCCCGTGGCTTGTCCTTGGGGTCACACACTGGTGCCAGGTGGTGAGAGAGCAGCATTTCTCTGTAATGACCCAGCAGCCTGTGCAAAGTATGCAAAGTTATAAAACCATAAGATGTGTATTTCAAAGTCCTCCCTGACATATTTTGATTATTTCCTTCAATCTACTCTTTGGATTACTGATGGCATGTGTCTTTTAAAGAATCCCTGGGACCTGCCTCCCCACCAAAACCCCTAAATGTGTTGGTTTTGCTGTCACTCCTGTTGTAAAATGTGTTGTCTGAAACCACCTCTTCCTCTGCAGGATATTTTCTGGGGTAGTTTTCTCTCCACCTCTGCAAACTCGTGTGCTTTTCCTTTGTCTGCATGGTGGTTGCTAATCAAGGATGTCATGAGCTCTCAATGAAACAAAGTCTTTGGATGTGGGGACCCAGAAAAATGGACACAGTGTACTCCCAAAATGTTCTTAGTAGCACATGTGAATTTCTTTGCACTCAAATTAAGCAGGATTAAAGCAGCTAAACTGTTGTTGCTCAGTTCTCTTGGATCATGTGACAAAGCCTGAATCGCTTTTAGTCATTGGTATAGGCCTAAGTCAGTCCCTTGATCTCCAAATTAATTTTTGAATTGAATGATTGTGTGGGGTTTTTTGTCCTAATTGAGTCTTCAAGTGAAAAATGCTTACCAAACAGATGGAAAACTGAGGACAAAGGGCTCCATTATGTAATAAAAAAGGGAGAGTTCACTACAACGGTTTGAAATTAGTACTTGGAGGTTGATTGTTTTTTTTCCCCCTTCATAAAATCCCAAAGAGTAAGAGATATACAGTTTGTTTGGCACAGCTTGGTGGAAAACCATGAGAAAGGAAGAAAGTGAAAAATTCTTACCAGCAGCTCTCACAGCAGACACTGCAAAGCACCTTTATTGATCCACTCCTCATTTTTCATTAATTGATATGGCAGAAGCAATATTCCTTTTTCCCAGGAACAAAAAGATTCCAATGGTGCCAAGCTCATGGATATGAAAAACCCCAAATTCCCCTGGGAAATGCACTGGAGTGTTTCAAGTTCTGTGGGACCCTTGGGGCACTCTGGGGTTTTCTTGCTGTTCCCAAACACTGGGCTGGAAGGGTTGGGGAAATACCTGGAGTTTCTTCTAGGAGCTCTCTTTCATTCCTAGCTGCAGAGTTAATTAATATCCCTGTCTGCTAATGAGCAGGAGTAAATGGGTTTTATTGACAACTACAGAGTCTGTGGGGTTTATTGATAACTACTGAAGTCCAATCAGAAATCCAGGTTAAAATGGGCCATGCTTTAGCCCCCTGTCTCCTTGGCATACAGCTAATAGGTGGAATTGCTTTTAGCCCCTGTTGTTGCTCCCTGTAGTTTAACACAAAGCTAATCACTGTAGTTGTGCTTGTGTTAAATATTTTTCAGTGTTTAGAGCACATATATTTGATAACTCTTTACTTTGTATTGCCTTGGCAACTGAATGCTTTTAAGCTGTTCCAAGTTACAATCACTGCTTAATATTTAAAAAAGGGAGAAAATACCCAAATATTAATTGATTTTTGGCTATGGTTATGGGAAGATCATTGGCTCTGGTGAGGTGCAGAAGCCACCAGCACCAATAAGAAAGCAAAGAGTTGCCTTTCTATACCTTTGGCATTTCCTTCAAAGTGCTGCTGCCACATTTTATGGGAGTTTTAGAGTTCGGTGGTTGGATGGAGCTTGGACAGGAGCCATTATTTGTATTGGACTCTTCCATGGTCCTGCATTTTTTGGTCCATTTATTGTGTGAATGTGATCCATGGAGCTCCTATGTTCATCTGGGGCATCATATTGCTCATAAATGCTGTGCAAAGAGTTTAATTCTGCTTATTCCAAGAGTGCTTCAATTTTCTGGCATAACCTGCTGATAAGTAATGAAAAATATCTGACTAAACGTGTTCATATATTTAAGATTATTTTCCCCAGTGAAACATGTGGGAGATGCTTGGAGCTTCAAAGGTTCACAAAAACCTGTATGGTTTCAAGTCCTTCTGCTGGCCATCATGTCAGTGTTAGGGTTTCTCCCTCACTGGGATCCTGTGCTCTTCTTGAAGTAAAAGAATAGTTCCTGCACATGGAGAGGGAGTAGGAGGGTCTGGGCTAGAGCCTCTGAAAGAGAAAAAAAATGGGAGCAAAGTAACTGCAGAGAGAACAAGTAATGGCAATTTATTTCCTGAGGTGAAAATGTGGTTCTGAGTTCAAAACAAGTAGGACTTTATTCAGGCAATTAAATTGACAGAGGGTAGGATTAGATGGGTTACTGGGAAGGAATTCTCCCCTGTGAGGATGAGGAGACCCTGGCACAGGTTGCCCAGAGGAGCAGCCCCTGGATCCCTGGAAGTGTCCCAGGCCAGGCTGGACAGGGCTTGGAGCAACCAAGGATAGGAATAGTAGAAGATGCAGGGATTGGAATTCAATGAACTTTGAGGTTCCTTCCAACCCAAAGCACACTGTAGTTCTTTGATTGTAGTTGATGAAAATGGGGTATCCAGCAGGATCTAACCCTGCAGAGGGATATTTCCATGGACCCAGGCCATAGTGGTGCTTGTGGTTGGTCATTGCTAAACAGTGTCTGTGCACAGGGAAGACCACCAGGGTGGGATGATTCCCAGGGAAACCAGGGGGAACCCAGTGGGTTTGCAGTGCCCTCCTCAGCAGACACACTTGGCAGAGCCCGACCCCTGAACCAGCTCTGCTCCCTCTCTGGGCTGCTCCAAGCTCACCCCAACAGTCTCCAAATCAGATCCTGTAAATCAACTCTCCTTAGTTTTCATTATTTTCCTGAATTAGAAGTTCAGGGATGGCTTATTCTCATTTTGCCTGAAATAGCAGCACATGATCTGGGCAGGAGCAGCTCTAACCTTTCAGCAGAGTTCAGGCAGTGCCACGTCAGCGATTGTTCCTTGCCATCACAGTGTAAAACCCTTTTCCCTTTCACTTCACATCATTTCTTTCTGCAGAACGCTTTCAGAGCAGATAATGCACACGGAGGTACAATGCAGGCAGTTGTCTGAGAAAAGAAACCCGTTTTCTTCTAGTGGGTGGTAGGTAAGAATTACTAATCCAATCTGCTTGAGTTAACGCAAAACAAGGATTAGGGTAAAGTTCCCGAATATGTTAATCTTCCTTTATAGAGGCAAACTTTAGCACTGCTATCAACCCCGTGGTTTATAGTTCATGGGAACAATGAACCAATTAAACTCGAGCAGAAAAAAATCTTGCACAAGTTTTCTGATTGTTACCTAATACTTTGAATTCTTTTGATTCTTAATTATTTGCCACTGTGTCATAGACAGGGGAAATAAAATGTTGTTTATTATTCATTAGACTGTTTCTAAACATATCCATAATTAACTGCATCTTATTGTAGTTGTTCTTTTCATCTCTCCCTTTATGAAAGTAGGTATTAAATGACACATAAGGGCCTGGATAACTGATATAATTGTTGGCAGTGGAAATGGATGGCTTACTGGAATTGTTGTGCCTATTCATAGTCAGCTAGTTGTGAAAAAACTCAGCTTGTGTGAAGGAATGAAAAGACATTCAGAACCATTTCTCTTAGGTTTTGGGAAAGAAAAATTACCTTATTTCACTTTTTATACATGAACACTCAACAGAAGAATGTCCTCTGGCCTTACAGAAACAAGTCTTAAATGCTTTAGCCCTGTTGGTATCCAAAATATTCTTACTGCTGCTCTTGCAGTAATCCATACAAGTTGGTAAATTTTACTGTGTGATTTACTCTGGATTTTTTTTTCTGCCTTTCAAATTTCTGACTGGGGAACAGAGCAAAAGGAGAATAATTGGACTTTCTGCTTGAGACAGAAATGTCAAGGATTTACTTTTAAATGCTAAAGGGTCTATTCTCCTGTCAATACCTGCATGTGGATCTTGGGCACATCAATTAGAGCAATGTAGTCCTAAAGCAAATGTTACACTGCAGGATTTCAGCAAGTTCAGTGCCAGTGGGTCAGAAAAGGCAGTTTGATTTTAGAGTAATAATGTGGGTATTTTACCTAACCAGCTATTGATCCTGGCAATAAGTAGACAGCAGGGTTGGTTTTTTTTCAATATCTCTATGTACTTGTATTTGTTACAGACTGAATTCCACTGCAATCCAATGGAAAAGCTGTTTCTGGGAGATTCTGATATCATCACCACTTCTGGAAACCTCAGTAATTATTGAGGATTTAATTGGACCTGAAAGAGAAGGGCAGTAACCCCCAACTAAATACATTTTTGTGTACAACTAAAATTCCAATGCAATGTGTTTTATAAAAAAAGACTCAGGATGAGACATGTTGCGTATTGCAATCCCAGCTCCCGTTCAGTTTACTAAATCACATTTGTAATGTTCTCAATTAAGAGAATTGCAGTTTAGGGAATACAGCAGGTCACAGCAGGTCAGAGTACAGGCCTCTGTAGCAGAGCACTTGTCAAAGGCTGATTTCATTTAGTAAAAATTAGTCAGCTTTCACATCCCCTTGGTGAAAAGTGGGCCCTTGTGCAGGGCACTGAGCTGACCCCTTCATGCTGGAGTTAAACTGCTCAGCAGGAAGCAAGGACTCCTCAGGGGCAGTGACCCAGTGTCTTGTTTTTAGTCCTTTTGTCCAACTCCCTTGATTTCTGCTTTTCACCTGAGAGGTGCAGATACCTCAGCCCTTGACCCCTTGGGACTGACCCTCCAATTCATCCCTCTGCTCTCTCTGTCCAGCAAAATCCTTTGGGAAGGTGCAAGTGAGGTTGGAGGACTTTTTTAGGGTGACATCAGTGTGCAGTGCTCAGTGCACCATCACCTCCCAGCACAGATAATCAGAGAATCCTTCACTTTAGAAAAGAAATTTGAGAACATTGAGTCCAGCTGACGCCAAAGCCACCACCAACCCGTGTCCCCAAGTGCCACATCCACATGGCTTTTAAATCTCTCCCTCCTCTGCCAATGCTTGACAACATTTTAGATGAAGAAATTCTTCCTAATATCCAATCTAAACCTCCCTTGGCACAACTTGAGGCCGTTTCCTCTGATCCTGTCACTTGCTACTTGTGAGAAGAGACCAATACTGATAATAAGGGCATCCCTTACATGGATTTAGAGAGAAACAAAGCACACCAAAACCTCACACACAGCCAGGACTCCTCTCCCAGTTTGGAGTGCTGTTTTCTGGGAGCTGAGGGAAGCACTTGGCTGTGGGGTGACAGGTTAAGTGTGGTCTGTCTGCAGGCCAGACACTCTGAGGTGTAAACTGGGAGCTCTCCCAAGACACTGTGTTACATCTTCTGGAGAGCTGCCCTGCCCCGCCAGGCTCCGCCGAGCCGGGCCCATCCTGGGAGCCTGCAGCCAGTGGGAACAGATGGCACTCAGCACTTGGCAGCATTAGACCCCAAATCCCACGTCCTGGGTCTTTTTTTTTTTTTTTTTTTTTTTTGTCTAACCACCAAAAAAAGTCTCTCAGAACAGCAGCAAAACCGAGGTGGAGCGAGATGCACTGAGTGAACCCGGTTGAATAAATTCTCAAAAGTAGCTAGTGCTTTTTGCAAGCCCTCCAGTGCACAGCAGAAATAGTCCAAGTTTGAGGCTGGGGGACTTTTCAAGCTCGTTTCCCTGCTGTGGCACATAACGAACAGACAAAAACCCCTTTCTGTAGCCTCTGCTGGCTGCGACATTTGTTGGTGTCTGTGGATCTTATTCAGAGCGCTTTGTGCAACACTCGTAGCAATGTAACTGTATTGTGGCAGGAGACTGGAGAGGGCAGAGGATCACTCGCTCGAAAACATGACCTTTTAATTTAAACAAAAGACTTGAAAAAATGAAAGTGGGCCTTAAATGCAGTTTAATCAGTCAGGCGAAAGATGTCTAATGAAGCTGCCAGACAGATTTGTAGCCAGACTGTCACTTTACCCATCATGTTTACAGCCTCCAGTGGTGAGATTAGGACTGGGTGAAGGCACAGTCCGTCCAAATTTCCCCAGTCTGCTCCTCTACCCTGTCTGTTGAGTTTTGACAATTTGACAAATTATTTTGTTGTGTTGTCTCTAGACCTGGAGGAGCTGAGCGTGTCGCTCTCACCTTTGAGTGCAGCTGATGGAGAGATGAGAGACCCAAAGAGATGCTGCAGTGCTACAAAATCAAGGTAAACCCTCTTAGAATTTCTGCTTTATGACATTTTCCTCCTAGGTGATCTGTGCTACACCACCTGCCTCTTGAACAAGCTGAAAAGTTTCAGAGCAATTTTTAAATGCCTTGATTCCCTCTACTGTGTATCAATGAGTTGGTTTTTACCAAGATCTCTATTTCTCACTTAAAGCCACTGGGACACTGCAGAGATGAGTAGGGCAGCTGTGGAAACCTTTCAGCAGTTGTAGTTGCATCAGGAGATGCCTACACCAAGAAAGGATTTGATTTAATGAGAACAAAGTTAGAAACCTGCCCCAGAGTTGGATTCCCAGCTCTGTGACCATCGTGGCGGCGGCGATCGCGGCTTCTCGCCAACACCAAATTGGTTCTGTCTTGGCGTTTCTGGGAGCAGGACTGTGATTTATTTTGCAGGGAATATTTGCTCCTTAAGAAGTTCTCCGTGGCTGCCCGTTGTAGAAGCCAACCTCTGTGTTTATCCACAGGCTGAGCAGGGCTCAGACACGGCGTCTGAGCTCCCCCGCGCAGCCACGCCGGTGAACCCAGGCTGCAAGGGGAGGAATTGCCTCTCCAGAAGATGAGAGAGGATCCATTTTCTATGCTAGCTCTTTCCTGGGGGGCTTTGCCAAAAAGAGGAAAAAAAAAAACCACTTGCAGTTTTCTGTCTTTTCACCTTTTTTTTTTTTTTTTTAAAGAACTTTAAAGTTATCACTGCTGCTTTCTCACTATAATCCCACAAATCCTAATGTATGTCTCCCAGTCCTTTCACGCTAAAAGCACAAGTGTGTGTGTGTTTTGCAGCATTCAGGAGGGTGCTGGCTGTTTCCCCATTTGCATATACACTGTGTCACTAAAAGAGTCAAACCAGGAAAAGCGGTTCAAACTCAAACATTTGCTTATTTTTCTCAGGTACTTCAAAGAAAATTTTTATTTTAAAATCACTTACATGACACGATGTCTAGTTCTGCTTCAGTGGAACAAGACAAGTGGACAAAAATGACTTTTCTTGTGAGTTGCTTTTTTATCCTTCTCCCTTTCCCTAAACATTTTTCTTCCCCTCTATGTTTCATGCTTAGCAAAAACCCCCTCTGTAATTGTCTTGTCATGATTGTAGCTTTCCCCATTCACCGCCACTTTACGGGGAAGCCCCGGGAAAAGAATTCTTAAAAATGAAATTTCATGCTTGCATGTGTTTCTGTGATCTGCAGTGTGTATGATCTCGGAGTGGAAAAACTTCTCTAGGAATAACTGGATTACCCTTGCTCCGACGCCATCTGATGCCTCCTGAGCAGATCCCGCCGCCCGCCTGTGATCTCTCGCCCGCCACAATCGGGGTGACAGGCATTGAGGAGAGGGGCTGGCGGTGACACCCCCTGGGGACACGGCCTGGGGGAGTGGGGCAGCCCCTTCTCAGCACAGCACAAAGCCCTGACCTGTGGCAAACAGGGAAATTGCCTCGTCACCTGGTTATTCGGGAAGACCTGCGGTGTTCTGCCTCAAAGGTTGTTTTTATACTGATTTTCCTTGCAGGCTTCCTCCATACAGGGGGTTTTTTGTAGGGGAATGGTTTGGCTAATGCAGCTTAGGGGGTGTGTGACCAGTGGGGTGTGCAGGGCATCATCCCAACCCTCCCCATCCATCAGGAAGGATCCCATGGAGCCTGGGGGCTGGGACCTGCCCCTTTGGTTGCAAGATCCTCTTTTCTCTGCAGCGTCCAGCCCTGGTCTGGGGCCTGCAGGTGGTATTGCAGCCCAAGAAATAAATACTGATAGAGATCCCAATATCCATCTTTCAGGATGTTTTTCTTCTTGTCTTGCAACCCTTCTTCATGCACAAACACTCTCTTTGGCTTCCTTAGGTTGGGAGCTTCAGATGCAGCCATGGCAATCAGCTTCCTCTTTCCCTGCTGCCCAGTGATTTCATGGCAGGTTTTCCTGCCTGGAAGTAGAAATGACTTTGCAAGTCCTTGCCCCTGTGATGCCACCCAGCAGTGGCACCTGCCAGCTGGGCCAGCGGTGCCCACAGGACAAAAGGAGTGTGTCCCTCTCAGGCATGGCTGTATCCAGCCCTGACCCACATAAGTAACAGTCCCTCAAGGGCTACCTTGAAAAGGGATTAGGTGGGAGTGGGTAGGAAAAGCCACTGAGCAGATGAGAGCAATAACACATTAGCAGGAGAGGGAAGGCTGGTCCGGTGACTGAACACCAGACTTGGACTCTGGAGATCAAGGTTTAATCCTCCATTCTTCCACAGATGTTGGCAAGTCACTTAATCTCCATGTGCCTCAGTTCCCCATCTGGAAAAGGAAGATAATGGCAGTTCTTTTGTCTGCACTGTCTGTTTAGATTTCTAAGTTTTCCAAGGCCAGGGATGCTTCTTCAGGAGTGTATGGATGGCACCTACCTCTGCAGAGGGAATCACACTGCAGCCTTCCAGGCTAGAAATGATAATTAATAACAGAACTATCAGTCCTTTAATCATCAGGGAACTCATGCTGGTTTGCAACAAAATTTGCAATTAGTGTATGATCAGACCTTTAATTGAAGTTGAATAAACACTTCATGTAACATAATGGGCATTTCCAGAAAGTGTTTTGTGGGGCCTTGGAGCTCTCTGCATCTTCAGATGACCACATCTGTCATCCCCATCCTGTAATAGATCCTGAGAGCCATTTTCAAGCTGGGTATTAAAGCAGAAGTTGTAGTGAGGGGATTTTAACAGCAAAGAAACATCAACAAGCTTTGCCTGTGGTCCTTCCTAACCCCCATGGATTCAGAAGAAATCAGACCAATTCCTGCTGTGGGAATCTGCAATCCCCCTGCTTGGAACCCTCTGTTTCTCCATCACCTGAAAAGTTTGGGCTGAATCTATAGAATCACGAGTCATAGAATATCCTGAGCTGGAAGGGACCCACAAAAATCATCAAGTTTCCAACTCCTGGCCCTGCAGAGGACACCCCAATAATCACACAATGTACACAAGAACAATGAATTTAATGCTCTCAGGGTTATGTATATGTTATATTATTAAAGATGATGTTATTACTCTGGGGAACCTACCACAGCCAAAATCACCCAGGTAACTTTTCAGGAGAAAAAGCACAAAGTAACTATTTCTAGAACTTTTCCTTTGCTGATGTGACATGAAAGAAAAAATATTTTAAAGTCTGTTCACTCTGCTTTCCAGTGGGAGAGAATTGGTATCTGTCCTGATTGTACTTAGCATCTACCTGAGTCTTCACTGAGGTTAAAAGGAAATTTCAGCAGGTAGGATTATCTCCAACAAGTGTTATATCCTGCCAAATTGTGTTTGGATTTTGTTAGACTTATTTACTTGTTCGCAACACCCAGGGAAGCAAAGACTTTTTTTTCCTATAAAGAATTTGGCTGTGTTTGAAGACATGGGAACTGAGTTTTTCCAGTGAATCAGACTCAGGGGGACTTTGGGCTTTGACATAATATTGATTTACTGACTGCCCCTCTCTTCTGCTTGATGTGCCATGGCTACTGTGAGCAGTGCTGAGCTATTAGAGGGCTGCTGGAATCTTTCTGGTGGCAGGTTTGGTTTAGGACAGTTCACTTAGAGTTTTTGGGATTAACTAGTCTGTGGCTCTGTCTTGGCTCCAGTCTGGTCTCCAGAACTGTGGGATGTCCTGAAATTCTCTCTGCACATCCTCTCTCCCCCCATCTCCTCTGACTCAGTCCATGAACCTTGGTGAAAACACAAATCTGATATTGATGGTTCCACAGATAAATCCCTTGACTTCAGCCCTATGGTCTTTCCATCTCCTGTTTTTCCTGTGCTTGTCCTTGTGCACATCTCTGCCTTTCCAATGCTTCCCAGCTCACTGTTCAGTCCTGTGTCCCAGTTTTATTAATGAGACAACAGGCTATAAGTGAGCTCAGTCTTTTTCTTTCTGTCTCTGACCCTCATGAAGATCTTCTGTGCTGTTTTATGTATCAAAGGTGGATGGTTCTCTCTTATTTTTGTTTTCAAGGGATGATCTGACTGGAGAACTGATGCCAAGTGTGTGCCCCAGCTGCACTTTATACTTCTAAATCCTCTGTTTTTTGAGGAGGTGAGGAGCTCTGAGACTCCTGGAGTCCTACAGCAAATTCCTAATGAAGAGGGAAGAGTGGGGTGAGTGGAGACATTGCCATGCAGTGGGTTACGTGTCCCCACAATGGAGTAAATGCCCTGGAGTGAATATTCTGTGTGTGCATGATAAGCCTTAACAAGCCCTGGTTATGTGCATGTTGAAAAAGATGGCAAGAAAATTACAAATCCCTTTCTCTTTATTTTTAAGTTCCAAGTGTCACTTTTTTTTTCCCCCTGTAACTAATTGCACTGAAATGTGGGTGGAGGAAGGTCTGGGTTTACCAGTTGGTTGAAAATTAAGAAGAACTGAAAAAAATTGCAATTTTCCCTATTTCTGCTGAAAATTGTCTCTCATTAATTTGAGCAAAACCTCTGTCATGCCCCCTGTCCACAGTAGTCTGTGTTCTTGCCATCCTCCTTGTCCCATGGGGTTACTATTTTTGGCATCTTCCAGCTTCCTTGTGGCACTATATTCTTGTCTCTGAGTCAAAAGAACTGGGGGGGTTGTGGGGGTGCCAGGTGAAAATAAATCCTGGTAACATTTATACTTTTCCCCCTGTAAATTTTGCATGAAGGAGGGAAATTTCTAAACAGCTGCAATTTACAGTGCTTTGCTGCACAAAGGGTTTTAAAACATCAGATCTATTAGTTCTAGTCAATATAGGCCAAGTTACTCTGAGAGATGAAAATTCTACCCAGATCTTAAATCTTTCCAGGCAGTGACAGATGCCAAAGCCTTTCTGGAAAAAAAAAATACAATTGTTTTGTCAAAGCTCACTTTATAAATACCTTTTGCTGGAATGACGATGCTTTGTTTGAAACACACTGCAGAAAACTGACAGTGGGGATGGAAAACGCTGACCTAGTTTTATCCAGAACAAAAGCAGGATTTATTTTTTTGTACAATTTTTCCTCTTTTTATTATTTTTTTTTTTCATTTTTCTTTTTCTTTCCTTGTAAGAAAAGGGAGTTCAATAAATGCTAGGGCTTAGGGAAGAAGCTGGTAGTGGGAAGAAAAGCCAAGCACCTTCATGGGCAAATATCCACAAGAAATCTTTATAATCTGTCTGGAGCTCTTGGGCAGGTCAGTGCTGCCCTCTCTGAGGTGTTGGGGTCCTGGTGCTTTTGGTTGTTATAAGACCATCAGTTTCAACCCTACAAAACACCTTCAGTTTCTGCTCTGAGCTGGATTTTTTAGAAAAATAAGATTAAAATGCGAGTTGAGGCATCCCCTTTAAATGAGATGGATGTGTGGGATCTGACTTGGAAGGGATGGATGAGCACTCTGGATGCCAAGCCAGGGAATTTTTCATTGGGCTCCTTCTGATTCTCAACTTAAAAAAACTGTCATCTTCCTGCCTTTGGCTGAAGGATCCAGCAAGTGGCTCAGTAAGTGCAGGAAATCCTGTTCAGGTTCCTGGAAAGGCAAGGGAAATAAATGGGAAAAAAGGCTGTGACCCTTTAAGGTGCAACCTCTGAATCTGCTGGGGGCAGCACAGTCCCTGTTTTCTCCTTTTTGTGTTGGGTTTGGAGACACCTGGGACAGTGGAAGGTGTCCCTGCCATGGCAGGGGGTGGAATGGGATGGGCTCACCCCAAACCACCCTGGGATTCTGTGGTGTCAAGGCAAGAGGGGTTGGATAATCAACCAGAAACCATTCTTCCAGAAAAAAAAGTTCAGAAACTCAACCAAATCTTTCCTTCTTCAGTTTGCCCAAGGCATAATTAAAATGAACACATGCAATGAAGGAACACTACAAAATTACTTCATTTTTTTCCTCTTTTCATCAGAGCTCCACCAGTGTTTAGGCTCCAGCTTCACATTCCTCATCACAATTTCTTGGTGCTTACACCAGGCACATCTTCCAGAGCATTCCAGCCCATTAAAAATTCACTTTCTGCTTTTTAATCTCTTGCTGAGTTGTTGAGTTCCCCCCTGGAATGTTTCTCTTTTATTGCTCATTGTCAGGAAGGTTTTTGCTCAGAATTTTCCCTGGCTGGTGCTGCAGTGCACCATCACTGAGGGTCAAAGTTTGCATCTCATCAGTTTCCATCAGTGAAAATCCAACCTGCCTGTTTCATTAATTAAGAAATTTTTTTGTAAAAGAGGATAATTATAATAATTATAAAAGATAACCTGTTAATATTTGCTACCACTGATTTTCTTCTGTGCTGTTAGTCATATTGCCTTGCAGGTTTTTTTAAAATAATATTAAAAATTACCGGGTTTTATCTAGTAATATTAAAATTTACTCGTTTTTATTAAATAATTTCTAAAAATCACTTTAAGTTTTATAAAGGTTTATTAAATACATTAGCTTTATTTGTTGATATTAAAAATAACATTTTCCATAATATTTGAAATTAGTATCTTTGTAATATTAGTACTTTAATATTAAATGATATATTGCATTTATTTAATATTATTTTATATTATATTATATCTAACATTTAACATTAAAATTAATACTAAATTAAATATTTTGCTAATAGTAGTTTGCTAGTTTCACAGATATGAATTAAATATTTTGTTAATAGTATTTTGATAGTTTCAGAGATATGAATTAAATATTTTGTTAATAGTATTTTGCTAGTTTCAGAGATATGAAACTATGGAGAGGCTTGTAATGCATTGAGATCTATACAAACATAATGAAAAAAAATCTGAACAACATAATAATGGCATAATTTTAATTACTGATAATTTCTATGCATTTTAAATGTTATAATTTTTAAACATTTCCTTAAGACTGCACTGTGATTCTTTCAGAAAATCATATTCTTCCTAGAAAACTTCATCCTTGGTGGACTGGAATTTCAGCTATCAGAAGGTCTAGGGCAAACTATCACTTGGAGATGGTTTTTAGGTTAAATGTTAGAGGGTTCTTATGCAGTCAGTGTAAATGCTGGGTTTTATTAAGAAAAAAAATTAAAATGGAAAAATGGATTTTATTGTACAAGGAAACAAAAAATTCAACCTCCAACCTACTGCACAGTTAACTGAGCCCATCTTTTGCCTTTAATTGCAAACTCAAATCCATGAGAGGTGAACACAGAAAGCTGAGGTGGAATGTGAAATAAAATGTGGGATATTGCCTGGTGCCCACACTGTGGGGTTCCAGTGTGAGAGGCATCACTGCTCTGCCCAAATGTGGGACTCCCTTGGAGATGCTGAGGGTTCTCCAGCTCCAGAGACATCCCTGACCCTCCAGCCAGGGATGGGCTCCATCATCTCCTCTGGGCTGTTTGGATCCCATTTATCATCCCCACAAACAGCCCCTGGTGAGCATCTCCTCCAGCAGGAGATTGGGAATTTATTCACACTGAGTGATAAATACCCCCAGGGGATTCTGTTGCTCTGCTGTGAACTCCACGCCTCAGAAATTGGGTGAGTGACACCAGTTTGGCACAGGTGAGAAAAGCAAAGCAGTGTTGCAAACAATTTTGGGTGCTGAAGTTGTTCTTTTAAGAGGCTGATAATTGAGAAAGACACAACAGCAAAGAGCAGAGTCTCTGGGCACAGTCAATTCCTCATTAATCTCATTATCCTCCCTACCTGTTGCCCAGGTTGAATCACAGAGCAGGGAAGGGGGAAAGCTCCATTTGTGAAACCAGCAGAGTGACAAAAGGAGGTGCTGGGCCCTCTCAAAGGCACCAGGATGCTGAGAAAGCCTCGTGTGTCACTGGTCTGATGTGTTGGTTCTCCTCAATTCAAAGCAGGGACACATCTGAAAAGGAAGATAGTCTAATGAGTAAGACATTTGGTAAATAAGACCAATTAAAAATCAAAAGCAGTACACATCTGAAAAGGCAGATAATATGGTGGGTAAGACATTTGGTAAATAAGAGCAAATAATGATGTTCTAAACCTCAACCTAACACACTCATGTCAACACTTGCTGTCTCACTCACAGCATTTCTAAAATACAGGTAGATTTTTGTCCTCTATGGGAAACATTTTTTTTTTTGCCTTCTAATCAAATTTTTACTTCTCTTGTGGGGATGCAATAGGATCCAAACAGGGGAGAGTAGTCTCTCTTTTTTTCCCTCTTTTGTTTGTTTGTTTATTATGTGGTTTTGGTGGTTTTTTGTTTTGTTTTGTTGTTTTGGGGTTATTTTTTTGTTTGTTTGTTTGTTTGTTTGTTTGTTTTGGGGTTTTTTTTGTTACATTTAGAACACGTGTAAGAGTAAGCTGTGATGGAAATGCTTTTATGGCTTTATTTATTTAAAAGTGCTATTAGGACCAATTTTTAATGTTTAAACAGATGAATTTATGGGGCTATCAGGTTCTCCAGAAAATGCTGAAGCCTTTCTTACTTAAGATATCATCTGTCCTTGTGGTGTAGAGAGCTTCCCAAGAGCTTCATGTTCAGCCTAAAACAAGTCTAGTCCTTAAACAGTCCTTGAGCCCAGCTTTAGAGCTGTGGGACAAACTGCTCCATCTCATGGCCCTGTGCACCCCTTTGGTTTCATGGAGTCATCATCTGAAGTCTGGGGGGTCCTTAGTGCATCCCAAACTATTAAATTAAAATCAGTGTGAAGTTCACCATTCTGTGGTGGTAAAATATCCATTCCTGATTTGAAGACCTCAGGAGCTCGACAGTTCCCCAGTTTGCTCAATTTCTGTCACTGGAGTTAATCACTTTCAATATTAAAAATATTTACCTATTTCTAGAATTTCTCTGGCTGAGTTTTCAAGCTCTTGCTTCTTTATACATCTCTCTTTAAGTGTCATGTTTCTACCAAGTGTTTTCTTTAGATTAAAGTACCATCTGAAATCCTCTGTCTGGACAAGTGCTACAAACCACAATTAGACCAGAATTGCTGCCTGACATTTTTCACATTGCAATTCCAACTAATCTGTGCAGAGCTCAGCTCACGTGGTACTTGATGGGAATTTTTTTTTTTTTTTATGGAGGAGTGGCTGAAAAAATAATTCAAATATTTTTTAAATTCACTTCTGCTACAAACTGCTATTGGAGAATACTTGGAAGGCTTTTTCCTTGTTTTGTTTGTTTGTTTAAAGCACATCTTGCTGCTAGGAAGTGAATATTTGAGCTCAGCTGATGGCAGATGTTACCCAGCAGTGGCTGAGTGGGACTCCCAAGGCCAAGTTTCCAGTTTCAGTACTTAAAAAAAATAAACATTAAAAAGAAAATGTGAATTCACTCTGCAGTGCTTCAAGGGATATATAGTAAATTTTTGCTCAGCAGGTTCTTATTTGAGGACAATACAAATTCAGGCTTTTCATTGGCAGTAAAAATGACAGAAGAATAATTTGGAGAGTAACTCATTCAGAAACAGGAAGAAAAATCAAAGTATAATACTCCACAGCTTATATTTTATTTTCTGGAATATGACATGTGCTGATTTCAGCCAACAGGAATAGTGTCAGTGCCTTTTTCCAGTGTCATTCTCCTCCTGGACACACTTTGGGGCTATTTCCATAAAGGCACAGGGGGAGGGATGCCATGTATGACACAGGGACATGGAACTGGAAGAGCCCTGTGCACTCAGCTGGCATTTTCTGGATTTATAACAGCTGTAACATTTTGCTGTATAGGCAGACCTTTCCCAACATTTATTCTGTTGCTGGGTCACAGCTCTTCATCCTCCAGGAGACACTTTTCCCTTTTCCCTGGCAGGCAAACACCTGGAAATTCCCTGTATCAGCAACTCCAGCCACAGGTCTTGATAAGGGAAATATCTCCTGCAAACCCTGGTAGTGATTAGGGATGGATTGATTCCATTTTCAGGGGGCTGTGCTTTGGTCTGTCACCCTGCAGTCCTTTTAGTGGGGGACACTCTGTTTTGCTTCTTGCTGCACAGCACATACTGGACAATAAATCTACATTTAATTCATGCTGTATTTGCTTGTTTATAGACTTCAGGTGTTTTAAAGTAAAGGCAAGATGTTTTAAAAGTAAAAACCAACACAGCACTCCATCCTGGGATTCTCACCACAAAACCTTCAAGTATTGGTAGACCTGAGCAAAACTTAAAGGAAAATTTGCACAACTCACTGAATCGCCATAATTCTCTATAGAGAGGAAAAAAAATAAAAAAATCTTTCACTTATGAAGTATTTAGAAGAATTGTAGATGTGGCACTTGGGGACATGGTTTAGTGGTGGTCTTGGTAGTGCTGGGGGAAAGGTTTGGACTTTTTTGGGGATCTTAGAGGGCTTCTCCAACCTGAGCAATTTAATAACTCTAAGATCCTAGCACCACAAAAAACCCAAAAACCTAACAAATCAAATTAATAATACAGTTTAAAACTCATTGATAAAATAATGACTGCAGGTGCAAGTGTGCACATAGAGACAGTTTACACATGAATGGACAGACAAGCTGCTAACCTGGTTCAAGGTAAGGACATACCCTGTACACAAATATATGTACAATCTCAGCAAATTCATTGTAAAACAAATTAAACCCATCACCAATAATGCAAGGAAGAAAAAAAGATTGTGTGATAATGATAGATATGACCTGAAGCAGTTATCTTTGTTCCCATCATAGGGAGTAGTAAAAAAAAATAGAATTTAAATCTCATCAATAAGAACACTGTTGCACACCTGGGGCCTAAACATTTGGGAAGTGCTGTATTAGTGAAACCATCTCCAGGGTTACAGGGTGGATGAAAACTGAAAGCAGCAGCCACCTGCAATTTTAAATCTCTCATTTGGGAAGATGTGTCTGTGCCAGCCTGTTTCAAAAGCCCCAGACATCATCACTGCTATTGCTGTGATCCCACCACATCCACATCCCAGTGAACAGGGATTTAGAAGCACACTGTGGCTCTGTGTCTTAAGATGAGACTCTGCACCCCTCAGAATGCCTTTAATTCCAAACCACCAGGGGTTATATTCCCCTCTTGATGTGCTGGGATTTATATCCTGGTAATGCTCATGGGAATTCAAACAAGAATCCCTGTTTGAAAAGATGAATCCTCACAACTTTTAGTTGCTCATGTTTCTTATCCAGAGTTTTGTCGTGTTTCTTATCCATCAGGTTTCTTTTGTTTATTAGCAAGCTCACAGTTTGTTGATGAGAACTATTGAAATCTCCATGTTCCTGGGTGAAATTCTATTATTTTAAGGTAGGCAACACTTTTCAAAGCAGACAGCATTTTGTGGATACTGATGACATGAAAAGGGGCACCTGAGCACCCTGAGAAGGGTGACATTTCTAAATAATCTGCAGAATCCCATTCTGATCTCCACCCAGGCTCACAGTTCTGACCAAAATAAAAGGCAGGACTAAAGCCTGGTGGGTGATTTTTCCACCCTGGGGAATCATGGCCATAAGGTGTGTGCAGAATGGTTGTCAAAGCACTGGAGAGAGCAGACTCCACACAGCATTGCTGTAGTGGCCTTAATGCAAGTTGCACTGAATTAGCAGTGCTGCTTTTCATATCTGTGGTTTTCAGGAACAAAATGACTTTTACTCACCAGCCCTCAGCTGGTCTCTGCTCCCAGGGAGCAGTGCAGTTCCACCTGAGAAGCTCTGGATGATGTAAAAAATCCCTCCTTCCTCCCTGTCCCCCAAAGTTTTCTTAATCCAGCCTGTGCCATTTCCATCCCATGGACACAAAGGAAACTTCTCACCTTGTAGATCATCCCCAGCTTAGTGCCTCCCATGGGCTGAGCTCAGGCTCTGGATTGAGCCAGGCACCAGCTAACACCCCAATCAGCTGGTTTTGATCCTGGAGACCCTGTGGGTTTGCCTGCTTGTGGCAAACAGGTGTCAGGGCTGCAGGACAAAATCCTAAACTGGACTCAGTAAAGCTGAGCCTCCAATCCTTTGTTGGTGGAGCCTCCCATAGATCTGCTCCTCTCCAGCCTCTTTCAGCACCTCTGTGAAACCCACAGATAACCTGATTAGGCAGCATCACTTGGAGAGCACTCAGATAACACACAGCCTTTGCCATTTGCAGGATGCAGAGCTGCATCCCTCCCAGCCCCACGCAGGGAGAGGAGCTGAACCTGAGCAAGGCAGGGGAATGCTGCTGCTGGCAGGAAGGGATTGCAAAGACTGTCTATCTGTAGCACTGTCTCTTTTTTTGTTGGAGGTGTCAATTCAGCTCAGTCTCCCTGACAGTAATCTCATCCACAGCAGCATGTGCCAGCAATATCCTCTGCTGTCTCCTTCCAGCTCACAGACTCTGTCCTGTCTCCTCCAGTGGTGACCTCACCTTGTCCCTGCAGTATTTTGTCACTTTTCAGGGAAACAGCAGCACTGTGAGGGAGCTGTGTGGAAAGCCATCAGCTTTTGGAACACTGCAGCCAGTAGGAAATGCCATCAGGTAATGTCACCTTGCATTGTCCCAACTGTCCTTCAGTTTACAATCCAGTTCCTAGTCTATTCTTTGTTGACCAGATCTAACAAGCTCTGCAAAAGGCAGGAAAAAAAATACCATTCAAGGACCACTGAGGTCTATCCTTGAGGATTTTGCTCCTCTGAATCATGGAGCCCTGTGTCACTGGGGTGAGAGATCACAGAATATCCTGAGGATTGTGTCCAGCTCCTGTCCCTGCAGAGGATAAAACTCCCCTGAAAGCCTGGGCAAAGTTGGGTCCCTGGAGAAGAAATCAACACAACACACCTCACTCCTCTCTACTCCATGAGTATTCTTCAATCTCACTTTCTTTTGTACCCTAATTACTCCAAGTGAATTCACTTTCTGAAGAAAACCCAACTGTTGCAGCCAACTGCACTGAAATAAAAGGAGGGAAGTGCCAACAGCTCTTTGCAGCCCCAGAGAGAGTTCAGATGTTGTGGGTCATGCTGTGGCCTGATCAAAGTGAATTTAAGCCCAAGATCCCATAACAGCAGAACTTCAATCCATGTGAGGAGCCCTTCTTGGCTTTGGCTGCTATCTCCTACTTTTTACAGGTACTGAATGCTGGTACTCTCACTTGTGGAGAGTAATGATGGTGGAGTGCACCAAAGTGTTGGATATTTAGCAGAAATAAACATTTTCCCTTCTATTTTCTAGACAACAAGTTTAAATATCTGCTTCTGAACACAAAGAAACAAAAAAACCTCTGAGCAATCAAACCAGCTGGACTCCTTCAGCTGTCCTGCACTCACAATCTAATTTTCAAAAGCAATGAGTGTCCCCCCATGCCAGGTTTGGGCTGGATCTTCACCTCCAGATGAAAAAAAAAAAAGTCTGCTACCTTTTCAGTGTATGGCTAAAACTCTCCACTGTCCACACAGCATTTTTCTATGAGCAGTTTTCCTCTTAAAATTATCCAGCAACCCCAAGCCTGCCTCTCAAAGGATATTATTGTTACCCTTAAGCTTATCTGCCAGGCAGCAAAGACATCCTGCTTGTTTTTCCCTCTCCAGCTGAAGTTCTCTCACAGTACCTGCAAGCAAGGATGACTCTGAAATTTGCTTGTAGCTCAAATGAGGCTGCAAACAAAGATGAAGTGCTGTGACAAACACATAAAAAGTTGGTGTTTGCCTCTCTCTCTCTGCCTCATTCATACTTAGGAACCTCTGGATTAACTGACCTGTGTGTCAAGTCTAAAAAAAAAAAAAAAAGCAGATTATATTCTGTCAAACGGAGAAAAAGCAATAAGTAAGAGTTTAGAGAACTAACCACAACACGTCTAATTATTTGGGCTTAGGATTTCACTTACTGATTTTTTTTTTCTTTTTCTTTTCTTCTCCCAGCCCCTGCCTGATACTTAAAGCACAAAACCCAGCAGGGAGAGAGGTAATGGAATTTGGAGGCAACTGGTGTTCAAAGAGCTCTCTTGAAACGGGTCTATGCTAATGACGAGGGTCTGTGCAAATGGGTGTCCCCCAAAAGGGGCAGCCCCACCAGGACAGCCAAGGAGGGCCAGGATTGTCCCCCTGAGAGGTTCACCTTTGAGCCAAAAACCTCAAAGAGCTTTGGCTGTGTCTGACCCAGGCAGAGCAGGACATGTTTCACCCCCCGAGGGTCGCAAGGCGTGTGTGGTCCCTGAGCTGGGCACGGGGAGGGCACGTTCACCCCCTTGAAACTGAGTTTAACTGCTGCCCCCTGACTTTGGACAGAAGGTATCTGTGCCTAAAGGCTCTTTCCTTGAACTTTCTCCAGGCTGAGCTGGTGTGAGTCCTTGATGGAATTACGTTGGTGAATTATTGCTGAGATGCAGAATCCGGTTTGGTGCCGAACCTCGTCGCAATCTTATTTTTCTCTCCTCTCTGGACCTTCATGGAATATTTAAAATTGCACTGCACGTTTGCACATGTGATTCTCATGCAAAATATTTCCTCACAAAGCTTAAAAACTTAAAGGGCTCACCATAAATTTTAAAAATCAGTTTTGCACAAGGAGCAACTTCTTTCTCTTTTTTGGAAACAGAGCTTTAAAAGACATGGCACTAGGAGTTGGTAAAATATGAGCTGTAATTCAAGCCAATAAGTGTCTCTGTTGAAAATGTGGGTTCAGGCATCATATTGATGAATATTTCTTAAAAAATAGACATCAGTAAGCAATATTGCCAAACCAACAGTTTGCTGATTTGGAGAAGAAGCTGTTGTGCATCCCTGGAGGGAACTGATGCTTGGTTACACTGGCTAAGAAAGCACTGATGTGAGTCCTTGATAGAATTACATTGGTGAATTATTGCTGAGATGCAGAATCCAGTTTGGTGCTGAACCTCATCACAATCTTATTTTTTGTCTCCTCTCTGGACCTTCATGGAATATTTAAAATTGCATTGCATGTTTGCACGTGTGGTTCTCATGCAAAATATTTCCCCACAAAGCTTAAAAATTTAGAGGGCTCATCGTAAATTTTAAAAATCAGTTTTGCACAGGGAGCAACTTTTCTTCTTTCTCTTTTACAAAAATAGAGCTTTAAAGGACATGGCACTGGGAGTTGATAAAATATGAGCTGTAATTCAAGCCCATGAGTGTCTCTGTTGAAAATGTGGGTGCAGGCATCATTTTGGCACACATTTCTTAAAAAATAGACATCAGTAAGCAATACTGCCAAACCAACAGTTTGCTGGTTTGGAGAAGAAGCTGTTGTGCATCCCTGGAGGGAACTGATGCTTGGTTACACTGGCTAAAAAAGCCCCAATCCATTAAAGAAACCTGGATGTGCAGCACAGCATCTACAGCTGCAGCTTGGACAAATTGAGGCATTAAATGCATCATATTCACAGTAAGCAATAAATGCAGGTAATTATGGAAATGAGAGGCCAGGGTGAGGGGAATGGGTGAAGTGCTTGTTCATATGCAGAGCAAGGCCCAGACAAAGCCAGCAATTCCTTTATAGAGTCACCACTGAGCTGGTGCATGTGACCTTTTCTTGTAGAGGGAGTTGCAATTTTTCAGGGTGGTCCAGTTTGTCCCATCCTGGAAAGAAACAGTAGTGGGAAAGCCAAACTTCAGAATTCCAGCTTTGGATCAGAAAAACAGCAGCAATTTTAGCTGTGAAAATGGTTTGTTTGTCCTATTTCCAGTCATGTCAGATGAGCTTTCACCCTCTGCCTGCAGACATTGCATCTCTCACATTCTGGGGTGACTGCATTTATGTCACTGTAGAAAAATAATTAGCTCTTTGTTGTGATGGGGTTCCACCATATTCATCTTTCCTAGCAAATTCACAGGGATATTTTTCCTCCAAAAAGCAGTTTGCAGACATATCCATACCCCTGCTGTCCCTCAAACATTTGCCCTCCACTGTGCAGAATAACCAGAGGCTGGTGCTGCCCTTTGGGGGATAAATGTGACTATTTCAGGTGAAATGGCCAAAAAAAGCAGGGACAGCCTTGAAAAAGAGATACTCACATGCAGTGGGAGAGCTTCTGATGGTGTGTGAGGCATCACAGGTTGGTGAGCAGCTCCTGTGTGAAGCCCTTTGCCTGATTAATGCCTGTGAACTCAGTGATGATTCCACCTAAAGACTGTAAAGGAACTTCAGTGTTTTCCTTTTTGATCAGCTGCATCTCTGGCAGTATAATGAGCACAATTACCCTTGCTTGGCTGTGCAACATCATTCTGCATAGCCTGTTAATTGCTGAGGATGCTTTTAAGCTTATTAAAACCAGGCAGTGTATTCACAAATGTTTAATCAAAAATTTCTGGTAACATTTAGAATAATGTCTTTAGTATTTTTCAACATTTGCCTTGTTTTCTTCATTTTTTTTTTTACAAACAGGCATCAAAATCCAAGAAATCCTGTTTAGTGTCCTAAAGTTTTCCTGCTTTGAAACATGAAGGAGATAACATTTTATATTAGTGCTTTTCAAATAACCATGTTTGTTATCTGAGGTTCAAATCTGCAAACTTCTCCATAGCTGAGAATGCTTTTGGAAATTAATTCTTCATCAAGGTATCAAGAGAGGTTCAATTCCAATTACAGTGGTAGTTGCAGTAGCAGAAGGAGGAATATCACAGTTGCTCCAGCCTGTTTGAGGATTATTGTGCTTTTAAAGGGGAAAAAACCCTCACCAGAAGATTTTTTTATCCTCAAAGAATTTTCAATCCAAGCAGAAGTTTAGGGACACCAAATGGATGAAAAGAAGAACTTCCTGAGACAGTGCAGATCAATGTGAGAGGTAATGGCCTCATCCAACCTGCAGCCAAATGCTGATACTTAAAGCACAAAACTTTGCTTGAAGCACAAAACAAATGCCTTGAATGCATAAAGGAGCTGCTACATTCCTGCTGTTCATTAGTGTTTGGAACAGAAGGACCTGAGGACATATTGCCTACCAGGACTGCAGGAATTTCAATTTCCCTTTGGGCTGTGGGGTGCTGGAATTGTCCATCCCCATCACCCATAGAAGCATGGGAGGTGCAAATGGCAGGGAAAACTCTTGCAACCCAGAATCACTGTTATATATAGGTCATAAATTCAATGAGGCAAGAGCAGCTCTCTGTTTGTGCTGCCATCAACTCCCAACCACTGACTGAGAGGTGGGACATTGAACACTTCAGCTGTGCCTTCTCCTGATGCATAGGAATCTCCTTCAGAGCTCAATGTTTTCAGGATGTCTCCATATTCTACCTTTCTACCTCTTTGTTACCCACAAGATCCATATTTTACCTTTAAATGGGTAGCTGACTCCAGGAAATAACTACAACAATGATTAAAAGCAGAATTCTGGACTGATTTTCAACAAAACATTGGTGTTTCTGGTTCTGCTCAAAAATATTGTTGTCTTTGCTTAGGCAAATTGATAAAGGATATGAGACACAAATATCAGGAGAACAGTGGTTAATTTAATTTTCTCTGATTTCCTTTGCTTTAGCACATGATTAATTTCTAAGATATTTTGCTGGGTGTTTCTTCCTGCACTGAACTTTTTGGCTCTGGTAGCCCATGAGCTTTGTCCACTCCTTCCAGAAAAGCTGAAAGACCATTCTGTACAATCCTAAAATGGTTTGGGTTTAAGGGGACCTTAAAGACCATCTAGTTCCTGCCAAGGGCAGGGACACCTTCCCCTAGACCAGGCTGCCCAAAAACCAATCCTAAATTACCTTAGCCTTGCTGAATGGGGCATTTTGTCCCATGTGGTTTGAATCCTCCTGGCCTGGAGGGATCTGTGCCATCCTGAGTGCTTTCAAATCCCTCTGGAACTGGTGGAGGATGGAGGTGCTCCTCTATCAGCAGCACAGAGCCTGTAAACACCAGCTTTAGAGTGATAATCATGAAACTGAACATGGGCTGGATTGTAAGGGTGAGGGGAGCTAAACATAGTTTCCCCTAATCTCTTGGGATCTGGGAATTTATCTCTCTCCTTAATTGAATGAATGGGAAATTAGATAAAACTTTGCAGAGTAAATCTTTTAGCAAATGTGATACCCAAGTAGAAAATTTTCAGCAGACTCTACATTTTCACAGCTGCTCCTTTGTTTTGTGGAAGTGTATTTTGAATGTAAGTCCTGCTTACATTGCATGCCTATTAATTCTATTGTACATATTAAATGTCCTCTTTGTAGGGTGTAAAACCAGAAGGGAGACTAAAAACAAATAGCATGTGTTTAAAATGTTTTATGGAAGATGGCACCAATATTTTCTGAGAGCCTCCATGAGTCCAAGGCACTGCTCTCTGATAACAGCTTTACTGCTCAAGGCCAAAACTGGAACCTAAAATTAAGTAGGAAATAATGGAAGAGAAGAGAGAGAATTTGCTACTCAGCTTTGCAAGAGACCAAAAATAAACCCACCCCCCCCCCAAAAAAAACCCACACTGAAGCAACCAAAAAAAGCCCAACCTTAACATATAGAAAGGACACAAAAAATTGTTGCTTACTTCTCTACCAGCCCACAAGCATCTGGGACAATTTAAGTCTGATTTGCTCTCAATAGTTAAGAAGTAAATGGTATTTTTCATTTATTTCAGCAATTCCTCTAAGTCATTAAGAACAGCATCAGTGTTGTGTACCATCACCCACAGAAATGTGATTTCTCACCCTGCACTTGCTGTGAGAGGCACTAAAAGGTACCTTGGCTCACCAGAGGACAAAAACATAGGGTGTTAAAAAGGATGATAATCCAGCCATTCTAGAGTCAATACCTTGATATCTGTGTGATACTTAAAATCTCTGGCAGCAGCCTGGCCAAGAAACAGCAGACATGGCCAAGGTGTCCCACATCTTTTAGCCATCCCTGCCTGTCCTAAGGGAGCCAAAGAAGCTGCCAAAATTTAAGGCATCTGTTTAGTTATTTAATTCTGTGTTAGAAAGACTGACTAATACACAGAAATTTGGAAAAAATCCTGTTCTGAGTGGCACTGTGCTTTCTTTAGCTGCAGCTCCAGGTCTTCTCTTACCCCAAAAAAAGGATGGAATTTGTTCATTGAAGCTGCTACAGCAGGAAAATACCAGAAACAGACCCAGCCAGGAAGAGGATGGACCCAGCAAAGGTGCAGGAGCTGGGCTGAGGAGAAGAGGAGCTTTGCCATTCAGAGGAGATTCAGAATTTACCACCTGCCACCACAGAAGTAATTAAACTGCACTCCAGAAATGGATAGTCCATCTCCAAGTGAGGCAAAACTGATCTCGCACAGATCAGTTCCGACCTGGAGAGTTATTACATCTCTCTGTTTCTAATTACACTGTTACCCAGTGTGATGCCAACTCCAAAGGCAGAACCTGTGTCACTAAAGAACCTTTTCTTTGTGGGAGCAATGATTAGTGGAGGCAATTATTTCTCATGAGAAATTTTGGAAGCAATTCCCTTTTCTATCTGAAGCGCCTATCATTATTTGACCATAAAAAGGGGAAGAACTTTGAGAACTGAAACCGAGATTTTTGTTTTAATTTCTAGCATAAATACCCAGTTTGAGGTAAGTCTTTAATAAAAC
The DNA here is from genome assembly GCF_903797595.1 of Erithacus rubecula. Taxonomy (NCBI): domain Eukaryota; kingdom Metazoa; phylum Chordata; class Aves; order Passeriformes; family Muscicapidae; genus Erithacus; species Erithacus rubecula. The sequence continues at coordinate 56,877,085 of NC_136688.1, forward strand.
TTTAATCAAAAAATGGCAATTTTGAAAGGAAGGAAATATTATAGGGGTTTTCCATATATAGCTGTAAAGTATCTAAAGAAACAGAAGCACCAACAAAAATATCATATCTGTCCAAAAAGTTGGATTTTTTTTTTCATAGACAGATTTTGATTAAGAGGTTGAAACAGGCACTTGACTTACACATTGTCCACCTCTTCCAGAGATCTGTCAGTCCATAATTTTGGTTAATGCACACATAATAGAACAGTGCTGCTGTGACAGTGACACCAGTGAAGGTCCCACGCCCATCAGAGCAGGCTGGTTATAGCAGGTGGAATCCCATGCACACTTGTCCAGGATATAAATCCTCCAGGATTTCTAAAACCCAATCAAGGTGTTCCCTTGAGTGAGTGAACCTTGATGAGGAATCCCTAAGTGTCATCTTCATCCCCCTCCTCACAGATGCCAGCAGCAGAAGTGTGTGTTCATGGCTGGAGCTGCAGTCCCCAGCTCAGTGAGTGACTTTTTGCCCATGGGGTGTCTCTGGTCACCTGTGCAGCCTCACAGACAGGTCACTGTGGTGGTTTCTACTCATGAACCTGCTGCAGTGAGGGGCCTTTGCCTGTCCAGTGAGCTGTGCTTGAAGGGAGGAGATGAGCAACATGCAGATTTGTTTTGGGATGACTTGGATGTGCTTGTGGAGTGCACATCAGAGATGTTTTGCTCCACATGTCAGGAGAAGAGCTCTGGGCTTTGGTCTTAAGTCAAATGTCAATGGGAGAGACCCTAATTTTAACGCCTCATGTTTAAAATGGACATTTCCAAATATGTCACCAGCACAGTGTCTGCTCATTTATTCACTGAAAAGTGCTGTTTGGTCCTGGGTTATGCTGGGATGAGGGGATGCAGGATGAGCCTCTCTGCCACATCCCTGCAGAGGCACCTCTGGACCACAGTGACACCTCTGCAGGACAAGCAGCTGCAGAAGGGACAGAGGTGACTCCCCCTTTCTCTTGAGCTCAGCTCTCCATCACACCCTTGGCTGGTTGGTGGGTGAACCCTCTCCAACCCATTCTGGGAATTTCCTAGCCCTGTGTCCCCATGCCACCAGCCCAGGTGCCACCCCTGATGCCCAGCAGGAGTGTCCTGTGTGTGTGGCACTGGCAGGGAGGAGGTCACTCCATCTCCTTGTCCCCCGGGCTCCCAGCAGCACTCAGAGGGTGTTGAAGCACCTGTGCAGGCAGGACAAGGAGGTGTGAATGGCTCGGTGGCACCAGGCGGTGCCGAGATGGTTTTTTTGTTTTTTTCCTCAGTGCCACCGAGGGCAGCGCTCCGCCTGGCATTGTTCTGCTCCCCAGCCTCCGTCGTGTGCTCTTTGCCATCCACATCCGCCGCCGTGACCATCCAGCTTTGATATTTATTCTGTTTTGTTCCATCAGTGACGGGGGGCAGCTCTTTCCTGCCCCCTCCCCTTTTCCCTTCCCTTCAAACGGGCTGGATACAAGGAACCAATCACAAAATCGCTCCTGGGAGGGAAGGAGGGGGGAAAAATCCCCAAATCCGGAGTGTGACAGTGCAGCTGTATTTATTGGCTGGCTGTGGATGTGTCCCTCTCCCCACAAAGCCCAGGAAGGGTTTGGGTACCCCAGGACCTCGAGGGATGCTCGCCCAGTCCCGCCCCATCCTCGCACAAAAAACTTTCTGCTGTCGTATCACAGGACACGATAATCTCCCGCATCCCGTCCCGGTAACCCAGAAGCTGCCTCCCCCTAATATTTTACATATTCCCTAAATTCGTTTGCAAGGGGGCAGGAGGGGAGATAAGGGCGGTGAGTTGAGCCGAGTGGGAACTGCTGACTGACAAAGTGTGCGGTGCAGTACGGGCGCTTTTCTGCCTCTCTAATTATCCTTTTCCTTCTTGACTCCAGTATCACATGTAGCCATGTGTAGAATCATAAAATAATTATGCAGTGTACAAGCTTTCTGGGAGCATGTACCACTGTTTTCCTAATTCTTTATCGCTCCCATTGATCGTGGCGTGTGTGCATTGATCCAAGTCGGCCATCTGGTTGGGGAAGATAAGCGTGCGAGTGTCTTTGCATTGCACTGTCACTCAGGGAGGGGGGTACATTTTGGCTGTAGGGAATTACAGGGGCAGGATTAGCCCTCTTCCTAGGAGTAAACTGAATTTTAAATGCAGTGTTGCAGCTGCATGGACCGTGTTGCTAACTTCTGGTTTTGCCCATAGACTGGGTTCTTTCATTATTATTATTATTATTGCTATTATTATTATTATTATTATTATTATTATTATTATCTCTTCCCTGCTTTCTGTCTTTGGGGATGGAAATGTGCTTGCATTAAATGGAGGGGAGAGAAGGGAAAAGCAGGAATGCCCTTCACTGCACACACTGGACTTGTGAGTGGCTGCTGTGCTGCAGGATTTTGAAATGGCAAAACCAGCTTTTAAATGCAGGGAAGAACCTGCAGGACTGAATGCATTTTGCAACAAGATTCATTGGTCCAAAGAAGAAAAAAAAAAAAAAAAAGAAAAAGGATGAAGTTATCAGCCTATGACAGGAAATTATAGAGTGGATATTAATCAGCTCTCTTAACTTGGGCTAATCAAGACAAATAACCCTAATCACGCATTATCGGGATGTGTATGTTTAATAATCAGCAACAAAACAATGGAGTGGCTTTTTTTTGTTTGTTTTTAATAAATTATTTATTTGTTTTCTTGCCTGCCAGCCTTCCCCCTAACAATGGGCACATCCTGCAGTGGCTTGAACTTGGCTGCAATATTTTCTGTGGTGCGTGTGCTCGCTCGCACCCCTGGTCGTCCTTTTGTCAAAAATGTGCTGGTGGCCATTGTTGTCTCATATTCTGCAAATGTATGGAAGGTGCCTCAAAAGCCTTTCCTCTAAAATTGAACAATTCTGTCAAAAAAGATTAGTTCTATTTTGTCTGCTGCTTGCTGACTATTCATGAATGTAAAGAGAGAGGGCTTGGGTGTCATACTAAGTTGCTAAGGTGGCTGGCTTTGGGCTATTGACTTGAGGATACCAAACCAGAGCCTACAAAAGAGCAGCCAGAAGGAGAGGAGAGAACTGGTCTGCCATGTGTTTCAGCTATACCTTCTTTAGCTGCCCATTTATTCCTTTTGTTGCCACAACTTTTATTGTCATACAGTTGAAAAAAAAAATGTTAGACACAGGCTTCAGGCTGCACCAAGCAGAAAAAAGGATTAGCATATCACTAGGATCATCTTACACTGAACCAAATTCTTTTCAGGATGTATAATTAGTGAATACAGTCTTACCCCCCCCCCTTTTTTTTTTTTTTGAGGGCATGGGGGAGCCTATGGATAAGGAAAATTAGCTCAGATGTCTGGGTAGGAAACAAGAAGAAAGAATGGAAAAGAAAAATTTCTCTAGTTTCAGGGAGAATTTTATAAAGGCTGTTACATCATTTTAGACTTCTGAATCAAGGAGCCTTTTGCACATTCACAAAATGTGTGGGTGGCAGTAGCTTGTTAAGAAGAATTTTTTTTTTTTTTTTTACAATAATGTGAATCCACTTCCCCAAAGAGGGGCCAGGAGGAGAGAAATTGATTCCAGAGGTGGGTCCAGACCTGAGCAGCTGGAGCTGGAGCTGTGGCCCTGTCCCCACAAGGGCTCAGCAGAAGATGTGATCCTGCAGGATATATTACCTTTACCCTCCTCACGGATGCTCCCAGCTCCCTTCTGCCATCTGGGAAGCACACACTGCAACAAAAACAAACAAAAAAATGCTTGGATGTGTAGGAGTCAGTCACAGAACTGAAGTATAATATGTTGTACAATTTTTTTGATCTATTTTTATAATTACAAGCCATTTTCAGAGATAACAGAAACAGGCATGACCCAAACAGCAGGACTGAGGCTTTAGGGGGTTCCTTGCCTGTCCAGGAAACTCCCAAATGTGGGTGGTACTGATGGAACACACGCAGCCTCTACTGGTTCTCCGGACAATTCAACCAACAGACACTTGGCCTGAAAATCTTCGATTGGAATCACATTTGGATCAGGATGTGCTCGCAAAATTCACCTCTGCCTTGCTCTGGTGTGGCTCTGGAGGGTGAAGAGGAGCTCGGTGCATCCTTAGCCCCTGCCCATCCTGACAGATCCTGGTGTTCCCTGCTCCCTCAGAGGAAAATTCGGGAGGAGAATTACGCCGGGAAGGAAACAGAGCTTCTCTTTCAGCTGAGAGGTTGGAAATTTCTCTGTTTAATCTCGCCGCACATTTGACATCACCGCCTTTTCAAACTGCTCAAACCAATTGTTCCACCAAACGAGCAATTGGACGCGAATATTCAGGAGCTGCTCGGCGGTAATTGGACACATCACTCACATGGGCTCGTTCCCTTTTTGATGAGAAGAGGGTCGAAATGTGCTTCATGCGGATACTTAAACACCCACACAGAAAAATCTTGTTTAGAACGATGTTGTTTGTTGGGCTTTTTTGTTTTGTTGGGTGGTTTTTTGTTTTGTTTTTTGTTTTTTTCCTGGGGGTGTCTACAGTGGTGAGAATGCTCAGTATTGGAGGGCAAAGGAGAGGAGCAAAAGAAAGGAGAAGTCAATTAAAATGTTGAGTGCAGGTGATGCAAAGTGTTTCTCTCCTCATCCAGTGTGGTCCCCACTGTTGGTGGGATGTGATTTTGGCTGGGGTTTGGAAGGAGATGACCTGGTGCTAACCCAAACCATCCTATGATTCTATGATTCTGTCACAGAATATTCAGAGGTCAGTGGCAGGGATGAGGTTTAGGATGAGGAGGAGGTCCCAATTGCAGCAGCAGAAATATTTTCAGAGATCACAGTGGCTCTGGTTGTGACAAACCAGATTTGAAGTTCAGGAGACCAAGCATGGAGTGTGGTCTGGGTAGCTCATATACCATGGGCCTAAAAAAACCCCAACATTTCACAGCCAAGAAATGTTTGAGGAGAAATTACCTGAGCCATTTAGGGAAGTGGTGCTGGATATTTTACAGCTGGGAGGGTCACACATATTGTTGTCTCTTGTCCATGTGGATCTCCTTGATTCAGAGAGGATTTTTGGTAAGGGATGCCTGTGGAGAGGAGCACAGGTAAAGGAATTGTGCCAGGCACTATGACTTGTGTTATTCTTCATATTGACACTGAACAGAGTGTGAAATTATGAACAGGGGTCATTTGAAAGCTGGTGTTTATTTACAGTGTAAAATAGAAATATTGGTGTTCCCCATGTTGAAAAAAATACTCGTAAAGGCCACTTTTTATTAACAAGGAGGAGATAACCCAGAATGGCTGGAGGAATCCAAGGGTGTTAATTTTAGAGAGTAATAAAAGTTCCCTACGAGGCAGCAGTTCATCTTACTCAACTCACATGTCCTCCTTCCTTCTCTTTCCAGCAAAACCTGACACAGGAGGAAGAACAAATAAAAACCAGGCAGCACTAAGGACGGGAACAGCAGACATTGGGATGTTTGCAATCTACCTCCTGTAATTTTGCAATCACATTTAAAACACACTTCATTTGCAGATGACCTAATTTGCCCATACCTGGGCTCCCTGGCAGCAGCTAAAAAAAGCACATTCCAGCATTCCAGAGCTCACCTTGGGGCGTTTGGCCGGGGCTGGAGCTGGGAATCCATCCCCAGCCCCGGCTCTGCCTGTGGGTGTGTCTCCCTGCAGGATATTTTTATTTTTTTTCCTGTAAATAAATGCTGTTTAATAAGTATTCCGTGTGCATTTTGTCATTAGCCTGGTGCTATAGAGCCACGCGGACCCAACCTTGATTTATAAAGCTGTTAAAATGTTTGACCTTGTTTAAATAAAAGCCTCAAGGTTAATTACAACAAGCATTCCAGATACATTCTCTCTGTTCTGGTGGCCCTGATGATTTAAAGGAGGAAAGGGTAATAAATTCTCATCTTTTAGAAGTGACTGCAGTGCAAAAGTGCAAGAGTTTGCTTTTCTGCCATTTTCATGTTTTACCACACTTTGATATGTGATATATTGGGTGATGATTAGTTGCCTCTTCCTTGGGAACACTAGAAATTTGATATTTTTACTTAAAGTATGATAAGAAGCATGTGAGAATGGAAAAAATAAAAAAAAAGGTTGTATGGAATAAAGAGTTTGAGCTTTACTCCTGCATAGGATGTATCCATAATGAGGTAAACAAAGGCATTGTGGTTTTCTTTTTTTTTTTTTTTTTTTTTTTTTTCTGATTGCACAGAAAACAAATTTCACAAAATAAAAACCAATTTAAGTTTCTTTTAAAAGAACTGGGAAATATTGAGGAAAGTTAATTGAAGCACATTCAAATTACAATAAACACATAGAGGCACAATTATCTTCTTTTGACTAGTGTGTGGTTTAGAGATGTTTTTATCTTTTGTTTATTGCACTATTAAAAATATGGAGAGGCATCAAGAAAGGGTAGATAGCCGCCATATGGACTTACATATTTTCCCTATTTATATTTAAATAACTATCCATGAGAAATTATGCACAAATCGTGCAATAATTCCCAACTGAAATGACTGTTTAGAAAATAAAAATTCTGAGGCACAATATTCTTTTCATATTAAATTGCCCATTTTCTGTACACCGTGTATGTTTGTACAATACCAAAAAAAAAAAAAAAAAAAAAAAAAAAAAAAAAAGAATAAAAACCACTGCATTACAGCCCAATACAATTTGCTCACAATGCTAATGAAGATGGATAGAGGACATTGTAATATACTGGAGTAATTCATGAGCAGTGTGGGAAAACAAGACAAACAGGCTCAGAAAGCCAGGGCATCATTTTTTTGTTCCCATTTCCAAGAGTGAATGGTGGTAATTTTAATAACCTGCTGCTCTAACAGATTTAATGACACAGATTAACTTTCATTGCTCGATTCATGCCATGCTCACATTTGGGGTGAACAGTTTGAGCTTGCAAAGTTGGAGTGGCTGGGATTTGCCAACTCCAAAGGAGCTCCCAGCACCCCAGAGAATTTGGCTGAAATCCCATTTTGGGATGCCACCCTGCCCATGAAATGTGAGGTTTGAGCCCATCCCTGTCTCACTTTGCAGCAGAGAACCTTGTCCATGGTCAGGGGGTCCTGGTGGCCACCAAACACCCCTAGATCACTCAGGTGTGTTAATTCTGGCTTCACCTGCAGGCAGAAGCACAGTGTGATGTCTGATTGCACATTCTGATTAGCTGGGTCTAAGCTGTGAACATAGAGATCATCATCACTTCTGGTAAAACCCAGAAGAAGAAATACTTTCCAGGCAAAATATCCAGCTTCAATCTGTTCCCCTAAAAAAGGAAAGACCTGATGTCTTTTGAATTCCTAAAAGGGGACTGAAAACTTCCAAATTAGATTTTTATGTCCTTGCACGCTCAGTACAAGTCAATTTTTTCTTGTCTGACTGTCTGATAATTCTAATAAATTAAATTCCATGATTCATTCAACATCTCTGCTGAAATCAGTAACTTGTAAATGTCCTGCCAGATGTGCCCACTCATCCTGGCCAGCTCAGCCTGGCACTGGGGGCTCCTCTGCCACACTCCTGGGGTCTCCTCCCCATCCTGACATCCTGAGCAAGGCCCTGCAGAATTGAATCCTGCAAACTGATTTACTGTGGGCATTTTATTTGTATACATAAGTGTGTGTGTGTATATTTATGTATATGTATGGGGGAATGTCCTGCTGTGGTTTTAAGAGGGTGATTTATTTATTTCTTTTAGAAGAAACTCTCCCAAGAAATGTTCAGGTCTGTCAGAAATAAGCAAAACGATTCAGAGTCTTTGATCTGAGTTTTATGGCTTGTTCCTTTTTAAAATTTCATTAGATCCCCTCTTTGATGCTGCCTTGTAGATTGAAAGGCTTGCTTGCTGCATAAACTCCACTTTGTTACCAAGGAATATTTCTGGTTGGTATTTTGGGAATTAAAAGGGCTCTGTAGTACATTAAAAATAGAGAGAAGAGCTTTCAGCCTGGTAAAAAGTGAACTTCATGGAGTGCTGCTGTCCCACTCTTCTGGCAAAATTCATCCCTGTGGTCCTGGTGCTGCTGATAAAGGTGTCTGCTCTGTGCTAAACTCTCAGTTTCCATCCTTTCCTTGTGCTTCCAACTCTCATTCATATAATTCATGCCCAGCCTCTCCATCTGTTCACATCAGCTTGAATGTGGAGTCAGGGGAAAGCTGGAGCTGCAGTTAAATGCTCTTATGAGGGGCTGGAAGGTGGGATAGTGGCACCACACCAGGGGCTGGGATGTGTTTTTGTGCCACCAGCCAACACCAAACCCAGCAGCCACCTCCTCACACAGGTGTGGGTGTTTGGAACCACATCACTTAAAATTGTACAGAAGGATCTGTGGAAAAAAATCGATTTCTGGTCTCACACCTATAGCTTGGTACTGGCAGCACCAGAGTTGTTCCCAATTGCCATCTGTAAAAAAAAAAAAAAGCCTCACAAACCTTTCCTCCCACATTTAATTAGCAGTTGGCAACAGTGTCACTGTAACCGTGGTGATCTAAAGATATAAATGAAACAAATCTGGCATTAAGGAGTAACATGGTTTAATGGACTGACTGATAACTTTTCATTTTAAAAAACTTCCATGAAACACTATAGCACTTATTTAAAAAACTGAAAGGGCAGAAAAATAATTTGGTCACAAGCTTTTTTATTTTTACTTTTTTTTAAAAAAAGTCTATTTTATATTACTATTTTTTCACTTTATTTAATTTTATCTCATTTCATTTCACTTATATCCCAACAAACAGCAATGCATTTCCTAAGTGTTGCTTAGAAGTCACCATACCAGAATAACCTTGTGTTTTCACCTGTCCTTCATGGCAAAGAATTTCAGAGGTGGAGGAGGGAAATGTGGCATTCCAGAGCTGTGGAATGATGGAGACATCTCCATGCTGGTGCCTAATGATGTATTCCATGCACAGCCAACTCTCCTCCACCCCATATTTTCTTTTCCTTCCTTCTTTCTCATTCCCTGGTAACACTGATGGAGATTCCTCATGGCAGTGGTGGATGAAACATGGTTTGAATGCAGCCTGAACAAATCTAAGTGTGGCACACCTGGGTGTGCAGTTAGAGCATTCCATGCCTGCCCTGTTCCTCATTCCTCTCTTCCCCTCCCTGTTATTTTGGTTGGTCCTGGGAAGAAACCAGAGAAGTGCCTGGGAGGCAGATGGGGTTGGCACCTGGAGTTTCCAGAGGTGTCTTTTCCAAGCAACTCCAGGGAAATTTGGAAAAAGTCTTTTGGATTGCAGCCATCTGGCATCACATGGGACTTCTTTCCCCAGAGAAAGGAGATAAATTCAGGTGCTATTTAGGCAGTGGGGGTTCAAAGTGACTTCCTTCAGCACTGCTCAGTAGGGTTTTTCACTGGGAAACATGGGTGAGAAACCCCCACATCCTTATCCCCATCCTCATCCCAGTTGCCAGGATTCAACCTCATGGGTTTTATTTAGCAATGCACTATTTGGAAATTACTACATATTTCTCTCCCCCTTGATAAATTTCATCTTTTCCCCAGAAACAGTCATAGAATGGTTGGATTGAAAAGGATCTTAAATTTCCTCAGCAATGGTGGTTTTTAGGATCTGGGCACAGGATTCCCCAAACACAATTAAACCCAGGAATCTGCCCTGCAGGACACAGAGCGTGGTGTTCTCCTGCATTTGGCCAGTGGCAAGCACAGGGTGGCCCTGGCCACCTGTGCCACCACAAATAAACAACACAGAGCTTTGGGATGAGTAATTCGTGGGCAGCACACCTGCAACACCCATCCCACAATATAGGGCTGGAAAGGCAAATAAAACAGCTGTAACTCAAGCCTGGAGGGTGCTGGGCACTCGGGGGAGGGAAGCCAGGCTTTCAAATCGCTGTAACCCAAGGAAGAAAATCATCAGCCTATATGCCTTTCACAGCATTTGATGACAAAACGGTTTGTGGCTTAGCCATTGTTTAAAGGCCATTCCTCAAATTCCGTGTTTACTGTCAGCAGGGTGAGTTGTGGACTCTGTGACTTTAGCTGTTAATGGGCCTAAACACTTCTGCCAACAGATTAAGCTCTGCTGAAACGCTAAGAAAATTGGCCCAAACAGAGATAGGGAGGGTTCTTGTTTAGCTGTTGTTTCATTTGCATGAGAATCATTGTCCGCAGACAATAGCACCTCCCTATCGCCCAAAGGGCGGGCAATTGCGTGAAACGCATTCGGTTTCTGCTAAACCACAGAAATTGTTTGTTTGCTTGTTTGTTTGTTTCTGCAGGTAAAGAAAAATGCTCATTTTCAACTGCAAGGAGGAGTAGATGAGTAGTGAAATCCAATCCCCAAATACCTCCAGCTCTGACGGACTGGGACTAACAAGATGGGATGACCCAAAAGAAAACAAGATATTAAGCTGTGAGTGTGTTTGAGACAATTGCTGTCAGTGGAAGAAGAGGAATAAATAGAATTAGTCTCCTTGGGGAAGGTGAAGAATAAGTTCCTTTCTCAAAAAGCTAAATGTGTTTGTTATGATTTGTGCTGCTGATGATCCCATGATAAATATCCTTGTGATGTTTCCATATAAATATTGTCCTGACAGGTACTGCCAGCACCTGAACTTCCCCCAGGTTCAGTGTTTGGGAGAGGGTTAATTTGATGCTCAGGTGACATACATACATACATACATACAAATATATATATGTGTGTGTGTGTATATATATATACACATATATATATGTATGTATTTATTTATTTTCCATTTTTCTTCTCTCTGCAGTTAAAAATAGCAGCCTGGATCATTTGAACTGTAGCAGAACCTGGAGTCAGCAGCCAAGGCTGCAGCTCCATGGGAGGAGGCACTGAGCAGGAAAATGGGGAGCAGTCCTGCAGGGAGCTCCTGGCCCTCAGAAAAGGAGACTCCCAGGGATGGAGAGTGAGGATTTGAGACCAGCTCAGGGCTGGGGCCCAGGCAGAGAGCCCAGGCTCATCTCTGACCCAGCTGGGTGGGACTGTGGGCTCAGGATGAACCAGCCAGCACCTTGGGGGCTGTTTTCTCTCTTTATTGCTGATTAGTGACATGGGATTTAATCCCAGCACCATTCGACATTTCCTTTCCTCAAGAGATCCTGCTGTTTTCTTTATTTCTTTCTTTTTTTTCTTCTAGCCCTAATACTTTTGGCCATCACTGCTGCTCCTGGCTGTTACCTGTGGCTGCTTTAAATGCCACTGGATGCGAGGGGATGTTTACATTTCCACAGTTACATTGTCTTTGAACGCTTCTAAACTTGACTTTGATTAAACACACTAATAACAAGAGAGGCTCCTTTTTTTTTTTTTCCCTTTTCTTTTTTTATGAATGTCACTTGCCTGAGTTGAAAAGACATGCTCTTAATACTTGCTTTTCATCTAAATCAAGAAAGCAACACTAAGCAAAAAAGTATTTAACTGTAGCATATAGGATTGTAAAGATGATAATCAGGGACACTGGTAATTGAAGCTTTTGGGGGAGAACCTTTCTTCTGAATCCTTCAGTCTGTTTAATAGGATAAAATTAGCTTGAGTGGCTCGGTGTTTGAAGAGGTTATGATATAATTGGAGCTGCCTCCTGGGTTTGCTGCTGGACAAGGCGATCAGGTGGAGACATGGGAGGGCATGGGAACCTCTGAAGTAGAAGACTCAGCTTCTGCCATACTAATTAGCCTAAATTAGCTATGCCAGTTTTCTGCTTGCTTTTGAATTTCCCTGATAATGCTTTTATCGGGAGGCGGAAACGCGCGCGGAGCTTGCCACGGAACGGAGAGGCTGGGGCTGAGGAAAGGGAAAAGAGGAAAAAAAACCCCAAAAAACAGGGGGAAAAGAAAGATTGAATAGCATTAGGAAATAACAAATGGGTATCAAGCACAACCCCCAGGGATTTAGAAAGTACTATGGCTCGCGCTCTCCAACGCGGAAGTTTACAAAACATCTGTAAGAAATTGATTATCTTGAGGATTATGCACACATTATTTTGAGGCCAGCCTCCTCCCCTCAAACCCCAGCTTTGCTCTGGAGTGTTTAACCCAAGGTGAAGGAGGCGGTTCTGCTCCAGGCAGAACCAGCTCTGGCACCTCTGCCTGTGCTCCATCCTCCTCAAGGCCTGGGAGAGGCTGTTTGTGTTTTGTCAGCTGCTGCCGTTTCTTAATTTTCACTTCCGACCCCAATTAATCAACTTTAACCATGCAAAGAGATTTGTGGCACATCCAGTGTAGCTTGCATAAATCTATTTTGATTGAAAATGTGCAAGGGGGAAAGAAAATAAGAAAATAATGTTTTCTTTCTGTCCTGGGTGGATAGGGATGGGCTCTGTTGCCAGTGGATGAAGCAAGTCAGGAAAGGACTTCTTCAAAGATGTGTTAGAATGCATTTTCACAGCTAAAACCAGCTCCATCCTGGGGAAGAGTTGAGGCCCTTCCCTTCCCTTCCCTTCCCTTCCCTTCCCTTCCCTTCCCTTCCCTTCCCTTCCCTTCCCTTCCCTTCCCTTCCCTTCCCTTCCCTTCCCTTCCCTTCCCTTCCCTTCCCTTCCCTTCCCTTCCCTTCCCTTCCCTTCCCTGATTTGGGCATGGGCATTTGGGGTCAGAATTGTCCACATCTCTCATTGCACATTCAGATATTAGAATCTGATCTGAGGCATTGTCATGGACAAGGGGTGACTTGTGTTCCAGAGGACAGTTTCCAAAAACTGGACTTGTTTAGACACATTCTGCATCCCAGCATAAGAAAACCAACCCGAGGGCACTGTGCTGTTGTATCCATCACTGTCTGCTTTCCATGGAAAATCAATAGGGATATCAGGGTATAAAAACTCTGCTAAGCCATTTTATTGCATCTTATCTTATTCTTTCTAGAGAGGCAACTGGCTGAGTTCACATTTCTAACAAATGCTTGAGTTTGGAAGGACCCAGGATAATGAATTTCCTTCACTGTCACCTCCATTTCCATGTAGAGAGGAATTGGTCTTTGGGTCCCCTCTTAGCTGGGTGCACCTGGTAAAAAATCTGGACAAGTGTTGTGGGAGTGTGGGTATCTGAACAGAAGAGAAGATTCATTCCCTTTTCCTGACAGATTCATTGCCCTAAAATCCAGAATCTGAATCTTGTTCAGATTCAGATTCAGTCCCAGTGAACACTGGGAATTACCTGCTCAGCTTTACTGGGGGTTGGAGCCTGCAAATATTTCTTCACAGGAGCAGCATCACTTTTGTCACCAAGCCCTCCCCACACAGACCTTGCAGAGGTGGGTTTTTATCACTCCCCTCAGTCTCTTTACATTCACAGGGTTTTCTTTTTGCATTGTTGGCTTCTCCAACTACAGAATAAAGACAGTGAAATGAATTTTAAAATCACCTCAGTCCAAACCCTGGATTTTCAAGCTTTCTGCTCTAAATTCTGCAGGGGAAGTATTTTCCTCCTTCAAAGTATAACACCCAGATTAGATTTTTTAAGAGCTGAGGAGAGACCTTCTCAATTAGAGAAAAAAGAACCGGGAAATCTTTCTGGGATTTTTTTTTTTTTCTGTCAGACTTTCTTCTTCAGAGCACTATCCTCATTTGATAGAAATGTTTAACTGGTAGGAACCATGAAGCAAACTCCTGAATGACAGACAGCTGAAGAAGGGACCTCAAGCTGTTGTCCTTGAAACCAGTGGTGAATTTCTCCTTGACATCACAGGGCACATCATCCAGCATAGCCCAGCTCCAGACAGTTTTATTCTGCAGCCAGCAGTGATTTCTGCTCAGAAAAGGCAGAATTGTTCCCCAGAGGAGCTGTGCAGTGTGGAAAAAGCCTTGCACAGGTTAAAGGCTGGAGCACAGCCCCACCAGAGCCAGCATGAAGCCTCTCAGTGGCCCCAGCAAAGCAGGTTTCCATCAACAGTGGCCAGACTGACCACACTGAGGCAAATCTAGAGAAAATGTGGCTGAGCACAGCTCAGCTCTGACCCAGCCTATCTGAGCAGAGGGGGCTTTTCCTCAGTTCATGGCACAAAAGTATTTATCCCTTCAGTCTTTCTCTGCTCTTGCTGCTGTACCCAGGAGAGGAAAGAGCTGCAGAGCATGAACCAGCTTTTTGGGAGAGCTCCCTTCTGTGTGGGCAGAGCCTCCAGCTCCCCTGACACAATTCTGCTGAGCTCCTTGCTTGTCCTTGCCACGACTCCTGCAAGCCAGATCTGCTCCAGTTCAGGCCACACGACACACAATACAGCAAGAATCATTTCAGCAGGTTTTGTTGACCCTTGAGCTGAACCCAAAATACCCCACAGGCCTGACAAATGGGTCAGCTGGCTGCTGTCTGATCTGCAAGAAGTGTACCTTTGCCTGGGATGTCCAAGGAGCATGATGATGTGAAGTCAGGATTTTGGTGGGGGGTAAAAAAAATAGAAAAAAAAAAAAAAAAAGGAAAGAAAAAAAATTAAAAGAAAAATGAAAAGGGAAAAAATCAAGGTATTACTGGTTAAAGACACAAACACTGATTGGCAAGGACCATTTGAAGCTGGCCTCAAGGCCACACCACAGCTGCAGGAGGGCAGGAGAGATGGAGATCTGTTCCATGGGCACAGCAGGAGGAGAATCCCCAGCTCCCATTCCTCCATTCTCCCAACAACCCACAAGGCAAAGCCATATGAAGGTGTTCTCCACCTTCAAGGTGTTTTCTTGTGCCTCCTTCCCTCTTGCACCCAAGAGCTGTGAGAGACAGAGGTAATGCCAGGTTTGCTCCTGCTCCCCCCCAGGACTGAGCACTTGCAATTCCAATGTGCTGAGCCTGTTGGATGGGTTGGAGGGGTAAAACAAAAATCCCCTCTGCTGAAACCAATTCCCACAAATCTCTGAGGAGCTGCAAACCACAGCAGTCTCAAAGTGTGTGTGGGATCCAAGGAGCTTTGAGCCCAGCACAGCACCAGGGAGGGCTGGCTCAGCTGTGAGAGTCCCTCCTTGGCTCCAGCAGCCAATACAGCAAACAAGTCATGTCTCTTAGAAGAGCAAAAATCTATTTCAGAGCTCTCTCTTTTTTTCTGTGTGGGTGCTTATCTCTGGTCACTGCTGTTCACCATGTAGAGAAGTCTCTGTGGCATGCATTTCTGAGAGGGCAAACTGTCTAAAATTAGCTGTTAGTTTAAAATAAGAGACTGTGCAGTTCTCCAGGGAGGGGCATTCATCCTCCAAAGGAAACTGTCAAGGATTGTTCAGGATTACTCTCCAGCTGTTCAGGACTGCTGCATCCTTTTAAATTATAATGTCAACATGTCGCAAATAATATGGAATGACAATGTCTAATTTCTGTCCTGTGAGGAATGAAAAGGAAGGGAAATTGCTAGCATACTAGATACATACCAGATTTGGGAGACCAGGTAACCTTCCTAGGTGGCTCTAGGAGAATAATTAGCCAAAACATTAATGCAAATGTAATTTTCTAGCTAGCCTGTGAAATCTAGAGGTGTTACATTAAGCATTCCAAGCTAATGCTCTCCAGAATAGTTTGTGTTATCTCTAGGGCCAAGGGATGTAGCAACTCCTCCACTGATTGGATTCTTTATGTTGAGTAGCTGGGGGTTTATTTCCCAAAAGTGCTACCAGCACTGCTGGCTTTGAGGGAGTAATTTCAATGCCAAGTTGTATGAATTGCATATGTGGAAGTGTCCAAGGCCAGGCTGGATGGGGCTTGGAGCAATCTGGGGTAGTGGAAGGTGTCCCTGCCATGGCAGGGGGTTGGAATGAAATGAGCTTTAAGGTCCTTTCCAGCCCAAACCATTCCATGATTCCATGAATGTGGAAGAGGTCATGGTTATCACTGACCTTCACACCCGTGAGCAGCCCACAGTGAATTTATCCTCTCCCAAAATACATGAAATATTTTACCTGACTGCATGAGAGCACAGGAAATAATGAGGTTATGGCAGTTCATGGGCAGCTTGCATCATGTACATGCATATTCCATCTAAATTTTAACACAGACTGCTAAGAGGAGGGAGGTTTTTAACAGATTTTACCTGTTTTTTTTAGGTAGTTGTAGCTCTGAGGATAGAAGCTGACACCCACTCTGGGTTATGAGGTGAATTTCTGGGACTCAGCAGAAGAACAGGCAACCCATGAAGTTGTGGTAATGTGATTTCTTCAATCAGATGCCCACATCCAGATCTTAAATATTCTCCCAAGCTCCCAGGATGGCTGCCTATAAAACATAAACAATGCAATATGAGCAAGAAGTGTCCCAGGGCACACATTTTAATGCTCACATTCCATGCAGTGCTGTATATTTTTCACGTTTAGTTAAAGAAATAAATGAAACAGAAAGAATCCAACATGCTTTGCATTCCCTTGCAACAGGAAGCTGTTTTGATAAAACCTACAAATGATCCATATTGATACTAACTTTTTTCTTTCCTTTTTATTTTTTTTTCTTGGTAAACTTAATTTGAATTTAGAAAGTCTCTAAATGATAATTGAATCACAAGTCTGGATTAGGATTCTAGCAGCAACACTTGACTTGGTCAAAATCACTGTTATGAAGAGATGCAATTTTTACACAGTACTTCACATTGATTAAGTAATGTGTGAAAATGGAAAAAAAGCATCCGAATCTTAATCATAGTAATTTGCATGAAATAAAAGTCTCTGTCAAGGGAATGCACATTATAATAACTCCTGGGTGTTTTGGTTGCATCAGTGAGCAAAGAAGTTGTGTGCATTTTTTTCCTCCTCCTGATATGCAAGAATTTCCTCTATTTTTAGCCTACCTTTGACTGTGTGAGAATTTAGAAATGCAGTTTTGTAGCCAGTGAGAGGCTGTGGGACAAACAGGTATTTTAAGAGCAGCAGGGCTCACAGCTGATTGGCAATGTGCACACCTGAGTGGAGCACAGAGCTGTAAACCAGGATGCTGTAAACACAGGGAACTCAGTTTGCAGCTAATTAAGGCTCGTTTGGTTTTGACCTGCATCAAACAATAGAAAATCAGAAAAGCAGATGCATTTTGGAAGCTGCTGAACTGAAGAACCTTATCTGGAGCCCAGTGGAGCCAGCAGAGACTTTCTCACTGACTTTAGCCAATCAAGCCTCAGAAATGTTGGTGTTAATTTGCACCAATTGGTCTGGAGTAAAAGGGGTTTAGAGGCAGTGCCTGCTCCTTGGGTGCACACATCAGTGCTGCTTGTGCCCTGCTGGTGGCACTTTTATCTGTCACTGCAGCACACCTGGGAGCTCAGGCACATCACCATCGTGCAACCTGCTTCATTTTAAAGAGTTGTTGTTTCAAAAATCAATGGGCATCAGCTGCTAATTACAGAAAATCTATGCCTTGGCCCTTCAGCAGGTTTTGCTTTTTTTTCCCCACTCACCACACTGCCTCTGCTAAGGGTTGGCAGCTCAGACATGCAGCCATGAGTGATGGACTCCTCCAGACCCCTTTTTTGCATCTTTGGGGGTCTGAGCAGCCTGGTCCAGTGGAAGGTGTCCCTGGCCATGGCAGGGGCTTGGAACTGGATGATCCTGAAGGTCCCTTCCAACCCCAAATATTCCATGATTCCCTTCAGGGTAGACTTTGCCATGTGGAGTTTCTGGTGAATGGTGTTTGCCCAATGACACTTGGATTCCCCACACTCATTTGGAGATTAACTTGATGCTGTTTCTTCTGGAAATGTAAGAAAACAGAGAGTTATTTTAAAAATGCTTTGTCTGTGAGCTCATTTGTCCTAGAAATGTGAATTTTGTGGGTGAGAGGCATCTGTCCTGAATGATACTCTGAGAGTTTGAACTTCTTTTTTCATCCTCCAACAATCTTAAAGAAGAGCAGGGACTCCTCAGCATTTATGAACTGCCAAATAACTGAGAATTTTACCTTTCTTAGAGATTTGCACTTGGTCCAAATGCTCCAGGCTGGAGATTTTGCCATTTTCTCTCTCCTTTCTTCAAGCTGTGTTTGTAACAGGGGGCAGGTTCAAAGACCACTTTGGAGGGGGCCCCTTTTATTTTGAGGCATGCTGTACAAAATCTGTTGAGACCTGCAGAAGCCACAGTGATATCACTGCCTTGTATCAGGAGGGATATTTAGTTATCCCCAGCCACAATATCATTTGGGTAATTGCTTCTTGCAGGGGATCAAGGCAGGTGTGGGAGGAAAAAAAAAGTAATGAACAACTAAGCTTGGAAAGAAAACGTGGGTTGAAGTTTATCTCTTGTTGCTGAAGCTGCCAGTTAAGCTGGGAGCAGGAGGGGGGCTTGTTTGGGATTTATTCTGGGGGAGAAAGGCCCTGCTGTCTTCAGAGTGAGATGAGATCAAGTTCTGCCTGCAATGCCCCTTACATGTTGTAGTTGCAGGCCAGGAGATTTTTTTTTTTTTTACATCAAAATAAAGGAATGGATGGACCTGCACTTATAAGAGAGTTGGCATTCCTACAACAAGCATGTGGGTTGATAAGGATTTTCTTTATTCTTTTCAAAAATAACCTTTCCTGTGAAATGCAAGCTCAAGAACATTATCAGTTACATAGAGAAATCACATGAAAGGCTGCATTACAATAATGAAGAAAAGAGATTCTGAGAGGAGAGCAGCAGCAAAGGTACTGGGAGCCTCCTTGGCTTCAACTGCTCCTTCCCCACACAGCTGGGGCTTTCAAACCTTGGGTTTTGGCAAAATCCCACTTGAGGGGGGGAAATAGTGCACACAAACCACCCACCAGGAGTGATACTGGGATCCCATCCTGCTTTCCCCAGGAGCATCCAGGGTGTGGGGGATGTGTTGTGGTAATGGGGGTTTCTCAGTTTATGGGGTGAGGGGGGTGATAATCTGCTGTGTTTGTCCTAATTGGAGAACCTGCCCCATATCTGGGGGTATAAATGGGGTGATGGCCACAATCCAGGTCCTGCAAATGCAGCCTTGGTGCTTTAAGGATTGGGAGTGCAACCTACTGCTCTCAGAAACCATCCTAGGAATGGGGAAGAAGGAATTCATAGGAAATAATCCTATTAATTAATGCCCAAATCCTGGTCCCTGTGCACAGCCTGTGTGTGTGGAGGAGCAGAGGAAGGGAAGGAAATATCATCTTCCTCCTCCTCTTCCTCCTCCTGATTTCTGGGCTGCTGGCTCTGCTCTGCCCAAAGTAATCCCAGCTGTTCCCACCAAATATCCTCCAGCTCAGAGCTTCATGTCTCAGGTTGTCCTTGCAGAACTGTGGTCAGGAGCACACAATCAGTGTGAAAAAATTGTGTTTTTTCTTCACAAGGAGTGTTGCAGTTATTTTGCAGGTCCTTCCAAGGAGGGGCAGCTACTGCTTGAAATCCTCCTGGTGTCCTTCATCCTGGTGTCCTCTGGCTTTGAGGGTCCTGATATATTTCAAGGGATAATCCAGGAAGTGTGGGACACAAAAATACCTGAGATGGTGTAAGGACATTGGGAGTGCCTGGAGTAGGAAGGATTCTGGCTTTGCATAATTAGAGTCCTGGAGGCAACAGACCCAGCAGAAATGTGTAAAATGTGAGTCCCAGACTCACTCAACTGCTCCCCAAAGGCTGAAGAGTGGGCAAGGCTTTCCAAGTGGAGTCCTTTGCTCTGGAAATGGCACCTCCTGGTGAGACATCAAAACTCCTCTCTGACTCCAGGTACAGGTCATGTTCCCCCAAAAATGCTGAACTGTGCCTTTTCCCTCAAACACCTGCAGTCTTGGGATCTGAGGCCAAATTTCAATTGAGGAGAGGGGGCGCAAGAGATGCTCAGTTTTTCTGAATGTTTTGTAATTTTCCATTTGGGAATGTCCATGTTGAGCTCATGGAGAACATAAAAGGAAGCTTCAGCATAAAAGGTGTGATGGGAAGGGGATTTGGGATATCAGCCTGTAGGAATCACACTCCATCAGTCCTCAGGCTGGGAGAAGAGCTTTTTTAACCAATTTTCCTTTAATTGCAGAGGATTTCTGCAAGTCCTACAAGTTCAGAAGATGTTCTTTAACAGTCAGGAACCATTCCCATGCAAGGAAAGGTTCAGATGTCCAGCTCTGCAATGCTGCCCTGCTAAGGATGTGCAGCAATTAGCAACACTGGTAATAAATAAATTACCCAGAGAATTTAAAATCAGCTGTGAGAGCAGCTGCCCTTGGATGGACACACATTTATGGAACAGGCCCCTGGTGTGGGAAGCAGCAAAGACAGAGAGTGATTTTTGGCTTCTCAGCACATATTTTAGAGAGCTGCAGGTCCCATTCATCTTTCCTTTTGAGCTCCACTTTCTGTTCTTCTTATTAACCCAGAGATTCTTCCCTTTGCTAAACCAGGAATTCAGGGCAGATCCCTGGAGAATTGCTCAAGTCTTGGATCCCCAAGCCCATTCCAGCTGTAGGATGCCACAAAGGCAGTGTGATCCCTGCAGGGTTTTTAGCAGCATCCCTTTTTCTAACTTTGCTTGAATAGCTTTGTTTTTGAGGGATGCAGGAACAGGTATTAAGATATTCTGAAGCATCATTAGCTCTATTTACTGAGCCTTTAGATGTGTGAGTGACTGCAAACATCTGGAATGAACAGGTGGAATTCCACTGTACTTGCTGTATACATTTCTATTTTAATGGTGTTTGGCTTCCCTTTTAATTGAACAACAATTCTTCCCGCAGGCCCAAATGTTACTAGAGGCATGTATGAATTTAATTTAACTGCCAATGAGTTTAAAATGATTATTTCAGAGGAATTTTTGATGTTAACTAATGAGGCATCATTTTCTGTGCATATTCCTGCTATTCCAGGCTGCTTCCCTGAGGTTCTGCAGCACCACTGCCCATCTGGCAGATGGTCCTGGGCACTTTCCACCTTGCTGGTGAGCAGGCTGTGGTGGAATGTGGTGCAGGGGAGAGGTGGAAGATCACAGCCATCCCCAGGGTACCTGCTGCACAGCTGGGCTCTGGCCCCAAACACCTCTTGCTGCTGCCTGGCTTTGCTGTGTGAGGCAGATGTGCTGTGCCACATCTGGTTGGCAAAACATCTGTGGGGCCTCACCTGAGTGGCTGAAACCAGCAGGACTCACCCAATCTTACTCCACAGACAGAGCTGCTTGGTCTGTGGGAACCTCTGCTTTATAAATCTTACACCTGGTACAATCTGCTGACCTTTTGGCTTGAGCCTGATGCTTCATCCAAATGCAGATCCTGGTCCTGGGGCTGTTGGTTCCCTGTTCTTTCTCTACTTGGCTCCATCTCAGTGGGGAAGAGCATCAATTCCCTGCTCTCTACTGGAGCACACATGTCCAAGTTCTCACCTGCTTCATCCCCACCCTGTAGCTGCCCCAGGGCACTTCTGGACCCTTCCACATCCAGGGAAGGGAAACATTAACAGTTTAAATAAGAAAAGAGCAGCAGCCCTCAGTGTCCTTGGGGTGGATTTTTCAGGCTGGGTCCTGCCCTTTGAGGCATCTTCTCCAAACACCTTCAGCAACTCTCCAGGAGCAGGACTTGTCTGATTTACACCACTCACCTTTGCAGGTTTTTGTAAATGTGCCAATCTGCAAAATGCTGTCTCAGAAAGATGGGGAGACAATTTTTGCAAAGCTATGGAATGATAGGGCAGGGGAGAATGGTTTCAAACTGAAGGAGAATAGGTTTAGGTTAAATATCAGGAAAAATTCTTCCCTGTGAGGGTGGTGAGGCCCTGAAGAAGCTGTGGCTGCCCCATCCCCGGAAGGGTTCAAGGTTGGATGGAGTTTGGAATAACCTGAGATAATAGAAGGTGTCCATGCCCTTGGTTGGGGTGAGAAATAAATTATTTTTAAGGTTCCTTCCTACACTAACCATTCTATGTTTCTATGACTGTAGAATACACTCATTTTTACCACTTGTAGTTTTGGGGAATGCCATATGATATCTGGGAATCCTTTCCCCCTTTTCTGCACTGTCCCTGCTAATTTCAACCCCTCCAAGGTTCTGCACTGGCTGATTAATTCATCCTTGTAAATTCTGCCTTCTGATCATCAGGAAATCCAAAATATTAATTGCTGATATGGTAATGAGGAGTGAGGGTGCAATGGGGAATGCAGCTCTCTGCACCTGTCTGCCTAGCTGGATTTCCACTGCTCAACAAAACCCACACATATGTGCTGGGGAAAGTACAAATTTTATTACTACAGACAACTCACTCCAGTAATTTTTGCCATGTGGAGGAGATTATTATTTTTCATGCTTATTTCTTATCCTTATAATTGTTTCTTTATTATTAAATTGCAAGTTTTGCTGTTACCTTCACTGTGATTTATTTATTTTGTGATGGTAGATCCTTGAAATGGACTGTGTCCTCCCAAATCCACTTTCCTTATTTCACTCCTGCAATTCCACCACATATCTCAGTTACTATTTCTTGTGTCAAGAAAACACCAACCCTGGTTTGCAGTTGGTTTGCTCCTCATTTAACCCCAAAGATTGAACTGGAATTTCTCATGTGGTGGTACCCAAATAACTCATTGCTCATCAGAGATGGGTCCTGCTCAGCTCCTCCTGGGCCTCTACAGCACCAAGCACCTCTCTAGCTTGTGAATATTGAATTATTTATAAAAAATAAATGGTGCTCCCAGGCTGAGCTGGGAGAGCTTTACCTCCAGGGTAGTAGTTGGGTAATCAGGATGTTCAGCTGTTTGTGGGGACCCAGATTTGTGTTTTTTTGCTGAGTATTTGAGCCTGGGCTCTCTTCAGCTGTAGCCACGAGGGATTTCTCTCCAGAATAAAGCAGAATCACAGAACCTGCAGAGCAGGAAGGGACCCACAAGGACCAGCCCAAGAGCCACACCATGAGCTCAAGAATGCTGCCCAACCATTGCATACATCAAAACACTAAGAAAAAGTTTAAAAAGTGAGAGGAAGGTGCTGAACACTGCTGGAGGATGGAGCAGTGGGGCTGCCAGGCTGGTCCCTCCTTTCCCACGCTGCATTCCCACACCTGCTCCCAGCACACACTGGAGCCTGGGCGGTGCTTTTGTGTTTGCACACAAAAAAAAAAAAAGAAAAAGGTGAGCAATTACTGAGCCACACCTCCGCACGCAGCTTCTCATGCCTCTAAAGTTTCTAAAGCCCCGAGGATCAGGTTCCCAAAATCACTGCTGCCCAGGAGGGAGGTGTTGCACTGGCTGCAAGGATTTTTCTCACCTGACAGCAGAGCTGGGCTGCTCTGTGATACTTGTGGACTATCAAGTTATTCAGACTTCTTTTGCATTGTCTAACCTACTTTTAAAAGAATATTTTAAAGACTGTCATTGTTTTTAGGGCATTAACCAAGGCAGGTTTTCTCCTGCCCTTTAATTTTAATGGTATCCTGTGCCTGCCTTTTTTTCTTTCTCTCTTCCTTTCTTCCTCACTTTCTTCCTCCCTCTCCCTTTTCTTTCTTTCTTTTTCTCTTTCTTTCTTTCTTTCTTTCTTTCTTTCTTTCTTTCTTTCTTTCTTTCTTTCTTTCTTTCTTTCTTTCTTTCTTTCTTTCTTTCTTTCTTTCTTTCTTTCTTTCTTTCTTTCTTTCTTTCTTTCTTTCTTTCTTTCTTTCTTTCTTTCTTTCTTTCTTTCTTTCTTTCTTTCTTTCTTTCTTTCTTTCTTTCCTTTCTTTCCTTTCTTTCCTTTCTTTCCTTTCTTTCTTTCTCTCTCTCTCTCTCTCTCTCTCTCTCTCTCTCTCTTTCTCTCTTTCCCTTCCTTCCTCCCTCCCTCCCTCCCTCCCTCCCTCCCTCCCTTCTTTTTCTCTCTCCTTTTCCCTCTTTCCTCTTTACCCATGTTTTAATGCAAACCCTTTCCCACAAACAGCAGCTGCCATCTGATTTTCCATCCCTCTGAACCCAGCAGTGCTGCTGCTCCAAGACTCAGCTGGTTGGAAACCTATAGGCAGCAAACATTTACATTCAGCATGTCTAACATCATCTGGGACTTAGACCCAGAACGTTGGTGATGCATGGAGATAGATATTTAGTCACATCAAAGCTATTTGCTAATTGCAGACACTCCATCCTTGTTTAATGTTTCATGTGCAAGATTAGTTGGTTGATTTAATTGGTTCAGGAAAACTTATGTTTTAAGGCAAAACATTAGTTAAGATGTAATGTATTCCCTTATGGAAAATTCTCATAAAACTGAATACATTGGTTTGTGCTCTGTACCTCTGGTTTTGATGCTGCACTCAATCTGCCTACAGATCTGAACAACAACTACACTTTCTTATTGGAACTCTATCATTTAATATCAATCCAACTAGGTATTAGGTCTTGTAGAAATGTTATAAATAAAAAAACCCCATGGGACAGGGTTTTAATTGTTGTCTACAGTGTGATTTTAGTTGGGTTTGTATTATGTGAATGGGTTTGGAATATATGAATGGGCTTGTAATATAAATTGATACAAGAAAATAATAAAAAGGGATATCAGGGTGCAATGCATATAATTCATATGAAATCCATGTCCAGGACTACATGTCTACAGGAATATATCAAATTTATGTGCAAATACATCTGTGTGAACATTTACATGTGTGTCCTGTTTGTGTTCACAGACAACCTAAAAACTGCTGGTTCAGTACAGGTGGCACAGGAGCTTCACCCAGACCCTGATGTCACCAGAAAACACCCCAAATCTTTGCCAAGCTCCCCAGCAGTGCTGCCCAACCTTCAGGGAAGAGCAAAATTTTAGATCCTGGGCCCACATGAGAGAGGAGGAATAATTTGACCCCAGCACTGGAGCCAACCATGAACATTGGAACCCACAGCTGAACTCCCCTAGAACAGTCAGGGATTTCCGTTATGAATTTTTTCTTGAAAAGCTTCAAGAGATTCTGAACTCATTTTGCTGTTAAAGGAACATTTTTGAAGCCCAAACCCTCAGTATGTTTCCATGTCTGCATATGAATATTCAAATGTTGAGTACATGGACCACCAAAAGTTTGTTTAGCTTGAAGTTAGAGATTTGTTTTGCTGAGAATTGAGTCTCTTGATATTTGGCTGATCTCTTTGTACTGGCTTTTATCTTAATTGCTTTTTAAGCTATAATTATGGTGCCACATCCACATGGCTGTAACACCATTGTAGTTTAAGTTGAGTGCATTTCTATTGCAACTTCTATTTTTAAGTATTTGGGCTCTTTAATTCAGATGTAAAATTTACATACTGCAGCCATGAAACTTAGCAAACAAAGTCCAAGTCAGGGAGAAAATCCTTTTTTTATAATGACTGAGAAAATAAAATTATTTTCTGAATATTAAAATAGAGCAAAAATAAAATTAGTTCTCTCCAACGCTGCAATAAAATAAAAAGGAAATATGTTCTATTTGAATATCCAGCTGAAATTTTGCATGCCATTACCCCATAAATAGAGACTTGCACATTTTAATGTGCATGTACCAAAGCCATATTGACACTGCAGACTATCATTGCTCCTTAAGGAAATGTCATGGGCTTTCCTTTCTTGTTTGAACGAGCTGTGAATTTATAATTCTTTCAGCCAGTTGGTTTTAATAAGGTATCGCTCCATTATTCACATTTAAACCGTTCTCTAAGTACCTATTTAAAGACTAAACCACATCAATCCATTAGGCCACTAACACAGCCCAGCTTTAAAAGGTCCATGCAGGGCTGTTAGCACAGTGTCCTGCCAGCCCTAATCCCCCTCCCTGCAGAAACATTTCTCTTTTTCCTTCGTTTGGGAGAAAGAGAATTTCCAGCCACTGTTCCATAGCATCCCTTTCCCCACACAGACTGAGGAATAAATAATACCAGGAGGGTGTCCAGGGTGGGTGAAAGAGGGAGGCAGTGCTTTCACCTGCCCACCTCATCCATGTCATCAACCCCACTGTGCATGTGCTGGATTTCTGCAGAATTCTGGGTGTAAATTGAGATTTATCCATCTACAGGCCTTGGGGACAGGTTCTTGTCCGC